>NC_136061.1:672103674-673303674 GCF_964261635.1 Lissotriton helveticus
TCACATTTCCTTTGGACTTCACGAACCTGCTGGAGCGAGGTGCCTTTCGGTGATTGCGTTTTTCTAATTAGAAGGCTGGCTTTGCTTCAAGAGTTGGATAAATATGTTTATATTTGTTGACCCCGAATGCCTTAAAGCTGTTTAGAGTGCTGGAGACCGCAACAGAACCCAATATTTGTGAGGAAAGCATGTCTCTGGCCAGAGGATATGTTTCTTTCCGCCCGGTAAAATAAGCTCTCGGCATTGCGTGGTGGGGGAAGGGGAGCGGCATTGTGTGGCGGGGGCAGGGGAGCGGTTTCCTTTGAAGTCTGATGTGTGCGATGTGCACGCGTCAGGCTCACATGCACTGTAGGCAATCCGCCTAGTAAAGCCTTTGGGAGCATTTCTGAAAGCCCCTACATAATATCTCGCCAACAAGCATTGCTAAAGCATTGCCTTAGGCTCGACCTAAAAAAACAGTGCTTCTGTAAGTTGAATCTCAAGGCACACACTGATATTGCAGGCTAAGCTCATCCACATTCTGGGCCTCTTAAACATGGTGTGGAGAAAATATGCCTGCACCCAACTCAGTGAAGAAAAAACAGTTAAGTCTCTATCCAATTATTGTCTTCTCATCACATGGTGGGTTCCCTACAGTTTCTGTCAAAAGTAGCATAGCTGTGCCGTCCGTATCACTGGTACCCTACAGAGACATGATTCCAGGCTCCTATTTTCTTTTTTTGTAGTACAGAAATATTCTGGTGGTTTGTTCATCGTTTTCAAAATCCATTGTTTCAGTCAAAAATTGTAAAGTTCAAGCAGTTCACTTTGTGACAATGTAACACACTGTATGCATCGAACTGTAAGTTGCATACTGCCAGGTAAAAAGGCAGCCAGATTGAAAGTATCTGACTACCTCTTTTTGGGCCTCCTTATCAATATTATGACCCCTCTTTGACTTAAACTAAACTGCATGGTATGTGCCAAGGATGTTGTAGTAACCTCCTCAAATGGCAAAAGAACCTTGTCTACCATACTAAAATGACTGGTTAATTACATCATTATAACCACAAGGAGTTGATGGTCAAAGCGCTGAAACTTTTCAAATACTCACTCCCAGATCTGGGTTGAAGCCATCATAAGAATGATGATGGATTTAACCCAAATCTGTGACTGGGCGTGAGTGTCTGAAAAGTTCCAGCGCTCCGTCCATCATCTCCTTGTGTTTGCTTTGTTCGCCCTACGTTGGCAGGGTATGCCTAGACATGGGTCCCTTGCTCAGTTTGCCACTGGATTCAAGCTGGTGTGGCAGATGAGGGGTGTTAAACCGAAAACTATACCAGGATGCTTGTTTCCGGTCTAGGGAAGGCCTGGCTTGGCAGTTTGGAGTGGACTGTTACCATGAGGCACAGGGTCATGACTGATTTGCATAAGGCTGGGTCTGAACTGGGGTGGTGAAGTGAGCTAAAGAACGATGAGGGATTCAACCTAAATCTGTGACTAGGGGTTGAGTGTCTAAAAAGTTTCAGCGCTCCGTCCATCATCTCCGTGTAATTACATTATGACACCAGAATGTAGTTGCTTCACCACCTAGGCTTTAACACTGCTGTATGATCAAAGCCTCTAGTTCTGCACGTAAATCCAGTTACCCAACTCATCTGAGTCCTTCTGGATATTTTGGTCTGATGGTTTTCAATCTTAAGGCATTTCTTTCCTAAAAGGCATGTAACACATTGGTAGGATGAGGCCTTCACCTCTGCTTGGTTCTTTGAACAGCATTGCGGCCTTACGGTCACCTGCATCCATGTAGCTCCATTAACTAAACTGCACATGATCCATCTAGCTCCAATCTCTCTAGCAAGTTCCCTTAGGAGGTGATATTCCTGAGGGAACTTTTTCTGCTATGGACTTATTCTGCTTCCATACCCAGAGGCAGTTATGACAACAGATTATTTGGAGTATGGTTGTAAACACAACATTGGGTACCTTGGCGGTTCAATGGCTGTGGGCATCTGAGGAACTGTCCGTTATATCAGTGTTTGGTGGTCAACTCGACATCCAGGACCTTGAAATCCTTCAATCCATCTCAGCAATTATGATCCGATTTACACAGGCAGTATTACTTCGATGTCCTGCGTGACCATACCAACATTTTGTGCCCCCTGGTTAAAGATACTGGCCGCTGGAAAGGAGTATCTCTTTTTCAGCTACTTGCCTTCCATAAAAATGAAGTGGAATAAAATGTGTGAAGGTTACATTACAACCATCGGAGTGGGCTACTGATGATGTGGCGACGAACAACTTCAAATGTAAGTTAATTTTAAATTTATCTCCATGCTTACCAAGATAATTGTAAAATTTCAAAATACCCAGCTTTGAGCAAAGCTGTCTGGTGGATACTCTGCTTCCTCCAGGTCTGCTGACGTTTCTGTAATTTTTTCACAGTGAATACTTATCCTATCCTTCTGCCTCAGTTCATTTGTGAATTACAGAACAGTTCATCTTGCACAGTAAGTGTGGTAATCTCCAAGGTGCCCAACACAATCTGGTTAATGGAATCAGTGATTGGAAAAGTAGACTTTTTGCTCATGCTTTGTGAACTTGAAAACTGAGGCCTTAATCCCTGCCTCAATTCACGAGCTTGCGGCGAGGTGCTTGATTCATTTAAATAGTGTACACACTGTTCCGGCTTTCAGAAGCGAATATGGAAAGCTTCAATCATCAGGGCTCCTAGGTAAGAACCTTAAAGGGACCCAACTTGAAGAATTGGCTTACCATTGCATCTGCACATCTGAAATGTAGGTTAATCCACAATTGTGCCTCGCAATTATGTTTCATTTAGTTTTGTTTCAGTCCCGGTTAGTCTTTTTTTACAGCAAGATGTTAAGCTTCTTAGTTGAAGACCCATGTATATTGTTTCTAAGATAAAGTGCTTCTTCTGCTTAATTCACGTTTTATTGCCGCTTTTTATCAGAGATGAACCTGAATATGATTGGTCTAACTAGATATATTTCTAAGCCGTCCTCAGGAGTTGGCAGGGCTGTCCTTAACCTGGATGTAGGGAGTGCGCTGCTTCTCAGAGCTAACTAGTGGTGTGCATTCCCCAGACAGATAGTTTATCACAAACATTGACTCAAACCCTGGCGAAGAGAGTACAAGAGTTTATAGTGGCTGTGGAATTGCAGCCTACTAAAGTTGTATTTCCTTAAAGTGAACCACCATCTTTGGGCTTTAGACTACAAACGCAGGCCCACTCAGGGTTAGGTACAAGGGAGCCATCTTGGGTACACCCACCTTTTCTTTACCCATGCCATTTTGTTTCCTACAGTACATGAGGAAAGAATTCTTTCAAACACTTCATTTCTGGATGTCATTGCCTGCCTCCCAAGAGTTCTTATGTGGTCTTATGAGTGTGAAGCGAGGGTTGATGGGACGACAGAAGATGAACAAGTAAAATACCTGATCGACTCTATTATATCCTTGCTTCAAAACCACCTGCCCCCGTTCCTTAAAGCAATCTGGTCGCTGGTGCTTGTGCCTTTTGGTGGGGTCTGGCCATGCACGCAGCTGGTGTCTTTGGAATTGAGCCGCACCTTGTGGTTGATGTGTGTGGGATACTTCCATTGCTGAGGTGTGCAACACTTCTTTTTAGGTTTTGCCTAGCGAAAGCTGCGCTCTGCGCAGCTTTTCGCGCAGGCGAAATCCTGTTGAGAACTGTAGGGTGCTTTGGGTCGGCCCTCGTCATTGATTGGCTGGCTCCGTAAACGGAGCCTTGCCATTGGACGAGGGGCCTGTCCGTCAATGCCGGACCAGACACGGGGGCGTTCCTGACATTCTTTGCCTTTTGCCGACGTCACGCGACGCCGGGAACGCCCCCGAGTCTGGTCCGGCATTGCCGGCACCTCCCTTGCTCTACTGTCATCACCACAACACTGCGCCCATTTTATCCCAAGCTAAACACTCGGAGAGGCGCAGTGACCGGGTCTTTGAAGGCCGCTCTCCCAATGAAAACAAGTTTTCTCTCCGAGTCAGCACGAGCAGGAAGACGAGCAGCGCGCCTCCCAGCTGGCCTCTCGCATCAGCATCCAGAGCTGCCCTGCGCGGTGTGTAGCTTCAGTGGAGCTTCAGAGTGCAGAGTGGAGCTTCAGAGTGGAGCTTCAGAGTGCAGAGTGGAGCTTCAGAGTGGAGCTTCAGAGTGCAGAGTGGAGCTTCAGAGTGCAGAGTGGAGCTTCAGAGTGGAGCTTCAGAGTGGAGCTTCAGAGTGGAGCTTCAGAGTGCAGAGTGGAGCTTCAGAGTGCAGAGTGGAGCTTCAGAGTGCAGAGTGGAGCTTCAGAGTGCAGAGTGGAGCTTCAGAGTGCAGAGTGGAGATTCAGAGTGGAGCTTCAGAGTGGAGCTTCAGAGTGCAGAGTGGAGCTTCAGAGTGGAGCTTCAGAGTGGAGCTTCAGAGTGGAGCTTCAGAGTGGAGCTTCAGAGTGGAGCTTCAGAGTGGAGCTTCAGAGTGGAGCTTCAGAGTGGAGCTTCAGAGTGCAGAGTGGAGCTTCAGAGTGGAGCTTCAGAGTGCAGAGTGGAGCTTCAGAGTGGAGCTTCAGAGTGGAGTGGAGCTTCAGAGTGGAGTGGAGCTTCAGAGTGCAGAGTGGAGCTTCAGAGTGGAGCTTCAGAGTGGAGCTTCAGAGTGGAGCTTCAGAGTGGAGCTTCAGAGTGGAGCTTCAGAGTGGAGCTTCAGAGTGCAGAGTGGAGCTTCAGAGTGGAGCTTCAGAGTGGAGCTTCAGAGTGGAGCTTCAGAGTGGAGCATCAGAGTGGAGCATCAGAGTGGAGCATCAGAGTGGAGCTTCAGAGTGGAGCTTCAGAGTGCAGAGTGGAGCTTCAGAGTGGAGCTTCAGAGTGCAGAGTGGAGCTTCAGAGTGGAGCTTCAGAGTGCAGAGTGGAGCTTCAGAGTGGAGCTTCAGAGTGCAGAGTGGAGCTTCAGAGTGGAGCTTCAGAGTGCAGAGTGGAGCTTCAGAGTGGAGCTTCAGAGTGCAGAGTGGAGCTTCAGAGTGGAGCTTCAGAGTGCAGAGTGGAGCTTCAGAGTGGAGCTTCAGAGTGCAGAGTGGAGCTTCAGAGTGGAGCTTCAGAGTGCAGAGTGGAGCTTCAGAGTGGAGCTTCAGAGTGGAGTGGAGCTTCAGAGTGGAGTGGAGCTTCAGAGTGCAGAGTGGAGCTTCAGAGTGGAGCTTCAGAGTGGAGCTTCAGAGTGGAGCTTCAGAGTGGAGCTTCAGAGTGGAGCTTCAGAGTGGAGAGTGGAGCTTCAGAGTGGAGCTTCAGAGTGGAGAGTGGAGCTTCAGAGTGGAGCTTCAGAGTGGAGAGTGGAGCTTCAGAGTGGAGCTTCAGAGTGGAGAGTGGAGCTTCAGAGTGGAGCTTCAGAGTGGAGAGTGGAGCTTCAGAGTGGAGCTTCAGAGTGCAGAGTGGAGCTTCAGAGTGGAGCTTCAGAGTGCAGAGTGGAGCTTCAGAGTGGAGCTTCAGAGTGCAGAGTGGAGCTTCAGAGTGGAGCTTCAGAGTGCAGAGTGGAGCTTCAGAGTGGAGCTTCAGAGTGCAGAGTGGAGCTTCAGAGTGGAGCTTCAGAGTGCAGAGTGGAGCTTCAGAGTGGAGCTTCAGAGTGCAGAGTGGAGCTTCAGAGTGGAGCTTCAGAGTGCAGAGTGGAGCTTCAGAGTGGAGCTTCAGAGTGGAGCTTCAGAGTGGAGCTTCAGAGTGGAGCTTCAGAGTGGAGCTTCAGAGTGGAGCTTCAGAGTGGAGCTTCAGAGTGCAGAGTGGAGCTTCAGAGTGCAGAGTGGAGCTTCAGAGTGCAGATTCAGAGTGGAGCTTCAGAGTGCAGAGTGGAGCTGCAGATTCAGAGTGGAGCTGCAGAGTGCAGATTCAGAGTGGAGCTTCAGAGTGCAGAGTGGAGCTTCAGAGTGCAGAGTGGAGCTTCAGAGTGCAGAGTGGAGCTTCAGAGTGCAGAGTGGAGCTTCAGAGTGCAGAGTGGAGCTTCAGAGTGCAGATTCAGAGTGGAGCTTCAGAGTGCAGAGTGGAGCTTCAGAGTGCAGAGTGGAGCTTCAGAGTGGAGCTTCAGAGTGGAGCTTCAGAGTGGAGCTTCAGAGTGGAGCTTCAGAGTGGAGCTTCAGAGTGGAGCTTCAGAGTGGAGCTTCAGAGTGCAGAGTGGAGCTTCAGAGTGCAGAGTGGAGCTTCAGAGTGGAGCTTCAGAGTGCAGAGTGGAGCTTCAGAGTGGAGCTTCAGAGTGCAGAGTGGAGCTTCAGAGTGGAGCTTCAGAGTGCAGAGTGGAGCTTCAGAGTGCAGAGTGGAGCTTCAGAGTGGAGCTTCAGAGTGGAGCTTCAGAGTGGAGCTTCAGAGTGGAGCTTCAGAGTGGAGCTTCAGAGTGGAGCTTCAGAGTGCAGAGTGGAGCTTCAGAGTGCAGAGTGGAGCTGCAGATTCAGAGTGGAGCTGCAGATTCAGAGTGGAGCTGCAGAGTGCAGATTCAGAGTGCAGAGTGGAGCTTCAGAGTGCAGCTTCAGAGTGCAGAGTGGAGCTTCAGAGTGCAGAGTGGAGCTTCAGAGTGCAGAGTGGAGCTTCAGAGTGCAGAGTGGAGCTTCAGAGTGGAGCTTCAGAGTGTCAAGAGCAATGCCAATAGCTCTAACTTTAACAAAGGCAAAACCATTGCATTGTAAATGCTTGTTCTCACATGCTACCAGTTCAATATTTTACCAGCTCGACTGTAGCTTTCTTTACATTTTGTTTTCGAAGAGCGAGGAAAGAGATCTGGTTATAAATCTCCAGGAAGTTCACTTATCCTTCCATGCCTCCCCCCCCCACACACACATACTCACACAATTCCCTTTAACATAAACCGGTCTCCGAGTCCGGCTGGAGTACAAGCAGCAGTTTTGTTCAGCGAGTCTCGCCTGGACTAAGGATCGCAGTGTTGAGGACTCTGCGCCTCTCTGGGGGTCCTGCTGTATCGGTGTCTGCTATAAATACAGCGCTCTGCTTTCACAGTGCGCTGCCTTGGTAACTCCAGTCCCTTGGCGTAAGGGGAGCTTGGCATAATTATATGCCCCCCTGACTCGGCAGCACGCTTGGTAATGTTTTCAGGTCCTTATTAATTGTGGTTCGTGCAGCTGGTGCGACTCTGCGCTGCCGTCCCTGGGGTGTACAGCAGGCGTCAGAGGATTCTTTCACACTGCAGCTGTGATTCTCTCTGGCCTATGCGATGAAAAACTCACCCAACCATAAACAAGGGCCTGTTTGCCGAACTCAACCTAACTTCGACTGACGTCAATGTTGGAGCTGATGTACATATACTGCAATGACGGGTGCTTAAGAAATTATTCAACAAAACGCATGAATTTGGAACCAATTTAATCAACTGCAGATCATCGCAGCCTCCTCTCCGACCATCTGGTCTACATATGCGCAATGCACCTGAGTTTTTTTTCACGTAAAAGTCAGATTTCTAGAGTTTCTTTGCTCTTGTGTGTTTTGTTTAATTACAGCGCACACTCCTTCCGCAGGACGTTCACTGTCTTGAACTCCTGACGCTGTATGGCAACGATGTCACTTCCGGGATGTGTTCTTTGTGACGTAAGGGGTGCCGTTGCTATAACATACAATGCTCCCTAATACACAGGAAGCTACCTTCTTGCTGTTGGTGAGTGGCGTTTAGGATGTCGTTTTGATTACGTGTCCTCCCTGGGAAGAAGTTGGCGTGGGCTGGGCAGAGTGTCTCTTTATTAGGACGTGGGCCTTTTCTTGACAGATATGTTTAGGATTGGTGAAAGCCTGGGGTGGACTGTTCGGTTCTGCTGGCAGAGATAGTCCCTTCTGCTGAAAGTCGTAGGCTACCTGTTGCTTTGTATTATGGTTAGGGTAAAAGTGTATTGATTTGGAGGTTTGCTGGGAGAATATATCTTGTAAGAAATGCTTCTCCCTCTGCTCTTTACTACTTGGGTAGTGTCCAACCCTATTTTTTCAGATGAGGCCTGTCGGGATGTACTTCCTCATTTCATGGGCGGTGTATAATTTTCAAAGTGCCACAGGATCTACAGGTTGAGAAGGTTCCCCATCTTCTTGAGGCGAATTAGGTAATAGGAATTTCCCTTCATTTTCGCGAGGCAGTCTAGATAATGGGGAGTGTCCCTTTTGTCATGATATCTTCATAAATTTTGGAAGTGCGCCCCCCCTCTTTTTCATGAGATGATCAAGACCCTTTGGATGGTCAAGGTGGGAAGTCCTATCCCCTTTTCCAAAAATGTCTTTACATTGGGAAGTTCTCCTTCACTCTGTTATGAGACTGTCTATGCTTTCACATTTTCTTGAGGGATTATATAAGAGGATCCGCCTTTCTTCTGTAGAGAGAACATATGTACTGGGAACAAAGCAGACCCTTTGTTAGATTTTATATTGGGAAGAACCCACTTTACGCATGGGTTTTTATATTGGGAAATCCCACCCTTTAAGACGTGTGTCTTATGGTGCAGCTCTATTTTCTTAGCTGGTCATTCTATTTGGGAGTTGTGCTTCTGGTTTGTTGATAATTTGGATAAGAACCGATGCTAAATGTGAGCCCGTTACAGGTAGCTAGGGCTTTGAGTGACTAAGGGCAGCCGATTCTGTGAGACACCAGGTTTATTATGGTAGGCACCGTAAGGCTGTTTGTTTGTGGTGCATCTTCCCTGGGTGAATATCCTCTCAGTGAAATGGTATCTACTAGGATTACCATAGTCCTTCTGGGTCTCAAAGTGCCTTTAGACATGAATTTCAACCTGCTTTGTAGTCATGGTGGCAGGCCTTTGAGTTGCTCTAGTGCTCCGCCCTCATTATAAGCTGACAGCCACAGACACCAGGGAACTGGCCCGGGAGTCCCCCTTGTGAAGGCGGGGAAGAGTGATGGCGCAGCAGGATAGACCTACCGATGCTTCTGGTAACTCTGCTACCTCTGTCCACTCATTCAGATCTGGGTTGTAGCTCTGCACACTCTTGGTGTACCTCTTTCCATTTTCATTCCAGCCTCCTACTATATAGAGGCCCCCGCCAAGCACAGCTACTCCGGCGGTGCTTACCCCTGTGGGTAGTGGGGCAACGCAGCTCCACTGACCAGTGGTGGGATTGTAGGATTCCACTAGCATTACACCAATGCTCTCTCCACGGGGGCCCTGCTGGCTGCCCCCCAAGACATAAGCCCGGTCACCAAGAGTAGCTGCGCAGTGCCACCCCCGTGGTGTGCTGAGGCCAGCACGGTCTCGCCACACATCTGTGTCTGGCTCGTAGTTACAGACTGTGCGAGAATAGGTGTTGTTGACGTAACCACCAGTAATGAGGATCTTGCCACCGATGATGGTGCCAGCATGACAGCAGCGGGGAGCATCCATGGCTGCCTTGATCTGCCAGCTATTCACAGAGGGGATGTAGCACTCGGTGGACGCCAAGGGACCTTCTGCATTACGCCCACCACAGGCGAAAAGGAGACCGTTGTAGGCATGGAGGCTGAAGTGTGTCCGCTTCTGTAGCATGTGGGCCAGGTGCAGCCAGCTGTTGAAACGGGGGTCATACCTAGGAGAGGGAAAGAAGGGAAATACCGTTAGTGCCTATAGGACTGTAACATTGATTTACTGTCATTTTTCAGTATCACAGTTTGTCGGATTCTGAAGCGTGTAACTCCTCCCCTTCCAATTTTTCCCCTTCCAATGTAAGTCATGCTCGACTGCACCCATCTGAACACATTGCTTATCCCCAATTGATTGCATAGCTCATGGAGAAAACAGTTGATATCTTTTGTCATGGAAACTTCAGGCACCACTCTCTGGAATCTCCCAAGACATCCCGATCCCTGCTTTTGAAGTGGTTGAAATACAGGAAGCCCAGAGGTGGCGACTGACTGAAGGATCTAGGATCCTGTTTAGGTCTCCAGGCTCTCACTGCTCTGCTTTGGTAGCGTGTGGGGTTCTTATCTCCTTCCGGCTAGTGTTGAGCAAAAGCGCAAGTTGCTTACCTTCAGTAAGGATGTATCTGGTAAAGACCTACATTTTATTTATTTTATTTATTTATTTAAAACTTGTAATGCGCAACAGCTACCCGCAATGGGTTTCCCGGCGCTAGGGATAGACTAGAGTAGAGAAGTGGACAACACTACAGCATTATTGACAGCGAGGACGGCAGGAGGCTATGGAAAAAGTAAAGTTTTCAATTTTTTGCAGAAGCAAAGCATGTTAGTCTCAGTTTTCAGAGCAACAGGCAAAGCATTCCAGGATTTGGGGCCTAGATGGGAGAAAGATCTTCCCCCCATCTTCACAAGTTTGAATCTAGGAATGACAAAGTCACAATTAGCAGAAGATCTAAGTGTGCGGCTAGGCCTGTATGATTGAACAAGACTCTGAAGATACAATGGGGCTGAGCCCTGCGTAATTTTAAAAAGGTAGCATAAGGCTTTAAATTTGATGCGGCTCGAGACCTTGAGCCAATGTAAATCTCGAAGGGCCTGAGGGGCCGAAGATCTCCTCGGGATGTTACATAAAAGTCGGACCGATGAGTTTTGCACTACCTGTAGTTTATTTATTTATTAGTTGTAGATTCCTTACATAAGAATTTCCCCCAGGCGCTAGTGTGGGTCCAGAGATTTTTTATCAGCAATACCTTTGCACGTCGTTAGGTGGCGTCGGTCAGCTCCTCATCCGTCGTCGGCATCATGGGCGCTGGGCTGACGTCTCAGGACCTATATAGATACCGCCCATGCGCCCTGACGTCTGTTCTTAACACGACTTTTCACGCCTGAAGCGCAGAGCCATGAAAGACACTGACCACTGGTGCATCCAAGCTAGGACCCTGTAGGGAAATCCCTATCCATAGAAATCAGTTCACAGAGTGGGGAGGATGGGTGGGCAGTAAGAAATCTACAACTAATATATGTCTCTACCAGATACATCGTTACCGAAGGTAAGTAACTTGTTCATCTGATAGAGACCATTAGTTGTAGATTCCTTACCTTTGAATAGATAACCCAGCAATACCATCCCTGGAGGATGTCTGCTAACAAAGTTCACACCAGGAAGTCCTGGAGGACCAAACGGGCAAAGTACCTGCCCCTCCAATCTTTGCTGTCCAGGCAGTAATGTCTGGTAAATGTGTGCAGAGATACCCACGCCACTGCCTGACAGACACAAAGGAGTGGTACTCCGCATACTAACGCAGTTGTTTCCGCTATAGTTCTAGTGGAGTGAGCACGCAACCCCACAGGAGGTTCCTTTTTCACCAATGCATAGCATATTTTAATGCAGTGGACAACCTATTGAGAGATGGTCCATTTTGGCACAGCCCGACCTTTCTTGGTGCCCACATAACCAGTGAAGAGTTGATCATCCACCCATAAGTCTTTGGTACGATAAAGATAAAAAGACAACGCATGTCCCACGGAAAGGGCGTGCCCACATTTGGAAGGCACAACGGTTTTGTTCGAAGCACCACTTTATCTACATGGACAGACAGGTAAGGAGGCTTGGAACATAGAGCCTGAAACACGCAAACTCTACGAGCAGAGTTGATGGCAATGAGGAAATCAGTTTCGAGAGTCAGCAGCCTGAGACGACAATTATGAAGAGGTTTGAAGGGAGCACACATAAGAAAGATTAAAATCAAATTTAAATCCCAATGGGCCATTATGAAAGGAGACAGAGGAAACAAGTGAGTAAGGCCCTTAAAGAATCTACTAACCATGGGTGATTTGAATAAAGAAGGCTGATATGGCAGTCATAGAAAGACAGAGATAGGTACAGGATAACCTTTTAGGGTGCCCAAAGCAGAGTCCTGCTGGGCCAAAGAAAGTATGTACAGAGTACCTCTGACAGAGGGGCAAAAATGTGGTCAACAGCCTTTGCTGTGCACCATGCCACAAATGTGTTTAATCTACAGGCGTATATCGTTTTAGTGAAGGAATGCCTGGCTGCCAAGATGACATCACAAACTTCGGGTGGAAGGTTGAAAGGTGTCAACTGCCGCCACTCAATCTCCATGTAAGGAGGTGGAGACTGGACAGTTCGGGTGAAGAACCATCCCCTGTTGCTGTGACAGAAGATCCTCCCAAAGGGGCAGTCTGATCGGAGGATCGATGGCCATGCTCAGAAAGTCGGAATACCAGACTCTTTGTGCCCAATCTGGAGCCACAAGAATGACTTGAGCCCTATTGTGCTTGATCTTCTTGAGCACTCTGGTTTAGAAAAGCACAAGACTCCAACGGCCGAGGCCCCATAGACTGCCTGAAGTACATGCAGTTCTTCAGCTGAAAATGCCATTATAACGGAATGGTCAGAATGAAATTGGGGGAGAAGAAATTAGATGGGCGATGGGGAGAGCCTGCAAGCTGACTAGGATAACTTACATACTTTAGTTAGACCCTCCTAGGACTTAGTGCAATCTCATAATATCCCACATACCCAACAGTGGAGACATGCTCTACTGGTGCACCCAATACGTGGAAAACTGGGTCCATGACTTATCTACACCCCACATTCCCCAATTCTTCAATATCTACTCACCTGGAAGGAATATGGTGGTACGGAATCTGGCTTATATGCAGCTCTAATTGCTAAGATCTTCTTACAAGCCACCTCAAATGCACTTCATAATCGGAGGGCAGTGCAATTACAAAGACAATTCTTTGAGGGGGATTCAGAGGAGCCATTAGAAGGACATGATTGAGGGTTAAGGGAGGCCCGTCTGAAAGATAGTTATTTTAAGATACTACATCAATGGCAGTGGACCCCCAAAAGACTCTATGCCTCCTTCTAATCCAACCCTATTTTCTCTCCTTTTCTTTTTCATGTGTCTTGCTTCTCCTTTTGTCTTTGTCTCCTCCCACTGCTCCCCTCATCCTCCTCTTTTTGCTTTTCTCTTCTTCTGTCCTCACCTCTCATCTCCTTACTTGTTTTTTCTCTTTTCCCACTTTTCCTTCCTTCTCTCTAGTTTTCCCTGATCCTTCAATCACACATGTGATCTTTGTTTCTATCATCGCCTTGTCTTATCCCTCTCCCCCTCATTCTGCTCTTTTTTTGCCCGATAACTCCAACTCTTGAAATCTATGACTGTCAGGCCATAGGGCTACTTTGTATAGTGGAGAACTCTAGAGCTCTTGAGCTAAGAAAAACTAATTTTTGAGGGGCTTAAGTAATCTACCAGTCAGTGCCCTACTTGTCCTTTGATGCATTAATGGCATAGCTGAGTTAAAACTGCTGTTGTATTGGCAGAGGCTATGGGTAGTCCCAGAGCTGATACCATTTCGTAGCACCTTAAAAGGTATTCTGGGGCAGCCTGGGGCCTGTAAGATCACCTTGCTTTGGACTATTGTAGATCGACTGGATCAGATTGCATATGAGAATCTCTGGTCTTCCCCTAGAGAGACCATCTGTTTCAAAGCCAGAGGTGAAAAGTACCTTTTGGTGCTATATTGACAACTTGATTCTACATCCTCTGTGGGCTGGATCCCTCATTGCCTCCTTTATGGAGGTTAAAGTTGATTATCATCTGTAGGCATTCTTGGATCATATTGAACCTCCCCTTGCGTAAGCTTTATATATTACATTTAAAATTTTACTTGCGGACTTTGCCTAGCTGCTCCTTCACAGCTAAATGGAAACGTGATGCCCATGATTCTGACAAGACCTGCCTTTTCTGCCCCCAGGTGGTCGAAACAGCTGCGCATGTTGCATTTTTCTGCTCAACATAGCAAGGTTTTAGAAGGAAAGGGATTTTAACACTTTGCCGTAAATTGGGCTTTAGGAATTATTGGACCACGTATAGAATATTAAGAAGGGACACTAGACAATGTATCGTAGTCGCTGTTTTTTGTTTTTTTTTAACAAGATTTTATTGGAAAGAAAACAGTCAGTAAATCAGTCACATTTAGAATGACACAATAGAAGCAAGATACAAAAACAAATATATTAGCACATCAGCGCACAATTCGAGCTAAAGGTCCATCTCTGTCCATGGCTAATTCCAACGTTGGAGAGTCACATAATTCTCCACGGTATTTATTCCAATGTCCCCACTTCTTATCCCACTTTGCAGGACAGCCTCCAAGTTTATAATTTGTTTTTTCAGCGAGCATACAGCGGTCCATCTCCGCCATCCAGCCAACCAGCAGTGGTCTTTCAACAGAGCCCCATTTCATAGCTATTGAGCGTTTGGTAAGGAGGAAACCCAGCGCCGCCCACTGTAATTCAAGTTCATTCAGGTCCGTGGCCCTCCATATATTAAGGACACATTCCTTCGGTGACAGCAGAACTGGCTTTCCCAGGGAGTTTCTCATCTTCCGAACAGTCCCTCCCCAAAATTGTTGTATTATCGGGCAGTCCCACAAGACATGATAGAAGGTGTCGGATAAGCCACAGCCCCTTAAACACAGGTCGTCGGGGCGCCTGCCGATTCTAGCCAGTAATGTTGCAGACATGTAGGCCCTATGTAGTACCTTCAATTGAATCAATCGGAACCTATGGTTGATTGCTGTCTCTCTAGGGGACATTAGGGCCGCCCGCCAGTCCTCTTCTTCCAGGGGACCTAGGTCTGCCTGCCATTTGTCTCGCAGGAACAGAAAAGTATCAGGGAGATTGTTACACAATTTTCGGTAGGTGTAAGAGATGGCCTTTGAGGGGAGGGGTTCCGAAAGCAGTCTGTCCTCCAGGGGGGAGGTCTCAGGTATAGAGAAGAGATCGGGTATAGCAGTGAGGATAGCATGTCTGATTTGGAGGTAGCGAAACAGTTCTGTTCGTGCGAGGGATTGTTTGGTTCGTAATTCCTCAAATTTCAGTAGTTTGCCTTTGTGTATTAGGTCTCCCACCGTCGATATTCCTATCGTGTCCCATTGGTCGAATCCCAAGTGGAAGCAGAGGGAGCCTAACTGTTGCGACAACCACAATGGCGTCGCTTTGGTGATTTTGTCCGACCAGCCCAGACACCTGTTGGCCCTGTGCCATATTGTGACTGTTTGTGCCATTGGTCCCACATACCAGTTCCTGACTGGTTTACTATAGGGGCCCCGAGGTAGCCCTCACGTCCCATCTGGCATCTGTCTAGGTGAAAGGCTGGATTCAGGGGTGACCAGTGATTGGTGGCCACCAGCTGTGATGACCAATGGTAGAGACGCAGGTTAGGCAAGGCGATGCCCCCATCATACCAGCTCTGGGTGAGCTTTTGTAGGGCTATACGGGCCGCCCCGCCGTCCCACAGCAGAAGTCGTATGTCACTGTCCACAGCGTTGAAATAGGAGTCAGGAATCGGGAAAAGGCAGTTCTGCAGGGCATACAAGAAACGCGGGAGCGCCAACATCTTAAATAAGGCCGCCCTGCCGGGGAGGGAGAGTGGTAGGGATCGCCAGTGGGCTACGTCACTGTGTAGTCGACGCAGGGGGCCCAGAAAATTCCGGTCATAAAATAATGTGGAATCTGGGGTAACAAAGATACCAAGGTATTTAAAGCCATCTTGAGCTATCGTAATGGTAAATCCTCGGGGTAATCGGGGTGGGGGGCCATGTAGCATATAGAGTGTTGATGTAGACCAGTTGATCGAATAGCCCGAATATTTCCGAAGTTGGTGAGGACATGGAATAGGCTATTAATTGAGGAACGAGGGGAGGTGACGTATACCAGGATGTCGTCGGCACAGAGAGAGATTTTGTCGGTTGTCTCAGCATTCCATTGGAGGCCTCTGATGAAAACATCAGTGCGGATCCAGTGGGCCAGGGGCTCCAGGGTGAGAGCAAAAAGTAGCGGCGACAGGGGGCAGCCTTGTCGGGTCCCCCTGTGAAGTTCGAACCGGCGAGACGTGTGATTATTTACCCGTACTTGGCCCAATAGGCCTGTATAGAGGAGCCGTACCCATTGGATGAATTTGGGTCCAAAGCCAAATCTGCGTAGGACCTCAAAGAGGTAGGACCACTCAATTGAGTCGAACGCCATCGTGGCGTCGAGGGACAGAATGGCGGCGTCCTGCTGTAAAATAGGTTGCCGACTCAGTACAATATTGACTCTTCTTAAATTTAGGGCCGTATTTCGTCCCGGAAGGAAGCCCGACTGGTCATCGTGGATGAGGGAGGGGAGTACTATGAGGAGCCGGTTGGCTAGAAGCTTGGCGAGGATCTTGGCCTCCGCGCTAATCAGAGAGATCGGTCTATAGGAATTGCAATCAGTGGGTGATTTATTCGGTTTGAGGATGACCGCTATGGAGGCCAATCTCTGATCAAGTGGCAGGATGCCTCTGTCCAGGCTGTCCTCAAACATATTCTTGAGATGTGGGACAATGCTGGGAGACATACCCTTCAGGAATTCAATGGGGACTCCGTTGGGGCCCATTGCTTTGCCAGATTTGACAGCAAAGAGCGCCGTCGTAAGCTCATCCGCCGTGATATCGGCGTCTAGCGTTTCTTTGTCAGGCTCCGAGAGGGTAGGTAGGCGCATCTCCTCTAGGAGTTCCCTTGACTCCTCCGAGTTATAATATGCCCCAGTTGTATAGACACGTGCCAGATGGTCGGCGAATGCATCTGCTATTTCCTATGGGTCCAGGGTTGACGTCCCATCCGGTCTCACAATGGACGACACCCATCTAGCACCCTGTTCTCGCCGTTCCAACCATGCAAGCATCCTCCCTGCGCGGTCACCGAATTCAAAGACGCGGTGGCGCGTGTGGAGTAATCGCGCTTGTGTCTGTTCCCTCGCGAGAGCTTTATAGTCGAGTTGTTGGGCTCGGAGACGACGGGCCGTATCGCCCGAAGGGGCAGTGTTATGGGACAACTCTAGACGTAACAAGTTAGATTCGGCCTGATGGATCTGGTCAGTATGATTCCGTATGTAACCAAGTTTGAGCGCCAGTGCCTTGCCTTTGATGACCGCCAGGTATGCTTCCCAGATCGTAACCGCTGAACGCACAGAGTCGACGTTTTCAGAGAAATAGAAGTCGGTGTGATCTATCAGACAGTTCTTGATGTCTGGGATCTGCAGGAGCCAGGGATTGATAATAATGGGGCCTCGGGTGTTCTGGCGATGGTAAGTTAAGTCCACAGTAAGAGGAGAGTGGTCAGAGATACCCGGGGGCAGGCCCTTCGGACGCACAAAGTATCCCACGTCTGTTGTGGGGCAGAAAAAATAGTCAATGCGGGGTATGCTGTTATGTGCGTTAGAATAGTGAGTAAAATAAGGCGTGTCTGGGTAATGGTTTCTCCAGACATCCTCAAGTCCCATGGCTTGTACAAACTCTGATAGATCAGAGCCCTGTCTGTGTGAAGCGCGTCTAGGGTGTTGGTCGAGGTCATCATTCATCGTCATGTTAAAGTCACCCCCAATGAGAAGTGCTGTCACTTGTTTTTTGATGAACATGTGGAGGCTTAGACGGAAAAGGATGCTTAGATGGAATGGGTTTTATCTTCTGCCGTTATTTTAAACTTTTCAATTGCAACTTCAATCTGCCATTGTTTTAAACTGTTTAAAAGTGGACTTTTTATGCTATGCAATGTGCTAGATTTTTATGAAAGTCTTTATGAATTGAAAGATTAGTATAAATGATTTTATTGTTTTATCCTTTTTTTATGTACTGTTTTTAACATACTCTTTTATGCCATTGTGCTGAAATAAACACTATGATGATGATGAGGAATTTGATTGATTACAAGGAAGAGCACAGTACTACAGAACAGAACTGCTGATATTTCAAAAATAAAGCAAGGATGGGTTCTGCTTGTGTGGAGGCCATTTCTAGTCAGGATTGATGCCTCTGATCAGTCGAAAAACGATGATTTCTGACAGTTGACTTTTGTGCATGCATCATATCCCTGTCCTGCTACATTAAGTTATAATGATAGTACACACTCGTCACTATCCCACCTTGTAATCAATATATTCTGTTTCCTATAGCTAATTCCGTAATCAACTTAATTTTACCATCTCAATATTGGTTTTGCTGTTTGTATATGAATGAATGATAAATCAGTGAAAAGACCTTATTGGTTTTACGAGCAGACATGCTTCCACCTAAAGTACAACCATTGAAAAGTGCTAGTCTCATGCTGTTACATTTCCTTTATTTTTAATCTTTGTGATAATTGTCACATCCTTTTGACTATTATTAGCAATTGGTTAGAAAGATTCTTGAGGCGGTGCCGGAAGCCTTGGTCAGAGTACACACTTGAGAAATTTTAGGAGTCTTTTTAGTTTCCATGCGTGTTAGGAATATACATAGTGTTGCGCAGCCAGCAAAGGCCACCAGCAGCGTGACGTCCTTCACCACCACTCCTCATTCTGTGCTGTGTATTCTGACTCCTCTGCCCGAGGTCAAGTAGCCTCTCCCTAATAGTTTTCTCCTTTCCTCTTATAATGCATGGGTATACAAATCCCAGAATACACACCTAGTTTTAAAAAGAAGACGTTTTGTGATCAAAAGGAACCTTTAATTTCAGGTGCTCTGCAGCCGTTCAAAGATCTTTTTAGAGTTTCTCACTGCTCAACAGGGTATAATTTGTAATATTGAGCCGTTCCCATGGACTTCATTGCTTGGTTTGGTGCGCAAGAAATTGTCACTGATGATCGTTGAAATGCCACTCATAATTGCACTGACATTTAAAAAATTTCACACATAGCAATCTGAAACCTTGGCAGCTAGGTACTTTGTTACATTTTCTGTGTATGGTTTGGCCCAGGCACTTATTTTACAAATTAAGCACTGGTAAAGCGTGGTGCGGGGAAGTCTGTGGGCTTTTGTTGAAGTATTCATGTTAATCACAGCTCGTGAAGGGGCTGTGATTAACACAAATACTTAAACAAAAGTCCACAGACTTGCCCGCACCACGCTTTCCCAACAAAAGGGTAGAGCACGTTTAAAAACACAGTGTGTACTTACACGCTATGTTTTTAAACGTGCTCTACTCTTCTGTTAGTAGCGCGGTGCAGGGAACACTCTGGGCTTTTGTTTAGATATTCATGTTAATCACAGCTCGTGAAGGGGCTGTGATTAACACGAATACTTAAACAAAAGCCCAGAGTGTTCCCCGCACAGCAACTGTCGTAAACGAGCCTGCTTTTCACGCCGCTCGTGTTTTAAAGTGGCGGTGGAAATTCTCACTCTGAATGCCATTTGTGTGCGCGCTCCACACACGGGAGTGCGCGCTCACAGAAAGAGAGGTGCGCGCGCACCTTATTGGGAACAGTGCATGGGAGTTTCCTCCCCTTTGTCCAGCTCCTCCTTCAGGAGGGATCCTTGAATTGTCCCAACCCTCTCCTTAGGGTACCTTGGGGCTTACTGATGGGTGGCTCTTCAGATTCATCATGGGACAAGATTCAAATGCGTAACCACTTCAACTTCCACCGTCTGGGCACCTTGAACTTCATTGGACTTCGCCTAGGAACAGAGACTGCACCAAGGAAGACTCCTGCTGCTCCTGGTCTCATCATCCTGCCAGTCTTCTGTATCGTCTGTGCTCCATTCAGGTTCCTTTCCAGGACTGTGGGCATCAAGGACACTCAAAGTAATCTCGCTTGGAGTGAAGGAGTCACCCCTGCATCTGCTGGTGCCAAAATCAAGCTGACCAGTCTGCTGCTCCTGATGTCCTACGGACTCCAAAAGGGTCAGAAAGATAGGTTGTGCTTCTGCGTTTTTCAGATGTATGCAGAACTATGCAGAAGACGTTGCTGAAGGAGCAGATACGTCCATGTTGGTTTTATCCCGTTAAGCGGATTAAGAAATCACTGTAAGGATCCCGCATTATAATGGCTCAGAGTGAAGTTCACTCATGGGCAGAGTGAACAATAACTAACAACACAGCACATACTTATTATATCTTTTGTATTGAGGTCAAGGGCGTACAATATATCTAATAATTTATATAATGGCACCTCCCATCCATCATTACTAGAGGACGGCAAGCCAGACACGGTATAGACTCTGTTGTCTATTTCTCCCTTATATCGATTATACATCATAATGAGTTTCAAACTCAATTTTAACTAGTACCCCCTATGTGAATTGTTTTGGCGACACTTTATCCTATTTGGGCGAGTTCCTGATTAAGGTGGTTCATGGTTTTGCTACTCCACCGAAACGCGTGTAGACCACGTGCGCCCAGACCTTTTGGTTTCTGTCATCGAATCCATCTATTGAAAACATGTTACATCTTTGAGTTCCTTATACCCAAATGTGTATAGGTGTCCTGTATGATTGTGAGTGTGTGAGGATTGAATGTGTCTGACCTTGGGTTGAGTTTTCCGTTGGGGGACGACATAGTCACCTTATATTGTATTTTATTAGGTGTATTTATTTGTGTATTATAAAATGTTTTTAAAAATGTGTTTTCTTAGTGACCAAAAAAATTATAAAATAACATTTATTGACAAACAATAGATTAAACTCAATAAGAATGAGCAATAAAATGAATTTTTAGAAAAAACAGAACATGTATTGTTGTATTAAAATGTCAAAATAATGCTCAGTTAGATTTGTATTTCAACCCATATGAGATTCAATCTCTGACAAAGAAATATAGGTCTTAAGGGAGCTGTTCTAGGTTCAATTGTTTTGTTTTCCCCTCTCCCGCCCGACCTCATTTACCTTTTAGAGGGGGTCCCTTTATTTACAGGTGCTTCTGCAACTCCCTTGAGGCCTACACTGTCCTTTCAGCAAGTTTGAGGCCAGTATCCCTCGTCAGAACCGCTGGAACAGAACCTCTGAGCACCGTGCTGACTTGCTGTTACCAAGGCTTGTTGACTCGGTGCTCCTGAGATCTTCAGGTTACAATAAGCTCCAGCCTTCAGCATCTTTTCCTGCCAAGATCTTCATCCTCCTTGCATCTTCTGCACTGTGGGCCTTCATCTTTCGTAGCTGTTCAAGGTCCTTTTGCAACTCCTGCGTCTTCGGCCAGTGGGTCCTCTGGAGAGTCTTCTTTGGGCTCCCCTGCTTGCTCAGGGCCTGCTTTGACACTCCTGCATTTTATGAGTCGCTTGGATCTTGCTTGTCCCAACACTGCACCTTCCTTGTTTACCACGCTTGTTGCTGTGCCAAGGCTTGTTGGTGCCAGCGCTGGACACTGAACCCCTGGTTCTCGACTTCCGACATGGAACAGCTAGTGAATGGCTCCTGGTCTTCCACAGCATTGCCTGTTCCTCAGAGCTCCAACAAAGTCACCGTCATCACCCCTGCATCTCCCATCATCGGTGGCCATTGGTCTTCCGTGCCTCGGGTCACTTCCGAGTGACATCGACGCTGTCCCCTCTGCTTGCAGGTACTTCTGTCCATGAATCCATCCTTGGATTCCACCGGACTCTTTCACTTTCTTCGGCAGCAGCATCTTTTCTGAAGTCCTCCATTGTGGTCTATGGCAGTTTCTGATGTCACTTCTCACCTATGTACCCGGCTTCCTTGGTGTGAGTATCCGAGTTCCTGGGGTATGCACAGGAGGGGTGATTCTCCAACCTTTTGTCTTCCACAGGGTTTCTTCAGGGTCCACTGGTAAGGGTCCTTCTTTTTAAAAGCTTCAACTGCGACTTTCCCATTGACTTGCATTGAGTATGCGCCTGTGTTTCCACTCTGCACATAGCCTCTGTGGGATTCCTGGGTACTTACCTTGGGTGGTTCCTTGTGAACCCAGCTCTTATGGGTCTTCTGGTCTTAGTACCCACTTTGGCCGCAGTTCACATTCCACTTCTTTATCATGGTTTGGTCGCATCCTGGAGACCACTAAGTATCTGTGCTTACTTACCTATTTTACATTTCAAATATTGTGTTGATATCTCTGGGTAGGAGATAGACCAATGTGTTAGTGAGTGTGTATAATAAATATAACTATTTGTATAACTACATTTTGTGGTTCTTTTTGATTTAACCTACACTATATGATTAGTTCTGGTAAAACAAGCTGCTTAACACTCCTTCTGGACTAAGCCTGAAGGCTGATCTTCACCATTACAACGTAGAGAGCTTTCTATGGTTGTCTAAGACCACTAAAATCACCATAAGGGTTGCCTGGATTTCTGCAAGCTGCTTCACATAAATGAGTGGACACCATGTGGTAAGTTTGCCTCCTACAGGGAAGGAAAGCTTTCAGTGCCAGTCTGAACGGCCAGAGCTCCAGAAGGTTAAGTTGGATACCAGATCCCTCTGATCTCCATCTCTCCCATGTGGCCGCCCCATACCAGGAGTGGCGCATCTGTCACCATCGTTAGAAATGGTTGGGGAAGGGAGAGGGATCTGCCTCTGACCCAATCTGGGTTCATTAGTCACCATTGCAGTTGTTGCGCAGTTCCCTCCGAAATCTGGACGTAGGCGGAAAGATTCCCATGATGCTGCACCCACCAGAACTTCAGGTCCCACTGCACAGCCAGCATATGCCATCTGGCATGATTCACCAGCAGAATGCAGGATACCATGAGGCTCAGCAGCCTCAGAGTCATTCTCTCCGAAATCTTGGGCACCAGAAAGTAGCAAGAATAACAACCACGTCCTACATCTAGCACGCTCTCTATGGCCCCCTTGGCCCAGAGAGCTGTAACTTCCTTGCAGAGAAGTACCAAATGATCCTCCAACATTCAGTCGTAGGAGGGTGGCATGGCAGGTGGGGTAATCTCGATTTGCAGAACCCACCTGCCCAATGTGATGGATTGCCAAGGGAGGAGGTGATGGCGAATCCTGTCTCCAACTGGCCGTTGATGGGTCTGAAACGTTGGACTAGGAAGGTTTGAAGGCAGTGGCAGGGGGGAAAGGGTACACAGGCCCACCTGCTGGTCCCTAACCCATGTCTGCAGCCATGCAGGGCTGGACAGCTTGCATGACTCGGTGGCTGGGCGGGACAGGACGTGGCTTGGCACCCCTTCCATAGCCACGAAAAGGACGAAAGTCAGTGGGGCGATGGTGGTGGGCGATTGCCTTGATGTCCACAGGAGCCCCAGTGCTGGGCTAGGTCCAGGTGCCCAGAAGGACATCAGCGAGGGCTTCATAGAATGGCAAAAGGGGTTCGGAAGTGGAAGCAGTAGGTAGAAGCACCTCTGTCAGGAGGTTAGTCCTGACTGCCACCGAAGAGAGTTCAAGACCTCGGACCTCGGCTGCCCTCTTCACCACCACAGCGTAGGAAGCTCCCTCCTCTGTAGCCACATTAGGGGGAGAAAGCAAGCCAGTGTCAGGGGAAGTTTCCAGACTACTGGCGTCACTCAAGCTGATCGGTTAAAGGGTACATCTGCTCCTCCCATTCCTCTTCACCAACTTCTGGCCCAAAAGGAATGCCAGGGATGAACACAGGGACAAAAGTCCCTTCCAGCATCAGAACCGATACCTATCAACATCGATCTGGCTCTGTGCCAAACTTTGGACGGATCCACCAACTCCACGGCGCCTGAGAGCGCCCTAAAATGAGGTAGAAGGTATCATAGAACTTTTGTATTTGGGCAGGAGACGCTCTGGATCCTGAAAAAGTGGGGAGGCTTTCAAGCGACGATCCTCTGAGTCCTGTGTCGTCGGCTGACAGACAGGGAGAAGTTGAAGAACTCGTGTGCTTCTTCAACTTCTTCTTGTGTTTGCCTGACTTACCCGACTTCGCTGACGACTTGGAGTGTGACGAGAAATGTGGGCTCTTTGACAGGACTCATGACCTTCCCCTCAAATGAGAATGGGAGCGACGCGGAGCTGAGTGCTGGGCCTCCAATAGCTTTGGGGACAGCTCCCGCAAAGCCTTCAGGTTCATTGCCCGGCAAGCGGACCCCAACTTTGGGTCATGGTCACGCTCCAGAGGCACACGAGGTTCTGATCCGTCACAGACATCGTCCGAGGCACAGGGCTTGCAGCCAGTCTGACGTTGGGACATTCTTGATGTACCAGGAGTCCGAGACTCAAGAAAAAAGTTGACAAAAATGCTAGCCAAAAAATGGCTAAGGGGTAGCTCTCTCCGGATCTGCGCTTAGGCTCGCATGGAAAAACAAAGAATTGACATCAGCGCGCATTAGCAGCTTCAATATAGGTCCCGAGATGTCATCCGGGAACCCAGATGCCGCCGATGGACGTGGAGCTGAACAGCGCCACATACCAATGCACAAGGGTACTGCTGATAAAAAATCTCTGAATCCAGACTGACGCCTGGGGGAAATTTTAAGGTTAGGAATCTACAACTAATGGTCTCTATCAAATACACAAAAAACAATGCCACTGCAGGGAACACATACACGAGTAGTTTAACATGTCTTTTCTAAGGCTTACACAACAGGCAATTAATAAAAAGGGGATAGTCTTTTCATTCAGAGGAAATGTTTATATATGTATGATTGATAGAGCATGGGAATACTTTTTCATTTACACGCTCCCTGTGTGGATTCTATAGGGAGAAATTGAGAAAAAATGAAGTTCTGGAGAATAGTCACAGTTTTGCTTAAATACTACTCCGTTAAAAGAGCATCATCTCTCAGTAGTACAAAATAGGCCAGAAAAAGAAAAGGAATCAGCTGTGAAAAGCCAATCCTCTGAGCTCACCTGAGTCGAATGTGGGATGCAAGACTTTTGTTTAAGCATCATTAAAGAAAACCAAGGGTTACAAAGCACGGGGTAATTCTGCTGCTTTCCAGCCACACCCTGGTCAGGAGCTCGTTTCAATACTTTACCCATTAATGGGTCCTAATAAAAAAAATTCAGGACTGTTCACAAGTAGACCAAGTAAGTTGTCTCTATTAGGAGCCCTCTAGTGTTTTTAGATCTTGTCTGTGGGAGCATGCACTAGTGCATGCACTCTTGTTTAGGAGAGACATTCTGTTATTTAAGGGGCTTGGAGCCTGCCCAATGCTTAATGTTTCGTGGGATTTATTGTCACTCTAATTTGCTTCCTTCAAATTAGGCAGCACCAGCTGGTTTCACTTCCTTTTCTTTCGGCCGGAGCATGGACTAAGAACTAATTTCTTCATTTCAATTAGAGTCCTACCACTGCTGGCGATGTGATTAAGGTACTATTATTATTTTCTTGTTCCCCCACCCATCTACCTGCCTGTGTTGCTTCTTCCACCCTCCCAGGTCAATGTGACTTCTTCCCCTCCTATCCGGTTCATTTTAACTTGTGTCTAGTCCCTACAGAATGGCCTGCCTTGTTCTCATTTAGTTGAAGTGAATTATTATTTCTCTAATGTAGGATTTCTTGGAGTCCTTGTGTAAGCATTGATACGCTGGAATTGTTGCTGTCTGCTCTTAGAGTGATCTGAGCATCATCCACATAAGATTGGAATCCTAAATTATACTGTCCAATAATCATGGTTTGGATATAGATTAATAGGGAGGGGATAGTGGGTACTGCTGTGGTATCCACAAGGGAGCATAAATGGTGAGGAGGTGTATGTTCCCATTTGTAAAATAAGAAGAGCCAGTTTAAGGCTAGGTCGAAAGCTTCCTTAAAGTAGTGACCCAGGAGCAGCAAGTCTGCAGCATCGAACACACTCAAGAGAGATTCAGTGGTCCCAGGAGCTGACACCCTCTTTGTTCACTGTTTGTAGTAGATTGACTATCATCTCCTAAGAGTTGTCTTGGTTCCCTGTCCTGCTTTGAAACCAGCCTGGTCTTCATCAAATAGATTGTATTATTCTATAGGGATTGTAGTTGACTCGTGGACACCGATACCAGCCTCTACCAATGAGTGGAAGTCTTTCAATGGGATAATAACTGTTGGAATCAGCAGAGATTAGATTTAATTATTTAAGAAGTTGTCTAATGAGAGCACTTTTAATTGCTTGGGTAAATTCCTTCCCGAAATGATGAATTTATTGTTGAGTATAGAATTTATGTAAAAGCCACATAAGGGTTTATACATTACAGCTACTTGGAACATGGGCTCCGGCTCTACATTGTATGCGAGTGAATGCTTGGCACAGCATGGGTGATGCACCACACTCCAAGGTCCCTCCCACTGGACGGAGACATGGTGTCTGACTTTATCATCTTCTGCAGGTTGAATGGTAATGCTGACTCCTCATTAGGCATTGGAGCACATGTGTGTTGGCCTGGCCCTTTTTCTGAGAGTAAAAGAGGGTCTTACACAGCAACAGGTCAGAGGAATGTTGGAGCAGAAGGCAGTGTTTAAATTTGATCTGCTTTGGTGGCAGCTCATTTAAAGTATGGCAGGAGATCCGAGAGAGCCCGGCAGGCTCCTGACATGATGCATAGCCCTCAAGCACCCTGTGTATAGCGTGGTCTCTTAGCAAATGACAAATAAGTGGGCTCCATCTGAGGTCTATGAGGTGGTACCACCCCTCAAAGGGTCTGAGGCAAGGAGAGACTGCGTGATAGATGCACAAAGGATTTTTTGGTTGCAAATCCTGCCATTCACAATTTCATGCTTTTTGCGACAGCAATTTTTTTTGTAGTGTACAAAATCCATTTCCCCAGTCAGAAAACTTTTTCCAGCACGTAAAATGGGTTTATGACCCACACTGAATCGCAATTTGAAAGAGGTGTGAAAGAGAAGTTCCTTCCAAATTGCTATTCAGTATGTATGTTTCAGTGCTCCGAGATTGCCATTCTAGTTGCAATCCATCGAAAAGTTACCAACTCCTCTAAAGAGGTGATACAGAGGACAGAAGGGGAAGGGAACCCTTTACCTTTGGGAATTAAGTTGGCAGCTTCAATGACAATAGGCAATGGCGCAGCAGATAACTGCCTGCTCTCTGACGTTTTCCAAACAAAAAACTTTAAAAAAACAGCACTGGTTCCTCTAAGAAACACAGACTAATTAAAAAAATAGTTTTGGAATGCAATAACAGGGATGGTAGTCTGTTGTCCCTTGTAGGCCACACTACCCGAGTGATTTCAACCAATCACAGGGGGTTGCAAATTGTGACCTGTCTAATGAATATTAGTGAGACAGGTCGGCCTGTGACCCCCTGCGAATGGTGATTTTGCAAACTGACATGATAGTACATATTGGTTTGCAAAATTTGTTTCCATGTGCAAAAAGTTGGTGTGCAATTTGGAAACCAACTTGTGAATGGAATCTTTGTACATCTGACCCTCTAGCTTTGTAGAATTATGTTTGAGCAGCAACAGGGCAGTTTAGTCTATATGCACTTGTGGCACAGCAAAGGAAGACAGGCCAGGAGGGGCCCATGCAGGTAGGAGCAGTGGGGCTGCGTTGGGGAGGTAGGGGGGTATTCGACTGACGACCACGAGGGAAAATTAAATAAATAATATGTTTCCCCTCGGCTGCGTCTGTCAAAATCCCCTCCCCCACCCGGCCCCACCGCTCTGACCTGCACGGGCCGCTGCTGAGACAGTCCTTGCCAGCATTGACTAGCTGTGCTTGTCTGAGAGTGAGACAGTATATATGATAGACCCCAAACTTCAGTGATGGCATCACCAGACAGTCATCTCTTTCATTCTAACCATGGCCTGCGTTGAATTCCAAAGATGGGTGCTCCTCACCAAGAAAAGTGCTCACAAGGGCAGTGTCTTATCAAAGGAACAAAGAGAAGATTTTGAGATGTGAGGCTAAATGTACTTTTGTTTTTTAAGGTATCACAATGCCACAGGTGTATTCGAGTTTTGGAATATGGGAAATTTATAACGGAAACACAAAGCATTACATTTTAGCTTTCAAGAGTCAAAGCCATTGAAGATTTCTGTATGTGACTGACATGTGAAACGTGTAGTTACGATTAAACATATTGCAGACAGGTTTATCTTCTGCATAGACTAGTGACTGACTGATTTATTTATTACCTGATGACTGCATTGCTTTTCTATTACCGGCATAAACATCTGACTCCATGAGTTGCTTCTTGCCTACTTATTGCTATCACATGCTTCTTCTGTTATATGCACAAACTACTGACTGCATAATTTACTTGTTATCAGTATCAACTGCTGGACGCATGATCTACTTGTTATTATGAGGAACTGCTGACAGTACCTGCCAAAACCTCTGACTACATGCTTTGCCTACAGTGACTCCTGACTTATACATACGTATATTGATGCATACAGACATTATCACTTCTCGCTTGCTCTAGTTCTTCCATATTGTGTGAACTGGCTATTTGTGTACACATCTAGCCAAACACTTAGCTTGCATACCGCTAACAACACGCTTGGTCTTTTACCTGCATACACTGTTGACCGCATGCTTGGCTTGGTTTCTGGCATCATTCTGGTCTTCTCCTCCAGCGACGTACAGGAATCCGTCCATGACAGCTACACATTGATTGAAGCTCTTAGAAGGTAAGTCTGCCAGATTGACCCAGTTCCCCTCTGAGTCCCTGTACCTGACTTCCCGACTCAGGGATTTTTCAGATGATGCCGTGCGACCTGCAACTGCCACCAACACTCGTTGACCTCCGCGCATTTGCGTTCTCTTGGACTGCAGTGAGTTTTGCTGAAAAGGAAGTAGGTGATAATTCATGGCTTCCACCAGCAGCCGATGGCATTCAGCATCCAGCATCATTCGTGGGACTGGCTGTATATGGGTCACCAGATCTTGTGCTGTGATGGTTCCAAATCGGACATTACTTATTAAGGAAGCAGCATGCTTTGCACGTTCTGTGTTGAAATCCAGCCATTTCATAGCAATCTGGAAGGCGGTCACTTCAGAGGGAATACACAGGTCATCATCTGCTAGAAGCTCTTGTACCTGCTCCAGGGGCAACTTCAGAAACTGCTCAGTCCCTGAAAACTCCACCAGGTTCTCCCTCATAAACCTTCCGGCCACTTGGCGGGTGTTGGCAAGTTCATACTTCTCCGAAAGGTTGGTGATGTACAAACAGTTGTCAACATTCATCTCCTGAGTTAGGAAGTCTGTACACAGGGCTAGTAGAGTGGTCATCTGAAGGAAGCTGGCTGTTGAGATAGTGCTGCCAATGGTGTAGAGCGAGAGGCTAAGCTTCCCTCTATAAGCATAGTTGAGCACTGTGGCCAACCCAACTGGAGACACGTCCTTGAGATCCAGGCGCTGAAGGCTGGGCTCCTTCTTCAGCAGGGTATGGAAGTAGGCACTGCAGGAAGCTAGAACAACTTTGTGGACATCAAAGTCCTTGGTCTTGGTAGAGATAGTGAAATCACAGAGAAAGAGCTCCTGCCGCATGTTGCTTATGGCCTCCAGGAGCTCGAGTCCATGCTTGGAGTTGTGCACTTCAGTGGCCGAGCAGCGAAAGCCATTAGAGCCACCGTCTAAGAGGCCATTGAGTGTGTTGAGCTGTTCAATGTCCAAGCTTGTGTCATCTCCCACCAGGGTCGGGCCAGCCTCCACTTTCGGCTTTTTGGGGTTCTTCTTTTTTGGAGCCATCTTCTTAGGAAGGGGGACCTAAAAAGACAGAAAATATTCATAACTGATAAATGTGAGAGGTTTCTGCGAACTCTTTCTCCCCACCCTGCATGACCCAGGGGCAGCAACGGCATACCCAACCAGTGACTACTTGAAGCATATGGAACTGTTAACTGAAACTAAATAATCTATGGCTCTCGGATACATGCAATTTAGTTTTGTTATTTTCATTTTCGAAAACAATATAGCCATTGGACAATTACCCATGTGTGCCTAGTCTAGTCAGGCATGCCATTATTTCTGTAGGTACAAGACTGAGCTTTGGTGAGGATGGCTTGGAATGAACATCACTTCTTTCCAGTAAATACAAATGAGGTGGGCTTGTGACTAGAAAAGTCCCAATTTCCAGCAGTTTCTTCTTCAACCATTTGTAAATTGATACTTGTATAGCGCACTACTCACCCGCAAGGGTCTCAAGGCGCTTGTACGAATACCGCTGTGGAACCCATCCTGGCTTTCCCTGTGAGGTGTCCACTCCTGGGCACCCCCAAGGTGGAGGCCAGGCATCCTTAGCGTTGTGGGGGCCGTTGTGGAGATTAAGCAAGCTATTGCCCAGAGTTGCAGAGTGGGACTCCATGATTGGAATAGGCACCGAGGCGAGAATTATCAGGTCCGTGGAATTTTGAGCCCAAGACCCACCGAGGCGGGGAATTGAACCCTGGTCCCGGGCTAGACCTCTGCATCAGGGTCTGCCGCTCTAACCATTGAGCCACACTTCTCCACATTTGAACGTCAAATCCTTAATTCTCAGTGTATACTGTATACAATTTAGCACCACTACGTCCTATATATATGGTATGTCAGAATATTGATATAAAAAATATTGATATTCTGACAAACGACTCATATATATTGTGACCTAAATATCGTTTACAGAAATATTGATAAACTAGGTGGAGATTTTATTTGATTTTTGTTAGCGATATGTCAGACACTATAATTTTGTCAGACCGTATATAAGCCACAATATTTTGATACCACATCCCTTCTTCAAAGAAAAGGCTGCTTCTGTTTAAAAAAAAGAACTTGTGGAACCCCATACGAAAATATATATTGCAGCTTTCATATGATCGGGAGTGTATAACAATGGATACTTAAGAACGTTAAATATAGGTTTTTCTTCCACAGTCGCCTTAACTCTAAGGAACAGAAGTTTTTCTTTCATAAGAAGTTAGTTGCTTTGATGTTTGGATATAAAGCAAGTTGAGAGGAGGCAACATGGCGGCTGGGAGAGTAGCCAGCAAGCAAGGTCATGCTTGATCTCCCTTGAGGTCCCTGCCACATTTTCCCTCAATTCTTTAATTATCAAGTAGAACCAGCAAAATTGCCATGGCATTTTAGTGATTCCCCTAACACCCAAAGTTTCAGGCTATCCTGTTTGCAGCACACCAAACTGGACACAGTGTTTAAGTCCTATGACTTCCCTTGGGCTCTTGTCCATTGGCTTACGATCGCACTCTGGAACTGTGAAGAACTTGCTCTCTTTAATTGATCTTTATTGCTTTCAATAGATTTTGATACACCCTAATGAGTATCTTGGGTACAACATTTCCATTACAACATGTTCATATCTGCATTTGAGGGCAACTGCATATGAAGTATACATGTTTCAACGATGACATTTGGCACTATGTGGCTAAAACCAAGCAGGACAAACCTGAACCAAAATTGAGAATTTGGAAAACGGTTTATTATATGGTGTAGCTGTGGGACCTGACAATGTAATTAACCCACTACCTTTACTGGCTCCAGTCAGATTCATTTGAAAAATTCTTAGCTCAACACTGGGTGCTCTCATTCTGGGAGCATCTGTGGCTCTGAGCAGTCAGACTTTATCAAAGGAACAAGTATATAACAATAAAAGTACTAAAACAACTGCATAAGAAAGAAACAAGACTCAAAATAATCCAACACCAATTTGCAAAAATTGGTTGTATTGTTATCTTTAAAATGACACCTCAATGACAAAAATCTCCCAAACTGTTCTGGAGATATTAATTTTTAAAGGAACAATAAATCACTGCTTTTCCATTCAACACAATAAAACATAGTAGATTGGGCTTGTGGTCAACATTTGTAAACTTTGGAAAACCTTTATAAAGTTGCAAACTGCTATTCCAGCTTGCTTTGGGTGACCAACTCCTGCAAGAAGCGAGTCACAGAGGCCAAGGAGGATAGGTTGAGCAGTTGCCTTGTATACCAAACAATCTCTAATCCAGTTCCATGCTCTATGGGGCTACTCCTTGGTCCACAAACACAGTGGGCCAACTTTGGCCCAGAGGATCAATGTCCGTCGAAGTCCGGTTGAAGTCCAGCTAAAATCCAGTTACCACTGATCTACTGGTCTCCGGTTACATTGAAACAAGCGGTTCCCTTTCGCTCGTGGTAACTTCTGTCTTGGGCAACCAGATTGCACTTCAACATCTCTCCCAGGTCTAGCAGACTCGGGTTCAATGTTTGAAGGTTAGGTCCTGGTCTCCCAGGCTGCACATTGGTGGTCACTGGCAATCAGGCGTTCTTGGCTACCAACTTGCCGTGGCAAGCTTCTTCAGCTTTTTTGGCCCTGTAGCTGTAACAGGAAGTCAGCGAACTGACACTGGGAGTCATCTCTTTTGTCTGAGGCTCGGAGACAACTTTTCCTTAAGCAGCACACCAAAGGCACAGTCCTCTCTTTGCTAGCCCAAGGAGCAACAGGTGCCGTCCAGTCTTAGTGCAGCCTCTCTTTTCTGGGTCTAAAGAACAGTAGGAAAGTCCGTCTTTGTCTTTGGTAATTTCTTCAGTACCAACGGGATCTGATGTCTACGTGTATGCTGGTGAATGACGGAGTGCTGCAATATATATATATATATATATATATATATATATATATATATATATATATATATATATATATATATATATCACCTCTGTGAAAGAGGCTGCATACTTAATAAGGCGGCTTCAATGTAGCAGACACAGAACCTCCTGCTCGTAAATCAAACAAAACCTTTCTCTTGAACAGAAAAAGCCATTGAGCCATGATTCCGTGGAGTTTCCAGTGCTTTATTTAAAGAAACAAAGTTCGTCAGTTGCTTGCAATTGTTTTCTGTCCCAAGCAACTGACGAACTTTGGTTTTCTGTTCAAGACAAAGGTTTTGTTTGATTTATGAGCAGGAAGCCCCCTTATTAAGTATGTGGCCTCTTTCACGGAGCATTTTGTGGAGGTGATTTACTTGTTAATAGAGGCCCGACTCACTCGCATCAATCTTTGGAAAAGAGGGAACTTCCCAATAACAATACCAAAGAGCACGAGTGCAGGAGGTGAGGAGAAATGCTCTTCTAACTCACGGATTCCAAGTGAAGTAAGATGCGATATTGATTATCATGCTACGTATGCTTGCAAATCTGATGAATTGTTATTTTATTCTACGCACTGACTTGGCTTTTAAAAATGTCACTCTGCAGTGTGTGCAAGAAGCTCAAAACGCTGCATGAAAACACAGAGGGGCAGATTTACAAGCCACTTGCGCCTCTTTTACGCCGCTGTTGCGTTACCTTTGTGACACAGAGGCGGCGCAAAAGTTGCGACATGCTGCGGGGTATTTACAACGTGACGCATCTGGAAGATGCATCACGTTGTAAAGCCCTGCGCCAGAAGTAGGAGTTCCTGCGCAGTGGGGGGCGTTCCGGCACACAAGCACATGTATACACACATATACACACATATAGATATATATATCCACACATCATTTTCAAATCTTATCTCACTTGTCTTTATTGCTGTTTACGCAGATGACATTGCCTCTTTATATCCAAATTAAACCCAACTGTCATTATAATTAAACAGATGGTGGATTATGTTGACTCTGTACTAGGATATAAACTTAACATCACTAAGAAACCGGGGGCGTGGCCAAGATGGCGGCTGAGCCAGACGCGCAATAGAGAGCTCCGCGCAAGGCCTGCCAAAAATCCTATAATTTCCTTCACTCTCCGCTGTTCCTCGTGCATGGAAGGTGCCCCTTCCGCACTTCTGCAGCTCCCGCTCTCATTACGGAGTGAGGCTTTGCTCGCTGACTGATGGCTCAGCGGTGCGAGCCCTTTGATCAGGAGGTCTACATTGATCCAGGAGCCTCTCCTAATCTGGGTTTCCAGGCCGCAGATTACGTTGTATCCTGAGGTGTACCCCAGCAACCACGCCGAAGCGCGGGAGGCATTGGCCATCCCGGCTTGAGCCAACCTGGTTGAACTCTGCACCAGGTACCGCCCGGACCGAGTGGGGGGAACTACCGATGCCGCGGGCCCCCGCTGCATTGAAACTCATGATGCACTAGACTGCGCTCATCCCATTGCTGCGTGGTTGCGCGGGTGCAGCGGCCCAACACAGCTGACCCCAACCCTTGAAACACGCCACCCTCGCTCCTTTCACAGGGACCTAGGAGACATTCTTTGCCCTTCTTTCTTTCCAACTCCTCCCGTTGACACGGCTATGTCGCACGAACGTCCTGCGAGGAGCCCTGGAAACGGCGCTGCCTCCTGGATTCCAGGCCAGGAAATACTACGGACGGAGGGGTCGAGCCGGAATGGACTTCAACTGTGGTTGCTCCCGACTCACTTAGTAGGCGGACTTTGATTATGCTGAGGGACTAGCATGCATAACACTTCAAAAGCACACTGCACTGTAGTTAGTGAAGGCCTGTTACCAGTGGCTATATCATGCCCTGTATGGGCTAGTTTATGGAGAATAGCTCTATTCTTTAGTGCATGCGCCGCATGGTCAACTTGTCCTTTTTCATTCTATTCTCTCCTCCTCCTCACATAAACTCGACATACAATGCTGCAGCACCGCCAGCAGCAGGCTATTGGACAGGTATCCGAGAGTTGGGAAAGCGAATGCTGGGAACTCAATGGTTGCCTCTATCCACCACTCCACTTTTTGCCTCTCATAGGGCACACTGAACCAGTTTCAGTCATAATCCCCACCAGCTGCTGTACGGACACTGTTGCACATGATCACGTTGCCTCTTTTATGATGGGGCAAAGACCAAACGGACAGAGCCCAGGTGCCGGCTGGCAGCATGAAAGTGACTGAAGAACGCCCGATGGTCGGTGCTCCCGTGGGCAAGAGGCTGGCGGCCACACTATCTGACCACTCCCACCGATTTAATGAGCTCCTCTCATTGTCCTGGACGTCAAACCACCTACACTAGAACTGAAGTTGGACTCAAACTAAGTCTCCTTTGGAAGGATCACAAAAAACTGAAGGACTGGGTCAAAAGCTCTGAATCCGCACTGGCCACCCTTAGACTCACAGTACTAGACTCCGGCAAACGTCTTCGGGCCATGCAGGTGGAGGTGGAATACTTGCGTGGACGTATCGAGAACTAAGAAGGGAGAAAAAGAAGAAATAATATCCACATGGTGGGCCTTTCTGAGCAGGCAGAGGGCCCAAACATGGAACTCTACTTGGAGGACTGTTTTGTCAATACAATGCTGCAGGGCAAACAATCCACCTTCTTCTCAGTGGAGAGGACCCACCGGGTCCCAGGGAGACTGCCCGGGCACCCCTCTGCCCCTCTGCGTCCGGTGGTGGCTCGCTTGTTCAACTACCAGGACAGAGATCACATATTACAGGTTACAAGAGTAAGGGGTCCGTGGACTGTGGAGACTACCCCAGTACATATTTACCCGTACTAGACCCTGGAGGTCCATAGACGCAGATCTTCCTTCCTTGAGGTGAAGAAGTGCCTACGTGACCATAACATAAAATACACCTTACAGTTTCCCTCCACCCTCAGGGTGCAACATGAGGGCACCACCACCTTTTGTGCCGCCCTGGAGAATGCCTGGAACTGGCTTGAGCATAGCGGATTTGCACCCTCACATAGGGACAAGTCTGGCTTCTCCGCTCCGTGGCAGACACAGAGACAGCACAAGACTTGCTCAAGACGCCGGCTGCGGGTCCCACCAAAGAGCAAGCGGGAAGGGAAAAGGCCCTTGCAGTAAACAAGAAACATACAACAACTCTTTCTCCCTCATCCTCAGAGGCGGAGACCAGTCCGACGACCCATCATTGCTGTCTGACTCCCAGATCGGAGCTGTGCGGTATTGGGAGATGGCCCCACTGTCACTCCCCCAAACATCCGAGGAACGATGTGACACTCTTTGATTAGGTTTGAAGAGGGTATGAATGGGTAGATAAATATGTTGTATCGCTGGGCATGTACTGCCATGTAACTTACTCTATAAGCCAGGCCACAGGAGGCGATATCTATCAAGAGGGTCTACCGCTGTTACCCTAACTACACAGAACCTTTGCATTAGACACTTTTCTTGAATTGCTATTATTGCATCTCAGTGCCGATGGCCAGTTGCCCGTTGGCTTACTGGCTTGGGAGTGAGAGTTGGGAGTTAATCTTGTTCTGGGTACCACATACTCTAGCTACGCCAGAGAAGCACTGATCTGGGTGGTCCCCGGGACACAGCTAGAGGGCATGCGCACTTGCGTTGATAATGAGGGGTGCTATGTAATACTAGGGGGACTGTTGGACGGCCTCCCAATATCGCTGGTGACGCTGTATGGCCCCAATAACAACAGTCCTCCTTTCTGCAGTCCTGAACTCCAGCACTATTGCAGAACACACTGTCCCTAGTCTGCTGGGGTGCAAATTTGACTGCACTCTCGATTTAAACGGGGACATTCAGGCCCCCACTCCTCGGCACCCAATCAATTATGCTTACAGACATGGTCTAGCAACCTCCAGGCACAAGAAGCCTGGTGCGGCTTACACCAAGATACTAGGGAATACTCATACTACTCTGGGTTGCACGAGCTACACACCAGAATAGACTTAGTATAATGTTCACAAGATGCTATAGCCATGGTGTCCCAAGTGGAATATCTTGGACGCACCCTAGCAAATCATTGTCCGCTGCGGTTGTCCTGGGGGAGATGTTAACTCAAAATTCCAACATGGTGACTGCCCCTGGAGGCGCTCTGCGATGCCCACTCCGCTCTTCCCTTTCAGAAACCATTACTTCTTATTTTCAAGACAATAGGGGTACCACATCCAGTTTTGGGGTGGAGTGGGACACTTTTAAAGTCGTACTCCATGAACATATGATTAAAGCGGTATAAGGGGCTCGGTTAACCCGCCGCAAGGGGCTTGGCAACTTGGAATCCTTGATACGCCGGTATGAACAGGCATCTTCCCTCCGCCCCATCATTTGCAGCTGCACTGGCCCAAGCTCGGTTAACGTATAAGATGATGCCGGAACAACTGGGTGCCCTTGATCACAGGGACTACTTGGCCAGATGGCACACAGACCGAGAGAGACAAAACCAGCAAAATCCCGGCCATTAGAAAGAATGTATGACGTTACAATGCATACATTTACACCGCATGCCTTTACAACGCAGTTTTTACATTGAAACATCCTTTACAACGCATACATTTACATTGCATGCCATTACAACAAAAAAATGTAAACTACATTTACAACGCATTCCATTACATCGCATTATATCTTTACAACGTATACCATTACAACACATACCATTACATTGCACTTAAGGTAAGTGTTGGATAGTGTAGGGGTAAAAATTGATATTCTAACTACAGGAGGTGCAACAGTAGGGTAAGTGTTGGATAGTGTAGGGGTACTATGCGTTGTTATGACATGCGATCTAATGCCTGCATTGTAGTGACATGCGTTGTAGCGTAATGCTTTGTAGTGACATGCAATGTAATGGCTGCGTTGTAGTGACATGCGTTGTAATGGATGTTGCGATGTAATGACTGCGTTGTAAATGTAGTGCGATGTAATGACTGCGTTGTAAAGGTTGTTTCCACATTAGAAATGATGAGGAACACATCGTTAACACACCGGCCAAAATGAATGCCCCTTTCCATTAGTTTTATGCCTCTCTGTACAGAGCCCCCAAAGAGTACAACCTAGCCGAGATACAACTTTTTCTGAAGAGATTACCCTTTCCCGAGTTCCGCCCACATTGTACACGGAGCTGGAATCCCCGATCACCGAAGCTGAGATAACAGATTCCATTCAACAGATGGCAATAGATATGGCACCAGGGGCTGACAGTTGGCCCTTAGAGTTTTACACGAACTACCGCATGCAACTGGCCACTCGCCTACATCGTGTATACACTGACGCATATGAAAAAGGCATACTGCTCTCTTCCCTCCAAGAGGCAGTGTTGGTGGTCCTACCCAAACCAGGCAGGGATCTATTACTTCTTGGGTCCTAAAGCCCATTGTCCTTCCTGAACTCTGATTGTAAGATCCTTGGCAGAGTTCTGGATAATAGACTGATTATGGTAACCCAAATTCTCATGCACTGTGACCAGAATGGCTTCATACCTGGTAGAAATACTTTCCTCAATCTGCGCAGACTCTTCCTGTTGATGGACTGTGCGAGCACTTGACATTGAGAAAGCTTTTGATATCCTGGGATGGTACTACTTACTGCCTTCAGGATAAGCCCCCAATTCCTAAAGTGGACCTCCTTGTTATATATTCACCAACACTAGTAAAGACCGGATCTATAATTTCGGATCCCTGTGCTATTAAACGGGGCACCCAGCAAGGATGCCCCTTATCACCAATCATTTTTGCGCTAGCAATGGAACCACTAGCTTACGCACTCAAACAGCGGGCCACGGACTGGGGCATAACGGCATATAATCAATGGCATGTAGTTTCACTGTACACGGACGACGCACTGATATACTTGCGCGGAAACTCAATGGTCCTGCCGGGACTGATGCACTGTTGGATTGGTTTGGGTTTTGTATCTGGCTTGAGGGAGAACTGGACCAAATCCCTCCTATTCCCTATGACCTCCCTGACTCCCGACCAGAGCAGAGTCCTTCCACATACGCCACACCCCTAGTCCTGCAACTCCTTCAAGTATCTGGGCGTCCAAGTATACCACTCGACTATAGACTTACTAGATGGGAATCTGGTAAAGGTAATAATCGGTGCTCGATCCCCTCTACCATACTGGACGGAGTTACCACCTTCACCCATGGGTCACATAGCCATTTCTAAAATGCTGATCCTGTCCAGTACTTTTTTGTTGCCCTCCCCCTCTTACTGCCCCAGACATTTTTTGGGGATCTTAAGTACCTACTGATAGCCCTCATATGTGGTAAGCGTAGGAAGTGGGACTCTCTTGCGAAGCTATATGCCCCACTGTCCGATGGTGAGCTGGGAGCCCCAAATTACGAATATAATTATGTAGCCTCGCAGTTACAGTGTCCAATGCGCTAGCTAACTGCCCATAATGTAATGGAGCTGTTTAACTGGGAGACTGGACTACGCCCACGTGCTATGCTGGATTGGCTGTTGGGCTCGGAGACCACAATCCCATAGAGGCCAGGGAACATCCTAATGTCCACGGCACATTCTTGTTAATACTTTTACCTGCATAAGAAATGCCCCTTCCTCCGTTAAACTACCTCTTTGTAGCCCGGTTCCACAAACACATGCCCCCGCGGTCATGATGCCGGGGCCATCTTTATGCACATGGTATGGTCGTACCCGCGGTTGATGACATACTGAGCAGCAACAGCCGACACACTAATGAAGTCTGCAGGCAGAGCAGTAGCGGTGCACAGCCCTCACTTTTTGTTGGGGTTCACCTCAAGTATGGCAACGCACAAGACCCTAAATAAATTCTTGGATTTGGCGTTGGCGATAGCTAAGCAGAGGATTGCTATGAGTTGGAAATCACACTTAGCCCCTCCCATTCAGTTGTGGCTCACTGGTCTATGCAGAGCTCTCATAGATGAACTTGAGATATACTATGGGACCATACCAGGCTGCCCGATCACACCCAATCCCCCCAACTGGAAAGAATACCTCACTGCAATTGAGGCTAAACTAGCATTTACTCCTACATGACTACCGGACTCGCAGAAGGCCCTTACAGGAGTCAGAATGGGAAATTACCTTGGATCACTTGGAACTGACTTGTAACCCTGCTATCCTCTTCACCCCTCATCCCCCCAACACCACCAACCCCACTCACCACACAGTCATGTTTCATCCACGCTCCGGCACTCTCACATCACATCATCACCCTGTACATGCATAGCCTTGGTCTACAGAAACCCACTAGAAAAATAATAGATCCACTCCCTCCTTTTGTTGATGTTTGTAATATTTATTGACAAGATTGCAATTTCTGCTCCTGATTGCTCAAATTGTCAAATGTGTGGCAAAACATTGTAAACTGTACTATTACTGCATTCATGTTCCTACTACTGCTGCCACTGTATCACACACTGTGCTGATGCTGCACATTATTGCATACTCCCACAATGAATGGAGTTCTGTATGTTTATCAAAAAGTTAATAAAGAAATATAAAAAAACATCTCTAAAACACCACTTTTCCTAACTGGAGAGGGTGTAACTGATGATTCGACTGTAACATACTTAGCACGTTACTTTGGTGTACAACAGTATTTTCAATATAACTATTCCTCCTAATTACATTCGGTTGAGGGACTAACTGCACAACTAGAAAAGTGGAAACATTTACCATTTTCATTAGTCTGTCCAATCAATTTGATTCAATTGACCAGACTTCCGAGTGTGCACGATTTTCTGTGCACACTCACTCCATGTATGTACAATCTATTTTAAGAAGCTACACACTTTGGTTTTACATTAAATATGACAGGGCAAGATTCCTCACAGTTCATTGAAATTGCTCATGGTCCCTATAACCTGGGGTAGATTGAGATTCCACGATTGAAGGCATTATTATAAGGGCTTTTATGAGTCACTATTATGTTTTCTATATTCGATCCACCAGGCTGCAGCATAAATATATTTTTAAATAATAGATCCCACAATATACTAGGCAAATTTGGTAATCCAAAGATTTATAAGAAAATGTGATTCAAGACGCTAGATAACCTGAGAAAGATATTGGGTAGCAGCAGGTAATTTCTACATTTTCCTGATGAACTACCTATTATTATTTGGAACAAATATTTTCATAAATAATATGAGTCAATGATGAATACGTTGACAGATTAGTTTCATGTCCAAATACTGCAATCTTTCTATTATAAAATTAATTTGGCCTACATAAACACGACCTCTTCATATATCTACAAATTTGACGTTTCTTTTATGAAAGAGTTAATACTGACCTTCCCCTCAAGGCTGTACTGGCTGTACCCGGGCAATGGGCGTTTCCCCGAGAGGCTGGAAGGGCAGGGGGCCAAATTGGTTGGTGGGGGCTGGTTTTGTAGCAATGCAGCAGTTTTAAAAGCACTGCAAAGTTCTAGTATATCCAGCAGTTTTCGGGCAACAATAAAAGTGTCAAGCTAGCTCTGGTGATTAATGTACCTTAGAGAGATGGTGGTTTTGTCTGGTGGCAGTTTTGGCTCATCTAAGGTAGCACAGAGGGTCAATATGCCTGCTGCAAAGAACGTGTGCCATGCATACTAAAGAACAGTATTTTATGTACATAGCTCAGTGGGTTACAATTGTAATTAACACAGTAAGGTATGAACTGCCATCACAGAGCTGGGTGCAAACTGTATGGCATAGGTTACAAAGTTATGTGTTATTCCCACTCTTGTATAATCCTTATGTTGCTAAAAAAGGTTTGTTTGGGTAGAAATAAATTCTTGTTAAAGTCAACCCTAGCCATTGGGCTATGTTCTGAATCCTTAGTTTGTGCATATTCACACCAAGCACTCTTTAAAAAATGCCTACCAATATGGATAACATGTGAATCCTACACCTTGTAATCCCCTAGGCCTTATGTAACATTTTCTATACACTGATTTATACATGTATAATTCATTATCTCAGTATGTGTATATGATGTAAAGCGCTCCCTCTCCATACACTGGTTTGAAAGATGCTATGAACAAAGGAAATATATGTGAGAGAGAGGCTTTGGAGAGATAAGAGTTACTGTTGGAGGGTGATAGTGAGGGAATCATTTAAGAGAACCAACATAGATTGTCTTATTCTGATGCACAGTAAGGTCATCATTTACTATGCTTTAAAAGCTAATACTATAAATACATATTGACAAATGTGTGGTAGAATGCGCCATTTTCCCCAAATTGTCTTGGGGGGGAGAACCCCCAAAAACCCCTTTGTAGCGGGCAGGCTCGCTCGCTTCTCCAGCTATGCACCGTATGAGGGGCTGTTTTGAATTTTGCCATGGCTGCTTTGGGTTCCCAGTCCAGCCCTGCTTCTCGTTATGCCAGCATAATTTTTAAAGCTAATTTTCATTACGACAACTCCATCTATTTCAGAGTTGTACACTTACTTAGGGCAGACCGGGACACACTGTGCTCACAAGTGGGCATTGTGGCTTTCCAAGACAATTGAGCATGATCAAATAGTCTGCAACCTTCAGAGGACTAGTAAAGACTATTGCACTTTGTTTAATTTCTATCTGATTCCATCCTAACTTGCCAGGTGCCATCACCAAATCAAACCCAGCCTTCAATTTTCAACTAAGCAAGTAGATTGAATTAATATATTAGTTAGCTGCCCTAAGTTAGTTGAGTTTTGGATCACCATTTTCCAGAAATGAGGTGTGGATATGAATGTTTATTGTTAAACAGAGTCGTGTAAAAACATATTTGCTTACTCTTAGATTATATACTTTTCTATTCTGTGGTTATTCCACATCTAGTTATCGCTTGCTCTGCCTCCCTTTGAGTGCTGATGGCAATTCTCACTTGAAAAAATAATCAATCATTTATATGCTGGTAATATATCTTTGATTAACTTTTTTTTTTTTAAACAAATGCTATTAATTTTTTCTTTTACACTTTAAGCTCTATATTTATGTGCACTTTCACTAATAAAAGCTAAACAAGAAGAAGAAGGCACACGGAAGAGAGGATGTGATAGCCCTGCCTTGTCAGGGGGGAATGAAAGTTCAGTAGAGGTTGATGGAGCATATCACTTTGGATTCCATAAAGCACTGATAACTTGTACTGCCTAAATTGTTTAGATCTGGCCTATGACACAGCTTTTGCTGTCTCACCAGACTATTGATTTTCCCTAAAGATCACACATACATAGAGAGGCTTTTGGTCAGTGAGCGTCATCCATTAGTCTCTTAAAGTCCCTTCACATGTTGGTTCCACCCAACACAGCATTTAGCAGGGGGCAAAGAATCAGCCTATATTACTAATGACCCCCTTCACGCTATGGGACTGCACAGAGCCTGGAAACACTCTTCACATCGCCTACACATATTTCCTCTCCCTTCAGTTGCAAAGCAGATTCAAAGTGTGTGTTTTCATTTAATGTATTTTTGTATTAACTTTAAATACTGCCTGTATTTTTTTTAAGTTCATGTTCTAAAGTGTTTTAGTGGCACTGTAACATTGTAGCGTAACCGGTTGGAATGATTGGTTAGGTGCTTGTTTATTCTTTTCCATAATAATAATGATGATGCAACGGAAAGGCTTGTTGTTGAACAAATTAACACTATTAACAGCTGCATTGATGACAACGTTTTTCAAATGTAAAATGTGCATTGCAATCATAAGGTGTGGCCACGTTGAGGTGATAGCATCTTTTCTTTTTGATTTTGTGGCATGCTCTTGCAATATAATAATTAACCAACGAATCAGCTCCCCAAAGCCAATGCTTGTTCTAAGTTGTACTTTATCTGCTGCTTTTCTGTTTTTTAATAGTGTTTGCATCTCTTTTGAAAATGTCTTTAAGTTTTTGTTATTTTTGCCATACAGGTGTCTGTAGTTCCTGAACCCACAAGACATCCTCAGATGGCAAACACCCCCATACAATATTCACTTTGGTGAGGGGTATGGATGGCTAAGAAGTTACAGTGAGAGTCTGCAGCCTCAGCCACCCTCACATTCACATGGAATGAAAAGGTGGCCAGACCTTCTACGACCAGGGGCCATATTACAGAAGTTCTCAAAGGCACAAGTGGTATTTGCGTCTGCTTTGTGCGCCCCGGGGCACTTTGCAATTACAAAAAGGAGCATAGATGCTTGTCCAGCCTTTCTGTAATAAATATGTAGTGCTTCGCTATTGAGCGGAGACATTCCCTAATTTGCATGGAGGCATGGCCCCCTGCAAATGAGGGAGTAACTTTGCCTCTACACCTGCACCGTAATACCGACATGGGGGTAGAGGCAAACATGTCCTTTGGAGACACACTGAAAGTGTGCCACAAAAATGTGGTGCACTGTCAGTGTGCCACCCAATGGCAGCCCTCTCAAAGAATAAAAGGGGGTCCAATGGACCCCCCAACCCCTTACACACACATCCTCCTGCCGGCAGGTGCAGTCACTCACTGCACCCGCCTGTAAGTGAATCTCTAATCCCTTATGAAAGTGCAGTATGGTGCTGCCTGCACAGAGAAACCTGGAGCAGCTTTCATACAGATGCTCTGTATTTCTCTTGAATGCTCTGCACTGGGGGTAGCCAAGTTTGCGGCTGCCCTGAGGGCACTGCATTCTTCCTAATACCTAACACCTGGGTTACAATCAAACTAGGAAGTGGAGCCAACCTTTAATGGGCCATTCCAACAACAAACGGCCGCAAACAGGGGTGTATGTTGGCACCAACGATATTTAATGTTTTTCTCACAGACCTCTCCCCAACTATGTCCTCCATAAACTTGCATGCCCCTAAACTAGGGTCGATACAGCTGTCTAAAGTTTTGTACGCTGACAACTGTGCAGAACTGGGGTTGGGATGCAGCAACTTCTGGGAGCGACCTAAGCTTACTCCCTGGTAAATGACCTGAAAATGAATAGCAAAAAATAATAAATCATGATTTTTGCTGGGAGGACCTTAAAGGGAATTACCAGCTGGTTCCTTGGTAGGATTCAGAAAAGGGGGTGGTGATGAACAGAGTGCCTGAATTAAGCAGACCACTCTTACCAAGTCCAAAGATCAGGGCTTGATCCATCACCGTTTTTTAGCTCACTGCACCATCCCAGCTCAGAACTTGGCTATATGCAAATTAGTCTGTTCCTGTCCCAGTGCATGATGGGAACAGGGCAAACCAAACTACCAAGCCAATTCTTGTACTGGGAAGGAAACAAGCTTCCGGGGACCGGTTTCTGCCATTTCAGGCGTCGCCGGCCCGGCTTGCTTGAATCCTGATGGTGCAATGAGCAAGGGACTCACATCTGAGTATACCCTTCCACGCTTATGGTGGACAAAATGATTCAGAAAAGGGGGTGGTGATGAACAGAGTGCCTGAATTAAGCAGACCACTCTTACCCAGTCCAAAGATCAGGGCTTGATCCATCACCGTTTTTTAGCTCACTGCACCATCCCAGCTCAGAACTTGGCTATATGCAAATTAGTCTGTTCCTGTCCCAGTGCATGATGGGAACAGGGCAATAACGGTGATGGATCAAGCCCTGATCTTTGGACTGGGTAAGAGTGGTCTGCTTAATTCAGACACTCTGTTCATCACCACCCCCTTTTCTGAATCGTTTTTGGCCACTATAGGTGTGGCAGGGTATACTCAGACATGAGTCCCTTGCTCACTGCTCCATCAGGATTCAAGCAAGCCGGGCCGACGACGGCTGTAATGCCAGAAACCGGTCCCCGGAAGCTTGTCTCCTTTCTGGTGAAGAATTGGCTTGGTAGTTTGGTCTGCCCTGTTCCCATGATGCACTGGGCTAGGGACAGACTAATTTGCATATAGCCAGGTTCTGAGCTGGGATGGGGCAGTGAGCTAAATAACGGTGATGGATCAAGCCCTGATCTTTGGACTGGGTAAGAGTGGTCTGCTTAATTCAGACACTCTGTTCATCACCACCCCCTTTTCTGAATCGTTTTTGGCCACTATAGGTGTGGCAGGGTATACTCAGACATGAGTCCCTTGCTCACTGCTCCATCAGGATTCAAGCAAGCCGGGCCGACGGCGGCTGAAGCTTGTCTCCTTTCTGGTGAAGAATTGGCTTGGTAGTTTGGTCTGCCCTGTTCCCATGATGCACTGGGCCAGGGACAGACTAATTTGCATATAGCCAGGTTCTGAGCTGGGATGGGGCAGTGAGCTAAATAACGGTGATGGATCAAGCCCTGATCTTTGGACTGAGTAAGAGTGGTCTGCTTAATTCAGACACTCTGTTCATCACCACCCCCTTTTCTGAATCGTTTTTGGCCACTATAGGTGTGGCAGGGTATACTCAGACATGAGTCCCTTGCTCACTGCTCCATCAGGATTCAAGCAAGCCGGGCCGACGACGGCTGTAATGCCAGAAACCGGTCCCCGGAAGCTTGTCTCCTTTCTGGTGAAGAATTGGCTTGGTAGTTTGGTCTGCCCTGTTCCCATGATGCACTGGGCCAGGGACAGACTAATTTGCATATAGCCAGGTTCTGAGCTGGGATGGGGCAGTGAGCTAAATAACGGTGATGGATCAAGCCCTGATCTTTGGACTGGGTAAGAGTGGTCTGCTTAATTCAGACACTCTGTTCATCACCACCCCCTTTTCTGAATCGTTTTTGGCCACTATAGGTGTGGCAGGGTATACTCAGACATGAGTCCCTTGCTCACTGCTCCATCAGGATTCAAGCAAGCTGGGCCGACGACGGCTGTAATGCCAGAAACCGGTCCCCGGAAGCTTGGCTCCTTTCTGGTGAAGAATTGGCTTGGTAGTTTGGTCTGCCCTGTTCCCATGATGCACTGGGCCAGGGACAGACTAATTTGCATATAGCCAGGTTCTGAGCTGGAATGGGGCAGTGAGCTAAATAACGGTGATGGATCAAGCCCTGATCTTTGGACTGGGTAAGAGTGGTCTGCTTAATTCAGACACTCTGTTCATCACCACCCCCTTTTCTGAATGGTTCCTTGGTAGGAACAGGATCGATGAAACAACATGCTACAAGTACCTCAGCCTCTTATTTGATAACAACAGCTCATTCAAGCCACACAAGGAGGAAACCAAAAGGAAAGGGATTGCTCTTGCGGCAGGATTCTTGCTCATATTTAAGAATTTAAGTGGAGGCACTCGTTCATCCCGATACTAGAAATCGGAAGAGCAAAAGTGGCCTCAAACCTGGCCTATGGCAGTGAGGCCCTTCGAGGCAGACACACGCTGGCCCTGGACACTTCAGTAGCCTGAATATATAGGCACATCTTACTGCTACTCCGACACACCTCACCAACCCAGATCAGGCTGGAGTTTGGACTAGCAAAGCAATCCCACGCCAGGCGCACAGCTGTTGACATCTTCTGCCATGAGCTCAAAAACACAGAAGAAAGATCCATCAACCATCATATCTGGTAAGAGATCACTAAAAAATCAAGCTCACCTGCCCGAGAGTATCTCAACAAAACAATCGACTTGCTAGGATTGGCAGATTGTGATCTATTTAAAAGAACAGTTTAAAAAATCACCAACATAACTGCCTCACTAGAAGACAGAGCATCCATAGAAAAATGCTCTCATGCCTGGTTCATACTGAACAGTTAGAAGACTCAGACCACAGCAGTACCTCGGCGAAGTTTTAAACTCCAGGACAAAAAGCAAATACTTGACCTACCGCCTGGGAATTCTACTGTCTCCATTGCACACCAGTCCCTGACTGAGGGCTGAAGGGGATATGACCTGTCGGCTTTGTGGTCTCGTAATAGAAAATCTGGTCCACACCATCTGCCGCTGCAAGTCTACTCTAGACATGCGGCGACCTGGCTGCGCCCGCTATGGAACCTGCCAGGGGTGCCCTCCTGCAGGCAAGCCATTTTGGCCTGCCTTAACTCTTCAGATCAGAGAACCATCTCCAGAACTGTAAAGTATATTCAGGGAGTAAAGAGAGACCTGAAAAAGGCAGCAGGTGCGCAGTCATCTTTGGACACAAGCAAACCCACCCCTTTCAGCTACTTGATCCACAGCGTGCTGCCAAATGGTCTTCTTAAACAAGAACCCTTATTGCTGGTCAATGCTATCAAACACCACTTAATTACAACAAACTGTATGTTCACATATGAAATAGCTTCTTTTGCACCAGCACTTTGACCACCGTTTTTTAATTCATGTTTTATAACAGTTCAGACTTTTATCTAGAGTTTTGCACATTGTATCGGTTTTATGATAGTTCTGCTTTATACCCAGACTTTTGCATGTAGTAACGTTTTTAATGAATCTAACAATAAAGGCTGATTGACTGATTGATTGAACAAGTTGCTGCTTTGTTTCATTATTGTTAATACATGAAATATGATGTATGTGAAAAAACCTTATCTCTGTGAGTTGCAGAAGTGATGGTGCCTTGCAAATGATGAGGAATCAAAATGTATTAACAATAAGGAATAACAGAGTTCATATTCACTACAAGGTGTATATCAATTTATACACGTGAACTTAAATACTCCCTATGATCTATTAATACCTATCCAATCGTGGTCAACTCTATGGCGAACCATTAAACCATGGCTCTTTGTGTGTGGTATGAATTATGGAGGTTTACGATACTGTTCAGTACTCTGTAGCATTGTATTCTCTTCAAACACAATGTTTTATACAATAAAAAGAGAAAGGAGTACAAGCCAAGACCTGGCTGTTTGGTCAGTAGCCCCCACTCTCCCCCCCACTCCCCTCCCAGCGCCTTGAGACCCTCGCGGGTATGTAGTGTGCTTTACAAATGATTGAATGATTGAGGAGTAAGGTTCTTCTGAAATATTGTATAAGCACCCTAAAGGTCATGTGACATCACTTTCTGTGAAGAGTCAAGGTCAAAGGTCATGATGATGTCACTTCTTGTGATGTTCTTAAAGTCAAGGGTCTATGATGCCACTCCTGCTACCCCTGATGTTTTGGTGAAGTGACGCCCATCACCACTAGACAGCTACACCCACAAGCAGCCTGCCAATTGCATAACATCATCATAGATCATGACCTAGTAGATGTGGGGCTACTCAGACCTAAAGATGCGGCTGAAGGTACATGTACTACATATACCCATAGCACGTGGTCCCGGATAGACTACTGGTTGGTCTCTGGTGCTATATGGCCCTGTGTGGTGTGCATAGAGCACCTGTCGATAACGCTATGTAGTGGGCATTTCAGTGGAAGCAGCTTTAGTAATGTATTTGCCGCGGTGTACTCCAGATGCACCACCAGCCTCATACCTCACCCTTACCGCCCCCTGCTCAACGGGCGCGGCTCATTGCCACACTTGTTCTTTGGTGAGGCTGGGACTTTTCACAACCCCTACAACTTCAGTCGTGTAACAGTGATGGCAGCACCCCCGCTCTGGAAATTCTTCCTGGCATAGGGGGTAGTCCAGGTGTGTCAGACCACACGGGAGTTCGTGTCCCTTAATTGACTAGGACTTGGAGAGAAAATCTTCCCTTTCCCCAGTTCCCTATCATGGACTATATGAGCCAAATTGGCAAATGCCACTTAGCCTCTGGCCCAAAGTCACGGCGAACACACAAATGTGCGCCCTTCGGACTTCACACACGTCGTACATTAACCGATACAGACAGGGGCTGCGGCGTGATACACACGTGCGCTTCACCCAGGTGCCCACGGTGGCGGAGAGGGGCCTCTCCAAGAAGCTATAACATGCCCCCATTTCATCAAGTGCCAAGAAGTTATGACTTATGAAGGGGTGAAATCTTACACTCTGCGAACTATACTATACATTCGTCCAAGCGCCCAGAAGCCTTGACGATAGCAAGCAGGTAATCTTCAAATCTATAACATGCTATACATGTATCCAAGCGCCCAGAGGCGGCCACCTTCGCCGTGAGTGTGCTACCGAGTTTCACTCCCAGCATGGCTGCGTGGCAGCCGCTGTAATCTCAGCCCCGGCTCCTCGGTTATTTTTGGGCCTGTCCTGTTGGCTGAGGTCAGGAAAGTGTCCGGCCCAGGAATAGCCTCGGATCCCAGCTCACATACCTCGGGGTGGGCAGGATCTGATGTCGGAGCACAGATAGGCCTTCACACACGTGCACGGCGGCACTCGCCTCACACTTCACTACTCTTACACGACCGCGGCACACTCTCCTGCGTGCACACGTATTCACCACGTACACTCCTTGAAAACAACCACGCGCACACTTATGGTGGCATTCTCACACACACACACTCATTCGTACTATAACAGCCTCACGCACACACACCTGCACAGCACACATACACGTTCGCATACATCCATGGACAAAAGACCATCATAATCTAAAACGTTCACATTTACACAGGTTTAGACATGAACACACGCACTATCACTCTCGAACTTTCACTCACGCATGTGGCAACACACAGGAGCCACATACACACACAAACACTCACAATCAACCTATTCCATTTAAATAGAATCACCCTTTTCACACCTGTGTTCTTACGTCTGCATTTGTTCACGTGACGCACTCACATTCCCACTCGATAGCTGTCTTACACGAATACCCTTCAGTGTGAGCACACTTCAGTTCAATCACACTTCCATTCACCCACACACTCCCTTTTGCGCACACTTCCACTCACGCGCTGTAGCATTCAGAAGCAGGTATTTTTACACATGCATTCGCACTCAGAACCATTCATGAAAACACCTAGGTTCATATTTGCGCACGTGCAGACGATCCATCTCTCTTCCACACACACACACACACGAAGACTTTCGGGCATGCTGGCATTTTCCTACATTGGCCCGCACCCTCATTCACACGGGCATACCTTCCTATTTGCGCACACTTATATTCATACCGACTCGTGTTTATATAGGCTCTCATGTCATCGTGATCACGCATGCTTGCATTCTCGCACACTAGAACCCCACATACATCCACACAGCCTTAAATTCACCCATGCTTGAATTTGCACACACTCAATTGCACTAACTTATTTACAGTCATTTGTACACACATCCACACACTTTCACTCACCCATGCGTTAGCACACAGTTATACTTGTGCACAATTTCATTCATGACCTCTGTTATTCACACTTGCGCATCAACAAACACTCAAACACTTTTGCCTCCACTTTCTTTCACAAACATACATTTGCATCCCCTTTTACTCAGCTACTCACACGAACCAATTCACATACCACAATTGTCTCACTATCTTTACACACGTTCCAATGTGCTTACATTTGTTTCACAAACACACTAGAATTCATGCACATCAACATGCACTCAACCCCATTTGTAAACACAGTTGCGCGCACACACCCCTGCATTCCCAGACACTCGCAAATTAACACACTTCGATTCGTGCGCACCTCAGTTTATACATCTACAGTTTGTGAATTCTTCATTTCAGACGCTTTAGTTTATAAGCGCTTCATTTGCAAATATACTACTTCACACTTGGCACACTCCCGTTACCCACACTTACATTCACAAACATATACAAGACCACAGACGTTTGGATTCCTCTTTTACACACCCACCCCTCGCTGACACACATACACTCGTTCAATCAATAAAACTTTATTTAGTTTGTTACAACCATAAAAGTATACACATTACATATATTCATTCTGTTAAAAGCATAGGCGAATTCTAAAAAATACACTCGTTCACCCACACACCCACATTCCCACTCATGCCTACAGGTGGACACCACTCACACTGACACTCACATGTGCACAGCATGGCATGTGCACAATGATATTCCACACCATCATATTCAACGCCATTGTATTTACATATACTCGCGCATGCGCATTTGGCCACATTTCCATTTGCACACGTTCATTCGTTCACACTTTTGTGTGCACACATACATGCAGTCACAGCGCTTGCTTGTGCACACTTCAACTCACTTTCATTTGCACGTTACTATCGGCACACACCCGTTCGCCCACACCCACTTCACATATTTCAATTTGTAAAAGTGCGCTCACACGCTTCGCTCACACGCCAGTTTCCACCCCGTCCAATCATATTCATCAGCACACACTCACTTATGCCCCACACTCACAATCGCCATCATAGTCCACGTCATGATATTCGCACACACTCGTTTTTAACACGTGCAACGCTGTTATTTGCATTATCTTCTGCACGAAATGTAGAATTCTCCTGCCAACCACTGGTGCAGAAGGATAACGTGCATTTGTCTTCTAGTTCACGTTTGTCAAGTGCTGTAGTTCATAAGTCACTGAGGGCCAATGATTGGCACTTGTGAACCCTGAACACTAGCACGTGTTTGTTGGAGAGCATGAGAGCTATTGTCATCATGTCACATTAAGACGACGGCTGCTGCCTCCTCCCCACCGGGCACACCTGCCCACGGACTCTGCGACCGATTCCCCTGCTCCCTGCCTATCAGGATCCATTCCTGCCGGTGACGGGTTGATGGCAGTTCTGACCCTGTTCAGCTGCCCCCACCCCAACCCAGGGGCTGTGGCTGCCTGTTTGAGAGGGGAGAGGAGCCTTTAGCACAGGCCGCCACCTCAAGGCCGCCAGTCGGTCCAAATATGGGACCTGCCGTCCATCTATTTATAACAGGTTAGAGACGTCTAGTGGCACGTTCTAGGGACTGAGATCCCGCCTACCAAGCCCCCTCCTCCTCTCAAACGCCTCCACATCTTCTTGATGGGGGAAAGTGCTGTTGTATAAAGCGCAGCACTCAGCAAAAAAAGCCATTTTCAAAGGAATAAGAAGCTTCATTCGAAGCCATGTCCTATACTTTTCTGCACACCATCGCAGACTTGCAGCCTGCAGCAGAATTTGTAACATTATTTGGGTAGAATCTACGCAGAACACCTTGAACTTTAAACCCCAAATTCGACCCCAGCCTCCAAACTGCAACCTCCGCTTTCAGTCGAGTCTCGCGGCCTGGTCACACTCTCGACCCAACCCTAATCTCCAAGCCTAGCACGAATCCCCACCCTCCTGAATAGGACTCTAACCCCAGTCCTTAGCGCCCACCTGGAACCCAATCTCCCCAGAACCTCCAACCAGGGTTGGATTGAGATTGAAAATCGGCCGGGGCACCCCCCCCCCAAAAAAATCGGCCCACATTTGCATAATCACTCCTCAAATCACTGCTTTGGCGTAATCTTATAAAAAAAAAAACTTTAGGAGGTGGGTAAAAAAATGCGTTAGTTCACAGTGGTGAAACAAGTTAGGCCACTTCTACTCAGGCCCCCTACCACCACTCAGTATGTGCACACATTAATGGGCCGGCCAGCGAGACAAAGGGAGTGACACCTCTTGCTAAACGGAGATAATAAGCGCCCATCTGCCTCTAGAAAGGCCACTCAGGGCCGCTGGCTGTGTTCGAACAATAGAAACAGCGCCCAAATGCCCCCCCAGACTGCTCAAAAAAGAGGCCCACAGCAGCACTCGTACACCGGCCCCTCGGGCATTGCCCGAATGCCCGCGTTACCAATCCGACGCTGCCTCCAACCCCATTAATCCCAACCACCTGACCTCAGCCACAAGTCTGACGTGAAGCATCCAGCCATGCCCAACCCTAACACTCCAGCCCTCTCGAAGACCGCTACCTTCCAAGCCTCCCACCCTAAGGACACAATCACCCCATAACTAGCAGAGACCGCTCTGGACGCCCTAACACCTGCCTGAACCTTGACCTCCAGCACTATCCTCAGACCCCGTCTTTTACCCTCCCTGGGTGACTCGGCGGTGCTGGTAAAACCAGTGAGTCTTCAGGAATCGCTCTATTCCCTGACTTTGGTTAGTTCCTTGGACCTCCAAGATGCCTTTTTCGAGGTCACTAATCCCACATCCCAGTCCACATGACCACCCCAGGGAGGACAGGCCCAGAGGCACCATCTGGGGGATCATCTAGAGGGTGGACTGGATTCTGGATCCTGGTGAGTACCATCCTACCGCCATTATCCTACAACAGCCTGGACAGTTAGGATACAACCGCGGTCTAAAACCAGCCATGTGTTATGTTAAGACAGGGTGATACTCGCAATGCAATATCCTACCAGAGTCTGATAATCGCAGTACATTACTCTGGGACAGCCGGGTGGTCATGGTGTGATGTCCTACAGCAGTCAAGTACTCATGTGCTTTATCATACCCGAGTCTGATACGGTACGTTACTCTAGAGAGCACAGTCTAATACTACTGTACTTTATCTTACCCCAGTCTGATCGGGTGCATTACTCTAGGACAGCCGGATGGTCACAGTATTATATCTTACCGCAGTATAATACTCATTAACATTATCACACCCCAGTCTGATACGGTATATTACGCTAGGGCAGCCTGATGCTCACAGTATTATATCTTACCACAGTCTAATACTCATTAACTTTATCACACCCCAGTCTGATACGGTATATTACTCTAGGACAGCCTGATGGTCACAGTATTATATCTTACCACAGTCTAATACTCATGTGCTTTATCGCACCCCAGTCTGATACGGTATATTACTCGAGGACAGCCTTATGCTCACAGTATTAAATCTTACCGCTGTCTAATACTCATGTGCTTTATCATACCCCAGTCTGATATGGTATATTACTCTAGGACAGCCCGATACTCACAGTATTATATCTTACCACAGTCTAATACTCATGTACTTTATCATACCCCAGTCTTTTCAGTTCAAAAGAATTTTATTTGGGTAAAGAATATGAAAGAATGCAAGTTACAATAATAGCAGAGTTATGATGAACATACAGTAAAAGGTATGAGATGTAAAAGGGATAAATAAGAGAATTATAGTAAAACAAAATACAGTGAAAATCAAGAGTCAGTCAAATAGTAATAAAGTAGGCATGAAACATACTATACATGCAAATCAATATAGATGATGAATAAAATTAATATAACAGGGTAAAGGAAATTATGGAGGTTTTGCAACTTCTTGTTGGAGGGGAGTTAGAGACAAGGAGCGCCTAGCATGCAAATCAAAGAAGGATATGATGGGGTCCCATAAGTGTTTTCTTTTTGTGGCTAAAGCTAATGGGTAAACAAAGGTCGTGCCCAATCTGTGGTTAGAACAAACAGCATACCACCACGACTGATATGAAAGTTTAGTGTGATCTTTCCAAAGTTTAGTGATTTGCTGAAAGGCTACAGCTAATAGTAGGTCTATTATCTTGACATTAGGTGTGTGATGAGTCCAAATAGGAGAGACTCTTCCAAAGAAAATGTGAGTTATAGAATAAGGATGATTCGAGGAAAAAATAATATTAATTTGGGACCAAACCTTAATCCAAAATAGATGGACTGGAGCACAATTGAAGAGTAAGTGAACCAGATCTGCATGTGGTGCGGAGCATGTCCAACATGTATCAGAAGAATCTGAAATAAGAGTCTGTTATAAACAAAAAATAAAGTCTGAGTAATGTTTGCAGCCCTAGAAGATTTGCGCAATTTCAGCCAAATTTTATCCCATAACTCAATAGACCATGAAACATCAAAGTCCTCTTCCCACGATGTTTCTGTCTTTGTTTTGGCACGGGGTAGTGATGGTGAGTGTAAAAAGGCATATATTTTGGAGGCTCTGCTACCCTTAGTTAATAAGGTTCGTAACGAAGGAACATCAGAGGAGTCAGTAGGGTGAGGAGGGGACGATGCATTGTAAGTAATGTATGCTGAATGCAGCGCTTGTGCCAATACCAAGTATTTGGCATGAAATGTGGGGGGTAAATTAAAGGAGGAAGCAGCTTGAGAAAAAGGAATGATGCGGTCTTGATGAAATAATTGATGTACCCAGATGAGGTTACGTTGCCTCCATGCTTTCCAAAAAATTGGTTTATTATTTATTAGAATAGAAGTATTGTGCCATATAGGTTGATGAAAAAAGGAGGAAATGAGAGACGGCGGGAGTATCTTGGAAGTATGCTTAAGAATAGGAGTAGAAAGTGATTGTGGTTTGCGCGAAAATAAAAGGTATTCCTCAAAGGTAAAAGGTGAAATACAGGATTGTTCCAAAGTTAACCATAAAGGAGAAGGCGCAGAGGGATCTAAAATCCATTTGGATGCCTGATTCAATAAAAAAGATTTATGATATTGTACAAAATTTGGAAAGTTCACTCCACCTTCTGATTTGGGTCGGGATAATTTGGATATAGACATGCGAGCCCGTTTATGTCCCCATAGAAAGAGGGATAGGATTGAATTAATTTTCTTTAAAAACTTCAGAGGTTTGAAAAAGGAATGTTGGAAATAGTAAAAAGAATTATGGGTAAGAGCATCATTTTAACCGTATCCAATCTGCCCCAACACGATAAGTAGAGGGGATGCCATTTTGAAGTGAGGGCGGTTAGTTTTTGTATGCAGTCCTCCATGCTACGAGCAATGGAACTTGAAAGAAAAGAGCTAAAATCATACCCCAGTCTGATACACTATATTACTCTAGGACAACTTGATGGTCACAGTATTATATCTTACCGCAGTCTAATACTCATGTGCTTTATCACACCCCAGTCTGATACGGTATATTACTCTAGGACAGCCTTATGCCCACAGTATTATATCTTACCACAGTCTAATACTCATTAACTTTATCACACCCCAGTCTGATACGGTATATTACTCTAGGACAGCCTGATGGTCACAGTATTAAATCTTACCGCAGTCTAATACTCATGTGCTTTATCATACCCCAGTCTGATATGGTATATTAATCTAGAACAGCCTTATGCTCACAGTATTATATCTTACCATAGTCTAATACTCATTTGCTTAATCCTACCCCAGTCTGATACGGTATATTACTCTAGGACAGCCCGATACTCACAGTATTATATCTTACCACCGTCTAATACTCATGTACTTTATCATACCCCAGTCTGATACACTATATTACTCTAGGACAACTTGATGGTCACAGTATTATATCTTACTGCAGTCTAATACTCATGTGCTTTATCACACCCCAGTCTGATACGGTATGTTACTCTAGACAGCCTGATGCTCACAGTCTAATGCTCCTGTACTTTATCTTATCCCAGTCTGATCGGGTGCATTACTCTAGGACAGCCTGATGCTCACAGTATTAAATCTTAACGCAGACTAATACTCATGTACTTTATCATACCCCAGTCTGATACAGTATATTACTCTAGAACAACTTGATGGTCACAGTATTATATCTTGCCGCAGTCTAATACTCATGTGCTTTATCACACCCCAGTCTGATACGGTATATTACTCTAGGACAGCCTTATGCTCACAGTATTAAATCTTACCGCAGTCTAATACTCATGTGCTTTATCACACCCCAGTCTGATACGGTATATTACTCTAGGACAGCCTGATTGATGCTCACAGTATTATATCTTATCACAGTCTAATACTCATGTGCTTTATCACATGATAAGGTGCATTTCTTCAGACAGCCTGATGATCACAGTATTATCTCCTATGTCAGTATAATAGTTATTAACTTTATCATACCCCAGTCTGATATGGTAGACAGCCTAATGCTCACAGTACAATATTATAGTGCCGTCTGATACTTACCCCATATTATTCTAGTGCAGCCGCTACTCACAGTAGCTGCTATTACGACAGGACGTAATGACATTCACAGTACAACATCCTACCACAGTCTAGGAATCAGAGTACATTTTGCTAGAACAGTCTGATGCTCACAGTACAATATCCTAGTATAAAGGAAGAATACTCATGGTATATTATCTTAGGACAGCCTGATCCTCACGGTACAATACCTTAGGGCAGTCAGATACTTATAGTACTTTATGATAGGGCATCTTGATACTCTCTTGATATACCTCTGAAAGTCTGACACTCACAGTAGATTGCTCTCACATGTTCTGACACTCGCAGTGGATTGCTCTCACATGTTCTGACCCTCACAGTTGATTACCCTCATATGTCCTCACACTCATAGTGGATTGCCCTGACACTCACAGTGGATTGCTCTCACCTGCTGTGACACTCACAGTGGATTGCTCTCACCTGCTCTGACACTCGCAGTGGATTGCTCTCACCTGCTCTGACACTCACAGTGGATTGCCCTCACATGCCCTGACACTCGCAGTGGATTGCCCTCAAATGTCGTGACACTCGCAGTGGATTGCCCTCACATGTCCTGATACTCGCAGTGGATTGCCCTCACATGCTCTGACACCCACAGTAGATTGCCCTCACATGCTCTGACAGTCACAGTACTTTGCACCATGCTCTGACACTCACAGAAGATTGCCCTCACGTGCTCTGATAGTCACAGTGGATTGCCCTCACATGCCCTGACACTCGCAGTGGATTGCCCTCACATGTCCTGACACTCGCAGTGGATTGCCCTCACATGCCCTGACACTCGCAGTGGATTGCCCTCACATGCTCTGACACCCACAGTAGATTGCCCTCACATGCCCTGACACTCGCAGTGGATTGCCCTCACATGCTCTGACACCCACAGTAGATTGCCCTCACATGTCCTGACACTCGCAGTGGATTGCCCTGGCATGCTCTGACACTCGCAGTGGATTGCCCTGGCATGCTCTGACACTCGCAGTGGATTGCCCTCACATGCCCTGACACTCGCAGTGGATTGCCCTCACATGTCCTGACACACGCAGTAGATTGCCCTCACATGTTCTGACACTCGCAGTGATTGCCTCACATGTTCTGACACTCGCAGTAGATTGTCAAAAATCAAAAGAGGACTAGCTAAGTTACAAGAGAAAGGGACTCAATGGAGTACGTTTGTCGGCAGACCAGTAGGTTTTTTCAAAAAGCCCTCACCCACCAACCTAGTTGGTGGCATGCTTCATCATCGGGCCCACCACAGTGACACCTAATGTGTCCCGGGTGTGCTTCAACGCCAGATTACTGCGGAGCTGGTATACTTGCTGAGTGTGCAGTGTAGTGAGTGAGATGGTGAAAGTTAAAAAACCATACAGTAGGTCCCAGTACGGTCCCAGTATGGTTTTTTAACTTTCACCATCTCACTCACTACACTGCACACTCAGCAAGTATACCAGCTCCGCAGTAATCTGGCGTCGAAGCACACCCGGGACACATTAGGTGTCACTGTGGTGGGGCCCGATGATGAAGCATGCCACCAACTAGGTTGGTGGGTGAGGGCTTTTTGAAAAAACCTACTGGTCTGCCGACACACGTACTCCATTGAGTCCCTTTCTCTTGTAACTTAGCTAGTCCTCTTTTGATTTTTGACATATAATAACGAGGATTCGGACTAGCTTATCTAGTCCTCTCTCTCTCCGTTGATTTAATAACTCGCAGTAGATTGCCCTCACATGTCCTGACACACGCAGTGGATTGCCCTCACATGCTCTGACACTCACAGTAGATTGCCCACACATGTTCTGACACTCGCAGTGGATTACCCTAATATGTCCTCACACTCATAGTGGATTGCCCTGACACTCGCAGTGGATTGCTCTCACCTGCTCTGACACTCACAGTGGATTGCTCTCACCTGCTCTGACACTCACAGTGGATTGCTCTCACCTGCTCTGACACTCACAGTGGATTGCTCTCACCTGCTCTGACACTCACAGTGGATTGCTCTCACATGTTCTGACACTCGCAGTGGATTGCTCTCACGTGTTCTGATACTCACAGTGGATTACCCTCATATGTCCTCACACTCGCAGTGGATTACCCTCATATGTCCTCACACTCGCAGTGGATTACCCTCATATGTCCTCACACTCATAGTGGATTGCCCTCACATGTTCTGACACTCGCAGTGGATTACCCTCATATGTCCTCACACTCATAGTGGATTGCCCTGACACTCGCAGTGGATTGCTCTCACATGTCCTGACACTCGCAGTGGATTGCCCTCACATGCTCTGACACTCACAGTGGATTGCTCTCACCTGCTCTGACTCGCAGTAGATTGCCCTCACATGCTCTGACACTCACAGAAGATTGCCCTCACTTACTCTGATACTCACAGTACATTGCCTCATGCTCTGACAGTCACAGTAGATTGTCGCTTGACAGCTTGATCCTCAGAGCATTATCCCAAAATAGTGCGAGTCTCAAGAACATGACTTGACCCTTGGAGCGGTGGATAATTACAGTGCAAACACTGTTCTAACACGGCTGTACACTCGCCCGGTAGGGGTACTCTCTCATGGCACCCCGATCCTCGCAGAGCAGAATATTTAACCCTCAACGCCGGCTATTCTCAGACTTTATAAATAAATAAATACATGTTAAGGAAACTATGAAAAAATTGCGGTTATGGCTCTATTGGCCGGCGCCGTCCCTTCCTCTGCAGCGCCCCTCTTATCACACCCCTGCCCACCACCGGAGCCACCGGGCCCTTCATTACTCACCGGGCCCTTCCCCGGAGGCCTCCCTCACATACCCTCCACTTCTTGGCCTCTCTTTGGAGCTCTCCCTCTGGCTCAGTGTAAAGCCTTCATGGAGCTCGTAATGGATGCCCCTTGGGGGTCTCCCTCGTCTAGTATGCCCGCGTGGGCCTCTCTTCGTTCCCTTACCGTACCTTCACGTGGGCCTTCTTCGGGGTCTCCCTCCTGTCCAGCTGTTCAGGGATGGTGGGCTCCGTCCGGGGCACTGGGAGGGGTCGGAGCTTCGGAGCGAGAGAGCTGTGGGCAGAGGGACTGTCACAGCGGGACTCCCCCTCGTGCCCAGCCTGGCCTCCAACCCGAGCACAGGAACTCGCCCCCACGTGGTGCTCTGCCCGCCCCCTCCGTGCACAAGCTTATGGCACAGGGACAGGTGCACATGTCACCAAGCATACCCGACCCTGCCTGCTTCACAGGGTCTGCAGCAGGGCTCTTCACGGGTGGAACCCTGCCAGGCACTGAGGACAGCCATCATTATGCAAATGCGTCTCATTTAGAATGATTATATGTACATTTATCTCTGGACAGTTTAAAAAGTTGCAATACCCAGGCTGGGATGGTGAGGTGCGCAGTTTGTGCCAATTAAAAACCTTTCAAAAAGGTTGGCGAGTGGGAACCTGACTTTAGTGTAGTGATGTGGGAGGTGGCAAAAATGCAAATAACACTGGTCTAATAACAAGGCTGAATTTGTTGGGCTTAACGTTTTTCTTATGAGTCTGTTACGAATGTTGGGGTTTGACAAATGCCAAGGTAGCCTTTTTTTAATTCCACTAAATGCCTGTTTCCGCCCTCCCTAGACTTCCTGCCTCTTTATCCTCTTGCTCTTGAAGGTTCTTTTTCATCTCTGCTGTCTCCCTTGGTCTCCGCTTTACTATCTTTCTCTACCCCTTTCTTTCCATTTGATGCCTTTCTCTCTCAAGTTCAGGGACAAAGTCTGATGAAAACTAAGTCTCTATCCCCCCAAAAAAGAGTGGCAATGGCCACTACCCGCAAACACCTCCACATATTTATCCCTGCCTAATAGGTTGCAGCCTATGGAAAAACCAACTCCGTAAAGATGGTCATTCTACCTAAGCTGTCTTACCTTTTCTCTTCCATACCATCAACATTCTCGAATAAAAGCCTAATGAAGGTACAGAGCAAGATTGGGAGTTTTGTCTGGGGCAACAAAGGTGTTCGTCTGGCGTGAAAAAAACTTAGACGCAGACTAAAGAAAGGCGGGCTTGCCCTCCCCGATGTAAGGCTATACGCAGCAGCATTCCAGTTTAAAAGCATACAGATGCTACTTGTGAAACCAGGAGAGTCAGCCTGGGGCAGGTTGTTGGGTGAAATGGCGCGAATGGAGGGAGGAGGAGATGGCGAGGCATTTCTATATAAGTTTGGTTCTCCAAGATTCTTCAAGCGGGTACGCTTGAAGGTTTTGAGGGCAACCTTGGAGCTATGGTATAGGCTCAGACGAAATGAAATGAAATGAAAATTATATTTATATAGCGCATAATCTACCCTGAGGCCTCGCAGCGCTTTGGCTGGAATCAGAAAGGCGACAGGATAGGGCGCTAACAGGCTCTTCCGAACAAATGGGTTTTTAAAAGCTTTCTAAATGCCAGCAGATTGTTATTCTCTCTAAGGGCAGAGGAAGGGAATTCCATATTCTCGCAGCATTGTGTGAGAATGAGCGGCCACCCCAGCGAGCTTTGTTTATCTTAGTAGTGGTGGCCAGATGTAACGAGCTGGAGCGGAGAGCTCTGAGGGGCAGGTAGGGAGTGGCTAGCGGGTACATTATGGCTGGTTTATAAACACAACAGGGGAGGAGAGGGTCCTAGGGACAGTTTAATGACCTAACAATGCTACTATCCCTACATAGACAGTTAAACCAACAAAGAGTAGCAAGAAGTCAAATAATAAGCAGAAAAAGGGCTAATATTACATTTTCTTTCACCTTCTCTACCCAATTTTATCGTTATCCACATTTCACGTATTCACGTATTCACTCACTTTACTTCACATTTAGTGCACTGCTTTTCAGTTTCCTTCGGATACACCATTCTAATTTAAATCACTGGGTCCCACAAGTAGGTCTAGGCTTTTACATCTGCCAGTCCGCTGTGGGTATACTATTCTACCTTCATGGTTTGAAGGATCCCAGATGATGAAGGGCGGATTCGATTGGTGACTGATGGGAATCTTTTCACAGAGAAGGGATACCCTATGCGTGACTTTATTAGCACACATTATGAGTTAAGCTTCTCCTTCACCTCTACATAGTAATTAGCCCTTTTTTTGCTTATTGGTTGACTTCTTGCTACTCTTTGTTGGTTTTACATTATGGCTGGACCCGTTCTACATATAGCTTTCTGGACCAGACACATGGCTTTAAACTGTACCCTAGCTGCCACAGGAAGCCAATGTAGCTTCCTCAGGGCGGGTTTGGCCGACTGCCAGCGTGGAATTTGGAAAAGCAGTCGGGCCACACAGTTTTGGGTGACCTGAAGTTTGTTGATCGCGGCCACCGGAGCTCCCAGGTAAAGAGCATTACCGTAATCCAGGCGAGAGAGTATCAGCGCCTGAACCATGATTCTCCTCGCCTGGAACGGAAGCAAAAGGAGAACTTTCCGTAGCATTCTCATCAGCCCAAAACAGGTAGATGAGGTTTTGGTGGCCTGGAAAGTGAAGTCAAGTGATTTATCTAGCCAAACTCCCAAGATTTTTATCTGTGGTTTGGGAGGAGGGGGGGGGGCTAGGCACATAGGCCAGATGGGGGCCAGGATGGTAGGTGAGGGATTGCCCAGTAGCATGATTTCCGTTTTTCCCCCATATAATCTGAGGCAGGAGAGTTCCATCCATCTGGCCGCTGCCTCTAAACAAGGGCTCAGAGTGCTAGACGACCCCTCAGCGTGGTTCAATGAGACCACAAGCTGAGTGTCGTCTGCATAGGTGACAATTCGAACGCCAAATGGATAGACTATCTCCGCTAGGGGCCTCATGTAAACATTAAAAAGTGTGGGGCTCAGGGCAGAGCCCTGGGGGACCCCACAACTGAGTGGCTGCTTGGTGGATACAGCCTCTCCTTCAAAGACCTGAAAGAAGCGCTCGTCCAGGAAGGAGGTGAGCCATGTCAGAGCCGCGCCCGACACTCCCATGCCATTGAGTCAATGTAATAAAATGGCTTGGTTAACCGTGTCGAACGCGGCGCTGAGATCTAATAATATGGTGGCTGCTTTTCCTCCCCGGTCCAGCACAGTTCTTGTTTCTTCGGTCACTGCCAGCAAGGCTGTCTCAGTCCCATGTTGGGGACGGAATCCCGTCTGGGAAGCCGATAGCAGATCGTTGGATTCTAAGTAATCCACTAGGATGTTGTTAATGTGCTTCTCGAGCAGTTTGCTCATCCAGGGTAACAGGGAAATAGGGCGAAAATTAGCTAAGTTGCTTTGGTCTAGATTGGGCTTTTTTAAGAGGGCCCTGACCATTGCACATTCCCAAGATGTCGGAACGGTGCTCGAGATGATTGAGGTGTTAAGAACATCAAGAATGACTGGACGGATTGAATCAATGACCGAAGTGAGGAACTGTGGCGGTGCTGGGTCTCTAGGGGATCCTGAGGTGAATTTAGGAATTATTTTATCTAAAGAGACAGAGTCTAGGAGGGTAAATTTTTCCAGCGTACAGGGGACCGGTATGCTGGGGTTCACTATTGTAGCAGCATCAGGTTCAATTCTGTCAGAGGCAAAAGATGAATAGATGGTCTGAATCTTCTGATAAAAAAGTTACTAGATTATTACAACGAGCAAGTGCCCCATCTAATGGTGCTCGCTCTGGGGGAGGGGAAATCAGTGACTTGGCTATCAAGAAAATTTCCTTAGGAGCATTTGCAGCTGAATTAATTTTTGTTTCGTAAAACTGGGCTTGAGCCGCCTTAATTTCGGTTTTATAAAGCCTAATTGCGGCTCTATAGTCTGCCTTCCTGTGCTGTGAGCGAGCTTGTCTCCAGATCCTTTCTAATTTACGGCATGATTGTTTCATGTCCCTTAATCTAGAAGTATACCAGGGGGCTACTTTTTGCCTTTTTATACAATGCAAGGGTTCCTTCGGAAGGACTGAATCAAGGGAATTATGGATCCAGTTGTCAAAATTAGTACTGGCTGTGTCAGGATTAGAAGCCTTCAGAGGTTTAAGTTCAACAAGCGCATATTCCCATTTGGTGGAAGAAAGTTTAGACCACTTTCTTCCCCAATGTTTTTTAGGTTCTCTTGGACGGGAGGGGGATTCCCCGTTACCCAAGTGAGGGGTATTAAATAGTGGTCAGTCCAGGGTAATGGCAGAGGCGATTCGGTGTTTAGGTTGTCAAGATTGCTATACACATGATCTAAAAGATGGCCTTTATTATGTGTCGGAAGGAATCCCTTTTGAGCCAGATCAATCGCTTGAAAGCTCAGCCGAAGACTGTTGGCTGCGGAATCTAGTGGATCATCTAAATGCAAATTTAGATCGTCCAGCACTGTAAAATTCGCCGAAGTGAGCACTAAATTGGCGACTAGGTCAGCCATGTTCGAAAGAAACTGACCTAGCGTTCCGGGTGGTCGATAGACCAGAAAGCCTGTAAAGGTGTTAGTAGAGGATAGTTCTAACGAAAACAACAAGCTTTCACAAACAGATGTTGTGGTAGGGGTAATACGACATCTGTACCGCTCTCTATAGATGATGGCTAGACCACCTCCTCTGCCCATGTTTCGGTCAGATCTCTTTATAGTATAGCCTTGTGAGGTTGCCCATACGGTGGCTGGATCGGCTTCCAATTGGAGCCAAGTCTCCGTTAGGAAGAGTACATCGGACTTGTACTCTTCTATTAGAAGGGCCAACTCTGTATGGTGTTTGGGCAATGATCTACAGTTGAGGAGGAGCATCCTCCTTATGCTATAGGTGGGTTGTCTCCCTATGGTGTTGGATGGTAGTTCCCAGTTGCAATGAGCGCAATTGGTCATAGTGCCCGAAAGGCGCATGGAGTGCAGACATTTAGAGTTAACGACTGTTCTTAACTCGTGCAAGGATGGAGAATCATAGGTGATTAAGTTACCAGCCATATTGCCAGGGATCCTGGGATCTGGGCACAGCTGGGCACGGACTGGCGCAGTCTGGCTTCTCTTAGGCGCCTGTAGGAGGATTAGTGTGCACCACTAACCTGATATCATGTACTCAGCCTAGTTCTTTCACTTGTCCAAAGTTCGAAGAAGGTCTCGAGGCTTTGACTCAGTGAGTTGCAGGGGAACTAGAGTAGCTGTTAAGGAGGAAGTGATTAAGGAGGCGTTAAGGGAGCTGGAGTCACGGGAACCACCGGTTCAACATGGGCTAGAAGGAGTTTTGAGCACTTCTCAGTTCACGCTGGATTCTTCAGGTGAGTGGGAAGGGTGAAGCTTGTTCCGCAGGGTATGGGGTCAAGCCATGACTCGGGTTGGGCAGGGTTTATATATCCTATTGAAGACTTAACTGATGTTTCTAGATCACAGGTGGCAATTGGGGCACATGGCCATCTGGAAGGTTCTCAAATCCTTGAATAAAACACGTTAGTAGTACACTCTCTTTTACTTCACCGGAAGGGCAGGTGAACATTGACGATCAAAACCAAATAACAGGAAACAAATGTATTGTTTTTGCTCCAATGTGGATAAGGGGAAACAATACCAAGACCCCCTTGTTTCATGAAATTCTGGTGGAAGCTTGCAGAGACTCAATGGGAAACCACACTAAGGCCCTAGTAACAGCGGGTGCAAGGTACTCTATTGGTTCACAGGCTTTAGGGGACACTTCCAGGGACTTCAAGAGCAATGGAATCACGGGCTCAGGGGAGCACCAGCCATGTATCATAACATGCTATTAAACGTCACAGGGGTACTACAACATGAGCCTTGTGCGCTAGGCTACTACACCGAGGGTGCATGAGGGGGGTCGAGACACCATGGCCCCCACCTTCCAAGGAGCCCCTTGATAAAATGATAGAGACATTAAGAAGACTGACTCTCTCTTGCTTTCTGTATTTCAACCTCTCTCTACCTACCTCTACTCTGTCTCGCCCTCTCTCAATCTGCCAACCTCTGCACTCTCTGCTTTTCTATTTGCCTCCTTTTTTTCTTCCAAGCCAATCTCTCCCTCTAGCATCTTTCTCTCTACCTTGCTCACCCCCTTTAGCGCTCTTTTTACCTCCATCTTAATGCCCCCTGCTTCCCATTGTTGCCTATTAAATTGTCATCACTCTCTACCTCACCAATCACTAAATCCTTGCCCTTCTCTCTACCTCACTTCTCTACCCCTCTCACTGACCACCTCTTCCCAGTGGTGCAAAAACATCTTAAGGGGCCCCCACTACAGGATATAGTGAGGGGGCCCTCCATATACAATCACCCTGCTACCCAATACATTCAATTTCCTCATCACGCGTACTGGAGCAGCAGGAGTTTATGTGATGCAACAGCCCAAACAATTGATCCATTTCTTGTTTTAGTGGGGACAGCAGGTAGTACCAAAATATGATTTAGAAAATGAGGATTGAGAGGCTGTGTCAGTACTTGATTCAAAGACACTGAAATAAATGTGGCCCTTATGAAAAGGGTCTTCCCACAATACTGTGTTAGGATTATGCTGATGGAACTGTATTAAAAAAGAAATTCGACTAAAGCAGTGCTTAATCTGTTAAAAAAAATTACAATAAGTGCCAGGGATCTCACCAGGAGGCCACTGTAACTTGCAGCACACATTGCCCCTGCCATGCTGCCAATGAAAGTAACAACACAACTACTAACCATCACACTTGTACATATGTGAGAATTTGGACTAATTCAGGCCCCCAAAGCTATCAGAATGGTTTGGGCGACAAGTAGCAGCCATTTTAATGTATATTGAATTAATAATGGACTGTTATTGTGGGCATCTCTACATTAGCCAGAGAGCGCCACCTTGTGGCAGACTGTCACAAGCACCGGTGTTGACAATTAAGTGCGGTGCTGAGCACCGGAAACCACTGGCTCAAATTAAGCACTGGACTAAATGCTTTTCTGTCAGCAGAACTACTTTATTCTTCAATTAAAAACAGTTTTGTGTCCAATTCTGCATTTTACTTTTTTTTATACAATAGTCCACCTGGTGTGATACACCAATATGCCACAGGTAAATAAATATTGGCCCAGATATACAATTTTTTCATGCAATGCAACGCAACAACCACATTTGGTGTGCTGTGCAAAGGGTAAAAGCAGTGCACAGCCATACCTCGTAAGATTGGCCTGTCTCTGCTGTCATCCCCTGTGCTGGCACTCTGATAAGGCTGCTTTGCACAATGCACAGTCTCGCACCAGGGTGCAGAGATTAGTATGCTCTGTCTAGCATACATTTTACACTGGAAGCACACTCTTGCAGTTCAAATTCCTAAGCGTTTATAAACCTAAAAGGATCTTGCACACTGGAGTGTGCTGTGCCCTTTAGCACACATGCAAGGCATGCTGCTTTGTGATAAATGAACACATGCCCACATATTAAAGTCTGCTTATCTTCCTGTCGTTTAATCAGTAGTTTCTAAATGAATCTGGAAGGCTTATCTAAAGCTGACAGAATTTAATAATCACTTGATTTGCTGTCAACCTCTCCAACAAATAAAACATCACCAAGGAAACCATGTCAGCTTGGGATGGACCGACGGAATGAGACAAAACGTTCCCATCTTTTCCCAAGAAATGCCAATTTTAAAACCTCCCAAGCATTAGTTCCCTCTTCCCTGAATGGAGGCTACGAACTGCTTAATAGTTTCTCAGACACCACAGTGACTCCCATGAGAGGCATCCTACATTCTTTAGAATGTCTTCTGAAGAATCTGAATAAGTTCAACCACAACTTTCCAACAGTGAAGCAACTACACTGACTCTCCTCCAAGTCCACCTCCAGATCTCGCTGACTATTAACCACTTTAAGTGAACAGCACAGTACCAGAAGCTAGGATTTTACCTGAATGGAAACTAGGAAAGAAAAGAAAACCAGAAGGCAACCCATCTCCATCTATGCACCTAGGAGACTGAACAACATTCTCTTTTCAACATAAGAACAGCTCCCACCTTCCTAAAATTCAGACAGGAACTTGACAGGTCATGTCAGAGAGCACCATCTCCCTAAATGATAGGAACCAACTAGTCTGCCTCATTTCAAAAGGCTGCGTGCGCACTGCACTGAGAATCTGTGCCCCTTGTTCAGCACACCCATGCTTGCCATCTGTTTTCATACTGTACAAAAACCTTTCCATTCATACACACATGGATTCAAACCTATTAAAGATGGCAGTGGGCAACAGGGCTTCTTTTTGCTGTTGAGAGGACAGTTGCAATGTGTCAATACAGCCTATGACCGGGTCTTGTCATCTGTCTCATTCCTCATTTCCATCTCTCTAGGTCTACTTCTCATCTGTCTTCAAGAAAGTGCTAAAAGAAGTCCTGCGAAACCGTCTAAATGACTTGGCAAGGAACAATTCTCTAGTACAAACTCACAGTATCTAGTTCAACAGAATAACAGTAATGGAAGCTTAGAATAGTGCATATTCTTTTTGATAATCGTGATGTTAAGAAACACCTTGAAGAAGTCAGGCAGTGTGTTCAAGTATATGTTCTGTACACGTGTATAACGACCTTTGTTGTTAATTTGCAACGCATTAAAGCATTCTGCTGTCTTCATTGTGGTCCACGCTGTATTAAACTTCAAATAAATAAATAAAAATCTCTAGCTTTCATTAACAGCATGTTCTCACTATATAAAACCTCATACTCTCTCACTCTGTCACCAGATCTACCTTTCTCAATATCTCTATTTAAGTCGCCTCTCACCTTCAGCTGACACGACGTGAAGCAAGGAGCAGGGCAAGCTTCCCTCGATAGTGACCGATAGCATGGCAAAAGCTAATCCCAGGGGCAGACTCAACATTGAATGAATAGGGCGATTGCCGGGTTATCTTAAAGTCTTAAGGACCCCTTCCCTGCTGGTTTAGAGCTGCTCCCTTCGAGGCTCAGGACCACCACCATCCAAGTGTTCACACTCCTCTTTAGTAGCATCTCTGAAGATACAAATGCAGCTCCTAAAGCTGCAGTTGTGTCCTGCACTGCCTCCCTCTCAATCATCTTGTAAAGAAATGCTGACCCTTGCAGGCACCTCACCATACGTCAGGTTCACACCCTGTAGGGACATCCGTATGAGGCGACACGAGCGATATCCAGGCCAGGCCACCTTGAGGGACAACCATCCTGGGCAGCTCGATGCTTCTCACTCAACCCATAGCTGTGCAAACCTCTCTCTCTAAGGCATGTAGAGTATCTCAGCAGCAAAGTAAACCTATCCTACAAAACAGATAGAACATGGGTAGCAGTGAAGAGATAGGTTTGCACAGCTTCCAAGTGGCACTTTGGCATGTGTGACTCCTGTCTGTTGTGGACGTTTTTCCAATTTAGCATTTGTATTCCATTCACGCTATCCAAAAGAACTTTGCAAACACATCTAGAAAAGTAAATAACAAAGGCACAAGTCACAGAACTCATGGCAAAAAGCTGAGACTGGCTGAAGGGATCTCATGTAACCACTTGGCAGCTATGTGTGTGCACATTTATATTAACAACCCTGTCAAATGTGCCAGCCACTATTCCTCACATGTTCTAGTGGCAAACTATGGCAGCGTGCACTGTTATTATCACAGTGGCATAAAGTGCACTTGGATTATACACTTTAAAACTGATGTTTTGTATCTGACACTGACACTATGACCTTTGCTGTATAAGTTAGTGTATGGCTAGCTGCAAGGAAAGTTGCTATTGCAGTCAGGACATTTTAAATGAAGGCGGTCACTCCTCTCCCCACAGAATTGGGGCCAGCTTGTGGTAATAATGCACTCCTGCCCCCACAGATGCTACAACAGATTGTGAAAAGAAGCACTATTGTTCCTACAGATACTGTAACAGATAGTGATTTAAACACACTTAGATTGAGAGGGATGGGATAGTGGAAATGGGTAAGAAAGCAAGGGAATGTAAGAGAGTGGCAGAGAGAGAGAGACAGTGAGGGACGTAGTCACATTGAGGGACACAGGCAAAGATGTGAAAGGGGACAGAGAGAAGGGGTTTTAGGGACAAAGAGAGCGACAGAGCCAGGGTAAGGGAGAGAGACATAAAAGACAGGGAAGGACAAAGAGAGGGAAGGAGAGAGGGCACCGATAGAGGGACTGAAAGAGGTATGGATAGATATGCATACACAGAGCTAGAGTAAGATGAGTGACAGAATGCTAGGTATAGAAAATGTACTATAGTTTGGTAGGATAGATTTCAGATATAATAGATGGATCAAATTGCGGTCCTCAGCACTCTTTTAGTGTGCTGTGCACTCATTTTCCAAAGTCAATGGCAGAGACTGCTCACATGTATAGAGTGATTGACAGCGAAGCACCTTTTAAAACCAATCACCATGCAGGTGCGATCACACGGTGATTAAATTATCAAAAGAGAATGAATCACTTGTCCTGTTATTAACCAGGGTCTTAGGGTCTATCCGTCTTTAAAAACCCTCATTCAAGTAGAAGCCATTGGTGCAGTATATCGTGATTATCCGCAAGCATTATGACGTGAAAAGCATCATCATCGGGTCTTATGTTATGCTTTCCTCCACCTGGAGGGAGTCCTACTGGTACTTGCAGTAGTGAACGTAGGTAGCTTGTCAGAAGTGGCGAACTCTACCCACACGCTCCAGACAACATTGTTGGCCCTACAGTGCAGGATAAGCCAGTTGGAGGCAAGGGTAGATCTAGGAGGAATAACTTCTGGTTTGTGGGGATCCTAGAGGAGGCAGAAGATGCCAACTCACCAAATTCATTGCTGAGTGGTTGAAGTCATGGCTTCTGACTGAGGGCTATCGACTTGCTTTGTGGTGGAGAGGGCACACAGGTAAATGTTGGCATGTCTGCCCTTGGTGGCTTCTTTGAGGCCAATGATCGCCATCGTCCTGGACTTTGCAGACTGATGCCATCCTTCAAGAGGTACGCAAAGTAGAGAAACTCCAGTGTGGGTTAAGGAGAAGGTTAGGGCCATGCAAATAGAATATATGCTGCAGATCCGGCGCATCGTTAAGTGATCTACAAGGATAAAATCCTATTCTTTGACATGCCTGAAAGCTCCTTGTCCTGGGTGGACGACCGCTCTGAACTTCGGCCACCAACGGTCTTTGTTCCCCGCACCCACTGGGCTTGGTGACTGGTGGAGGGAGTATTGGGGTCGGCGAATGGAGGCAAGTACCTCACTGCACGAGGAGTAACAGGTGAAGATATCACGCGGAGGATGCCATTCCCCATGGCTTGAAACACCCATGAAACAAAACTAATAGAGTGCCTTCCGGAGACATGGATGAGGCCACGTAAAATTACGAGGGCAATCTTTTGACTACTGTGTTTCATGAACTATTGTACCAATGACCTGTTCTCACCTCCTCCCTAGTTGACACTGTCCACTCAGTTTTTTGGGCCTTTTTTGTTAGACTCTCCTGTTAGAGTGATTGATGCCTAATGGGTACTGTAGACTGTGGCGTGGAGGATGGGATTCTGTTGCTGCATGTTCTGGCTCTTTGGTCTATGTTTTTTTTTTCTCATAGTTCTGTTTTTAAGCTCCAAGAGCTCCTATATGCCATCTCCCATGCACTACACCCACCCCAGATGACTCCGGGGACCTCTAGGTGTTATACAGCATTATCCTGGAACGTTAACAGGGGTAATGACAAACTCAAAAGGGGAGATGTTATGCTGTATGTGAAGCTGCTACAACCTGCCGTCCTCTTGTTCCAGGAAACACACCTATTGGGTACAAACTGTTTCTTTTCTGGGCAGACATGGCTACACTAGAAAGTACCATTCATGTTATATGCGGGGTTCCAGAGGGATAGCCATCCTACTGAAGAAAACCTTTCCCATCATGGTTCAGAAGGTATCAACGGACCCCTTGGGCTGCTACATCATGATTTTGGGACACCTGGATGACAGCGACTTTAGCACACTTATCCATTCTCCACATGACACGGATACTCAGTTGGTAACTACTAGATCACTGCGCCTCTTTGACAGGGTGAGGGCACTGGTACTCATCAACATTTGGCGGCTAGACCCCCACATCACTAGGCAATACACATACTTCTCCACCCCACACAGGACCTCCTCAAGTCTTGTCTATTTTCTGTACTACCGCTGCAGATATTGGTAATGCCTAGAGGGGCTCTCAGATCATTCCCCCATGATTAGGATGGTGGCTGATCGATTGGGTGGGCCTGTTTCAGTTGAATCCCTGGTGGTTGCTGGCTGATTCTTTCAGTAACTCTCTCCATGGCACTGTTACGGGGTATTTTTGACCATGATGGTGGCTCAGTTATATCTTCCACTACACTCTGGGAAGTCTGCAAGTGAGTCATTAGGGGGGAGGCTCTATCAAATATTAGTGGCAAAAGTAGGGAGTGAGAATAATGAGCTCCTGTGGCTTCCGAGAGATGTCTACCTCCTTGAGCGTGCTGACTTAGCCCATTCCTGTGAATCAGACTTACATTCCCTAAACCAGGCCCATATTTTCTTCCACCAGAAGAGTCTTCATTCAGCCCATATGGACTGGTTCCCCTCACACTGGAGGATATATGAGATGGATGGGGAACAAGGCAGAGAAGCTACTCTACTGGCTGGCAACCTGGCACAGTGTAAGTGGGATTGTCGCCAAACTTTGTACCCCTGCAGGAGAATTACTCTGTGTAGTACTACCCATAGCAGTCGAATTTGCCTCTTACTACTGCTCCCTGTATGCCTGTTAAACTCCCCTAACCCGAAAGAGATAATCAAATTATATAGGACCTTCTGACGAGCACTTTTAGAGGAGAGAGACGATCTGGATCTCCTGCTCACTGAAATGGAGATACAGCAGATGCCTTCATGTACGACCCCGGGCCCGATGGCTTTCTGCTGGAGTTCTTCTGGAGATACTCCTCCTTGCTCACTGCTCACCTACTGGTGCGGTTTGAAGACACTTTTGATAAGCAAATGCTCCTCTTTTATTTAAGAGGGGCAACTCTAATGGCCATCTTCAAACCTGGCAAACCCCTTGAGGAGTGTGCTTCCTACCGCCCATATCGCTTATAAATATATAATATAAAATGCACACCAAAATCTTGGTGACTCATTGGTCAGGGTGATGAAATCCTTGGTCCATGCAGACCAGAATTACTTTGTGCCCGGCAGGAGCTCTAGGCACTGTCTCCACCATCTACACCTATAAGCCCCTGTGGATGAACTTCTGGAGCCCTACTTGTGGTGGAAGTGGAGCATGCCTTTGACATGTTCCATTGGCCTCTCTTTCTGGCGGATCTTCGTAAGATGCGACTTGGCCACTGGTTTCTCCGTTCGTTGAAACCTTATATACCGGGCTCTGGACGCAGGTCTGGGTAACGGAATTCTGTCCCCATCCTTCCCAATAGAGCGGGGAACTCATCAGAGTTGCCCACTCTCACCGTTGCTGTTCGCTCTGGTAATGGAACCAGGCGGCCAGGTACGCAGGTTTTGGTGGAGAGGAGATAACAAGGACAAAATCTCCCTTTAGGCAGATGATAAGTTGCTCCAGCACCCTCGAGCCTCTGTTCCCTGTCTAATGGAAATCCTATGCATTTATAGGGATGCCCCACGGCTCAGGGTGAACTAGGTAAAATCTGGCTAATTAACTTGATACATGAACTACGTTCGATGGAGGCTAGGCTTCCGGTGGTAGGGGACGAGTTCCATTTTTTAGGCATGACGATGGCCAACAGTGATATTGTGAATTAAATGTATTACAGCTACCACAAAGGATGAAGCAGGATTCCGAGGTGTGGGTGTCACTGCCACTCACTATACTAGGCTGGGGAGATCTATTTAGGATGGTCTCTCTTCCTTAATTCCTCTGTCCTCCAACATTACCCTTACCTCTCCCCCCCTACGCTTTTCACAAATTTGTAAGCCAAGATTGGCTCCTTGCTGTGGGCAGGTAAGGCTCCCGGAGTCTTGTTCACCAAATTATGTCTGTCAAGGTATGACGCAGGGTTGGGCGGATGTTAAATTGTACTACTGGGGCCCCCACTTGGTTGAAATCCGAACCACACGATTCCCCTCTATGATCAAGAGGTGCTGTGGTAGGAAGGAAGGATATCCAAGTGATGACACTGGCCTCTCTTGGCAGTTAATGGAAATCCGACTATTTCGTTAAGGTCTGTTTCTTATATGTTGCTCTTTTACACTGCGTATATTTGCTGGGTGTTTGCACACTTGTTTGTTGTAACTAATTGGTACTTGCTCCCCTTCCGTCTTTTTTGACTACCAGATTTGTTTGTAATGAGTGTTCCAAGAATTAGCCATGGACTTTCAACTCCACCACTCACAATTTTATTAATACTTGCAGCTGAGGCATGCTCTGGAAACTTACTGTGACAAACTTACTGCTGTCCCCATCTACAACTCCTTGGAAAGTAGACTATTACTAGATATACTGGGGAAGTGAGGCATTTCTAGGCTATAAATATTTAGCGATCAATTCACCTGATCTCCTCCCTTCACATAGGACACAATAGGAGGCAGACCTGGGTGCCCTTTATAATGAGGAGTGGGCAAAGGCTAAGATGTTGTCTAGGCTGCTGGCAATATTGATGCGATTTCACCTTATCCAATGTAAATATTTCCATAAATTGTATTACCCTCCCACTTAGGTCTGGCGAAATCAAATCAAATAGTGCTTGTAAAGTGTGCAGCTACTCTGTAGAGTGTGCCGGCGCTACAGGTGCAATAGATCCAGGTCTTGCACCAGAGGGATTAAATTTAAAAGGCATCATTAAAAAGCCAAGTTTTCAGTCTACGTTTAAAAGAGCCCACATCACTGGTCTCACGAAGATGCATGGGAAGGGCATTCTAACTTGCAGCAGAAGAAGTGCCTTCCCATCTCTTCCACTCGTCTTAGGCCCAATCGCCAGCAATGCATCAGCTGAATAAAGGGTTCTGGAAGGATAATAATGAGTGAGTCACTTGGATAGAAATGTAGGTCATATACTATAGAAAGCTCTATGGGCAAGCACCAATCCATTAAACCTTACTCTTGCTCGTATGGGAAGCCAATGTAACTCTTTAAGATGGTGCTGAACTGAAATGTTCCCAGGAATGTTGAGCGGGAGCCTAGCTGCAATGTGCTGCACCAACTGGAGTCTCCTAAGCTGGTACATGGGGATGCCTCGGTATAATGCATTAGCGTAGTCCAGCTGAGATGGTATGAGGGCATGGACTACCATCTTCTGACAAGGAGCTGGAAGAAGGAACAAAAACGTCCTAAAAAAATTGAGAAGTCCAAAGCAGATCCAAACAGTGCTCTCCACTTGTGGTTTAAAGGACACGTTACTATTGAACTTCACTTCCAGGTTCTTAACCTGGTAGTTGGAGTTGGAGGAGAGGGAGCAGAATTAGGCCAAACCTCAGTACCTCATAAAGGGGGGAGAGAGGGGGGTAGAACCAAAAACTAGTACCTCTGTTTTGCTCATGTTACACTGGAGGTTACTCTGACACATCCATTGAAACACTGCTGACAGACATGTTACAAATCTGCATTGGGCAGCAGAGATGTTCCCGCCCCAAGTTAGAAAAATCTGCGTGTCATCAGCATAAGAGATTATCTGCACTCCAAAGGATTCCACCAGGGTTGCCAAAGGGGACATATAGACATTGAACAATGTATGGTTCAAGGCAGAGCTCTGGGGAACCCCAAACTCAATAGACTTAGAGTCTGACGCAAATGGCGGCATCCACAACGACTGATCTCTGTCGATAAAAAGGATTTCAAACAGGCCAGGGCAGTCCTGCAAGGCTTGCATCAGAATAGGATGATAGACCGTATCAAATGCCACTGAAAGATCTAAAAGCAGCAAGGCCACTTTCTTCCCGTTGCCCACTGCCATTTTAATGGTGTCTGAGACCTCAACCAAAGCAGACTCAGTGGAGTGTCCATGGCGAAAGCCCAATTGGGAAGGATGCAGCAACTGGTTAGCATCAAGACAGGTAAAAAGTTGGATATTGACAAATCTGTCAAGGATCTTAGCAAAGGTTGGTAACAGGGAAATCGGTCTGTAGTTGGCCAGGACAGACTTATCTGCAGAAGGGTTTTTGAGCAGTGGGGGCAACTTGACGTTCTTCCAGCAACTGGGAACAGAGGCCTGGCACAATGAGTTGTTGATCAACTCATTCATGGCGGGGTTTATGACCTCTGCATAAGCACCCAAGAATCTGGGAGGACTGGGGTCCTCGGGGAACACCAACTTATAGTCTCCAAAGGCAGGCTGAGAATCCGCCAATAAAATGGGGGGGTGGAAACTCTGTAAAGGAGCAGATAATGGAAGAGGAACTATCAAGGGCCGGTCTAGGGACCTGACTGGCTCACTGCTATTAGTAGCAGTGAATACTCCTTGGCTGTCTGACCCATAAGAGTCAATGCTGTTGTTAGTACCGGCAGCTTTTAAGGACCCAACAATGCCCAGAGTCTTGTTCTCAAAAAAGCCTGGGAATTGAGAATAGAGCTTCTGTGAGGTTTTTAGGGACTGAGAAAGAGTGTGGGGGTTGGTAAACATCTTAGTGATTTTAAAAACATCTTTAGGTAGATTATTAGACCTGGTGATTTATTAAGGGAAGTACTTTGCTTGGGCATTTTGTATGCCTTGGTGATAAATAGATAGCTCCTGTTTGTAGCGCTCCTTATCCTCAGGCATATAAAGCTTGCACCTAGCTCTCGCAAGCTTTTTTTTTGCAATGTTGCCGCATTAGTTTAATCTCCTCATTAAACCAAGGAGCTGATAGCCATTGCAGACCACCCAAACCTAATCTAATGGGTGCCACCTAATCGGCCATATTACTTAACTTAACTAGGCATTAACTACCAGTGCATATACTTCAATAATACCAGAGAGCACCAGAGCAGTATTATTAAGGATAGAGATGGTTTGCTCAGTCTTAACCGTGGCCAGTTACAGTAAGGAAGCGTTAGGCCTTCTGCATCTGAGGCCATGCTCCAATGACCAGCAGAAATACGTTGTAGAATGATACTACCAAGTGTTGCTCAGGACCTCTATATCCTTGATAGAGCCACTGAGGATGTGGCGTAAAGGCCAGAGGTGTGGACTTTGGAGCTGGGGAACCAGGTTCGAGCCCCTGTGTTGGTCGAACATCCTGTGATTCTGGGCAAATCAATTAATCTCCCCGTGGCTACTAAAAATGAATGCGTCCTTGTGCAACGTAACTGGTGTTCATGTAAAGCACTTTAATACATTCGGGTCGAGTTTGCACTATATATAAAACAGCAAAAAAATAAAATAAATTGGAAAAGATTGGATCAAGCAGATGACCCACAGAGTGAGTAGGTTTATTCACAAATTGCTTCATGTTCCAAGCGGACATAATGGCAGAGAGAAGGGGGGCATGATGGTCCTTTAATTAGTCCAAATGGATGTTGAGGTCACCCAGTACAGAGAAATCAGAATATTTGAACAGGTAGTTGGACAGACAGTCATCCATTGAGAACAAAAAAGTGGTAGCCAGACCAGGGGGACGATAAATGAATATTCCTGACACAGATTTGTTAGCTGAAGGAGGAAAACAAAAGCCAAAGGATTCTGCCCTGCAGAGTTCAGGCGTCTCAAAAGAGAAACGTTTAAGAGAGTGTTTAGAAATTATGGCTATTCCCTCACCCCTCTTATCCATACTGTCATGCTGAGCGATTAAATAGCTCTCAGGGACAGTGAGAGCAATATCCGGAGCAGAATTCTAAATCCTTAGTGTATTGGCACAATGAATAGGGACCTTAAGGAGGCATTCACAAATGGCCAACCGCCATGCAGTTTAAAGGAACACACAGAACAAGTGAGTGGCAAAACAGGGGAAACAGGTTCATTGCCCCTGACATATGACACCAGGATTCAAGGCTAAGATCTCCGAAGGGGAGTTCCTTCTACATGGGCCTCACTGGTTAGAAGCCTTACCAGCATAGCTGGCGCTAAAGGCACACGAGTACAGACGGGCTTGCCTTAGGCGCACCTTCGGCATGCCAGCGGTGCACCCGCTGCACGTGTCCAAGGCACATCCGCGCAATGGCCCCGTTTATGTCCCTAGAGGACATCGCCCAGCGGCAACTAGACCACAGCTGTCAAAAGATGGCGGCCTAAAATGGCCAAAACGGAAGTGGAGGCACTAACGCACTGAACACAGCGTTTTGCAAGTGCTGAGGGAGCCGGGAAAGAATGTGGCTCAGGGAAGTCAGGTGAGATTACCAAAATACTCTAAAATACTTTTTAAATGCTTCAGATGCTTTCAAAATGTTCTTTAAAAGAAATTATTCCCCCCAACCAAAAAAGTGAACTGTCTGACAGGTGCGTCCGCTCATCAGCCCCTCTTATGTCCCTAGAGGCCATATGAATGGGGAGAGCCGTTAGCACAGATTGTCTCCAATATATATCCTTGCTTGGCACTTTCTTCCACACTTTCTGGAAATTCCCTGTTATCCAGTGATACAATGGAATCCTAAGAGGGACATTTGGAACTCGATCCCAAGAATTATCCTGTTTAACATCACAGACAATTTGGGTGGTCCTCGCAACACCCAAGCATTGGTGGCCATGGGTTATCTAGTGGGAAAAAGATACAAAGCTCACCATTGACGAGATGCTGTGACCCCTCTGGCCCTAAATGGACTATGGGAATGAACCACTGCGCTGCACTAGAAGTCCTAGTCTTCAAGGACCTTGGACTACATAAGAAATATTTTAATATATGGTCTCCATCTGGCCTCTGGAGGAGGTACAACTGCCGGATGGCACTGCTCCATGTGAAAGTGATGATGATTTTGCTGATACACTGTATAATTGTCTATGCAACACTGACTTAATGGCTTTTTTGGGGCAACCAGTACTTGTTGTCTGTATTTTCTACCCACATGAAAAACCAATAAAAAAGAGCTTATTAAAAGAAAATGCTAAGTACCCTTATATGTGTTCCAAGAAACTGCTCTTTCTTCTCTTCAATCTTCCATTTCCCCCCTGCCTCTGGATCTAGCAACACTGTGCCCCTTCCAACATTGCTTGCATCCGATTTCAAATAAAATCTGTGACTATTTCCAAAAATCACAAGACCATTCCATGCCTCTGAATTTTCCATCCATCTTTTCAACTCCTCACTCATCCACTTCTGAGAGAACCATTTTGTCTCCATAATAAAGACCCTTTGACAATCCTTAATTTGTCAGTTGAGCTAAAGCTCTGTACCGCAACGGGTCTAAAACAACTGCCAGGATTGAAGCAGACAAAAGGCCAATCAATCAAGTTAACTCTCTTAAACTTACTTCCTTTACTTTCAACAAATATATCACATCACCTTTTCCGCTTAAATTGTTTCTCTGGTAAGATAGGTTGACCCATCGCAGTGTCCACATTGAATCCCAGAAACTCCAAATTCGGAGTGAATATCAGAAAGGATTTTTCCTGATAACAGGAAAACCCAGATTCTCTAAGAGAGCCCTAGTCAAATCTAACTAAGATTTCAATGGATTTCTATCTTGACTCATTTTTTAAAATGGTATCTAAATAAATTATAATTCACACACCAAATACTTTTATGTACCCTACTACTTGCCTCAGTAGCTTGGCAAGACACCGTGGTGCTAAGGAAAGGCTAGATGGTAGACTTTTGAACTGATAAACTGCTTCTTTCACCTAAATTGTAGAAATATTTGACTCTCTTGTGGTTTTGTGAAATAAACATCCTTTGATCTAATTTAACCATCCATTCTCCTTCCTGCAACAAATCCGTCAAAAAGTGAAATATATGTAATCTACAAAAATATTAAAATCCCCTAAATTTATTACAGGGCATCAACCTTTGCCCTTCTTTTTCATCGAAAATAACATGCTCACAAAACGTTTTTTTTACAAATGTTTATTGACATTTTCTTAATTACATTACAAAAGCACTTTTCAGCAGCAAAAGGTAGTGATATATTCAATGCGACGTCAACAGCATACATAAACGAAAGCGGTGGACAGTCAAATAACTGTATCGTATCTTTGCACATTTTTGTGTGACCCTTCTTATCTCGCAACCCGCACACCCACCCTAAGCGATCATTGTGAATCAGTGAGCGAGAGTCCATAATGTGTGAGCCATGGATTCCATATTTTCCAAAACTTTTTGGGGCAACCCCGTGCCTTATAAGCAATTTTTCCCCCAACATATACATATCCATGCTTTTTTCCATTCAATCAGAGATGGGTTCGCCACTGCCCCCATGACCTGGACAGGTCGCGTTTCGCCACCACTAATCCTAAGTGAAGTAGGATTAACTTTGGTTTGGGGAGGTCAATGTCAGTGGATATTCCCAACAGAACAAACTGGGGATTAAGCGGTATCGTCTCTCCCAGAACCATTCCCAGCTCTTCCAAAAGGGTAGCCCAATACAGTTGAATCTTAGAGCAATCCCAGACTTTGTGAAAAAATGTATCTGCTGATGTTCTACAGCGCAGGCAGTCTGGTATTTCCGCCCTCCTTATACAGTGCAGTCGCGCTCTATCATAGTATGCTCTGTGCAGATACTTAAACTGAATCAGTCTGAGCCTGGACTTAATGGCCACCTCTCGAGGATGCATCAACGCCGTTTCTCAATCTAAGTCCTAAATCTCCCCCAACTCTGACTCCCATTTTGCCCGTAGCTTCTGTAAAGTGTCTGGCCTATTGTTTATTATCGTTCTGTATGTCCAGGAATTAGCCTTATCTACTAGCACCCCCATCAGGCACAAACCCCTTTTGATAGTTTCCGACCTTTATTATAGCATCTTTCTTCAACAGCGGACATTCCTTGGTGTCTATAATGTTTGCAAAATACTCCTGAAATGTTAGTTTTCTTCATTCTTTTGACTACCATAGGGGTGAATGGAGTTTTATTACATAACCTCTTATTGTTTCCAGAAACAAAGGAATCCAAGGAACTCTTATGTTATGTTAAAATTTCTTGTATTGCGCAACGTTCACCGGGTTGGTTCCTTGGCGCTTAGGACATGAGAGAACTGAGCTAATCCTATAGATAGTTGGAAGTTAGTTGTAAGCTTTGATAAAAAGCCAAGTCTTCAGTTATTTCCTAAACTGGAAATAAGCATCCATTTTGCGTATAGACGGTGGAATGGAATTCCAGAAGTGAGGAGCCAACGTTGAAAACCTGAGACCCCCGTGTTTAATGCGCTTAAACCTGGGGGTGATCAAAAGATTATGACTAGACGATCGAAGAGTGCGGGAGGGAATATATTTATGAATCCTTTCAGCAATGAATTTCGGGCCTTTATTGGACAGTGCATTGTATACTATACATCCCAATTTAAAGGCACTGCGCTGGACCACAGGAAGCCAATACAGTTGTTTCAGCAGAGGCTTCACGTGCTGACGAGTAGGGAGTTGGAAAATTAATCTGGCGGCATGGTTCTGAATTAGTTGCAGGCGTTGTGCTTGATACGCCGGAATGCCAACATAGAGAGCGTTGGCGTAATCCAAACGTGAAATAATAAGCGCCAGGACGTCCAACGTAAGAGCTTCCGCTGATAGGAGTCTTCTGATTTTTTTGATTTTACGTAAAAGGAAAAAGCTGACCAAGACCACCGAGTTAATCTGGGGTTTCATTGATAGGTCACTGCTTATCATGATTCCTAGACTTTTTACTGAAGACGCTGGCAAAGTGGGGGAGCCCAGAGATGAGGGCCAAAAATTTGGATTCCAATGATTTAGAGAACCTCCGGTCAGAACTAGCTCCGGTTTATCGGGGTTTAGCTTTAGTTGATTTGCGTTCATCCAGTTACTGATAAACGTCATGACCGATTGAAGATTCAACTCAGACATTCTAGTAGATTGAATATTAAATATTAATGTAGATTGAATATTAAATATTAATTGCAGATCGTCTGCATAGTTAAACGTCGAGACTTCCATTTCTTTCAGGGCGAGAATCGGGGGCTGCATGTACAAATTGAATAGAAGGGGGGATAGAGAGGACCCCTGTGGAACTCCGCATTGTAATTTTCCTTTTTTGAGCAGAAAGTTCCTAGCCGGACCGATTGGTATCTATCCTTAAGAAAGGACTGAATCCATCCCAGGGCTTCGGACACGGTCGACCAAAATATTGTGGTCGACCGTGTCAAAAGCAGCAGACAAGTCCAGGAGAATCAGAGCCTGTGGGACATCATGGTCAGCACCCCTTCTCAATTCATCCATAACTGTTAGGATGACAGCCTCTGTTGAGTGAGCTGGCCTAAAACCAGTCTGGTGTGGATCAAGAAAGGATGACTCCTGTACAAAGGAGCTGATGCAGGAAGCCACATGTGCCTCCAAGATCTTACTTAGGTATGGCAGGAGGGATATGGGGTGGTAATTACTCAATATCTGAGGATCGGCCCCAGGTTTCTTCAGGATGGCTAGAATTTCCGCACTCTTGAAGGAGTCGGGGACCGTACTACTTCTAAGAGATGTGTTGAGAAGAGCTATAGGTGGATCCGGGCAGATCCGAAAAGCTTCGCGTAGGATATGGGGAGGACAGCAATCCAGAGGAGAACCAGACTTGATTTTTGTAATTAAAGTTAAAAAAGAATCATTGGTAATAAGTGGAATTTGATCCAATGATGCTGAGTTTTGGCAGGACAATGTGTATGTGTTAGGGACACTATGGCCTGGGATGCTGGCTTTGATAGTGGCAATTTTATCAAAAAAGTAGTTGTTAAGAGCGTCACATAAAGACTGCGAATGGACTGGTTTAGCAGAGATTCTCTCAGGGTTAACTAATTCATCGACAATTGAGAAAATGTCTTTGGTTTTGTTTTCGGATTTCAGGATCTTAAATGAAAAATAGTCAGCCTTACATGAGAGGATCGCGGTCCTGTAATCTTTAAGAAGAGACATATAGGCCATTTTATTTTCGAGCAAGTAATTCCTTCTCCATTTTCGCTCTGCTTGTCTAAGTCTGAGTTTTTGTTCCTTTAGAGCTGGTGAGAACCATTGTTGGGCATCATTGGCTCTTTTTGTTCTTATGGTTTTCAAGGGGGCAATTGTGTCACTGGCCGACTCTAGCCAGGAGGTGAGGTTTTCTGATTGGGTGGATAGGGAACAATTATGAGCCGAAGGCGTTGTAGTTACAAGAATTGTGTGAAACAACTCCATATTGGCCTTGTTCCAGTTTCTAGGTTTCATATTACTCGAGCGTAAGGCAGTAAAAGTGTGAATGTTGGAAACCGTGAAGGTTAACAGGTAATGATCCGACCAAGGGCAGGGAGAGATTAAAAGATGAGACATATCTAAATTTTGTGACCACACTTGGTCTAGTATATGCCCCTTGATGTGGGTGGCTGCCAGTACATGCTGCATACAATTTAAGCTCAACAGGAGGTCAGTGAGTTCTCGTGACTTTGAGCTTTCTTTTGGATCTCCTGGCCAAAAGTTAAAATCTCCTACAATTAGGATCCGAGTGTGATTGATCACTAGTTGGGCAATCAAGTCGCCAAATTGCTGAGAGAATGTGTTGAGGCGGCCGGTATACAACGACACATACTAGGGAAGATTGAGCGGATTCTAATTTGATTGTCAAAAGGTCAACTGACGGGATATGAGACATGTTCAAAGAAGTAAACTGGAACTTCTGACTAATTATTGCAGCTACCCCTCCTCCTATTTTACCAGTGTCTCTATCTATTTGTAAAATATAGTAGAAGTCTGGGATGGCCGCTAAAATATCAGGGGTTGATTCAGGCGACAGCCAGGTTTTTGATAGGAGCAGAATATCGGGTCTGTTTAAATCAATAAGGGAAAAGATCTCTAACTGGTGTTTTACCAGGGAGCGGGTATTCAAGTAAATGATATTCAGGCTAGTAGAATGGTTGGAGAGTAGTGTCGTGTCTGTTGCCTTTGAGAGGATAGAGGAAGTGTGCACTGTGCTATGGGGTAGTGGGTCTACGGTGCCATCCTGACTGCCGTTATTATCCGCGAGTAAACCCTCTTGTTCTAAAGTAGCCAGGGAGGTCTTGTCTAGTGCCCAATTCCCCTGAAGAGATTTCAATTCATTAGCAGGGTAGTGTAATGTGCCGGCATAGGGACTGGCCCCTGGACCCAGCCGGCCGCGGACGGGCACAGAAGGGCTTGCCTTTGGCGCTCCTTCGGCGCGCCGGTGGCACGCCCGCTGCGCGCATCCGCTGCGCGTCTAAAATGTCATGTGTATTTATAGTCGCTGCAGACTAGAGCGCTGACCTAGTGGCTCCGCCCCGAAAGTAACTGAGGATAAGCCTCGGTGCTCTCCACATCAATCGGGTGACCCCGTGGTGGACCGGAGCACCGGTGCTTGCAATTATCTGAGAGCGAGGATGGCAGGAAGAAATTAATCGGTATTGTGCAAAGTGTGCAAGATTAAAATAGCTTCAAACTCATTTAAAAATTCAACATCACGATTCCCAATTAAAATGGTACTTTTTAAAAAAAGTAACAGGCAAATGCAGTGCTGAGCTAGAAAAGATGCCACCAAAACTTACAGCGATACAGCGAAGGACCTTTTACTGCTTCGAGAACCCAGTATCAAACCTAAGCAAATTGTTCTCAACCTGCCTTCCAACCTTTCCATGGAAAGAGTCAAAACTATTCTCTGTCTGTCCTGAATTTAAGTTCTGGCCCTGTCCCCTTGTGGGTCTACTCCTTTCACCTCTGCCTCTGTGGAAAAATTGTGTTGGGACTTCTGATCCTCTATATAAATCTCTACCTTGTCCACACTAGGATACTAGGACTTATGGTATACTCGGTCAAAAGATTGCACTCTTCTTCAGGTCCTACCATATACATTATTTCCTCAAAGACCTTTCTCATAGATGTTTGTGCCTTGTCTAAGGTGGTAAAAGTCACCACATATTGGCTTAACAACTTCACCATTCCCTAATCAAACAAAAGGCCTCTTACTTCCTCCCTAGATTCCTTCCTGGCCAGATCACCTAATTTGGGCTGATTCTCAATAATACAGGCTTTCATCTCTCGGCGAAAAGGCCTGCATGCGTATTACTCAAAAACAATATTGTTCTCTTACTCCAACCTTATAGTACAGTCAAATCAACTACCTCACTAAGGGCCCTGGCACTATCATACAACAACGACAGCCAAGTTGGCCTCAAGGCTTAATCTTATCTCAATTGCACAATCGGGAAAGCTTGCCTGACCCAAATTCTGCCAGTAAGGATGCTGGCATTACAAATTAAAGACTTCAACCCCAACTGGCCGATACTTTCCAAGATTGTCAAGTGCAGACTTGTGGCTATAAATCTGAAACCTTTTTACACCTACTTTGCAGTTGTCCGACGCTGCTTGATCTCCGACGAACACTATTAAAGCCACTTTTTTTAACCCACTACATCAGAAGATGCAACAATGCAATGAACTGGACTTTTAGTACCATGGTTCCCCTTGAATTAGCAAGAATAGGCACATTTTTCAAAGCTGTGCAGGACCTTCTTCAAAACACATTACAAAGCATAGAGATGTTTGTGGATTGACAATTTCTAGTTCTTGCATCTTGGACATTAGGCATAGTAATGTTTGACCCCCCTTGCAGTTGAGGTTTAACATATGTTATACATTCACTCTATTTTGTGGTTGATTCTAAAACTATTTCTACTTTTTGTATAACAAATTCAAACTGGCTTTCTCATAACAGATTTTAAATAGTCAAACACCCTAAATTTAATTAAAACTGTTTGCATACCTTGAATGTTTCCTATGGGCACCAAGTGCCAGCTATTGCACGGACCCATCGTGCTTCTCTTTTCTCAGCCTAATATGCCTTTTAAATGTTTTATGTTGCGTTGGTTTTAAGTAATCTACACAATAAACTTTTTATTGGTTTGGAACTGCCTTACTTTTGATATGTGCATCCTCAACCAAAATCAAAAATCCAGGAAAGTAGACCCAATATGTCCAACAGATTATCCTCACACTGTTTGAGGGAATACTCTTGTCTAAACCTTTCTTTGGTTCGCTTCCAAGCTTACATTTGTAATAAACATGGGCCCATACTAGGTCTCATAGATTCTTTCTCTCTAATGACTGGACTTTAACACCCCATCTTCATTACTCTCTTGTCATCCTTTTCCAGGGGCCTTTGGATCCAAAAACATATATATTCTGCAGCATGGTCTAATGGCCACCACTCTGAGCTATGGGGATGGGGATCTCTTCGATTAAACAGGTTCTGACTCAAGGAGTCTTTCACCATTATGGGTGCATGTGTTTTCTGAACATCACTTTCTCCACATTTATTATCTGAAAATTCCTCTGTATTCAAATCCAACACATATTGATTCCGATCCGTAATCAAATCATTCTGCATAACGGCAGTTAAGATGCCTCATCCTGTACAGAGATACCCCTCCCAGTTTTTAGTGATCCATCTAGGACTCTAGATCTGTTAAACCTTGACATTCCAGGAGTATGCAAGTGTTTCTTTTCTCTTGAACACTTTCCACATGGAGCCTCATACTCTGACAGGGACCAGAATTTCTCATTTTCTCTCCAATGTCCTTTCTTTTGTTTTCCAAATGCTTTCCACACCTTCAAACCCAGAATCCTTTATTGCCTTTTAATTATTTCCTCTTGAGTATAACTTGAAGGGATATTACAATCACCCCCAAACATTTTGTAAATATTTTGGCATTTCCTTAAGTAAAAACGCCACAAACGATACCAATATTTTTATTTTAAATTAAAAAATTCTATCTCACTCAGAGAAGAACCCCTTCAAAACATGTCTAACCTAATATTAGATATAGGCAAAATTAACTCAACTCACTTCTAATGGATACAACTGACAGGAATTCCAGAGCACAAGCAGCTGTGACCCTTCAACATTCAAAATAAAAGGCGTCTGTGTGCTGAAGCAATGCCAGTATACAAAATGGCTTTGCGGGCATCATGCAGCGAGTGTGTCATGTTTTCCCCAAGAATGCCTGCAAATGTGTGTAAGCACTCAAAACAGTCTAATGGATACATAAACTAAGAGGGTAAATTCATCTTAAAATACAAAAAACCTGATTCTAGCTAAAGCGCAACTCAAATTCTGCTCTAAAAAGAATTTCTTGAAAATTCTGTCTAACTTGAAAAATTGGAATTTTAGCCAAACTGCACTAAATCATGACAAACAACTATCCTGTATCTTTACACACTACCATTAATCTGTTTACCTAATCTACTTCTGATAAAGTTGGGATATTAATAGAACTTCTTGGCATATAATAACCTATATTGCTGATAATCAAAGTAAAACTAAAGTTTTACCTATCTTATACAGACCAGCAAACAAAAGAGAAGAAAGATGGAGGACAAAAGACTTATATCGGACATCAATTTTCCTTTTTGTGTTCATACAACATTCTATATTTGATAGTTCTTTAAAGTGCTGCAGAACAGGTAAATAAGAGGGATAATGCATAATGCTAGCCTCCTATCTTGCTATAAAACTAAGGAGAATCTTATCAGCTGTACCCGATTAAATGGTGATGAAATGGTGAAAATCATCAGAGCAGTACTTTGATTTTTTCTGTGGCATTAAGAATATCATGACAGAGCTGGGATGTGGGACAAAGGCTATACAACCAGCCTAAACTGTGACAGAGACAGAATGAATGACAAATGATGAGAGAGAAAGGTATGAAGAAAAGTAAGATGGGGAGATGAGAAATAAATGAGAGTAAATAGAAAGAGAAAAAAGGAATGGTGGAAAGAAGGGTGACAGTAAGGAAGATTTAAAAGAAGGAAGTGTAAAATAAGAGAAGGCAGGGTGAAAGGAGTAAAGGGGAACAGTGAAAGGATGAAAGGGGAAGGGAAGGGTGAAAGGAATGAAGGGTTGTAAGAAGCAAGTGTGAAAGGAGGCATGAAAGGAGGAAAGAACTGTTAAATAGAAATAAGGAAGGGAAAAAGTATGGAGGATGGATGAGTGAATGCATGGCTAGCTTGATTGATGGATAGAAGGACTCATGAATGAATGGGTGAAAATATGCTATAGGGGTGAAAATATTGGCAGATGAAAGGACGGGTGGATGGATGGAAGGGTGACAGGATAGGTGGAAGAATGGAGGGAAGGCTAAAAGGATGGATGGAAGAGTGAAAGGATGGATAAGTGAATGACGGTTGGGTGAATGCTTTTTTAAGCTTTATTTCCGTTTCTGGGCATTAGACCTACCTATGCAAGTGAGGTACCATTTTTTCAGAAGACTTAGGGGAATGCTGGGTAGAAGGAAGTTTGTGGCTCTCCTCAGATTCCAGAACTTTCCCTCAGAGAAATGCAAGGAACATTTTTGTTTTTTAGTCAAAGTTTTAGGTTTGCAAGGGATTCTGGGTAGTACAACCTGGTGAGAGGTACACAAGTCACCCCATCCTCGAGTCCCCTAGGTGTCTAGGCTGAGGTAGGGCCCAAAATCCACACCTCCCCACTTTACATTTTGGGCCATTTCCTGTCACAAGCACTAGGCCTAGCCACACAAGTGAGGTACCATTTGTATCTGGTGACATGCAGGAGCACAACATAGTAGGGTATTGTAGGAAAGTGGGTTTCTGTTGCAGTAACGCCCCCACTTTTTGCCAGACTACGGATGCACTTTTACTTGGTGTGCCCTGGGTTCCTGCCAATCAGGTTCCCAGGGCCTATGTTTTCCCCCCAAAACTACCCCAATTGGCATCTCTGGCCACAGGTCAGCCCCTGGTAAAAGGTACCACAGGTACCCAGGGCACTGTGACCAGGGAAGACCTCTAAGGGCGTAGCACTTATTGTGCCACCCTTAGAGGCCCTGTACCCTGACACTTGCACACTGCCTAGGCAAGCTGCATGTCTAGGTCCAAAACAAAGTGAAGAGTCGACATGGCACACATCCCTGTGTGCCATGCCCACAAAACACTGCCCTGGCATACATCAGTCACGCCTCTAGCTGGGTGCCCTATGCCAGTGGTGAGGGTACAGGTGCATGAGCCCTGTACCCCTACAGTACCCAGATCCATTCCTCAGCACAGTAAGTGCAGAGCTGCCATTAAGAGTATATTGTGCTGGGAGTTTGTCATTACGAACTCCACAGCACCATAATGGCTGCACTGAAGACTGGTAAATTTGGTATCAAACTTCTCAGCACATTAAACCCACACTGATGCCAGTGTGGGATTTAATATAAAATGTACAACAGAGGGCGTCTTAGAGACGCCCCTTGAAACTCTACCAACTCCTAGTGACCTGACTGAGTGGCTGCCTAAACTGCCACCACCAGACATGTTTCTGGATCCCTGGGTCGAGAGCTTGCTGCTCTCGGGAGCCTGAAACAATGTACATCCTGGGACGAGGTGCCAAGCCCCCTCCCCCAGGATGGGCAGGGTTCACGAAGGGTAAGCTTCAAAAGCATGCCGCCTTTGTGAGCCTATCCAGACCATTTGCTGCTTTCAGCAACTTGCCCCCACTGGTTCTACCCCCCACTTTGGGCGGGAGAACCGGCGGGAAAAACTAGTGAGGAAGAGAGGTGTGCCCACCTCTGCCAACTCCACCCCTAAGGTGGGGGAGGCGAGGTGAAGCACAACCTCGAGTCCCTGCCATCTTGAGGATGGGGGACCCAGCCAACCAGGGACAGGCTCCTGCCCACCTCCCACTGGTGAGTGGCAGAATAGGGGGTGTACACACCCCAGGGAAGGGACCCAATAGTCCCTGACCGTTACCTACCTGTAACGCCCCTAAATTCAGTATTTAGGGGCACCCTGAACCTTCCTTCCTTAGATCCAGCAACAACAAGAAAAAAAGAAGGACAAAAAGCCATGCAGAACTAACAAGAGGACGACGCCCATGGACTTGGCCCCAGCCCTGTAGGCCTGTCTCCCCTCTAACCTGCCCCTGCGAAATCCTGGCATGTCCAGCGGCCAGGAACCTCACAAACCCCGGAGGACCTGCCTGCATTCACATCCCAAGCTGTTTCTCCCGTGAACACCGGACATGTTTGAACTGCAGCTTCCAGTGGCAACCAGGAACAGCGATTCCAGCACACTCTGCACCCGCCGAGCCTGGCCCATGTTTGAGTGAACAAACACCACGAGGAGGTCCCCCCCGGCGATCCTGACCCAAGATCCGGTGACCCCTGACCTACCTCAAGCCTCTAGACGATGCCTGCAGCCTCAATCCAGAGGACCCCCCCTACCGCGACCAGAGTGGGGACGTCCAAAGGCACACCTGCACCCGACACCCCACGGCCTTGTGTACCCAACCCAGTGGTGCCTAACCATCCCTCTACATCCCAACTTACCCCTCGAAGTGGTGGTCACTCCTGGAAGATCCTCATCCCCGAGCCTGCAGTGTTTGTTTGTCCCGGAGAAATCCCGTTGAAATCAACAGGGCACCTGACCTCAAAACTGCACCCTGCACCCGGCTGCCCTAGCGGAGCTGAGGGTGGCACTTTGGTGCTAACTTGGTCCCCAACATGCCCTGAGCTTAACCCTAGGAGCTTTGCTCCCACAACCCTGTGGCCTGCTTGCCAGCAGCCACTAACCGGAGCCCCCCTACCCTCCATTGGATAACATTGGGTCTCAATACTCTGCACCCGACCACCCGAGTGCCGCTGAGGGTGCAACAACAGTGCATAACTGACCCTGGGAGACCCCTGAGTCTAACCCCAGAACCCAAACTCAAAAGACCGATTACCTACCTGGAAACCGATAACCTCTTTTTCCTCCTTGAATAACATTGACACTTTTCTCCCAAAAAGTTTTAAAGTATCGACTTTTAAAAGCTGAAAATATTCCTTAAAAATCACCTGATTAACCGAAACGCATTTTCTCAATTGTTTTCAGGAAATGTCCCTGTGCTGAATCTAGGTATCCAGCACTGAGTAAGAAAAGTAACGATAAAGTACTTTACCTACAAATTGAATTTCCTTCCATAGGATAACACTGGTGATTTTATCTGTAAAAGTTTGTGTCAACTTTTGAAATACAAGAATATTCTTTAAAAATCATACAAACTACAAAAACATAATTACTTACCTGTTTTAAGTAGATGTCCCAGTGCTGAACCTAGTAGTCCATCACTAGATTACAAAAGTAACGCAAAAGTAACTTACCTACCAAGTGAATTTCCTCCCATAGGATAACATTGGTGATTCTTCGTGAAAAAGTTTCAAAGTGTCAACTTTTGAAATACAATAATATTCTTTAAAAAACGTACCTCTAACTAAAACGAATTTACTCAACTGTTTACAGGAAATGTCCCAGTGCTGAATCTGGGATCCAGCCCTGTGTTAGCAAAAGTAATCTGAAAAGTAATTAATTGCATTTTTCTTAAAAAGCCCATTCATTTGAATGTACTATACCTGTTGCAAACTGCTTACTTAAACTGTAACCAAAATCAGTACAAGTTATACTGCAATTTTGAACTGTGTTCATACAAGTAATTTACTGGTGAAAAGTATTTTTATATGCTTACCTGCACCAGGCTTGCCAGGTTCTAGAAATAAAACAACAGTATATTATTTTATACCATGGGTACTCACAAACTTTCTCTCAGGGGCCAAATTTACAGTGTGGTTTGTGGCCGAGGGCCGCACCGGTGGGGGCGGGGTCAGTGAGAGAGGGGGCGGGGCTAGAGCAAAAAAAAAAACTGTGACCATAAGGTTGAACACCGGCCCCTGCGGCGGACGTCTTCGTCCACTGAGCCACCAGACCCGGCATACACACATATCTCTCTCTCTCTCTCTCTCTCCCTCTCTCTCTCTCTTCCTCTCCCTCCCTCCCTATCTTTCTCTCCCTCCCTCTCTGTCTCCCTCCCGCTCTCTGTCTCCCTCCCTCTCTCTGTCTCTCTCCCTGTCTCCCTCCCTCTCTCTGTCTCCCTCCCTCTCTCTGTCTCCCTCCCTCTCTCTGTCTCTCTCCCTGTCTCCCTCCCTCTCTCTGTCTCCCTCCCTCTCTCAGTCTCCCTCCCTCTCTATGTCACCCTCCCTCTCCCTTCTTCCCTGTCTCCCTCCCTGCCTCCCTCCCTGTCTGTCTTCCTCCCTGCCTCCCTCTCTCTCTTCCAAAATTAGCATAGGCACCAAATGCATGTGTTCCAAATTCCTTTATTTGTGAACATTACATTGTGAGTGTTGACTGCACTATACATTGAAGAACTAAGAAGAAATCACTCTTTGGTGAATTAAGTCCTTTGGAACGAGCCATAAGTCGCGCTACATACTTCATGTAAATGGAGAACGACTAACCCATAGAGCCCGACTGAACTCTACACATGTGCAGGAGTAAAATCGCCCCCACCCCCTTGTCAGCCCCGGATGAGACAGCTTGCCTAGCGCGCGCACAGCTGTGCCGGAGCATTTTACTGGTCTTTAAAGACCATTAACTTTTTAATGAGGCTTTGTTCTGTTTCACCTCTTCTGGGGCCCCTGCAGCTCCACTCTATGGCTGGAATCTCTCGCCAGCAGAGAGCAGAGCCTCATCGAGACCAGGCGGCTACGTGTTTAGTGTCACTCGAGAATTTTTTATTTTTAAAACTGGTACATGTCTGTAAGGTCCACGGGCCGCCAAGCAAGGCTTGCCGGGCCGCGGGCCGTACTATGAGTACCCCTGTTTTATACAAAACAATTGGCCTAGAGTTCAGTTCTTGAGTGTGTGAGACCATTTGCTGACTGAATGTGTACATCAAATGCTTTACACTGTCCTCTGATACTGCCTTACTGCTCGACCAAGCTACCACTTTAGAGAGTAAGGTTCTATCTAACTTTAGCCTCTGCCAAACCTCTGGAGACCCTTGGACTCTATACACACTGTACCTCACTTGTGTGTAGTATATATAGAGCCAGTTTCTTACAGGTATTTGTTATTAACGATTGGATGTGTGACTTACAAATGTAAGCCAGTGTGTAAGAAAGGAGACATTTTGAAAAATACTCTCTAAACAACAAATTCAGAGTAGTACAAATAACCTCTACTCCTAAACTCCATATCTTGTACCCATTTCAGAAATACATATGTTTTCATGATACCCATTTTTCACTCTACATAATGCACCATATGAATTGGTCTATACTCGGTACACAATAAAAACCATTGTACAATGCAGCTCAGTTGTTGTCTCTGGGTACCTTGGGTTCTTGGAAAACCTACAGACCCTATATATTGCCACAACCAGATATGCCTACCGGACGTAATAGTATGTTGCTTTTGTAAATCACCCATTATGACAAAAAGTTACAGATGTAAATGTCACAAATGTCCATTTTTTTCCTTCTCATCTTCTGTATTTCTTTATTTCAACAGTTAGTTTCTTTGGGAAAACCTTGAGGGATCTACACAGATGACCCCTTGCTGAATTTGGAATGTTGTCTACTTTTTTAGAAATCTATAGCTTGTCTAAATCACCCAGGGGTTTCACACTGGCTTGCACTACAAATTGAAAGTAAGTTGACCAATAATTAACGTAAACAAATATAGAAAGGCCATGTCAAAAATACATACATACAATTTTCTGTAAATTTCTGTTTAGATATCATGCCCGGTCCACAGTTTTCAGAATCTACAATGTGAACAAATGGCCGGTATTTCTCGTTGGGAAATGTGGCAACCATTTCTGTACCTTTGGAATCCACTGCCAGTTGAAATACACTGAATAGACCAATACACCCAAGGACCAGTGCCAATTTATTTTCTACAGCCAAGTTCACTTGAATTAAAACAAAACATAGTGAGCCTGAGATCTGGACTTTTTGACAGTGACGAGATACAGCAGAAATGGAAATTCTTTCCTCCTTCTGGGAGATGCAGCTTCTGCCAATACTGGTAGGAATTACTGGCTCAAGTAATCTACTGCTGCCAAGGCCTCTCTGTTGAGCAGTCTACATGTTTACTCCCTTCTTTTAGACGATTAAATATCACATCATGTGAGTCAGTGTAAAGGAGTGTTTTAACCTAACAAACATGCAACTGGCTAGCCATACTGTAATTACAAAAAATATATGTTTAGCAAAACTGTCAGCAACAAGTACAACCCAATGTCCTGGAATTAGTTTACCTTTTACTGCTAATATTGCGATGTAAAATGGCTTTATTAGTGATAATATTATAATTCTGCATTTCATAATGATGTAGATGACCATACAATAAAGTTTTGACCTGTCCTTCTGTTTTAAAAACTGTATTAAAGTCTCGTCCTCCTTTGGCTTGAAAGTGACTAAAACTAATTCTATGTCTTGACTGGAGGCTCACATTATGTGTCTCTTCTTTTGCTGCATTTTTAACAGTAGCCTATCCAAAACATTTCAACGCACAAACTTCATTATCATGACCATCTTCAATAACATAGTACACCAATCATAGCCCATAAGTCCCCTCAAATAAGACAAGCACCATCTTAACTGCCTCTTTCTTCACAGATCTGCTGTCAAGATAAGTGTGCTCCTTTTTACTAATTATCATTGTGGGAACTGACTTGTGATTCTTTGCATTGTTTTCTTCTGATACCAAGCAAACACTCCCCCTCACCGTGCATATGATCTTTTGTTAACATGCATCTTTCTTGCAAGTATTCTGGTGAGGCAAGCGCAGGTCGCCTGAGCCACCCAGGACAGTATTTATCTCCCGTCATTGTGCTTAGGCTGCCTTTGTCTAGCAGTGGCTTATCTCCCCACCCCCTACTTTAGCCAGCACAGCACCCGCATTTTTCCTGCGAACTTCCCCTGTTATGCAGAGTCGGAGCCACCTGGGAATACCACCTAAAGTACTGAAGGAAATAAGTAACCTTGGAATGACCATGGACTCAAAGCTATCGATGAATGCCCAAGTGTACAAACTAGCAAGATCAAACTTTGTTGCTAATAAAATCTCTGCGACAAATTGTCCCCCATTTGGGATTTCCACACAAGGTCCAAGCTACCATCTTCCTTGTTCTGTCCAAATTCGATTACACCAATAGCCTCTACCACGGATCACATTTAACGACCATGAAAAGACTACAACGGATTCGGAACTCGGCTGCCAGACTACTCTTACACATAAAACCGCAAGACCACGTCTCCCCTTCCTGTATACATCTTTATACCTTCCATGTACTTATGGATCTATATATTTATTACTTTTCTTCTAATTCAGCATATCCAATGCACTACACTATTTACCACCCTATACCTCTCTTAATATATCCGCTACCTCAACCCTCTGACTCATCTCAAACCTCTTTCTTCTACTCTTTCCAATGCACTACCCTATTTCTCACCCTATACCTCTATCAATATATCCTCTACCTCCACTCTCTCATTCTTCCCAAACCCCATACATTACTATGATCCCCAAAATAACCCTATCTAGACTCTTCCCTACTCTACCCCTCCTTGCATCATCTCATACCTCTTTTACTATTCCAATCTCCAAAAGAAGCCTTTCTAAACCTTTTCCCCTCTAAATCCCTTTTACTCATCCCAAGCTTCCTCCTACATCTATGTCCTCGGAAACAAAAAAACAAAAAAAGTCTAAATCCTTTCCTCTACTATCCTTTAATCCAAATAACAGACTAACATGTCAAGTCCGAATGAGGTCGCACACTGCTCGTCCCATCAGCGTGTGACCCCGGAGCATGATGGTCGATGTGGTCGGTATCAGCGGGTGCGCTTCTACCCGAGTTTAGAGTCTTGAGGGTGTTCACTGGTGTGGTTGCCATCCCTGGACACGTGTTTCGCGTTCATTAACGCTCATCAGCAGGGATTAGGCGTGTGCACGGGGTTGCTGCGTGGGCTGCCGAAAATATTCATCAGTCCAGATACCTCTTAAGGCGCGCAGGTGCGTTGTCTCGAGGTCGTCACCTCCACCGGCTCAAGGGAGCCTGTATAAATAGTAAGTCCGAATGAGGTCGCACACTGCTCGTCCCATCAGCGTGTGACCCCGGAGCATGATGGTCGATGTGGTCGGTATCAGCAGGTGCGCTTCTACCCGAGTTTAGAGTCTTGAGGGTGTTCACTGGTGTATTTGCCATCCCTGGACACGTGTTTCGCGTTCATTAACGCTCATCAGCAGGGATTAGGCGTGTGCACGGGGTTGCTGCGTGGGCTGCCGAAAATATTCATCGGTCCAGATACCTCTTAAGGCGCGCAGGTGCGTTGTCTCGAGGTCGTCACCTCCACCGGCTCAAGGGAGCCTGTATAAATAGTAAGTCTGAATGAGGTCACACACTGCTCGTCCCATCAGCGTGTGACCCCGGAGAATGATGGTCGATGTGGTCGGTATCAGCGGGTGCGCTTCTACCCGAGTTTAGAGTCTTGAGGGTGTTCACTGGTGTATTTGCCATCCCTGGACACGTGTTTCGCGTTCATTAACGCTCATCAGCAGGGATTAGGCATGTGCACGGGGTTGCTGCGTGGGCTGCCGAAAATATTCATCGGTCCAGATACCTCTTAAGGCGCGCAGGTGCGTTGTCTCGAGGTCGTCACCTCCACCGGCTCAAGGGAGCCTGTATAAATAGTAAGTCCGAATGAGGTCACACACTGCTTGTCCCATCAGCGTGTGACCCCGGAGCATGATGGTCGATGTGGTCGGTATCAGCGGCTGCGCTTCTATCCGAGTTTAGAGTCTTGAGGGTGTTCACTGGTGTGTTTGCCATCCCTGGACACGTGTTTTGCCTTCATTAATGCTCATCAGCAGGGATTAGGCGTGCGCACGGGGTTGCTGCGTGGGCTGCCGAAAATATTCATCGGTCCAGATACCTCTTAAGGCGCGCAGGTGCGTTGTGTCGAGGTCGTCACCTCCACCGGCTCAAGGGAGCCTGTATAAATAGTAAGTCCAAATGAGGTCGCACACTGCTCGTCCCATCAGCGTTTGACCCCGGAGCATGATGGTCGATGTGGTCGGTATCAGCGGGTGCGCTTCTACCCGAGTTTAGAGTCTTGAGGGTGTTCACTGGTGTGTTTGCCATCCCTGGACACGTGTTTCGCATTCATTAACGCTCATCAGCAGGAATTAGGCGTGTGCACGGGGTTGCTGCGTGGGCTGCCGAAAATATTCATCGGTCCAGATACCTCTTAAGGCGCGCAGGTGCGTTGTTTCGAGGTCGTCACCTCCACCGGCTCAAGGGAGCCTGTATAAATAGTAAGTCCGAATGAGGTCGCACACTGCTCGTCCCATCAGCGTGTGAACCCGGAGCATGATGGTCGATATGGTCGGTATCAGCGGGTGCGCTTCTACCCGAGTTTAGAGTCTTGAGGGTGTTCACTGGTGTGTTTGCCATCCCTGGACACGTGTTTCGCGTTCATTAACGCTCATCAGCAGGGATTAGGCGTGTGCACGGGGTTGCTGCGTGGGCTGCCGAAAATATTCATCGGTCCAGATACCTCTTAAGACTAACATGTCCACCACTCAAAATAGTTTCATATTTCACTATACTAATTCACCACTATTCCTCTATGGGTTCTCGAGTAGCGTGCTACTTGCCAAAAATGCGCTGCAACACCTCATCGAGGGTAGCAAGCGCTATAAAACACAAATCTTTTTCCCTCTTCTATCCCTCTGCTATCCCTCTCAATCCAAATAACTAACATATCCACCACTCAAATTACTTTTGTATTTCACTATACTAATTCACCACTAATCCTTTATGGGTTACGGAGTAGCGTGCTACTTGCTAAAAAAGTGCTTCAACACCCCATCAGGGGTAACTAGAACTATGTAAATGCAAACACTTTTCCCTCTTCTATCCTTCCACTATCTTTCTGAATCCAAATAACTGACTAACATATCCACCACTCAAATTAGTTTCATATTTCACTGTACTAATTCACCACTAATCCTCCATGGGTTCCGGAGTAGCATGCTACTCGCCGAAAAAGCACTTTGATGCCTCATCAGGGGTAGTAAGCGCTATATAAATGCAATTACAATATAATACAATAACTGATCTCCAGGCACGACTTTAGAATGGTGCGGGGTCTATGCTTGGAGCCCAATTGGGCTTTGTGCACATAGTCCCCTTTCTGCCCCCATGTTGCCAGCACTCGAGAGACGCATTCAGTGACTAAACGCGCTGAGGTGATGCCTAGTCCCAGGCTGAAACAAGTGGAGTGTGACTGTTGTAGTTGCAGGCTAACAAGTGGAGTGCACACTCTCTTACCTTTACTCTGGCTCCCGCCTGACACCCTCGTCCGCCGTGCCGACAGGGGCTGGAACAATCTACCGACAGACTTAACTGAGTAGCGCAAAACCTTGAGGGGCTCACTATTTTTAAAGCTGCACAGCTTTATTTTAAGTAGCTCCCTCCTAATTACCACGTGGATAACTAATCCTAACTAGATTGTCCCAAAATGTAATGGGCTACCATAAATACTGTGCAGCTAAGATTGCTTACAAAGGAGCAACCAATTCCCAGTATACAACTTCAGATTCAGACACTGCACAGGCCCTATCACTAAGATCATGATATTTCCGGCGAAACGCAAATGGAAAAGAACAAAGTCTCCTGCCAGACCTGCCAGCATTATCTCACCTTCTTTAAATCCGCTCTCATTTAATCCGGAGGATATACCCTACCCCAGGTCATCAGACTGGGGCCCTACCCAAGCAGTGACTCATCACCTTCAATCTAGACTGAGAAACAGCTTTGATTAGGAGGTGCGCAATAGTCTGAGGGTGCCATGCCCTAAGCCAGACTCTCTGGAGATAGACCCCAGCATGATTACCTTTCTAAACAAGCATTTGCAATGCAATAGGTCTCGCATTTACGAGAGTTTGAGCTATTGGCATTGTAAATGATAATGCCTTTTATTATGTGTTGTTTTTAAAACGGATAAATAAAAGGCATTGTCAAATGCAAGGCCTATTGCATTACAAATGCCAGTGCACGGGCTATAAAATACTTTAAAAAGAGTTAGGAGAGAGCTTGTCCAAAGCTATTTGAGAAAATACTGCTTGGAGGCTGTAATTAAAGCCTACCAAGTAACAACACATGTGTCGCCATGGGAGGTTACAAAATGAGACATGGTGGTACTAATGAGGGACTACTAAGCCTATTGATTACAAAAGTAACGCAAAAGTAACTTACCTACCAAGTGAATTTCCTCCCATAGGATAACATTGGTGATTCTTCGTGAAAAAGTTTCAAAGTGTCAACTTTTGAAATACAATAATATTCTTTAAAAAACGTACCTCTAACTAAAACGAATTTACTCAACTGTTTACAGGAAATGTCCCAGTGCTGAATCTGGGATCCAGCCCTGTGTTAGCAAAAGTAATCTGAAAAGTAATTAATTGCATTTTTCTTAAAAAGCCCATTCATTTGAATGTACTATACCTGTTGCAAACTGCTTACTTAAACTGTAACCAAAATCAGTACAAGTTATACTGCAATTTTGAACTGTGTTCATACAAGTAATTTACTGGTGAAAAGTATTTTTATATGCTTACCTGCACCAGGCTTGCCAGGTTCTAGAAATAAAACAACAGTATATTATTTTATACCATGGGTACTCACAAACTTTCTCTCAGGGGCCAAATTTACAGTGTGGTTTGTGGCAGAGGGCCGCACCGGTGGGGGCGGGGTCAGTGAGAGAGGGGGCGGGGCTAGAGCCAAAAAAAAAACTGTGACCATAAGGTTGAACACAGGCCCCTGCGGCGGACGTCTTCGTCCACTGAGCCACCAGACCCGGCATACACACATCTCTCTCTCTCTCTCTCTCTCTCTCTCTCTCCCTCTCTCTCTCTCTTCCTCTCCCTCCCTCCCTATCTTTCTCTCCCTCCCTCTCTGTCTCCCTCCCGCTCTCTGTCTCCCTCCCTCCCTCTCTCTGTCTCTCTCCCTGTCTCCCTCCCTCTCTCTGTCTCCCTCCCGCTCTCTGTCTTCCTCCCTCTCTCTGTCTCCCTCCCTCTCTCTGTCTCTCTCCCTGTCTCCCTCCCTCTCTCTGTCTCCCTCCCTCTCTCAGTCTCCCTCCCTCTCTATGTCTCCCTCCCTCTCCCTTCTTCCCTGTCTCCCTCCCTGTCTGTCTCCCTCCCTGCCTCCCTCTCTCTCTTCCAAAATTAGCATAGGCACCAAATGCATGTGTTCCAAATTCCTTTATTTGTGAACATTACATTGTGAGTGTCGACTGCACTATACATTGAAGAACTAAGAAGAAATCACTCTTTGGTGAATTAAGTCCTTTGGAACGAGCCATAAGTCGCGCAACATACTTCATGTAAATGGAGAACGACTAACCCATAGAGCCCGACTGAACTCTACACATGTGCAGGAGTAAAATCGCCCCCACCCCCTTGTCAGCCCCGGATGAGACAGCTTGCCTAGCGCGCGCACAGCTGTGCCGGAGAATTTTACAGGTCTTTAAAGACCATTAACTTTTTAATGAGGCTTTGTTCTGTTTCACCTCTTCTGGGGCCCCTGCAGCTCCACTCTATGGCTGGAATCTCTCGCCAGCAGAGAGCAGAGCCTCATCGAGACCAGGCGGCTACGTGTTTAGTGTCACTCGAGAATTTTTTATTTTTAAAACTGGTACATGTCTGTAAGGTCCGCGGGCCGCCAAGCAAGGCTTGCTGGGCCGCGGGCCGTACTATGAGTACCCCTGTTTTATACAAAACAATTGCCCTAGAGTTCAGTTCTTGAGTGTGTGAGACCATTTGCTGACTGAATGTGTACATCAAATGCTTTACACTGTCCTCTGATACTGCCTTACTGCTCGACCAAGCTGCCACTTTAGAGAGTAAGGTTCTATCTAACTTTAGCCTCTGCCAAACCTCTGGAGACCCTTGGACTCTATACACACTGTACCTCACTTGTGTGTAGTATATATAGAGCCAGTTTCTTACAGGTATTTGTTATTAACGATTGGATGTGCGACTTACAAATGTAAGCCAGTGTGTAAGAAAGAAGACATTTTGAAAAATACTCTCTAAACAACAAATTCAGAGTAGTACAAATAACCTCTACTCCTAAACTCCATATCTTGTACCCATTTCAGAAATACATATGTTTTCATGATACCCATTTTTCACTCTACATAATGCACCATATGAATTGGTCTATACTCGGTACACAATAAAAACCATTGTACAATGCAGCTCAGTTGTTGTCTCTGGGTACCTTGGGTTCTTGGAAAACCTACAGACCCTATATATTGCCACAACCAGATATGCCTACCGGACGTAATAGTATGTTGCTTTTGTAAATCACCCATTATGACAAAAAGTTACAGATGTAAATGTCACAAATGTCCATTTTTTTCCTTCTCATCTTCTGTATTTCTTTATTTCAACAGTTAGTTTCTTTGGGAAAACCTTGAGGGATCTACACAGATGACCCCTTGCTGAATCATAAATTTGCTAGCATTCGCGACAAGAATTTGCGATTCTATTAAGGACACGGAGGCGAGGATTATGCTTCTCAATCTTTACTTGAAGCTCACAGCAGCCAATGAAAATGCTTGCTTTTCATTCAATATAAAACGTTAAACTACATATCCCATCATGTCTCACACATAGGCACGCCCCCCTAGTCCATAAGAGGCCTCAGCCTGCCGCCATCTTCCTCTTTCTTTCGGCGAACAGCTCCAACGGAAACTTGGAATAACTTCTCAACTCTTCCAACGAGAAGAAACGACATCTTCAGGCGAAATATCCTGGCATTCTTTGAGCCTCAGCCGCTCTTTTTATCAGAACCTGAAAGAAAGGATATGAGACCGTAACCACCATAACCATTGGGTGGGCAAGCATTTATATACATATATACATGCCGGGTGGGATAATCCTCGCCTCCGTGTCCTTAATAGAATCGCAAATTCTTGTCGCGAATGCTAGCAAATTTGTGATTCTATGGCAGGACCGGAGGCTTCTGATTATGCTAGTTTAACGCTTATGAAAGACTACAGAGGCAATATCCCCCACCGGCTTATAATAAAATGTTTGAAGGTCGATCCCGACGACCAATCTGCACAATGCATGATATCATGAATGCTGGAACCCAACCTGAACGACCTCGATGCCATGGCACCCCTGACAGAATGCGCACCAAAATTGGCGATGTCAATGCCTGCTTCCTCCATAACATAGCGAAGCCATCTGGCAATGGTGGCCGCAGCCACTGCTTTGAAAGGCTTTTGTAAGGCGAACACGAGCTGCGAACAGCCCTGAGGCCTAATAGCCGCAGTACATTCCTCATAAGTCTTTAGACATTGCCCAACACACAACTACTCATTCTCCTGAAATGCAGTATAAGAAACATGTGTAGATAATGTCTCAGTGCGCCTAACAAACTGAAAAGAAACTCCTTCCGGAGTAAATACTCTACCTGTTATGTCCAGCGCGCGTACATCCGATGACCTCCTGCAAGCCGATAGACAAAGTAACATGGCCAGCTTGGCCGACAACTGCTACCTAGATAGGAGCGAATTCGCTGGCCATCCGTCAAAAAGGTCCAAAACCCGAGTAACGTCCCACAAACCGGAATATTTCGGTTTAGGAGGATTTTCCACCCTAATGCCTTTCAACAATTTGCAAACTACCGGGTGCATACCAATCGGTCTCCCCTCCAGCTGGACATGGCCAGCTGAAATGGCAGATCTGAAGTTGTTAACCGACCAATAGGCCAAACCCTGCGATGCTTTATCCGTCAGGAACTTCAGCACATGGGGCAAGTCGGCCCCCACGGGATCCAGATGTCTTTCCACGCACCAATCCACCCAATCTTTCCAGGCCTAGGAGTATCGTTTCCTCGTGGAAGGTGCCCAGGCCTGCTTGATGAAATCTGCAGCCTTGCATGAAATCCCTGGCACTTGCCACTGTTGCCTGAAAGCCTCCAGGCCAGCAGCCGAAGTCTGCCCTCCGTTACCACAGGGTGCCTCTCCTGACGAGGGCCCAGCAACAACGTCATCGACTCCGGAAGGAGTCTGGGTAGGTCGCAGCTCCACTGCATCAGCTTGGGGAACCAGGATTGCGACGACCACCAAGGCGTCACCACGACCACCTCTGCTTTCTGCTTGATCACCCGCGACATCGCTCTGGGGATCAGCCAGAAGGGGGGAAAAGCATACTGCACCCCCTGTGACCAGTCCTGGAGAAAAGCGTCCGCCGCTTGCGCCAACGGATCCGGCCTCCAACTGAAGAAGCCAGTGATTTGGGACGTCAGCCTCGACGCGAATAGATCCGTCTCGAACAGACCCCAAATCTCCTCTAGCCACCTGAACATCCTCGGGAGCAACTTCCAGTCGCTGAAGTCCCTGAGGTACCTCGAGTTCCAATCCGCTACCTGATTGGACGAACCCGGGAGATATTCTGCAATGATCGATATCTGGTTGCAAAGACAGTAATGCCAAAAATCCTTGGCTATCTGCACCAGCATGGACGACCTCGTGCCTCCCAACTTGCTGACGCATCTCACCGCCTAAACATCGTCTAGACGCAGGAGGATACAACCTGACGTCTGCTTCGGGGACAACGGTCCCACCGCGAACGACCCCGCAAGCAGCTCCAGACAGTTTATATGAAGGGAAAATTCTTCTGGGGACCATCTCCCTCCTGTGGAGATGTCGCCACAACGCGCGCCCCAGCCGCAACGGCCGGCGTCGGATTCTACCGTGATTTCCGGAAGGCAACCGAAGATCGCTCGGGCGTTCCAAGCGTCGACGTGTCCCCCCCACCATTGCAATTTTGTCCTCCCCTCCTGTGTGAGGGGAATGCAGTCGGAATACGAGAGACCCTTCTGAAGATGTCTGATCTTCAGTCGTTGCAGAGCCCTGTAATGAAATGGGAAAAACGCCTGAACTGAAGACGCCAGAATCCCTACCATCCTTGCTAGAGCCCTGAGGGAGACAGATTGGCTGTTTAGCAGCTACCTGATCTCCCTCTTTAGATCCTTCAGCTTGACCTTCGGAAGGCACAACCGGGCCATCACCGAGTCCACTGTGAACCCTAGGAAATCTATAACCTGCGAGGAAACCATGACCGATTTTTTGGAGTTTACTACAAAAACCAGATCCTGCAAAATCGTCGTGGTCAGCTGGAGGTGCCGCAACAGAGTCTGCTGGCACTGGTCCACTATCAGTATATCGTCCCTGTATACGATGAGGCGAATACCCCTCTCCCGGAGATACGCCACCACCGGCTTCATCACTTTGGTGAAGCACCAAGGAGCAGAGGAGAGCCCGAACGGCTGAACCAAATATTCGTACCATTGGTTTCTCCAGCTGAACTGCAGAAACCTGCCATGCGGGGGAAAAAACGGAATAGAGAGATAAGCGTCTTTCAGGTCCGGCCGGACCATCCAATCTCCCACCTGCAGAAGATCAGTTAAGAGATGGACACCTTCCATCATGAAGTGATTGTACGTCAGAACTGATTGAAGTCCCTGAGATTCAACACCAGTCTGTTTCCGCCCCTTTTCTCTCTGCATAACAAAGATATAGCTGCCGAAACCGTGAGGGCCTTGAAGACTCGGTGCTATCGCGTGTTTCCGCAGCATGGTCGCAATTTCTTCGTCTATAAAACTGGCCTCTAGTTGGGAAAAAACGGAGAGCTGAGTGTATGTCCGACTGAACAGGACGTGCGTAAAAACTTGTCACCAAACAGAAGGCCCTCTGCAAGGGGGCCCGCCTCCGCGTCCGCGAGCTCTGTTAGATTGGAATCCATTTTCATGAGCAACGACTGTCTCCTCGCCGCCGAGACGGCACAATTAGCGTTGCCCAAAAAACAGATGGCTCTTTGGGCCCATCCGGCAGCACGTCCGGATCCATGATGACAGAGGTCTCTTTGGCCACTAAGGCCATCTCCAAGATCTAGCCAAGGGCCGATGGCAGCCAGCCACTTGTCCTGACACCCTTTCCTAGCCCTGTCCAAGCCTCTCTTAGGATCCTTTGTAAACTTCCTGAGAAAGGTGATACGGTTGGGGTCTATCTCCGGCGTTTCCGCCACCTGATTCGGAATGTCGGGCCCAGGGCATTCTGACCGCAAACGATTCCGTACTTCCCTGGGGAAACCCTTACGCAGGTTCTCATGAATGTAGACTGTCACCGCCATAGGCGGCCCCCAGTCCTGCGACCTGGGGCGTACTATCTCAGTCGGGACAAAGTGAAGGGGTATGGGCCGGCGCAAGGCTTGTGGGCTGCGCCGATTTAGCTTTCTTTGGAGGGTTGTGATCCTCAGAGGTGCCCGTATCCGTATCCGTGTTGGTACCAGCATCATGGACCCTACGTGTAGTGTGGCTTTACCCCTTGCGTACGAACCGTCCGCCATGTCCGGCAAGGTAGCTAAGGCCTGCGAATGAGGCCAAGTGGCAGTGTCACCTGAAGGATGACCCGAGGCCGAAGCCTCGCCTTTCTTCTTCTGAGGTTTAATGAAGCCATGTCTCTTGGCGAAACCTTCTAGTTGTCGTCTTATGGGACGAAGGGCTGAAGCAAGTGCTTGCTGCACCGTCTGTGGGACCGTAGTCTCCATCGCCCTGTTAACTGAGGACTGGACCGATGCGTCCAAGGCACTAACCAGGTTGTCCTCCAAGGCAGCCGTCTGCCTAGTCTCCAATTCCTCCTCCTCATCGTACCCCTCATTATACTGTTGAACTGACATCCTGATGAAGTGGGAACTAACACCCTATAAGCTGTTGACCCTCAGGGTCGGGTACAAGGAGGGTCAGGGGGGGGTCAGCCCACACAGCACACATAACTTTACACCACCTTCAACCCCCTCAGCTAAGCTGTAGTCAACATGGGCCAGGGACCCAGGCCACCTCAATACCTTGAGCGTGTGCACACTCCAAAACGGCCTTTTCTTGTATTTTACAACCTCACCAGGCGAATTCGAGGCAGAGGGACCCTTCCTAACTTCTCCGATGCCAAAACGGAGATGCAACTAAACTCGCGGGTCGCGCCGCGACGTGCAGCCCAAACGCGACTGAATCTTACCAAAAAGGCAGCCCAATTCAGCGCGTTTTGGGCGCCCGTCGCGGCCGAGAGCCACCCGGCCTGTACTCGCGTCAGCGGCGATCAGGGAAGCCAGCTGCGCATGCGCTAGACGCGCGTTCGTTAAGGGAAACACCGGGACCGATAACTGGCTCAAAAAGAAATTAAAGGCGCCCGTCTGCCTCCGGTCAACGACCGACGCTACCCTCGCACCACGGAGGCGCGCTCTCTGCCACCAAATGAGGAAAATGAAGTATCAGAACAACGGGCGCCGAAGCGGCCCGCAGAAGCACCGCTACTCCCCTAGGCATATAATAACCAGAAAACAGTGCTCAATAAAGGAACAACCACAGGTAACCACCCAAGGCATATAATAACCAGAAAACAGTGCTCAATAAAGGAACAACCATAGAGTAATCCTGTACATATACGTGAAAATAAACATCAGAGGGAGTAAACGAAGGTGCACTTAGCTCTGTGAGCAGCAAAGAAAGAGGAAGATGGCGGCAGGCTGAGGCCTCTTATGGACTAGGGGGGCGTGCCTATGTGTGAGACATGATGGGATATGTAGTTTAACGTTTTATATTGAATGAAAAGCAAGCATTTTCATTGGCTGCTGTGAGCTTCAAGTAAAGATTGAGAAGCATAATCAGAAGCCTCCGGTCCTGCCATAGAATTTGGAATGTTGTCTACTTTTTTAGAAATCTATAGCTTGTCTAAATCACCCAGGGGTTTCACACTGGCTTGCACTACAAATTGAAAGTAAGTTGACCAATAATTAACGTAAACAAATATAGAAAGGCCATGTCAAAAATACATACATACAATTTTCTGTAAATTTCTGTTTAGATATCATGCCCGGTCCACAGTTTGCAGAATCTACAATGTGAACAAATGGCCGGTATTTCTCGTTGGGAAATGTGGCAACCATTTCTGTACCTTTGGAATCCACTGCCAGTTGAAATACACTGAATAGACCAATACACCCAAGGACCAGTGCCAATTTATTTTCTACAGCCAAGTTCACTTGAATTAAAACAAAACATAGTGAGCCTGAGATCTGGACTTTTTGACAGTGACGAGATACAGCAGAAATGGAAATTCTTTCCTCCTTCTGGGAGATGCAGCTTCTGCCAATACTGGTAGGAATTACTGGCTCAAGTAATCTACTGCTGCCAAGGCCTCTCTGTTGAGCAGTCTACATGTTTACTCCCTTCTTTTAGACGATTAAATATCACATCATGTGAGTCAGTGTAAAGGAGTGTTTTAACCTAACAAACATGCAACTGGCTAGCCATACTGTAATTACAAAAAATATATGTTTAGCAAAATTGTCAGCAACAAGTACAACCCAATGTCCTGGAATTAGTTTACCTTTTTCTGCTAATATTGCGATGTAAAATGGCTTTATTAGTGATAATATTATAATTCTGCATTTCATAATGATGTAGATGACCATACAATAAAGTTTTGACCTGTCCTTCTGTTTTAAAAACTGTATTAAAGTCTCGTCCTCCTTTGGCTTGAAAGTGACTAAAACTAATTCTATGTCTTGACTGGAGGCTCACATTATGTGTCTCTTCTTTTGCTGCATTTTTAACAGTAGCCTATCCAAAACATTTCAACGCACAAACTTCATTATCATGACCATCTTCATTAACATAGTACACCAATCATAGCCCATAAGTCCCCTCAAATAAGACAAGCACCATCTTAACTGCCTCTTTCTTCACAGATCTGCTGTCAAGATAAGTGTGCTCCTTTTTACTAATTATCATTGTGGGAACTGACTTGTGATTCTTTGCATTGTTTTCTTCTGATACCAAGCAAACACTCCCCCTCACCGTGCATATGATCTTTTGTTAACATGCATCTTTCTTGCAAGTATTCTGGTGAGGCAAGCGCAGGTCGCCTGAGCCACCCAGGACAGTATTTATCTCCCGTCATTGTGCTTAGGCTGCCTTTGTCTAGCAGTGGCTTATCTCCCCACCCCCTACTTTAGCCAGCACAGCACCCGCATTTTTCCTGCGAACTTCCCCTGTTATGCAGAGTCGGAGCCACCTGGGAATACCACCTAAAGTACTGAAGGAAATAAGTAACCTTGGAATGACCATGGACTCAAAGCTATCGATGAATGCCCAAGTGTACAAACTAGCAAGATCAAACTTTGTTGCTAATAAAATCTCTGCGACAAATTGTCCCCCATTTGGGATTTCCACACAAGGTCCAAGCTACCATCTTCCTTGTTCTGTCCAAATTCGATTACACCAATAGCCTCTACCACGGATCACATTTAACGACCATGAAAAGACTACAACGGATTCGGAACTCGGCTGCCAGACTACTCTTACACATAAAACCGCAAGACCACGTCTCCCCTTCCTGTATACATCTTTATACCTTCCATGTACTTATGGATCTATATATTTATTACTTTTCTTCTAATTCAGCATATCCAATGCACTACACTATTTACCACCCTATACCTCTCTTAATATATCCGCTACCTCAACCCTCTGACTCATCTCACACCTCTTTCTTCTACTCTTTCCAATGCACTACCCTATTTCTCACCCTATACCTCTATCAATATATCCTCTACCTCCACTCTCTCATTCTTCCCAAACCCCATACATTACTATGATCCCCAAAATAACCCTTTCTAGACTCTTCCCTACTCTACCCCTCCTTGCATCATCTCATACCTCTTTTACTATTCCAATCTCCAAAAGAAGCCTTTCTAAACCTTTTCCCCTCTAAATCCCTTTTACTCATCCCAAGCTTCCTCCTACGTCTATGTCCTCGGAAACAAAAAAACAAAAACAAAAAAAGTCTAAATCCTTTCCTTTACTATCCTTTAATCCAAATAACAGACTAACATGTCAAGTCCGAATGAGGTCGCACACTGCTCGTCCCATCAGCGTGTGACCCCGGAGCATGATGGTCGATGTGGTCGGTATCAGCGGGTGCGCTTCTACCCGAGTTTAGAGTCTTGAGGGTGTTCACTGGTGTGGTTGCCATCCCTGGACACGTGTTTCGCGTTCATTAACGCTCATCAGCAGGGATTAGGCGTGTGCACGGGGTTGCTGCGTGGGCTGCCGAAAATATTCATCGGTCCAGATACCTCTTAAGGCGCGCAGGTGCGTTGTCTCGAGGTCGTCACCTCCACCGGCTCAAGGGAGCCTGTATAAATAGTAAGTCCGAATGAGGTCGCACACTGCTCGTCCCATCAGCGTGTGACCCCGGAGCATGATGGTCGATGTGGTCGGTATCAGCAGGTGCGCTTCTACCCGAGTTTAGAGTCTTGAGGGTGTTCACTGGTGTATTTGCCATCCCTGGACACGTGTTTCGCGTTCATTAACGCTCATCAGCAGGGATTAGACGTGTGCACGGGGTTGCTGCGTGGGCTGCCGAAAATATTCATCGGTCCAGATATCTCTTAAGGCGCGCAGGTGCGTTGTCTCGAGGTCGTCACCTCCACCGGCTCAAGGGAGCCTGTATAAATAGTAAGTCTGAATGAGGTCACACACTGCTCGTCCCATCAGCGTGTGACCCCGGAGAATGATGGTCGATGTGGTCGGTATCAGCGGGTGCGCTTCTACCCGAGTTTAGAGTCTTGAGGGTGTTCACTGGTGTGTTTGCCATCCCTGGACACGTGTTTTGCCTTCATTAACGCTCATCAGCAGGGATTAGGCGTGTGCACGGGGTTGCTGCGTGGGCTGCCGAAAATATTCATCGGTCCAGATACCTCTTAAGGCGCGCAGGTGCGTTGTGTCGAGGTCGTCACCTCCACCGGCTCAAGGGAGCCTGTATAAATAGTAAGTCCGAATGAGGTCGCACACTGCTCGTCCCATCAGCGTGTGACCCCGGAGCATGATGGTCGATGTGGTCGGTATCAGCGGGTGCGCCCGAGTTTAGAGTCTTGAGGGTGTTCACTGGTGTGTTTGCCATCCCTGGACACGTGTTTCGCATTCATTAACGCTCATCAGCAGGGATTAGGCGTGTGCACGGGGTTGCTGCGTGGGCTGCCGAAAATATTCATCAGTCCAGATACCTCTTAAGGCGCGCAGGTGCGTTGTCTCGAGGTCGTCACCTCCACCGGCTCAAGGGAGCCTGTATAAATAGTAAGTCCGAATGAGGTCGCACACTGCTCATCCCATCAGCGTGTGACCCCGGAGCATGATGGTCGATATGGTCGGTATCAGCGGGTGCGCTTCTACCCGAGTTTAGAGTCTTGAGGGTGTTCACTGGTGTGTTTGCCATCCCTGGACACGTGTTTCGCGTTCATTAATGCTCATCAGCAGGGATTAGGCGTGTGCACGGGGTTGCTGCGTGGGCTGCCGAAAATATTCATCGGTCCAGATACCTCTTAAGGCGCGCAGGTGCGTTATCTCGAGGTCGTCACCTCCACCGGCTCAAGGGAGCCTGTATAAATAGTAAGTCCGAATGAGGTCGCACACTGCTCGTCCCATCAGCGTGTGAACCCGGAGCATGATGGTCGATGTGGTCGGTATCAGCGGGCGCGCTTCTACCCGAGTTTAGAGTCTTGAGGGTGTTCACTGGTGTGTTTGCCATCCCTGGACACGTGTTTCGCGTTCATTAACGCTCATCAGCAGGGATTAGGCGTGTGCACGGGGTTGCTGCGTGGGCTGCCGAAAATATTCATCGGTCCAGATACCTCTTAAGACTAACATGTCCACCACTCAAATAGTTTCATATTTCACTATACTAATTCACCACTATTCCTTTATGGGTTCTCGAGTAGCGTGCTACTTGCCAAAAATGCGCTGCAACACCTCATCGAGGGTAGCAAGCGCTATAAAACACAAATCTTTTTCCCTCTTCTATCCCTCTGCTATCCCTCTCAATCCAAATAACTAACATATCCACCACTCAAATTACTTTTGTATTTCACTATACTAATTCACCACTAATCCTTTATGGGTTACGGAGTAGCGTGCTACTTGCTAAAAAAGTGCTTCAACACCCCATCAGGGGTAACTAGAACTATGTAAATGCAAACACTTTTCCCTCTTCTATCCTTCCACTATCTTTCTGAATCCAAATAACTGACTAACATATCCACCACTCAAATTAGTTTCATATTTCACTGTACTAATTCACCACTAATCCTCCATGGGTTCCGGAGTAGCATGCTACGCGCCGAAAAAGCACTTTGATGCCTCATCAGGGGTAGTAAGCGCCATATAAATGCAATTACAATATAATACAATACCTGATCTCCAGGCACGACTTTAGAAGGGTGCGGGGTCTATGCTTGGAGCCCAATTGGGCTTTGTGCACATAGTCCCCTTTCTGCCCCCATGTTGCCAGCACTCGAGAGACGCATTCAGTGACTAAACGCGCTGAGGTGATGCCTAGTCCCAGGCTGAAACAAGTGGAGTGTGACTGTTGTAGTTGCAGGCTAACAAGTGGAGTGCACACTCTCTTACCTTTACTCTGGCTCCCGCCTGACACCCTCGTCCGCCGTGCCGACAGGGGCTGGAACAATCTACCGACAGACTTAACTGAGTAGCGCAAAACCTTGAGGGGCTCACTATTTTTAAAGCTGCACAGCTTTATTTTAAGTAGCTCCCTCCTAATTACCACGTGGATAACTAATCCTAACTAGATTGTCCCAAAATGTAATGGCCTACCATAAATACTGTGCAGCTAAGATTGCTTACAAAGGAGCAACCAATTCCCAGTATACAACTTCAGATTCAGACACTGCACAGGCCCTATCACTAAGATCATGATATTTCCGGCGAAACGCAAATGGAAAAGAACAAAGTCTCCTGCCAGACCTGCCAGCATTATCTCACCTTCTTTAAATCCGCTCTCATTTAATCCGGAGGATATACCCTACCCCAGGTCATCAGACTGGGGCCCTATCCAAGCAGTGACTCATCACCTTCAATCTAGACTGAGAAACAGCTTTGATTAGGAGGTGCGCAATAGTCTGAGGGTGCCATGCCCTAAGCCAGACCTGCCCGGCAAAGTAGCAGACTCTCTGGAGATAGACCCCAGCATGATTACCTTTCTAAACAAGCATTTGCAATGCAATAGGTCTCGCATTTACGAGAGTTTGAGCTATTGGCATTGTAAATGATAATGCCTTTTATTATGTGTTGTTTTTAAAACGGATAAATAAAAGGCATTGTCAAATGCAAGGCCTATTGCATTACAAATGCCAGTGCACGGGCTATAAAATACTTTAAAAAGAGTTAGGAGAGAGCTTGTCCAAAGCTATTTGAGAAAATACTGCTTGGAGGCTGTAATTAAAGCCTACCAAGTAACAACACATGTGTCGCCATGGGAGGTTACAAAATGAGACATGGTGGTACTAATGAGGGACTACTAAGCCTATTGATTACAAAAGTAACGCAAAAGTAACTTACCTACCAAGTGAATTTCCTCCCATAGGATAACATTGGTGATTCTTCGTGAAAAAGTTTCAAAGTGTCAACTTTTGAAATACAATAATATTCTTTAAAAAACGTACCTCTAACTAAAACGAATTTACTCAACTGTTTACAGGAAATGTCCCAGTGCTGAATCTGGGATCCAGCCCTGTGTTAGCAAAAGTAATCTGAAAAGTAATTAATTGCATTTTTCTTAAAAAGCCCATTCATTTGAATGTACTATACCTGTTGCAAACTGCTTACTTAAACTGTAACCAAAATCAGTACAAGTTATACTGCAATTTTGAACTGTGTTCATACAAGTAATTTACTGGTGAAAAGTATTTTTATATGCTTACCTGCACCAGGCTTGCCAGGTTCTAGAAATAAAACAAGAGTATATTATTTTATACCATGGGTACTCACAAACTTTCTCTCAGGGGCCAAATTTACAGTGTGGTTCGTGGCAGAGGGCCGCACCGGTGGGGGCAGGGTCAGTGAGAGAGGGGGCGGGGCTAGAAAAAAAAAAACTGTGACCATAAGGTTGAACACAGGCCCCTGCGGCGGACGTCTTCGTCCACTGAGCCACCAGACCCGGCATACACACATATCTCTCTCTCTCTCTCCCTCTCTCTCTCTCTTCCTCCCTCCCTCCCTATCTTTCTCTCCCTCCCTCTCTGTCTCCCTCCCGCTCTCTGTCTCCCTCCCTCTCTCTGTCTCCCTCCCGCTCTCTGTCTCCCTCCCTCTCTCTGTCTCCCTCCCTCTCTCTGTCTCTCTCCCTGTCTCCCTCCCTCTCTCTGTCTCCCTCCCTCTCTCAGTCTCCCTCCCTCTCTATGTCACCCTCCCTCTCCCTTCTTCCCTGTCTCCCTCCCTGCCTCCCTCCCTGTCTGTCTCCCTCCCTACCTCCCTCTCTCTCTTCCAAAATTAGCATAGGCACCAAATGCATGTGTTCCAAATTCCTTTATTTGTGAACATTACATTGTGAGTGTCGACTGCACTATACATTGAAGAACTAAGAAGAAATCACTCTTTGGTGAATTAAGTCCTTTGGAACGAGCCATAAGTCGCGCAACATACTTCATGTAAATGGAGAACGACTAACCCATAGAGCCCGACTGAACTCTACACATGTGCAGGAGTAAAATCGCCCCCACCCCCTTGTCAGCCCCGGATGAGACAGCTTGCCTAGCGCGCGCACAGCTGTGCCGGAGCATTTTACAGGTCTTTAAAGACCATTAACTTTTTAATGAGGCTTTGTTCTGTTTCACCTCTTCTGGGGCCCCTGCAGCTCCACTCTATGGCTGGAATCTCTCGCCAGCAGAGAGCAGAGCCTCATCGAGACCAGGCGGCTACGTGTTTAGTGTCACTCGAGAATTTTTTATTTTTAAAACTGGTACATGTCTGTAAGGTCCGCGGGCCGCCAAGCAAGGCTTGCCGGGCCGCGGGCCGTACTATGAGTACCCCTGTTTTATACAAAACAATTGGCCTAGAGTTCAGTTCTTTAGTGTGTGAGACCATTTGCTGACTGAATGTGTACATCAAATGCTTTACACTGTCCTCTGATACTGCCTTACTGCTCGACCAAGCTGCCACTTTAGAGAGTAAGGTTCTATCTAACTTTAGCCTCTGCCAAACCTCTGGAGACCCTTGGAATCTATACACACTGTACCTCACTTGTGTGTAGTATATATAGAGCCAGTTTCTTACAGGTATTTGTTATTAACGATTGGATGTGTGACTTACAAATATAAGCCAGTGTGTAAGAAAGAAGACATTTTGAAAAATACTCTCTAAACAACAAATTCAGAGTAGTACAAATAACCTCTACTCCTAAACTTCATATCTTGTACCCATTTCAGAAATACATATGTTTTCATGATACCCATTTTTCACTCTACATAATGCACCATATGAATTGGTCTATACTCGGTACACAATAAAAACCATTGTACAATGCAGCTCAGTTGTTGTCTCTGGGTACCTTGGGTTCTTGGAAAACCTACAGACCCTATATATTGCCACAACCAGATATGCCTACCGGACGTAATAGTATGTTGCTTTTGTGATTCACCCATTATGACAAAAAGTTACAGATGTAAATGTCACAAATGTCCATTTTTTTCCTTCTCATCTTCTGTATTTCTTTATTTCAACAGTTAGTTTCTTTGGGAAAACCTTGAGGGATCTACACAGATGACCCCTTGCTGAATTTGGAATGTTGTCTACTTTTTTAGAAATCTATAGCTTGTCTAAATCACCCAGGGGTTTCACACTGGCTTGCACTACAAATTGAAAGTAAGTTGACCAATAATTAATGTAAACAAATATAGAAAGGCCATGTCAAAAATACATACATACAATTTTCTGTAAATTTCTGTTTAGATATCATGCCCGGTCCACAGTTTTCAGAATCTACAATGTGAACAAATGGCCGGTATTTCTCGTTGGGAAATGTGGCAACCATTTCTGTACCTTTGGAATCCACTGCCAGTTGAAATACACTGAATAGACCAATACACCCAAGGACCAGTGCCAATTTATTTTCTACAGCCAAGTTCACTTGAATTAAAACAAAACATAGTGAACCTGAGATCTGGACTTTTTGACAGTGACGAGATACAGCAGAAATGGAAATTCTTTCCTCCTTCTGGGAGATGCAGCTTCTGCCAATACTGGTAGGAATTACTGGCTCAAGTAATCTACTGCTGCCAAGGCCTCTCTGTTGAGCAGTCTACATGTTTACTCCCTTCTTTTAGACGATTAAATATCACATCATGTGAGTCAGTGTAAAGGAGTGTTTTAACCTAACAAACATGCAACTGGCTAGCCATACTGTAATTACAAAAAATATATGTTTAGCAAAACTGTCAGCAACAAGTACAACCCAATGTCCTGGAATTAGTTTACCTTTTTCTGCTAATATTGCGATGTAAAATGGCTTTATTAGTGATAATATTATAATTTTGCATTTCATAATGATGTAGATGACCATACAATAAAGTTTTGACCTGTCCTTCTGTTTTAAAAACTGTATTAAAGTCTCGTCCTCCTTTGGCTTGAAAGTGGCTAAAACTAATTCTATGTCTTGACTGGAGGCTCACATTATGTGTCTCTTCTTTTGCTGCATTTTTAACAGTAGCCTATCCAAAACATTTCAACGCACAAACTTCGTTATCATGACCATCTTCAATAACATAGTACACCAATCATAGCCCATAAGTCCCCTCAAATAAGACAAGCACCATCTTAACTGCCTCTTTCTTCACAGATCTGCTGTCAAGATAAGTGTGCTCCTTTTTACTAATTATCATTGTGGGAACTGACTTGTGATTCTTTGCATTGTTTTCTTCTGATACCAAGCAAACACTCCCCCTCACCGTGCATATGATCTTTTGTTAACATGCATCTTTCTTGCAAGTATTCTGGTGAGGCAAGCGCAGGTCGCCTGAGCCACCCAGGACAGTATTTATCTCCCGTCATTGTGCTTAGGCTGCCTTTGTCTAGCAGTGGCTTATCTCCCCCACCCCCTACTTTAGCCAGCACAGCACCCGCATTTTTCCTGCGAACTTCCCCTGTTATGCAGAGTTGGAGCCACCTGGGAATACCACCTAAAGTACTGAAGGAAATAAGTAACCTTGGAATGACCATGGACTCAAAGCTATCGATGAATGCCCAAGTGTACAAACTAGCAAGATCAAGCTTTGTTGCTAATAAAATCTCTGCGACAAATTGTCCCCCATTTGGGATTTCCACACAAGGTCCAAGCTACCATCTTCCTTGTTCTGTCCAAATTCGATTACACCAATAGTCTCTACCACGGATCACATTTAACGACCATGAAAAGACTACAACGGATTCGGAACTCGGCTGCCAGACTACTCTTACACATAAAACCGCAAGACCACGTCTCCCCTTCCTGTATACATCTTTATACCTTCCATGTACTTATGGATCTATATATTTATTACTTTTCTTCTAATTCAGCATATCCAATGCACTACACTATTTACCACCCTATACCTCTCTTAATATATCCGCTACCTCAACCCTCTGACTCATCTCAAACCTCTTTCTTCTACTCTTTCCAATGCACTACCCTATTTCTCACCCTATACCTCTATCAATATATCCTCTACCTCCACTCTCTCATTCTTCCCAAACCCCATACATTACTATGATCCCCAAAATAACCCTTTCTAGACTCTTCCCTACTCTACCCCTCCTTGAATCATCTCATACCTCTTTTACTATTCCAATCTCCAAAAGAAGCCTTTCTAAACCTTTTCCCCTCTAAATCCCTTTTACTCATCCCAAGCTTCCTCCTACGTCTATGTCCTCGGAAACAAAAAAACAAAAAACAAAAAAAGTCTAAATCCTTTCCTCTACTATCCTTTCATCCAAATAACAGACTAACATGTCAAGTCCGAATGAGTTCGCACACTGCTCGTCCCATCAGCGTGTGACCCCGGAGCATGATGGTCGATGTGGTCGGTATCAGCGGGTGCGCTTCTACCCGAGTTTCATTAACGCTCATCAGCAGGGATTAGGTGTGTGCACGGTGTTGCTGCGTGGGCTGCCGAAAATATTCATTGGTCCAGATACCTCTTAAGGCGCGCAGGTGCGTTGTCTCGAGGTCGTCACCTCCACCGGCTCAAGGGAGCCTGTATAAATAGTATGTCCGAATGAGGTCGCACACTGCTCGTCCCATTAGCGTGTGACCCCGGAGCATGATGGTCGATGTGGTCGGTATCAGCGGGTGCGCTTCTACCCGAGTTTAGAGCCTTGAGGGTGTTCACTGGTGTGTTTGCCATCCCTGGACACGTGTTTCGCGTTCTTTAACGCTCATCAGCAGGGATTAGGCGTGTGCACGCGGTTGCTGCGTGGGCTGCCAAAAATATTCATCGGTCCATATACCTCTTAAGGCGCGCAGGTGCGTTGTCTCGAGGTCGTCACCTCCACCGGCTTAAGGGAGCCTGTATAAATAGTAAGTCCGAATAAGGTCGCACACTGCTCGTCCCATCAGCGTGTGACCCCGGAGCATGATGGTCGATGTGGTCTGTATCAGCGGGTGCGCTTCTACCCGAGTTTAGAGTCTTGAGGGTGTTCACTGGTGTGTTTGCCATCCCTGGACACGTGTTTCGCGTTCATTAACGCTCATCAGCAGGGATTAGGCGTGTGCACGGGGTTGCTGCGTGGGCTGCCGAAAATATTCATCGGTCCAGATACCTCTTAAGGCGCGCAGATGCGTTGTCTCGAGGTCGTCTCCTCCACCGGCTCAAGGGAGCCTGTATAAATAGTAAGTCCGAATGAGGTTGCACACTGCTCGTCCCATCAGCGTTTGACCCCGGAGCATGATGGTCGATGTGGTCGGTATCAGCGGGTGCGCTTCTACCCGAGTTTAGAGTCTTGAGGGTGTTCACTGGTGTGTTTGCCATCCCTGGACACGTGTTTCGCATTCATTAACGCTCATCAGCAGGGATTAGGCGTGTGCACGGGGTTGCTGCGTGGGCTGCCGAAAATATTCATCGGTCCAGATACCTCTTAAGGCACACAGGTGCGTTGTCTCGAGGTCGTCACCTCCACCGGCTCAAGGGAGCCTGTGTAAATAGTAAGTCCGAATGAGGTCGCACACTGCTCGTCCCATCAGCGTGTGACCCCGGAGAATGATGGTCGATGTGGTCGGTATCAGCGGGTGCACTTCTACCCGAGTTTAGAGTCTTGAGGGTGTTCACTGGTGTGTTTGCCATCCCTGGACACGTGTTTCGCGTTCATTAACGCTCATCAGCAGGGATTAGGCGTGTGCACGGGGTTGCTGCGTGGGCTGCCGAAAATATTCATCGGTCCAGATACCTCTTAAGGCGCGCAGGTGCGTTGTCTCGAGGTCGTCACCTCCACCGGCTCAAGGGAGCCTGTATAAATAGTAAGTCCGAATGAGGTCGCACACTGCTCGTCCCATCAGCGTGTAACCCCGGAGCATGATGGTCGATGTGGTCGGTATCAGCGGGTGCACTTCTACCCGAGTTTAGAGTCTTGAGGGTGTTCACTGGTGTGTTTGCCATCCCTGGACACGTGTTTTGCGTTCATTAACGCTCATCAGCAGGGATTAGGCGTGTGCATGGGGTTGCTGCGTGGGCTGCCGAAAATATTCATCGGTCCAGATACCTCTTAAGGCGCGCAGGTGCGTTGTGTCGAGGTCGTCACCTCCACCGGCTCAAGGGAGCCTGTATAAATAGTAAGTCCGAATGAGGTCGCACACTGCTCGTCCCATCAGCGTGTGACCCCGGAGCATGATGGTCGATGTGGTCGGAATCAGCGGGTGCGCTTCTACCCGAGTTTAGAGTCTTGAGGGTGTTCACTGGTGTGTTTGCCATCCCTGGACACGTGTTTCGCATTCATTAACGCTCATCAGCAGGGATTAGGCGTGTGCACGGGGTTGCTGCGTGGGCTGCCGAAAATATTCATCGGTCCAGATACCTCTTAAGGCGCGCAGGTGCGTTGTCTCGAGGTCGTCACCTCCACCGGCTCAAGGGAGCCTGTATAAATAGTAAGTCCGAATGAGGTCGCACACTGCTCGTCCCATCAGCGTGTGACCCCGGAGCATGATGGTCGATGTGGTCGGTATCAGAGGGAGCGCTTCTACCCGAGTTTAGAGTCTTGAGGGTGTTCACTGGTGTGTTTGCCATCCCTGGACACGTGTTTCGCGTTCATTAACGCTCATCAGCAGGGATTAGGCGTGTGCACGGGGTTGCTGCGTGGGCTGCCGAAAATATTCATCGGTCCAGATACCTCTTAAGGCGCGCAGGTGCGTTATCTCGAGGTCGTCACCTCCACCACCTCAAAGGGAGCCTGTATAAATAGTAAGTCCGAATGAGGTCAACACTGCTTGTCCCCGGAGCATGATGGTCGATGTGGTCGGTATCAGCGGGTGCGCTTCTACCCGAGTTTAGAGTCTTGAGGGTGTTCACTGGTGTGTTTGCCATCCCTGGACACGTGTTTCGCGTTCATTAACGCTCATCAGCAGGGATTAGGCGTGTGCACGGGGTTGCTGCGTGGGCTGCCGAAAATATTCATCGGTCCAGATACCTCTTAAGACTAACATGTCCACCACTCAAAATAGTTTCATATTTCACTATACTAATTCACCACTATTCCTTTATGGGTTCTCGAGTAGCGTGCTACTTGCCAAAAATGCGCTGCAACACCTCATCGAGGGTAGCAAGCGCTATAAAACACAAATCTTTTTCCCTCTACTATCCCTCTGCTATCCCTCTCAATCCAAATAACTAACATATCCACCACTCAAATTACTTTAGTATTTCACTATACTAATTCACCACTAATCCTTTATGGGTTACGGAGTAGCGTGCTACTTGCTAAAAAAGTGCTTCAACACCCCATCAGGGGTAACTAGAACTATGTAAATGCAAACACTTTTCCCTCTTCTATCCTTCCACTATCTTTCTGAATCCAAATAACTGACTAACATATCCACCACTCAAATTAGTTTCATATTTCACTGTACTAATTCACCACTAATCCTCCATGGGTTCCGGAGTAGCATGCTACTCGCCGAAAAAGCACTTTGATGCCTCATCAGGGGTAGTAAGCGCTATATAAATGCAATTACAATATAATACAATACCTGATCTCCAGGCACGACTTTAGAAGGGTGCGGGGTCTATGCTTGGAGCCCAATTGGGCTTTGTGCACATAGTCTCCTTTCTGCCCCCATGTTGCCAGCACTCGAGAGACGCATTCAGTGACTAAACGCGCTGAGGTGATGCCTAGTCCCAGGCTGAAACAAGTGGAGTGTGACTGTTGTAGTTGCAGGCTAACAAGTGGAGTGCACACTCTCTTACCTTTACTCTGGCTCCCGCCTGACACCCTCGTCCGCAGTGCCGACAGTGGCTGGAACAATCTACCGACAGACTTAACTGAGTAGCGCAAAACCTTGAGGGGCTCACTATTTTTAAAGCTGCACAACTTTATTTTAAGTAGCTCCCTCCTAATTACCACGTGGATAAATAATCCTAACCTGGTTGTCCCAAAATGTAATGGGCTACCATAAATACTGTGCAGCTAAGATTGCTTACAAAGGAGCAACCAATTCCCAGTATACAACTTCAGATTCAGACACTGCACAGGCCCTATCACTAAGATCATGATATTTCCGGCGAAACGCAAATGGAAAAGAACAAAGTCTCCTGCCAGACCTGCCAGCATTATCTCACCTTCTTTAAATCCGCTCTCATTTAATCCGGAGGATATACCCGACCCCAGGTCATCAGACTGGGGCCCTACCCAAGCAGTGACTCATTATCTTCAATCTAGACTGAGAAACCGCTTTGATTAGGAGGTGCGCAAAGGGGCGAGGGTGCCATGCCCTAAGCCAGACCTGCCCGGCAAAGTAGCAGACTCTCTGGAGATAGACCCCCAGCATGATTACCTTTCTAAACAAGCATTTGCAATGCAATAGGTCTCGCATTTACGAGAGTTTGAGCTATTGGCATTGTAAATGATAATGCCTTTTATTATGTGTTGTTTTTAAAACGGATAAATAAAAGGCATTGTCAAATGCAAGGCCTACTGCATTACAAATGCCAGTGCACGGGCTATAAAATATTTTAAAAAGAGTTAGGAGAGAGCTTGTCCAAAGCTGTTTGAGAAAATACTGCTTGGAGGCTGTAATTAAAGCCTACCAAGTAACAACAAATGTGTCGCCATGGGAGGTTACAAAATGAGACATGGTGGTACTAATGAGGGACTACTAAGCCTATTAACCAATGAAAAGTCACAGTTTACAGTGGACAATGACACAAGCCAATGAAAAATATGGGCGGAGCTTCAAGTCCCTACCTGAATTCAGCATGCCTCGCAGAACAGTGCATGCGCTGCGCAGGCTCAACCTAAAAAGTACTCAAAAGTCCAGAAAAGAGGTATTGACTGAACTTGGCAGGCATGCCAAAACAAACTGCTTAATATATCAGATCCCTTGGTAAAAAGTTTGGAAATGGCCCTTGAGGAAAAGAAGACAGAAATAGCAATTGATCTCAACATTTGGGCTGGGTAGTCCCAACACGCAATTTACCTCCTAGGCAATGCAAATTATGCAATTTCGGCAGAGAAGAAGAAATCTCTCCTCATGAGGATTGATCCAAAGTTAGTGGATCTGGATTGGCTGAGGTGGGCCCTTTTGCAGAAGGGCTGTTATTTGGTGATAAGCTTGTCAAAGTCATTGAAAGTTTGTAAATATGTTTACAGCTTTGGACAAAGCTCAATCAAATCTATGAAAGGTTTTTCAATCCAACATTTATGGATGGGCAAGGTAAGGCCGGAGCCACTTGCCAGTAATTTCAAGGCCCTCAGAGAAGGTACTCATTTTGCAGAAGAGATGGCTGGCAGGAAGGGGACAGAGTTGGAACTTCTTTTCCCTCAAGAGCATGATATCAGAGAGGCAGATACTGCATTGGAGCTTACATAAACAACTTCCAACCATCCTCGAGCTCAGTTAAGGCAGATGTCAATGTCACATGTAACTCTGGGGGGCAGGGTAAGTATGTTTCACCATAGTTGGAGACGATTGTCTCAGGATGCCTGGGTGCTGTAAACCTTTCATGGTTTTAGATTAGGTTTATATCAAATGCCGTATCAAGAGAGAACTCTGGATTAACCATCTTTTATCTTATAGAAAGCATATTTTATTGACTCCAAATTAGAGGAGCTGCTTCAGAAACAAACTATAGCTCACATCTTCCCACACCCCTGAGGTTTTTGCAGCACCATAGTTTTGGTGCAGAAGAAAGGGCAGGGTCATAGACTTTTATTATATTTGAACAAGTTTAACTGTTGGCTTGTATGCAGACCCTTCAGGCTGGAGGGCATCAATCTTCTGGGGGACATCTTACAGGAAAGTGACTGGATGGCCTGTTTGGACCTCAAGAATGCCTATCTCACGATCACCATTTTCGCAACCCATAGGCGCTTTCTACAATTCAGGTGGACGGGCTAATGTGACTAATTTTTGGTCCTATCTTTTGGCCTTTCCTCAGCATCCTGGGGCTTCCCTAAGGTAATGAAACCAGTAGTAGAAGACATGAGAGAGAAATGAGTTGTTTGATAATTTATCTAGATGATGTTCTGATAATGGTGCAGAATCAAGAGCTGTTGCTTCAACATCTACAGCTGACAATTCATCTTAAGCAGGATCTGGGCTTGATAATAAACGAGAAAAAATCAGTCCTTCTCCCAACCAGATCTATAGAGTTTTTGGAATTTCTGATAGGCTCATCGAAAACACAACAATTATTGCCTCAAGACAAGATGAGGGACATAAAGAAACAAGCATTTGCAATGCAATAGGTCTCGTATTAGGAAAGTTTGAGCTATTGGTCTTGTAAATGACAATTTTATTATTTATGTGTTGGTTTTGAAAATAGCTAAATTAATAGCTTTGTCATTTACAATGCCAAAAGTTATACCTTTCGCAAATGTGACACCTATAGCATTTGTAATGCAACATGTTTTGTATTTACGTGACTTAGATGTATTGATATTACAAATTACAATGGCTTTTAATTTTTTTAAATAATTAATACCTAAATAAAAGTGATTGTAATTTATAATGGCAATAGCTTAAATTTTTGTAAATAACTTTTGTGAAGATTATGTTCAGTGTATTTTATTGTGACGAAAATTCAAGAACAGAAGTGAAATATTAACATCTTTTTGTGACATTTGTAATAAAGCTTGAAACATTGAGAGAACATATTTTAACCAGTTGTTGTTGAATGGTTGCGCAGATTGATGTGGGGTGGCACTGAGTGATGCTGTGGTGGTGCAGAGTGGTGATATGGTGATGCTGGGGTGGTGCTGAGTGATGCTGGGGTGGTGCTGAGTGATGCTGGGGTGGTGCTGAGTGATGCTGGGGTGGTGCTGAGTGATGCTGGGGTGGTGCTGAGTGATCCTGGGGTGGTGCTGAGTGATCCTGGGGTGGCGCTGAGTGATGTTGTGGTGGCGACGAGTGATGCTGTGGCGTTCAGTGATGCTGTGGTAGTGCATAGTGATGCTGTGGTGCCCCTGAGTGATGCTGTGGTGGTGCGATAGATAGATAGAGTGAGGGCAATAGATAGATAGAGGGTGGGCGATAGATACAGTGAGGGCGATAGATAGAAAAATAGAGTGAGTGCAATAGATAGATAGAGTGATGGCGATAGATAGAGTGAGTGCGATAGATAGACAGATAGAGTGAGGGCGATAGATAGACAGATCGATAGAGTGAGCGGGATAGATAGATAGAGTGAGGGAGATAGATGTGTCGTTGTGTGTGTGATTGTGTGTGTGTGGTTGTGTGTGTGGTTGTGTGTGTGTGTGTGTGTGGTTGTGTGTGTGTGTGTGTGGTTGTGTGCGTGTGTGGTTGTGTGTGTGTGTGTGGTTGTGTGTGTGTGGTGCTGTGTGTGTAGTTGTGTGTGTGGTGGGGTGTGTGGTTGGGTGTGTGTTGGGTGTGTGGTTGGGTGTGTGGTTGGGTGTGTGGTTGGGTGTGTGGTTGTGGATGGATGGAGTGGGGGGATGGATGGATGGAGTGGGATGGATGGATGGATGGATGGATTGATGGATGGAGTGGGATGGATGGATGGAGTGGGGGGATGGATGGATGGAGTGGGGGGGATGGATGGATGGAGTGGGGGAGCCGAAGGCAAGAAACAACGAGTACAATCAGGGAAGCAGAAGGCAAGAAAATCAGGGGAGCAGAAGGCATGAAAAAAACGAGTACAATCAGAGGAGGAGAAGGCACAAAATATTAGTACAATCAGGGGAGCAGAAGGCACGAAAAACGAGTGCAATCAGGGGAGAAGAAGGCACGAAAAACAAGAGAGGGTGAGAGAGGCAGTCACAGAGAGAGGCAAAGGCAGGCAGTGGATAGTGAGAGAGAGGCAGAGACGGGCAGTGGAGTCAGATAGAAGCACAAGAGAGAAAGGAGAGAGGCAAAGTAGAAAAGGCAGGCAGACAGAGTCAACGGAAGAGAAATGGAGACAGGCATTCAAAGAGAGAAACCGTGAGACAGTCAATGCAAGAAACAATGAAACAGGCAGAGAGAGCAAGTCAAAAAGAGAGAGCGGGGCAGAGATAGAACGTGGAAAAGTGAGAGAGGCAAAGTAGAAAAGAGAGAGACAGTGGGACAGAAAGAGAGACGGGCAGTCAGAGAGAGAGGCTGAGACAGACAGTGGAAGAGAGAGAGGCAGGGACAGGCAGGGAAGAGAGAAAGAGGGGCAGAGACAGACACATTGACAAAGAAAGAGAAGCAGCAGAAGCAGAGAGCGGATCAGAGAGGGAGGGAAATACAGGGGAAACGATAGAGTGGCAGAGACGGACACAGTGGAAATCACAGAGACAGGGAGGCTGATACACAGAGCAAGGCAGAGGCGGACTGTGGAAAGATAGATACAGAGACAGACACAATTGAAAAGACACAGACATTCAGGGTCAAAGATAGAGAGAAGCGAAGAATGACAGTGGAAAAGAGAGGGGCGCATACTGAGGCACAGAGAGAGGTAGATAGCGACAGCCGAAAAGAGAGAGGCAGAGACAGGCTCAGTGGAAAAGATAGAGAAGCAAAGGCACAGAGAGAGAGAGCGATAGACAGTGGAAAAGAGGGCACGAGAGAGGCAGATATATTAGAGGAGAAAGAGCGGCGAAAGCGAGAGAAAGAGAAGGAGAGACAGAAACAGGAAATATTTCTGCGGTTTATTTTGGTTCTGGCTGGCGGCGCCTCGGCCATAAATAAATGAAAGATAAAGGGAGAGACTGCGGCATGGGGAGCGGGGCAGAGACGGGCTGCAGAGGAGAGAGCGCGCGAGGTGGGAGGGGGTGACAGACAGTCATAGAGAGACCTCCAGCAGAGTCAGAGGAGAGAGAGCGCGCGGGATAGTACCTCATACCCTCCCAAAACAGAAATTTCGTATTAGTAAAGATCCCCAAAAGAAAATACATCTGATGCAATTCACCTGCAGGACTTTGGAATGGAGAATAATTCGATATATGTAACCCAATAAATGATTCCAGGAGGATGTTTGGCTTTGTCAATACTTTGCTTTGTCATGCTCTTTGTAAAACTGTATTGTTGGGGAAGCTGCTGTGCCGTCAACAATCCAATCAAAAAGTGGCTAACAGCTAAATATATTGTTTTGTCTTAAAGAGCAGATATTGCCACAGTTGTCCCTAACACAAAAGAAACTTCTTGGGAAGCAAATATGCTCCTTCTGAAATGAGTGCTATCCCTCACAGACAAGTTAGCTAATGGCTAAAATGGGCTGACCCATTGCCCCATGTTGTGCGCTGTAGTGGTCGGGAGAAACCCTGAATTACAAGACACCAATAGATGAGGAGGACTTTCTGAAATTCCCCTTTAGTATATTACAACTATATTTCTAAAAAAAAGTTTGTAAAATTTTATAGTGCCAAATGAGCAAAACATGTATATTTGGAAACCAGTAAGGCAGTCTAGCAAAGTAAAGTTAAGTGCAAAGGGAAGCAGCGCAGCAAGTAACAGCACTGTATTTTTACGGTACTATAACTTGCTTCCCCTGGCTTAGACATTTAGGCCAGCACCTCAATGGCTGCAATTAAGTAGATTAGTAACACAAAGGCCGTGGAGGTGCCACAGAGTTTGGTTTTGAGTTACAGACCTTAACTAGGCTACACAGCTACGGGTAGAATTTAAATACATGTTCACTACTACTTCCAGAAACGGAGGCTTGTACCACGCTTGCTTTATGCAGGGAAGAAGGGGGAGAGACTAGGGGAACCAACAGACAGACGGAAAGCAAGGGTGCCTGTGTGTCTGTTGTGTCTGTGTGCATGTATGGTTGTTAGTCGGTGTGAAAAAGAGCTTGTGTGTCTGTGCACATGTATGTTTGTTGGTCCGTGTGCAAGGGTGCTTGTTTGTCTGTGCGCATGTATGTATGTTGGTCCTTTTATAAGACGTACCTCTACTATTCTGGAGGGAATACGTTTTGCTTCTGACACAAACATCCGCATCAAGATGTCTGTACTATATGACTGTCAGTAATCCTTTGACACGGTATGTTCGAAGGTGAACGCAACAGGCCAACCCAATGCGAATGCAGATACTTAAAACAGAGGCTAAATCCGTACCAGTTCCAAATGGGGAAGCCTCGGCACTTATAGGGGTATATTATCAAGGGGTTTATCTCCGCTTTTTTGGCTTTAAAAGCCAAGAAAGCGGAGATAAAATTATCTCCCTATTACCAAGCTGTCGCTAACACCAGTTAGTGACAGCTAATAGGAGATAGCGACCATCTTGGGCCCCGCTTTGCATGTCAGTGATATTTATCACTAATGACATGCAAAGTGGGCGTGCCAAGATGTTAGCGACTGGAAACAGTCGCTAACATCGCTATCTCCTATTACCAACTTTTGGAGATATTCGCGCTAAGCGCGAATATCTCCAAAAGCTAACACCTGCCCTGAGCAGTTCTTCACCATGTTATCCAATGGGAGGTGGATAACATGGCTAAGAGCATTTGCTCGATAATGCATGAATATCGCTGACTTTTCAGCGATATTCATGCATTGCGGCCGTTTTTTATCGCATTTGCGATAAACCTTGCTAATAGCAAGGTTTATCTGCGATAAAAATCGCCGATGTGCGGCGATAATTTTTGTCTCTAAACAAGTTAGAGACAAAAATTATCGCTAGTTGTTGGTAATATACCCCATAGTTTCCCGGAAAGAAAACGGGAAATAAATATTGTGTTAAAATTGCAGTAAAGAAACTCGTGGCTTTCATCTCTTGCTACACAGTCACATCGCTGCTGTCAAAAGACCAGAAGTGTAAAACCCATCAAGGGCCAGATTATAGGTGCACGACCTTGAGAATTTCTGTTGTATACTAGCTTCAAAGCGCCGCATGAACACCCGAACGGTACACCAGATTTAAACAAGGGAGGAAGGGTGACGAAACTGCTAGCTCTTTGTTTCTAGTCGTGTGAAGTTGAATAGAAAAGGAGGTTGTGGGAGGGCAGAACTCTACGGGACAGAAAACACAAATGAAAGAGCAATATAAGAAGGGAATGCATTACTAGCTACCAGCATTCGCTGCTTAATTTGTGCCGGTGTTTGCAAGTGTAGGCTCAGGCTATCGCTGTTAGAGATCAGAATGTATATTTCAACATTACACTTTGATTTACATCAAGCGAGAGAAAGGGAAGGAACGAGATAAGTAAAGACTAAGAGAAAGATAAGAAAGCAGGAATGAAAACGAAGCTGTAAGAGTGGACTACAGGCAGTAAGCGCAGGCCGTGGGACCAAGTGGCATGTGCGGGAATCAAGACTAACCCTGGTGTTTAAATGTAAGTATTCGACGGCGCCAGCAGTGGCCTTCCTATAAAAAACATTTGTCTGTTACAATTATTAATAGTTTTTTTTATCTTATTTACAAATGGATCCCCGTGAGTTACATTGTTGTCAGTCTATGTACTAAAAAGAGTTTACACAGACAGTGACAAGAAACAAAACACTAATCTTATTGGTGCAATGAAACACAAATGTGACTACAGGTCTGGGAACGGCAGGTGACAGGACATGACAGAGACAAGGAAGGGTTAATCTGTAGGGATTCAACGGCAGACCAAGCATTAGGCGCATTTCAGGATGTCATTTAAAACTCAGTGGGTCATTTCGTTCCAGGAAGAAATGCTGCAGTGTAAAGCTGCACGTTTTGTTCAAGACAGGAGTTCACATGTTAATGAAGCTGGTCGGGGCAGCGCTTTCTGGATTAGCAGCTACGTGTGAATTTGAAGGCTTGGTCTGCCAAATGCCGGAGGCCAATTAACGCGTTATGCACACAACACAAAGGTGGCAGACTGTGGATCAGTAAAATACAAACTATAAGCAGACAATTGTGATAATACAATGAGCTGAGCAGTCTATGGCCAGTGAAGAAGCAGCTTCTGATGAGAGCCAAAATGAAGCACGTGGAATGTCAGGCAAGAGTAAATATACGGTGAATCAAAATAACACGAGAAAGAGACATGACAAAGTGCTGTGGATGTGGCAGTATTACCCCATAACGAATAATAAAAGATGTTCAGCAACTGTAAAGCTCGACAAAGGGTTTGAAATAAACGAGTCCTACGTATACCTATACAAACAAGCAGCAAAAAGCGAAAACGAAATTCACGTATACAAAACAGCGCAGAAACCGGCCCAAAGGTGCAGAAACACAGGCAGAAAGACAAGACCGGCAGCGGCGCTGTGTGTGAGTAGAGACAAGAGAGACAGGCAAGCTCACACGGGGAGTTATTCACAGCTGAAGTATAGACGGACGGGGTCTGAAAACAGCCGCGCTCAAGCACACATGATATGTAAGAGGGCAGAAATGCAACAGTAAGGTAGGACGAGGCGAGCAGCGAGTGTTTTTTGGGGTAAATAAGACCTACAGGGGGAGACGCAACAGAGGCAGATTGACAGTATATATGTATATATGTATATAAGCAAAGGCTATAGACAGGCAAAACAGATAAGTAAACAGACCAGCTGTGTATGTGTGCGTGGGTAGGTATACTGACACGGGCAGCTTGACTCATGATGGAGGGAGCGCTTGATTGTAAGAGTACAACGCGGCTGAGACAGGCTAAGAATAAGTGGAGATAGGCATGACAGACAGACATGGCAAGAAAAGACAGTAGTAAACATGAGCAAATAAAACAAACTGACAAGCAGCAAAAAGCGAAAACTAAATGCACGTATGTAAAACAGCGCAGAAACAGGCCCAAAGGTGCAGAAACGCAGGCAGAAAGACAAGACCGGCAGCGGCGCTGTGTGTGAGTAGAGACAAGAGAGACAGGCAAGCTCACACGGGGAGTTATTCACAGCTGAAGTATAGACGGACAGGGTCTGAAAACAGCCGCGCTCAAGCACACATCACAAATGTGCAAACATAAAGGCAAGCTGCGGCCGTGAATAAGTGACGGCGGCGAGAGGGGGGGGGGCAGCAGAAGCCTTTAGCTGGGGAAGTAGAAGGGAGGCATGGCCGTGCAGCAGGGGGCGGAGCGGGAAGAGCTGCTGGCGTGGGAGGGTGATTGATGGGGGGGGAGGGTGGGGGGGAAAGCAGATCCCTTTGAAGCTGCTGCCTGCTTGTGGGGACTGGGAGGAAGGGTGACGATATGGGAGGAGAGATGCTGGCCTGAGGCAGAGCGCACCATATGGAGAGGGAGGGGGTGGGCCGAGTGCAGGAGAAATGCTGCTGGCAGGCGGAAGCCTGTGGGGAAATGCAAGCAAGCTCGTGCACGAGAGCACATGCACTCGTGAAAAACCTCTTTTTTGGGCTCATGGTGAAACTCTTGGTTTCAATGCTATAGACTTGTCCTATTCCATTCCTGCGGAATGGAAATAGGCCGAGACCTAAAAACTGAGGTCAGCATTGTGCAAACAGACTGTTTTGTAGAGGCAGATTGCAAGGATATTAGGGCTCTTAGCTTCCTCGAACTAAGCAGTGTTTACCCGGCCCCTTCACTACAGGGTCAAAATTCACCACCTGAGAAAGGGGATTAGCATACATGGACCAGAATCCACTTTCAGACGAGGCCAGTGCAGAACTCAAGTGATAGTTGAGTCATATGAAGGTGTGGAATGGCAAGGCCATTGTTGGTCCCCAATGAGAGGAGTCATAGCGTCAGCTGCCAGCCTAAGGGGTAGGTGTTCGCAATACAGCAGTATCTCCACAGGCAGTAGATAGTCACAAGCACACCTCGGACTCCACATAAATTGTCTGGAGTTGCTAGCAGGCTTTTTCGCCATTCATATACTCTCCTTAAAAAAGCACTGTTGTTGCATCCAGCTGAAGATGGACAACATCTCAGCGGTGAGATACATAAATTAACTGGGAGGCACCAGGTCGAGGTTACTGGTGGAGATAGCCAAGGGCTTTTGGCATTTCTGCCTGAAGCACAAAATGTCAGTAATTGTGGACTACATTCTAAACAGTAAAAGGTGATAGCAGACTGGAACTCCAGATATCTGATGGACCCCAGTGACTGGCCTATTAATCCAAAACATCATGGTTTATTGTAAGACGGACCTCTTTGCATCCAAGCTGAACAGGTAACTGGAAGAATACTTCAGTTGGATACCAGACCAGCTAGCAGAGGCAAAAAATGCCTTTCTTCAGGACTGACCGACATGCCTGAATTATGCGTTTCCCTCATTTGCAATGATATTGCGAGTGACATCGCAAGCCAAAACAACAGTTAGCAGACCTATGTCTTGCTTTTCTCTCCAGAGCACCTGGGCAAGACTTCAAAATACCATGGCACAATGTGAACACTCTTCAAAATAGGTCTCTACACACTTTAGAATACCAAAATACAATGTGAACAAAGCTCAACACTCATTTGCCAAGTAAAAAGGATTATTATGTAGCAAGTTCTCATATATCAAATGGCAATAATACATAAGAATAAATGTATGGAAAGATAATTGCATGTACACAAGAATAAGTAATTAGAACTTGAAATACTTCTCTAGCTGTCTGTTTAGCATCATCCTTGCCGGTAAACATCGTTTACAACGATGTTTTCACAACGCGGTACCTTTACACCGCGGCTGTGACAACGCAAGTCGTTACCACGACTTGCGCTGGAGGGCGCTCAAGGTCTAAAAATAGTTAATTTACTATCCTAACACCTTCCCTAGGGTCCACGGGGACTGGTGTTAGAATAGTAAATTAAACTATTCGAAATCCGCGCCCCCCCAACGCAAGTCGTGGTAACGACTTGCGTTGTCACGGCCGCGTTGTAAAGGTATGCGTTGTGACGGTACGCGTTGTACCGTCATATATCCTCCTTGCCAGCACGACTGGGGAACCCCTTGACAGTCTCAGGCATGAGGTCTCAGCTGGGCACAAAAGCCCTGGGCAGCATGTATGCTCCCAGGAAAGTTCTGTCTTTATACTCTTTACTAACACAGAGAGCAATTCCTCGAAGCTCCCCTTCCCTTGATCTGCACTGTAGTTGCTGGCTACACTCTCTGAGTCGAGGCCACTCTAAGGAGCTGGCCAGGCTCCGATGAGAGCTCAGGCAGAATTCTTCACATTCTCATCTTTGGACACTGTACACATCCCACATGTCTGTTCTTATCTCTCCCGCTCAGTGAAGTGAGAAACATAAACTGTCTATGTGTGCAAGTAACCTTGGCCTGTCTGCATTCACAGCTGAAAGGCAAGGTCGGACACAAGATGAAACCGTGCTCACAAAATGTAGTTAGAGTAAAATGGAGTCAATGGTCAGTACACGATCTCACAATGTGTAACTGCCTGTAGCATTACACTCCACCCCTTGATCATTGACTAATAATTAGCATAACTCAAAGGTGTAAAATGTATAGCTCTAGGATAAAACAAAGATATAAAGTTAGGCACACATTGAATACAGCAACAAATAGATATCCAAATACAAAATATAATGAAAATGACACCAAAAATATTGCAATGTTGCCCAATATCAGGTAACCATCCAAAGAACCAATACCACCACCCCTTGTCCACATCTTGCTTCACTCCCTTGACTAATTCATGCAATGCATTATGATGCAAATGAATGGACGTGGAAAGGTCAGATAAATTAAAACACAATCCTTCAAAATCTGAACAGCCATGGTTATGTTTTAAAAGCAAACAGTCAATAGCAGTCCTATTTTGTCTAGCAGCTTTTCTTGTTCCCTGAACATCCAATAGCAATTCAAATAAAGCAGTAGAAGTTTCATTTATATTTTTCACCATTAAACATGCAAGCTTGTTTATTATCCTAGTGTTATACACAGTTAACCCAGGAATGCTTACTGTGGATGTATCGAGACTAATATAATCAGTTTTGGATAACAAGGTTATTTCAGAATCACAATCTTTAGACAATTGAAATGCATCTCTAGCATAGCTCGAATGTAAAACGGAGTGCAAAGGAAACATCATAAGTCCTAATCGTGTTCAGGCACATGGTCCATCAGTCAGGTTCTTTTGAATGTAGGTGTAAGACGTATTGCCAAATGAAAAGAGCCATCCATTGTTTAATGTAACACGCATTTGATACTGGCGGTTGAGGCTCTTGGCAGTGGCCACCCTGGGACCCTCTCGGTCCCATTCGGACATGCCCAAATACACTCCAAACACTGCAATCAGGACATAAACACGCCATGCTGTGATCTAGAAGAACAGAGAACAAACAAGTGTAATCATTGTTGCAAATAACATTTATCAGCAGGCACATGTTCCCATTTCTCCTCTCCAGGTCGAATAGCCCACGTTACATCGCATGTGTTTACAACGCATGCCATTACAACCCGGTCATTGCAACGACCGCGTTGTTACATTGCATACCACTACAACGCAAGTCATTACACCGACTTGCTGTAGGGGGGGGTCGCTGGATTTTGGAATAGTATAATTTTTTATTCCAACTCCAGTCTGTGCAACAGTAGAGAAGGTGTTGGATTTTAAATCCAACACCTTCTGCCCTCTACAGCAAGTCGTTGTAACGACTTGCATTGTAATGGTATGCAATGTAACAATGTGGTCATTGTAATGACCACGTTGTAATGGCATGCATTGCAAACAATGTTTACCCTCCAGGTCTTATTACAACTAGGATGTTGTCTTTTCCTATAGCTATCATTTCAGCAGGTTCAGGAGGGTTGTTGGGGGATTCCATTCAAACTTTGGCTCCTGGGTTCTTGTTAGTGGAGCCGAACCCTCCTTTTCCTCGTACAGTAAGTAGGGCTGGGGCAGTCCCCTTCCTAACAATTCCTCCCTATACTGCATGATGATAATCTGAGCAACTCGATTTCCTAGTTGCAATACTAAATCAGTGTCTCCACTGTTCAATAGTATGACCTGTATATCTTCTTGGTAATCAAAGTCTATTAAACCTCACAGAATTTGGATGACTTATAAGGCAAGCCCGGAGCGAGGGGCAATCAATCCAAAATGCCCAAGGGAATCTGAATTCCAACCCCGGTTTCAATTAAAACTATATCTCTGGATTTCAGTCTGTGCCTCTTTAAAGCATATAAATCAAGATCCGCAGCCTCTGGGGTGGCTCGATATGGAGGTAAGGCTCCAGGAATTGTCTCCCAGTACAAGACAGTGTTAATAGCCACATGAGGCTGAATCTGCAAAGCTGGTGTCAACAAAGTTTCTACAATTGTCAAAGGCCTGTTGTTTAAAATGAACAATGCATCATGCAAGTTATCCCTCCAACCTTTTTATAGCCCATCTGACGATTTTTTCAGTTGAGCTTTCAACAATCCATTCATTCTCCCAATCTGGCCCGCAGCTTGTGGGTAGTAAGAGATGTGATATATCCACTCTATATTGTGCTGTGCACAATTATCCTGCACCAATTTGCCTTTGAAATGAGAAGCATTGTCACGTTGGATCTGCAATGGAATACCATTATACAGAATAAGTAGATTCAGTGTTTTCAAATTATTCTGCTGAGTGGTGAGTGTACATGGTAAGGGTATCTGTCCTGGCAGCTTTCCCCTACCTAGCTGACCTCTCACCACTTTTGAAGTGGTCTGTGTTGTGTATGCTGACAAATGAGACATTGTATAATTTGAGTTTTTATTAAATCTAGGGGAAAATGCATCCTTCTATTTTCTGCTCACCTGTTAGTGGCTTTCTCTCCCAAGGGTCCATATTTTTAGTGTGGCCACTTAGTCATTCCCACCAAATCATAATCCTGTGTCGCCACCTCGGCCTCCAAAATGTTGGCTTTTTCACCTGCAAAGGAATTACACCACCGTTCTAATGAGTCTGTTGGGCAGCGGGCAGCAGGCCTCTACGTGATATACAGTAACTGTACTTTGTGGTAACATTTCCCAGATCTGTTGCCACAACTCCTTAACCCACACTTCTTTTTAATATATCATCCGGTTATGGGCATGCTGTGAGGGAAGCCAGGGAGCTAGCTCATTGGCAGTAGACCAGGAATATGTGTAAATGTAATACATTCCAGGTAGTTCTTGTTTCAAAACTTGAGACACAGCATACTGTTCTGCAAACTGGCTACTCTTTCCCTCTCCAGCAGTAGTTAACAATTTCTTTGTCACAGGATTGTACGACACCGCTTTCCAGTGACTCTTGGCCCCCACATACCTGGATGAGCCATCAGTAAACTATACAGATCTCTTGTCTTTTGAAGAGAGTGCTGTAAACGACTCACCCCACTTCACAGGGGACTCCCGTATTGCAGGCACATCCTGTACCACCTCCGTATCTTCCACTGGGGCCTGCGCCACCTGCTTATACAACATTGCAGTATCTTTGGGTCCTACTAGGGCCCTGTCTTGTATGTACTACTTCCACTTGATTATGCTGGCTTCCTGTGCATGCCCTACTCTACGAGTCTTGGGAGAACTCATTACCTAATTGCATTATAGGAATCTCAGGTCTCAAAATCACATTGTGCCCCAGGGTCACCTGCTCAGTGTCTATCATGGCCCAATAACATGCAAGCAACTGCTTGTCAAATGGAGTGTACCGCTCTCCAACATCTGGAGAAGTCTTTGCCCAAAATCCTAAAGGCAACGTCTTCTTTCCTAGTTTCTGCATACTGCCCCGGACTGTCACATTCAACTCAACATCCCTCTCTCTTACTGGCCACAAATCCAAGGCATGTTGTAAAACTCCCTTTGTTGATTCAAATGCATTCTGTTGCTGATCTCCCCACTCAAACGTATGTTTCTTTTGCTTAACCTTGTAAAAAGCGCCAAACTTTTACTTAACAGAGGAATATGCTGTCTCCAAAAACAAAAACAATCCAATGAACGTCTGAGCTTCCTTTTTATTTCATGGTACAGCAACTTCTTTAATCTTTTGTCTCACTTGTGGCACCACATCTCTTTCAGCCACAAGCTAAGTTTCCAACTTATCTTGCAACTATTTATTCTGAAATTACAGCCTTACAGAAATATTCTTTGCTTCCACTAATTGTCTTTCCATTGCTTCACGCACCTTTTCTAAGTAAATACTTTTTTCATGCCTTTTCCTATAAGCATTTAAGAAGATCAGCCTCTTTGACGCAATATAGAAAACACAATTCCTTTTTTCAATTGCCACATTTTCCGAGCAAACTTATACATCTTCTGGCTGCACATCAAACAAACATACACTCCAATTCTCACCTAACCCAGCACACAACGTGAACACTCTTCATAATAGGACTCTACACACTTTAGAATACCAAAATACAATGTGAAAAAGCTCAACGCTTATTTCCAAGTAAAGGGGAATATTTATTGCAGGAAGTTCCCATATATCGAAAGGCAATAATACACAAGAATAAATGCACAGAAAGATAACTGCATGTACACAGGAATAAGTGATTAGAACTTGAAATATTTCACCGGCTGTCTGTTTAGTATCATGCTTGCCAGCATGACTGGGGAACCCGTTGACAGTCTCCGGCAGGAGGTCGCAACCGGGCACAAAAACCCTGGGCAGCGAGTTCGCTCCCATGAGAGTTCCTGTCAAAGTGCCAAGAGGTCTCTGTCTGCGATGGAGGTGCTGGCTACACTCTCTGAGTTGAGGCCACTCTACGGAGCTGGCATGGCTCCGATGAGGGCTGAAGCAGAATTCTTCACATTCTCATCCTTGGACACTGTACGTATCCCACATGGTCTGTTCTTATCTCTCTCGCTCAGTGAAGTGAGAAACATAAACAGTCTATGTCTGCAAGTAACCTGGACCTGTCTGCATTCGCAGCTGAAAGACAGGGTCAGACAGACACAAGATAAAACTGTGCTTACAAAATTTAGTTAGAGTAAAATGGAGTCAATGGTCAATACACAATCTCACAATGTATAACTGCCTGTAGCATTACAACCTACTACTAATCGCCCCAATCTGATAGTCTCAACCAAAGTTCTCTGTCCTCCTGGAATTGACCTGCGATTATCCGATGGCTCTGCCATGCTTTCCGGAGATTCTGAAGAGTCCCCTAGAGGAGCTGAGCCCAATGGTGATGATGGTTCAGCTACGCCTGATGGTATGGAAAATTTCGGATAAATATTGCGTTTGCCAAGAATTTTGGATACAATTTCAGTGTACATTAAGCAAGCTTGGAAACCTTCCACCCACAAACAATGCTCGTCTGCATGGGGTGGCTGGGTAGGTTGGTGCATGGAACGGTATCTGGAGCCTGTGGCAGCAAATGTGAAGAAGATAATACATTTCTTGTCCCAGAAGGCCAAGGATGGCCTATCTTACAGGTCAATAAACAACTTGAGTTTGGCGCTTTCTGCAGTTCATGCGCAGATATATAATGCTCCAGTAGGAATGCGTCAGTTGCTGTATAAGCTTCTTAAGTCTATCAGGGTGGCAAACCTCTCAAAACTAAGCTATAATAACCTTTGAAATATGGATGTTGTGCTGTGATTGTTTGAAAACTGTCCACACAATGAACAGTTCACGAGAAAACGACAGCCAGCCAAGCTAGCTATTTTACTGTTTGGTTTCCTACAAGAGCGTATCTAATGTTAAGGCTCCTTACCTGGCAGGTAGAGTATTTACTCCAGAATGAGTGTCTTTTTCCATTACCAGTAGAGCTCAATTGTTTACTAGGAGTATTGAATATTCTGCATTTCCTCTTAATGCTAAATTGTACATTATCAAATGCTTGAAAGTGTATGCAGATTGTACTAGGCCTCTAAGAGCAGACCTGAATGGTCAATTGTTAATTTCTTTACAAAACTTCTTGAAGCCAGTTTCCTCAGCCACCCTTGCTAATTGGTTCAGGGGAGTGATGGTGGAGGAGGGCATTGGCATCTAGAATTTTGGTGCTCGCTCTGCCAGAGGGGCCATGGCCTCTAAAGCGTTCTCCTTAGGGTCTACCTTGGAGGACATCTTGAGGACAGCTGATTGGTCTTCAGATTCAACCCTTTAAACATTTTTATTATAAACCTTTTGCAGCTTTTTGTTTCTGTGGTGGTAAATCAGCTTTGAACTAGCATAATCTGAGCCTCTGTTAGTGACATAAAATAAAACATTTGCTAACTTTCGCAGCAAGAATTTTCAATGCTATTAAGGACACAGAGGCAAGGATTATCCCACCTGAAAGGGTACACCTGTGGCAATGGCCTGCCTTTTTTCAGAATTAATGCTTAAAATAAATTGTTGGTTAAGTAATTTACTTTTGTCATTGTATTCATGGAATAGTGAGTCCGTGTACACCCACCCATCATTTTAATGTTTTATGGCAATAGAATAGTACCAGCTGTATGTTTTATGTTGCAGGTGCCAATCAGACACAAGGGTGACATAATTTGTAGCCTGATGTTCAGACAAGTTGTAGTGGTTTGCTGATGTACAAAGATAAGGCCCTCATTGGACGGATTATGTTCGACCTTACTGAAAAGAAGAGGTGGTTGTAATGATGTTTGTGTGGTTATGTGAAGGTTATACTGGACAATTCACAAACAAAGAGGCAGTCAAGATGGTGCTTATCTTTTGACAAATAACATTTGTTTAAAAAATATATATATGGTGCTTGTCATATTTGAAGGGACATATTGGCAGTGATTGGTGGACTGTTATTGAAAGGGTTCATGAGAAATTAAATTTGTTGGTCAAAATGTTTTTGATTAACTTCTGTTAAAAAGTTGCAGTAAAGGGGGGGCGTGGCTTGCTGCCGACTAAAATGGCAGCAGACTAGAGGAGCTCCGTGGGAAGAGTAGATTCCCCAATCAATCCGACCATTAATCCGATCACAAATCATACCTTGAGGAAGACCACATGTACGTGGAACCTGCGGTGAATCCAGTGATCTCCTCCCTGAGCGTGTGCGATCACCAGAATGCCAGAGCCTATTCCTGAGAGTGAAGCCAGGGGCTGTCCTGAAGTCGGGCCCCAGCGGGGAACGATCAGCGGCTGAGCCGACAGCCGCAGTGTTCAGAGCAGGCAGAGTGAAGCTGGGGCTGTGCGGCGCTGTCGGGCGCCGACTGAAGAGAGTGGAGGCTCCCCCCTGGGAAATAGCAGCGGACGCCGGGTAGCAGAGGGACACCCGTGACTCGGGCCCGCACACGATCTTCGGCTCGACTGCCCCGAGGTGTCCGGCGTGAGGAGTGGTCGAGCTGCAGGCTGCTGCTGGGACCTGTGAGGAGTCGGTGCGGGAGGTGAGCGGGCCCGACTCCAGGTGCGAACTGCCGGCGGGGGGAGTGGAGAGCAGGAAGGAGTTAAAAGCACCCGCCTGACACAAACTAGGGCCTGGATGGCCCAACAGAGACTCCCCCTATATTAATTATGGGCCCCACTCGCATTTGCAACCCATGGGCCATTGTGGAGCGCACTGATCCTGGAGACGGCCCCAGAGACTTAGAGTAGTGCACATGCTAGGACAGCGTCATTCATACACCACCCGGTGCAGGGGGCAGCGACCCCGGAGGATACCACCTGGATCCGCGCTCAGAGGCCGTGGCCAATTTAACCCCCTATACAGACTTCTTCTGGGCACGGGTAGTGTCTCTTCATAGCCACAAAGTCGCAGACGGCAAAAATGTGGCCCTTCGGGGTGCCCCTCTGGTGCTAGTGTGTCTCTGGGATGTGCGACCATCCACCCTCGGCCCCGGTACCTCCCAGCTACTTGCGGGCGGGAAAATCGTCAGGCCGCGCGTGGAGGAAAATCCTGCGGCTGGCGGCGGCGATTACCTGCCGGCGCAAAGTTCCCCGGATAAAAATGGGGGGCTGGGGGCGCGCATGACCACCCAGGGCAAATTGGACAAGTATGCATATGCTAGAGACTCGGAACGCAAAGAAACGCTGGATATGGCCCCGGAAGGAGAGGGGGCGAGTAAAGTGACGCTAGATGACATTATGGCTGCCCTCACGAATGTGCAGTCGACGGTGGGCACCATTTCTACAGATGTGTCTTTCCTACGGCGAGGGTCACAGAGGTGGAGCAAGTGACGAAAACCCTGTCCAGGGACACGGCCACATTGATAAAAAAAAGTCGGGCACCTGGAGGTGGAAAACAAAATACTGGCGACGAAGCTGGATGACCAGGAGGGGCGCTATCGCCGCAATAATGTCCGACTCACGTACATTCCGGAAAGTGAAGGGGGCCCGGCCATGGATCTCTACGTCGAAGAACTCATAAAGACCAGACTCCAACCAAGGGGGCTCTCCACCTTTTTCTCAGTGGAAAGAGCGATCAGAGTGCCGGGGGGTAAGCCCAAGCCCGGGGTGCCTCCCAGACCTGTCCTAGCCCGAATTTTTTATTTTTGCTACAGAGATGCGATACTTCAAACTGCAAGAGTGGCCCCACCGATTCGAATTCACAACTCAGTGGTATCCTCCTTCCCGGACTACATGGCGGTGGTTTCCAAGTGCCCCAGGAGCTTCTTTAAGGTTAAGAAAGAACTGCGTCGCAGAGAATTTGCTTACTCCATGCTGTTTCCGGCATTGGACAGATGGGGGTTTAAAATGGTAGCCCACTCAGAGTTCTCCTCATGGTTCTAGAGGGTTGGGTATCCTAGTTCGGAAACAAACGCCACTCATTATACATAGGACAAAGACGGACACAGGTGGCCGCTTTGCGGCACTTATCGGGCAGTGGGAAGGACACCCTATCAATATAGTGACAGTTTATATTCCTCCATCATTACGTGCAATCACCCTCCCAGCCCTCGGTGACTTTCTCCTTGATCTCCCGGAAGGGGAATTGCTGATTGGAGGGGACTTTAATGCGACGATGAATGGGACCTTGGATAGGCACCACGCGAGGGAGCAGGCATTGGGGGCATCACATCTGGGGGCTTTCTGGGTGCGCTTGGGCTTACAGACGTATGGAGGCATCGCCACCCCACGGCGCTCCAATTCACTTTTCATTCGGGAGTACATAACAGTTTATCCAGAATAGACTACTTTATTGCATCTCCGGATAGTTTGAAGCACGTGGAAGAGATTGAGATCAGACCTAGAGGCATTTCCGACCACTCTCCGATACTGTTAACATACACATATTACCAGAGGGGGCAGCAGCGTATATTTCCCATATTCCCTGGATACCTGAAGGTTCCCAAGATTAAGAAAGTTATAGTCTCCACAACACGACACTGTTACCAAGAAAAAGTTTAGTCGGTCCACTCTCCGACTATCTTATGGGAGGCCTATAAGACTGTTCTAAGGGGACAGGCCATCGCATTAATTACAGGTCATAGGTGGGACCAGCAGCAGGAGCTCACTACCATAGAGATGGAGTTACAGGTGGCCGACGCCCAACACTCTCGCAATCCAACGCGGGCCACGCTCCAGTGCTTGCACCTTAAACAACAATTGCATAGGGACTACCTTAGGGAAAGGACCAAACTCAAACTATCAGCTACGCGACATAAGATATATGAGACCGGCGACAAAGCCGGGAAACTGCTGGCATGGCTAAATAAAAAGGAACGAGACAAAAAGTGGATAGCGCAGCTACAGACGGGCGATGCTTCAGTAGCAACTGACCCACGATTGATAGTACATATGTTAGCCAACACTTCCAACAAGTCTACACATCTCTAACAGAGATGACTGTAGAAGAAGCGCTGACTTATGTAAAAGACATCGCAATGCCTAAACTTACACCGGAGGTGGCCCTTGAACTGGAGTCGGACCTCACAACCGACAAGCTGCTGGTGGCGATTGGCTTGTTACAATCTGGGAAGGCGGTAGGGCCTAACGGCATTCCTGTAGAACTTTATAAAAAGACGGCGGGTATAGTGGCCCCGCATATGCTAAATATGTACCCCGACAGTCTACAGACAGGTGAGCTCCCATTGGATCAGCGTCTGGCCACAGTGGTGGAGATCCCGAAGCCGGGTAAGCCACCGGAGGATTGTACCTCTTATCGCTCCATATCCTTAATAAAAGCTGAGGCCAAAATTCTAGAAAAACTCCTTGCGATCACTCACTTACCACAGCGCGCACTCTGCTGATAGAGCTTTTAAAAATCTTTTATTCATTTGTACGATCGCGCTGCATACATGCGCTTGCTTTTTTACTTTCTGTTGACTTGGGGGTGATATTTAGCACTAGCTCCTACCTTGCACTGTAATCGTTGGTCACCCCGCATTTGGAGGGAATTAGGGCGATTTAGGTCCCGATATTTACGGCATCGCGGCGATTCAGGCCGCCATCTTGGGTGGGAGAATCAGGTGCTGCCAACTCACGGGCGCCATCTTTGTTGTGGGACTAGTCGTTCCCTCGCAGGACTCCCGCGTTTGGAGGAGCCTTTAAAAACCCGAACCCTTCTCGCTGGTAGGTAGACTCACTTACCGCAGCGCGCACTCTGCTGATAGAGCTTTTATAAATCTTTTATTCATTTGTATGATCGCGCTGCATACATGCGCCTGCTTTTTTACTTTCTGTTGACTTGGGGGTGATATTTAGCACTAGCTCCTACCTTGCACTGTAATCGTTGGTCACCCCGCATTTGGCGGGAATTAGGGCGATTTAGGTCCCGATATTTACCGCATCGCAGCGATTCAGGCCGCCATCTTGGGTGGGGGAATCAGGTGCTGCCGACTCACGGGCGCCATCTTTGTTGTGGGACTAGTCGTTCCCTCGCAGGACTCCCGCGTTTGGAGGAGCCTTTAAAAAACCCGTACCCTTCTCGCTGGCAGGTAGACTCACTTACCGCAGCGCGCACTCTGCTGATAGAGCTTTTAAAAATCTTTTATTCATTTGTACGATCGCGCGGCATACATGCGCTTGCTTTTTTACTTTCTGTTGACTTGGGGGTGATATTTAGCACTAGCTCCTACCTTCCACTGTAATCGTTGGTCACCCCGCATTTGGCGGGAATTAGGGCGATTTAGGTCCCGATATTTACCGCATCGCGGCGATTCAGGCCGCCATCTTGGGTGGGGGAATCAGGTGCTGCCGACTCACCGGCGCCATCTTTGTTGTGGGACTAGTCGTTCCCTCGCAGGACACCGCGTTTGGAGGAGCCTTTAAAAACCCGAACCCTTCTCGCTGGCAGGTAGACTCACTTACCGCAGCGCGCACTCTGCTGATAGAGCTATGAAAAATCTTTTATTCATTTGTACGATCGCGCTGCATACATGCGCTTGCTTTTTTACTTTCTGTTGACTTGGGGGTGATATTTAGCACTAGCTCCTACCTCGCACTGTAATCGTTGGTCACCCCGCATTTGGAGGGAATTAGGGCGATTTAGGTCCCGATATTTACGGCATCGCGGCGATTCAGGCCGCCATCTTGGGTGGGAGAATCAGGTGCTGCCAACTCACGGGCGCCATCTTTGTTGTGGGACTAGTCGTTCCCTCGCAGGACTCCCGCGTTTGGAGGAGCCTTTAAAAACCCGAACCCTTCTCGCTGGTAGGTAGACTCACTTACCGCAGCGCGCACTCTGCTGATAGAGCTTTTATAAATCTTTTATTCATTTGTATGATCGCGCTGCATACATGCGCCTGCTTTTTTACTTTCTGTTGACTTGGGGGTGATATTTAGCACTAGCTCCTACCTTGCACTGTAATCGTTGGTCACCCCGCATTTGGCGGGAATTAGGGCGATTTAGGTCCCGATATTTACCGCATCGCAGCGATTCAGGCCGCCATCTTGGGTGGGGGAATCAGGTGCTGCCGACTCACGGGCGCCATCTTTGTTGTGGGACTAGTCGTTCCCTCGCAGGACTCCCGCGTTTGGAGGAGCCTTTAAAAAACCCGTACCCTTCTCGCTGGCAGGTAGACTCACTTACCGCAGCGCGCACTCTGCTGATAGAGCTTTTAAAAATCTTTTATTCATTTGTACGATCGCGCGGCATACATGCGCTTGCTTTTTTACTTTCTGTTGACTTGGGGGTGATATTTAGCACTAGCTCCTACCTTCCACTGTAATCGTTGGTCACCCCGCATTTGGCGGGAATTAGGGCGATTTAGGTCCCGATATTTACCGCATCGCGGCGATTCAGGCCGCCATCTTGGGTGGGGGAATCAGGTGCTGCCGACTCACCGGCGCCATCTTTGTTGTGGGACTAGTCGTTCCCTCGCAGGACACCGCGTTTGGAGGAGCCTTTAAAAACCCGAACCCTTCTCGCTGGCAGGTAGACTCACTTACCGCAGCGCGCACTCTGCTGATAGAGCTATGAAAAATCTTTTATTCATTTGTACGATCGCGCTGCATACATGCGCTTGCTTTTTTACTTTCTGTTGACTTGGGGGTGATATTTAGCACTAGCTCCTACCTCGCACTGTAATCGTTGGTCACCCCGCATTTGGCGGGAATTAGGGCGATTTAGGTCCCGATATTTACCGCATCGCGGCGATTCAGGCTGCCATCTTGGGTGGGGGAATCAGGTGCTGCCGACTCACGGGCGCCATCTTTGTTGTGGGACTAGTCGTTCCCTCGCAGGACTCCCGCGTTTGGAGGAGCCTTTAAAAACCCGAACCCTTCTCGCTGGCAGGTAGACTCACTTACCGCAGCGCGCACTCTGCTGATAGAGCTTTCAAAAATCTTTTATTCATTTGTACGATCGCGCTGCATACATGCGCTTGCTTTTTTACTTCCTGTTGACTTGGGGGTGATATTTAGCACTAGCTCCTACCTTGCACTGTAATCGTTGGTCACCCCGCATTTGGCGGGAATTAGGGCGATTTATGTCCCGATATTTACCGCATCGCGGCGATTCAGGCCGCCATCTTGGGTGGGGGAATCAGGTGCTGCCGACTCACGGGCGCCATCTTTGTTGTGGGACTAGTCGTTCCCTCGCAGGACTCCCGCGCTTACAGTTATTTAAGATGTATAATCATCAGGCGCGCAGCGGATGCGCGCCAGAGGCGCGCCAGAGGTAAGCCCGTTCGCGCCCGTTCGCGCACAGGTCGCGCCGGGCACGGGTAATGCTGCCCTCTCGTCCCCTATCCACCTAGTATACTCAGGAGACGTGCTCATAAGTCTTGACTCACGGCCCAACGCTAGCTGTCGGTCACTTACCACGGCCAACCGTTTGGAGACGCTATCCTGTGGCTTGCTTAACGTTAGATCTCTTAGCAAGCATCATGTGGAAACTGCATTTCTTGTGGAGTCTTATGAGTTGGACGTGCTCTTCATGACAGAGACTTGGACTAGAGCTGATAGCGTGGTGGAACTGGGCTTAGCCTGTCCTCTGGGCTATAAAATTAGGCACAATCCTCGTGTAGGAAATAGAGGGGGTGGTATAGGTTTCATCTTTAGGGAAGAACTGGATCTTCCTCAGCTGCAGATTAGGGAAGTCCCGGGCTGTGAACTAATGTCCTTTTCTTTAAAAGGACAGGGAGGCGTCCTGCTCTCTGGGTTGTTGTGCTATAGACCCCCGGCCAATGCTCTGTCAGCCATATCTGAGCTGGTAGATCTTATTTATGATCTTTCTAATACCCACACCAGATTTATGGTGCTGGGAGATTTTAACTTATGGCCGAAGGGTTCTGCAGACTCAGCCTATAAAGATCTGGTCCAGGCCTGCTGCAATATTCACCTGCAGCAGTTGGTGCTTTCTCAGATCCACTTAAAGGGCCACGCCTTAGATCTGATCTTTGCGGATGCTAGTCAGGCTGTGATCCGGGACATTATCCCTCAATGCTGGACGGATCACGCTCTTGTTCACTTCTCACTTTTTCTCCCTGCTCATACCTTGAAGAGTAGCAGCTCAGGAGTCGCCACCAAATTTAGTAGGCAATGGTCCAAGCTCTTAAAACACTCAAGCCTACCAACTCTGCTTCCAGAGGGATTCACCTTAGGAGGAAGCGCGGAGGAGAGCTACGAGATCTTTAGTCGGAAAATCACAGACTCTTTGGATCTTATGGCCCCTCTGCGGAAAGCTAGGGACACGTTTAAACTTGCCATGCCTTGGTACTCACAAGATCTTCTCCAGCTGAAACTCCGGTGTAAGCGGGCGGAACGAGCCTGGAGAAAACAGTATCTTGAATCTGACAAGTCTGTCTTTAAACAGACCTTGGCGGACTATAAAGCGCAGATTAAGTGTGCCAAAGACAGGTTTCTCGAGGAAACGCTGCTGCGAGCAGGGAATAAATCTCAGACCCTGTTTAAAATCGTCAAGGATCTCTCTCGGCCTGCCTGTGCCACTAATGACATCCCGGCTTCGCAATCTTTATGCGACTCTTTGGTAAAGGCATTCGAGGATAAGATCGCCACTATTCTGAGAAACCTTGGTGGACCGACCAATCCTTGTCCCCAGCATCTGCCTGACACAGCTCTGGTATCCACCTCCGGGATTGTTGGGGAAGTTAGAAGGCAGGCACAGCTGGATAGTTTTCCCCTCCCCTCCTTCGAAGACTTCTGCTCTTTGGCAAATGGTATATCGTCTGGCTCTCCCCTGGACCCCCTTCTCATAAATTCTGGAAAACGTTTCAAGAAGAGCTTTTTTCCCCTCTTCATGCCATCTGTTGTCAGTCTCTTAGTACCGCCAGGGTGCCGGAATGCTGGAAAATGGCTGTGGTCTCTCCTCTTTTGAAAAAGGCTACACTGGATCCCACCTGCCCGGCGAATTATAGACCTATTTCGCTGATCCCTTTTCCTATTAAGATTTTGGAGAAGCTGGTTACCAAACATCTGTCCAGCTTCATGGAGTCTAATAGCTGCCTGGATGTGGCTCAGTTTGGCTTCAGGCCAGCTCATGGCACTGAGTCCGCATTGGTGGTGGGTCTGGACGATCTACGTTCGCAAGTCGACTCTGGCCGGGCAGCCTTTTTAGTGGTGCTCGACATGTTGGCCGCGTTCGATACGGTCAGCCACGCCATCCTGGTCAGGAAATCGAGGTGGCTGGCCTGGCTCGGGACTGGCTGGTCTCCTATCTTGGTGACAGACACCAGGTGGTAGCCCTGCCGCCCTACAGATCTGACATCAAAAGAGTAGGGCAGGGTGTACCCCAAGGGTCGGCTATCAGCCCTATTTTATTTAACCTGTATCTCCGTCCTCTGGTTAGGCTGATTAAGTCCTTTGGTATTGGGGCCATCAACTATGCTGATGACACGCAGCTTATCTTCTCATTTGAAGGTAGTGATGCTGTGTCTCAGGAGACCTTCCACCGCTGTATGACAGCTACTGCGGAATGGCTGCGCCAAAACTCTTTGCAGTTTAATAGTTCAAAAACTGAGGTGCTGCATTGTTCCTTGGACCGTATCCCATGGCAATGCCGACTGACTTTTGGCCTATTTCCTCCCAGGGTAATATCGTGGCGGCAGACTCTGTCCGGAATTTGGGTGTGATGTTTGGATCAAATTTACAGCTGGATGCATTCGCGAATAAAACAGTGGCTACTTGTATACTGCTGCTTCGCACGCTACACAAGATCCTTCCCATTCTCCCGGCCCATGCTCGACCAGAGGTGGTGCATAGTATCATCTTAAGCAGGTTGGATTACTGCAACGCACTACTTCTGGGCGCGCCCGACACCCTGATTGGCAAGTTGCAGCGAATACAGAACATGGCTGCTAAGCTGGCACTCTCTCGGCGGCGTTTTGACTCCTCCTCTCTGGCGCTTGCAGACCTTCATTGGCTGCCAATCCATCAGCACATTTGTTTCAAGGCAGTATGCCTAGTTTTTAGGGCCCTTCATGGTCAGGGGCCTGTTCCGCTGCAGGAGCTGTTTTCGTGGTATACGCCAGCCAGACCCCTGCGATCTTCATCAGCATGCCTGGTGGTAGTTCCCAAGATCTGGAGGACCCGGATGGGTGGACGCCCCTTCGGATTTTCGGCAGCCAAACTATGGAATTCTCTTCCTCTGTTCCTAAGAAGCGTCGGGGAATTCTCCTCTTTTAAGAAAGGGTTAAAAACTTTCCTTTTTCCCAGGATAGTGTAGACATTGTGGCAGTGTTCCATCGCGTATGGTTTCAAGGAGTTAAAGCGCCAGGATACCCTTTGGGTGACAGTTTAGCGCTATATAAATACGCGCTACGATACAATACGATACGATACGATCAGACTGACCCCACACCTCACAACACTGATTCACCCGGACCAGTCCGGGTTCAATCCCAATAGAAATACAGCATTAAACTTGAGGTGTTTACATGGAGTGATGACCCGCAAGCCCTATCTCCAGGAGCCGGATGTTCCCCTGTCGTTGGATGCTCGTATGGCGTACGATATGGTGGAATGGCCCTTTTCGTTCGCTGTGCTGCAGCACTTGAGTTTCGGCCCAAAGTTCTGCGCTTGGGTGCGTCTCCTGTACACAAAACCACTGGCACACGTGACGGCTAAGGGTCATATGTCCCACGACTTCCCTTTGACCTCTGGCACGCATCAGGGCTGCCCGCTGTCACCGCTGCTTTTCGCTCTAGTGTTGGAACTGCTGGCGGCATGGATCAGATGGGAGCCAATGATCCGAGGTATTAAGTGGACGGAAGAATGGGATTACCGCATCTCGCTATATGCGGGCGACGTTTTACTCTACCTGGCCTCTCCTAAGCGGTCCATTCTGGTACTCCTGAATATACGTGGTTCAGGGTACACAATAAACTGGTCAAAATCAATACTTTTTGTTCTCCATGGTCTACTGCCGCAGCTCCCAAAGAACTGCCCGCTGCATGTCTCTGGAGAGGCCTTTAAATATCTAGGTATCTATATCGCAGCGGACCCGGGCGAGTTTATAAAAGGAATCTAACGCCCCCCTGGAGCATTTAAAAAGGGATGCAGCTCATTGGGGGACTCTTCCACTGACATTGTTGGGAAAGGTGGTGCATTTTAAAATGATGGCGCTGCCTCGTATCCTCTACGTGTTAGAAAATACCCCGTACCCAGTGCCAGCGGACTAATTAAAAAAAATAGCGGCTCAGGTTTCCGGGCTGTTATGGGGGAACAGACCTGCGCGCATAGCTCAGCGTAAATTGACTAGAGGGTGGTACGATGGCGGCATTGCACTCCCCGACAAACAGCTATATTATTGGGCGGCCCAACTGAAGGTAGTCAACCAGTTGATACATGCCCCACGGACAGATCCGGCTTTTAAGGCAGATAGGAGCGGGCTGGGGATTGAAGGCATGATGTCGGCACTTTATAACAGGAAACACACGCCAGCGGTAGTTGGTCCCACAAGGCAGACGGTCCACATATGGCATTAAGCACACGCTAAATTAGGCTGGAAGGGAATAATAACCCAGCTTACCCCTCTATGGGACACACAACGCTTGGGCGGCCTTCGAAATTACAAAGGATTTGATAAAAGGGACGCAATCGGTATATCCACTGTGGGTGACATGTGGTACAAAGTGGAGGTAAAGACATTTGAACGTCTACAAACACAGTATGAGCTAGCGCCTTCTGAAATCTTTAAGTATATGCAGATAAAAAATGCGTCACAGGAGCTGTTACCATCCAACTCTGAGGTTCCAGAGGCCAACCCCCTGGAGGACAGACTGCTGTCAGAGTGCATGCAGAAGCGAGCGACTTCCCTCACCTACCATAAATTAGTAAACAATTTGCCTGACCCAAATGTGTCACTTAGAGAAAAGTGATCTCAAGACGTGGGGGACTTCGAAGACTCCGAATGGCAGGAGGCGACAGCCTCCCCGCGGGACGTTGGCATACCCTCAAGACTCAAATTAGTACAGCTCAAAATTTTACATAGAACTTATTATTCGAGACATCCTACATAAAATAGGGACAGCGTCACACCCGTACTGCCTAAGACGATGTGGGGATGAGGGTACGTTCTTCCACACTGTGTGGGAGTGTCAGAGGATCATGGAGTATTGGTGAAAGTAATGAGGACCATATCACAGACGGTGGAGGTATCGTTAACGCCGGAGCCCAGAAGATGCTTACTAAATGTGTGGGAACCGAATGATTTTACACGCCCGGCGCAGACGTGGGCCACACTGGGAATAATGGTGGCGAAGCGCAATATAGCACAAAAGTGGGGTGCGGGAGAGTCGCCAACACTCAATGCATGGTGTGGGGATCTAGATACAGCCATGGTGGCCGAGAAAGCAGCATTTATTAATCGAGGCTGTCCTCAGAAGTGGAGCAGGGTATGGGGGCCTGGAACAAATTCAGGGGGTACAATTGTGAGCCACCAAGGACACAGGAGGAAGGGGAGTCTGAGGATGACAATGAGGGGGGGACGTGAAGTTCTTGGAGGGAATACTGTACTCTGCTATAGTGTGTGTACCATTACTACGACCACTGCCAAAATGCTGATGTTGTCAGAATCAATTATTGTACTATTTGACCAACATGTGCCTTGCTTATAATCACAATAAAAAGGTTTAGAAAAGGTTTAGAAAAAAAAAGTAGCAGTAAAGGAAGAGAAGCATAATCCTCGCCTTTGTGTCCTTAATAGAATTGAAAATTCTTGTTGCAAAAGCTATCAGTCTCTTTATTTCTATCGACCTACTCCTGCTCTGCTCTAAGCTCCAACTAACAACATTTTAAAGTGTACGGATCTGCCTTGCTTGCATTATGGCACTTAAGCAACTTTCAACATGCCCCATGCACACAAATATATATTACCACCAAACGTGCCAATTAAAATGACCTTTTGTATATGTGGTAATGTACTTGGGGTATATCTTTTATGTTTATGTTGGAATGTTGAATCAGGATGTAGAGTAGAATGTTGGTGAAGGAATTCTAGGAGCAGGTACAGGAGAATGGTGAACGGAGGTAGAGAGACATTTTGTGTAAAGTGTCTGAGGCTGTTGAATATCTTGAAAATGGGGGGGGCCGTGGCCTGCAGCCAAGGAAGATGCCCGCACACTAGGAGAGCTGTGCTGGCAGTCTGCAGCTACACACCCACAATCTGGCATCATCTGTGTCTGGAGAGACACCCACCATCTTAAGTAACTGTAGGGAGCCTGGGGAGCGTAAGGGACCCGCAGAGAAGTGATAAACCGGCGGAAATCAGCAGCTAGGGCCGCCCGATCCCCAGCAACAAAATGACGCCTGCCGCTACCGTGAGCGGCTTCTAAACTAGTGCGGCCGGCAGTGAGGCCTGGGTTCTCTCAGCGGACGAAGGAGACCAGGGATTGAGACTCTGCGGGCCCGATACAGGCAGGAGTTCTGCAGCTTGCTCTGGGTGAGACCCGTGATCCTGGGCTTGGTGGTGCCCTAACTGGCGGCACGGCCTGGGGCGCTCCTGGCGGTCCTTGACAGCGGAGTGCACATAAGTCCCCGGTGCGGCACGGCAGAGGTGGGAAAGACGCAATCCGCCCCGTGTGTGGCCTTGCGATTCTGGCGCTCGCGTTGACCACTGGGCGCCGCAGAGAGAAGAAGGCCGTCTAATATCGGTGAGGAGCAGTGCGTGGGGCAGAACTGGTGCAGTGCACATGAGGGGCACAGGACAGAAGGCCGGCTGAGGTGAGGAGTGGCGGGGCGGCTTGGATCTCGTCCTGAGGCCGCCGGAACCCTGATGGACATTGGCCCTCTCTCCCCAGTGTGCACGGTGTGAATATGGCGCTCTGACCTGAGGTGCCTTGCAGGATACAACAAGCCCGGTTCGAATAGGCGCAGCGGCTGGCCCCGGGGGTGTACGTGAGGCCCAGGGAGTTTGCGACAGAGCGGGGTGGTGGCTGCATACTGAGAGGTCCCGCATGTAACGGAGACGATGTGGGGATGAGGGTACGTTCTTCCACACTGTGTGGGAGTGTCAGAGGATCATGGAGTATTGGTGAAAGTAATGAGGACCATATCACAGACGGTGGAGGTATCGTTAACGCCGGAGCCCAGAAGATGCTTACTAAATGTGTGGGAACCGAATGATTTTACACGCCCGGCGCAGACGTGGGCCACACTGGGAATAATGGTGGCGAAGCGCAATATAGCACAAAAGTGGGGTGCGGGAGAGTCGCCAACACTCAATGCATGGTATGGGGATCTAGATACAGCCATGGTGGCCGAGAAAGCAGCATTTATTAATCGAGGCTGTCCTCAGAAGTGGAGCAGGGTATGGGGGCCTGGAAAAAATTCAGGGGGTACAATTGTGAGCCACCAAGGACACAGGAGGAAGGGGAGTCTGAGGATGACAATGAGGGGGGGACGTGAAGTTCTTGGAGGGAATACTGTACTCTGCTATAGTGTGTGTACCATTACTACGACCACTGCCAAAATGCTGATGTTGTCAGAATCAATTATTGTACTATTTGACCAACATGTGCCTTGCTTATAATAACAATAAAAAGGTTTAGAAAAGGTTTAGAAAAAAAAAGTAGCAGTAAAGGAAGAGAAGCATAATCCTCGCCTTTGTGTCCTTAATAGAATTGAAAATTCTTGTTGCGAAAGCTATCAGTCTCTTTATTTCTATCGACCTACTCCTGCTCTGCTCTAAGCTCCAACTAACAAAATTTTAAAGTGTACGGATCTGCCTTGCTTGCATTATGGCACTTAAGCAACTTTCAACATGCCCCATGCACACAAATATATATTACCACCAAACGTGCCAATTAAAATGACCTTTTGTATATGTGGTAATGTACTTGGGGTATATCTTTTATGTTTATGTTGGAATGTTGAATCAGGATGTAGAGTAGAATGTTGGTGAAGGAATTCTAGGAGCAGGTACAGGAGAATGGTGAACGGAGGTAGAGAGACATTTTGTGTAAAGTGTCTGAGGCTGTTGAATATCTTGGAAATGGGGGGGGGCGTGGCCTGCAGCCAAGGAAGATGCCCGCACACTAGGAGAGCTGTGCTGGCAGTCTGCAGCTACACACCCACAATCTGGCATCATCTGTGTCTGGAGAGACACCCACCGTCTTAAGTAACTGTAGGGAGCCTGGGGAGCGTAAGGGACCCGCAGAGAAGTGATAAACCGGCGGAAATCAGCAGCTAGGGCCGCCCGATCCCCAGCAACAAAATGACGCCCGCCGCTACCGTGAGCGGCTTCTAAACTATGCGCCTGCCCGAGGCCACGCAGTGGCCATAAGGAGGGCGGGCCACTAGTCACGGAGGGCTGTCCCGCCCCCGCATGACGCAGTTGTTTCCTCACCTGAGGCAGTCTCCCCTGGTTGGTGGAGACTGGTAAGTGATGCACGTCCGGGGCGGCTGGGAGGAGCCGTCTGGAGTACATCAGACCTCTGCCCCGCTGGGGAGGCCTCTTTGCCGCTCCGGACGTCGCAGTTCCATGTTGGGACACTCTTTTGCTCCCGGTTGCCGTTGGATCACCCTTGTGACGCGTTGTACCGGGTCTGGCGGCGGTTTTGTTCCGGTGAGTGTGGGCGTGGTAGCCGTTGGTTTCCTCTCCCCTATCCCGCTTCTGGCTCCGTGTGGGAGTCGGGTCGTTTGTGTTTTGTTGAGCAGGAGTTGGGGTCGGCGTGGTCGCGAAACCTCCACTTGAGGGGGTAGTGCTGTGCTGCAGAGGATGGAGTGGCATCAAGCCTGGGACGTTTGTGTAGCGCGGGCACTGCCGTTTGTTAGGAGCATGGTGGCGGAGTGTGTCCCTCCCCCTGGCCATGTTGAGGAGGCCCGTCGAAGTTCAAAGGCAGTTGCGCGAAGCTGTTGTACCGCCAGGGCTGGGTCATGGCATTCTCGAGCGGGTTGGTGAATTAACGTTGTATGCTTATTTGTTCCGGTTCGTGTACTACTATTCGAGTGGTGGGGGTTGGGGCTGCCGTGTCCAAAGCCTGCCTGTGACCGCTGCGTTCCCCTTACGGTCCAGACCGGAGTTAGGCTGAAGAATACTAATGGGGTTTGACGTGCGCATTCTACTCTAGGTTTGGTTTCCGCTCTTTCTACTAGAACGGGTACATAGCTGCCGTAGGTCTATCTTCCGAGTTCGCAATCTCTAGGGTGTGTCGCGTGTTTCGTGCCGCGCGATGCTTGCAGTCTCTTGGGTGTGCCTACGCCATCTGTTAGGATGCCTCCTCGGGTATCTGTTAATATGGCTCCTCGGGTATCCGCCACGCGTCGGACCCCGCAAGGCGGTTAATTTATCTTGAAGTTCATTAATTGATCAGCATAGAGCGTTCAACCGGTGGAGCTTTCCTTGAGGGACCAAATTGATATTTGAGCAAACGGAAAATTCATTTACTAAGTTGGGGCCTGGCTGCGTCTCCCGCTGCATAGCGCGTTATTTCATTGGAGTTGTTGCTTCTCCTGGGTAAGGTTTCTGGAAGGATGAGGTGTCCATCGGTCGGTTCTGAATTACTGACCAACGGGTAAGAACAGTCGCACACTTGGGAGTTTAATTAAGACGGCATGTTCGAAGTGTGCATTTGCATTGTGGTGATTGTACGGAATCTCTGGCGCCTGTATTTAGACTCGCTGCAGGCTGATTATGTTTATACTAACTGACTATGTATGTCTCCTGGGCTTGTTTGCTAGTTGGTATATCTTCGGGCTGCTGGTACCATATCTGCTTGCGGACAATTATCGGGCGGCAGGTCCCATTAGCTCCGGCGCACGTGGGTAATGGCGTTCGGGTCCGGCTATCCCCAGGGGCATTAGATCGCGTGAGGTTCCGCCCATGTGGGTTTAGCGCCTGGTGCATACAGTATCTTTGGCATGGGTATTGCAAGGGGTTTGTTTCCTTTGTGAAGGAGGAGGAGCTTAGTGTTTGTATGGCTCGGGGGTAGAGGTACACCTTCGCAGGGTGCGGGTTCTTAAAGGTCGCCTCTGGTCGCCATCTTGGCCACAGGGGCGGGAACTGTCTGGCCCGCCCCAGGAACAGCGTAGTGCAATGTGGCAGATTGGACTTACCGATCGTACTCGGGCCATTCATGGAGTAGACCTTTGCTAAGCAATGCTTGCTGGCCCGTACAGCGGTACGCCAGGCAAGCGCCCAGTACTGTGAAACTAGCTATGAGGTATGCGTGCCACTTATGAAGTTGACCTCTATTATGCATTACCTGCCGGTCCGTACAGCGGGACATCATTCAAGCGCCCGGCACAGGGTAGCTACCTAGGAGGTATGCGCAGTTTTATGTACGCGCCATTTAGGAAGTAAACCTCTATTAGCACTGCTTGCTGGCCTGTACAGCAGTTCACTATTCTAGCGCCCAGGAGCCTATGAGGTATGCGCTGTTTTATGTTCGGCGAAGTAAAGAAATGCCAGCGTGCTCCGCAACGTGTACCCTAGGCAGTTGGTCGGATCTCGCGTAGGGTCAAGTCTTGAGGGGACTCCACGCTGTCCCGCCCCGTGCCAAAAATCGGTTTTGGACTAGGCGCCAAGGGTAGCAGTTCGATTATCGGTATGGTAATAACGCGAGGAACCGCGGCTGGGGAGTCTTCTTCCTGTATTTGGTCTCGACAAGAGGCATTGTAAGTATTGGTGCGCGAAGATGGAGATTGTTTTCGCGACCTAATAGCCCTTGCACAAACTACAAAACGTGCCAACGTTTAAGTTATACACTGTCGGGTTTTCGTGTGAAACTTTTGAGACTTCCCTGATATTCGAAAATACTACATTATTTCCATCATTATGACATTAATCTTCCCTGGCGATTGTCGAGTGTAGGGGAGGCTAAGCTGCACTGTAGCAGTGTGCAAGTGTCTGCCAGCATTAGTGCAATCGCAAACGAAGGGAAACTGAGAATGTGGTCGCCCCATTGCTTCGTAGGAAATGCTGTGCGCACATATGTATAAAGTGGCTGTAGTTACACCTACCCTGTTCAGTACTTGAATCCAACCAGCGAGTTACTCAAAGCTGCATTGTTTGCTTGCATTTGGTGTGTGTCTACCAAGAACTTTGTTATTCATTGTGTTAGATCACTGTCCAATATAGTCTGTGATTTCGCATATTGCTAAAACATGTCTTTCTGGTGATTAGCAAATCTGAAGCTATGTTTCCTGCAGATTATAACAGTTGGTTATACTTAGTTTTTATACATGCAGTGCAGAGGCCTTAGGTCTCTCCTAGGCTGCACTTGCGCTGTCTCATCGAGACATGATGCAGGCACGATAAGGGCATGATGCCCCGCCCGCTTTCTGCCCATCATTTTATCGGATCTTTCATTTAAGGTTTCTAGCACGAGTTGCCGAAGAGATCCAATTATGACCTGCTCATTCGTACTAGGAACAGAAGTTTAATGGCTGATTTTGCCACTTGTAAATTCTGGAAGCGGTAGTGACATTGTTCGTCATATCGTACATGTATCGGGTTTTCTTTTACAGCTTTATACTATAGCCATAACTCTACTCTAATGTAGCCCCGGTACTCCCTTATCAAGCTATAGATCAGCATGGCAGGTAGTTATCTACAATGGTGTGGGTGGGAGTATGTCATCAGCATAGCATGTGATAGAATTGGTCTGATAATATTATAGCTGGATGCTGGACAGGAATTGAGAATAAACCATACTCCTGTTTCTTATATGAAGAAACTCCCTCACTGAGACAGGCATAAACAAGAGCGTAGCTGCAGCGGGTGCAGTGGCACCCAGGACATTTGAATCCTCTAGGTTGGGCCGCTGTGTCGTGCTACGTTCAGACCTGTTTTCCGGAGCATTCATCAGGAGTGAGTTCAGGGGCCCCTCACAGGTGGAAAGGGTCTGGTATGCATGCCGTTGGGTACACTATTTGCAGTTAGTGGGGTCTTTTCAGAGACGTGCGCGGTTTCAGCGTTGGCCCAAGCTCAGGGAGAAGGTAACATGCTGCTTTACAGGTTGTGGGGGCAGACTTCCATCCCAACTGAACTCCCTGGGGGGGTCCTTCCTGTGCCAGGGGAATTCAATATCCTGTATTAAGATTTCCCAAACCTAACACTTGTGTCTTTGTGTTATTTGCGGGTTTGGGCATTTGTGGGGCGGGGGTTCTTGTGGCCCTGATGTGACTAGTGCGGCCGGCAGTGAGGCCTGGGTTCTCTCAGCGGACGAAGGAGACCAGGGATTGAGACTCTGCGGGCCCGATACAGGCAGGAGTTCTGCAGCTTGCTCTGGGTGAGACCCGTGATCCTGGGCTTGGTGGTGCCCTAACTGGCGGCACGGCCTGGGGCGCTCCTGGCGGTCCTTGACAGCGGAGGGCACATAAGTCCCCGGTGCGGCACGGCAGAGGTGGGAAAGACGCAATCCGCCCCGTGTGTGGCCTTGCGATTCTGGCGCTCGCGTTGACCACTGGGCGCCGCAGAGAGAAGAAGGCCGTCTAATATCGGTGAGGAGCAGTGCGTGGGGCAGAACTGGTGCAGTGCACATGAGGGGCACAGGACAGAAGGCCGGCTGAGGTGAGGAGTGGCGGGGCGGCTTGGATCTCGTCCTGAGGCCGCCGGAACCCTGATGGACATTGGCCCTCTCTCCCCAGTGTGCACGGTGTGAATATGGCGCTCTGACCTGAGGTGCCTTGCTGGATACAACAAGCCCGGTTCGAATAGGCGCAGCGGCTGGCCCCGGGGGTGTGCGTGAGGCCCAGGGAGTTTGCGACAGAGCGGGGTGGTGGCTGCATACTGAGAGGTCCCGCATGTAACGGATGATGTATAGCTGGCGATCACTCCCAGTGCGATCGGGCCCTAAATCGCATGCCAGATCAAGCAAGAGGGACACAGGAGTTCTTTCGGCCTACCTAACGTGCATCAGTAGCTGTCCAGCCATTGTCAAAGCACGGGGCCTGGCACATGGTGGTTGGACTCAGCCTTGTGGGGGCCCTGCAGCAAGAGTGGGCGGCGAGACGGCGCGCTAATAACCACCAGACCTAATAGTACTGAGCCACAGGTGGCCTTGACACACCAAATACTCTGCCAGCCTACAAAAGGCCCCGATAGGCCTCCACAAAGGATTCCCCATACAAACCAGAACGCCGGGGTGAACTTCATGGTCATGAGCCGGAATAGACCGCCAGCACAATGCCAATCAAATCACATAAACAAATACACAGTGGCTATGGGTAAAGAGGACGGTCACCAAGGGGGAAGCCAGCAGTACAAAGCGGAAAAAACAAGAAGTATCCCAACTGGTATAATTTGTAGGCAGTTAATCTGGATATGTATACACTATTATCCACACAGAAACAAGGAGACTCTAGTAGTTTGTAGCATGTGCTCATGGCAACATTTATCCTTAGAGATCAAGAAGGGGATGTCCATTGAATCATTTACAGTTGTAACAGCACTGTAGTAACATAATTAATAGCGATTCGTGACTACCGAAATTGTACCTGGTGCTCGTGGTATGTGAGTGAAGAACCGGAGTAGCAACTCAAGTGACAATGTGAACAGCGTGGGCGGCGCGAAGAGGTAAGTGCAACAATATATACAGTGAATAATTGGTACAGTATGGTTCTGGTTAACTTCAGGAGTTTTAGTTTGTAGTTGAATGTATTTATCGTTCAAGAACCATTCCGTTTGACACGCCTATGGCTGCGCTGGTGTGTCGACGACGTTTCGATCCGCGTCAATTGGGATTAGCATCAGGACTGGGTTGGGATGGAAAACAGTGCGGAGGCTGCGCGTGGTCAGCGGGGGGCCGTGCTCGGGAGAATCAATCTCTCGTGGGCGAGGAATTGGCAAATTGCTCTGGTTAGGCTTTCGTCGTCATGAACGATCACACACGGATCGACTCCCGGGACCTACCGTGACTGCCTCCTTCCTGATTCACCTAATCGCGCACTGTTCACCTGGTGCTCCGCACTTTTTTTGTTTAATATATTTATCAACTCTTTAAATAAACTCTTTGACCTTGTTGTCACATTTGCTTTTAATCATGTTTTATAACTGAATCATTTCATCTTGTTATTCACAATATTCATAACAACATGCATTTATGTACTTTGTTTCACAAAATAACATATTTTCTTTAGTACATTTCAACGTTATACATATTACATTTGATCACTTTTTCTTGTGTAGCCCAATGCATTTCGGCACAGTTAGATGCCTTCATCAGGGGCAATTCTGCAAAAATAAGAATAAAGATGCATGATATAAGTGTTTTGTTCTGTATTGTAGATGGGGGTTCACGTGAATATTGTTAATGGTGTGCCTACCTGGTAACGCCTATTGTGTGGTGATATGTCTTTACGAATATCCTCCTTGCCCACAAGTTTTCTGTTTGAATAGAAATGAAAACTCTACTTTAACTGACTGCCTGAACGTATGTAAACCAAATTGTCGTGTCCTAGTCTAGTTACGTACCTCGTATGCTGCGTGTCAATGTTCTGAAACAACAAATATAAACGTACTTAAATATCTGTTTCTATCACCACAAAGCCAAAGTTTCCTTTTTGAATAGAAACGAAACCTCTACTTTAACTGACTGCCTGAACGTATGTAAACCAAATTGTCGTGTCCTAGTCTATTTACGTACCTCGTATTCTGCGTGTCAATGTTCTGAAACAACAAATATAAACGTACTTAAATATCTGTTTCTCTCACCACAAAACCAACTGTAATACTGAAAAAGAAAAATATTTGGTCCAAACCATACCTTATCTTCACTATACTTCTTACTCTGAAAAAATCGAGAAAAATACCACGTGGTTACTAATATGTATCTAGATCTTTCTGCTGGCCAATACTAGTTCACACTCTGCCCGTACCTGCTATTTGTTTTCTCTCTCCTTTCGACCAAAAAACCGCAGCCCTGTGCTCGTTTCTGTATCCCCTCCGTTTACGGCTCAAATGTTACATAAACTCCGCAAGCTCCAAGTGTTAGCGTAGTTGTAGAAATGGAAAACGGACTCACTATAAACTAAAGTGTTCTAAACGAAGTTTGCTGGGCGCCATCTTAGTGTGGTGAAGATCACCAGTTCGCTGTTCCTTTATATCACTGGACCTACAACTCAAATTACGAATTTACAATAATTGCCTGAGAATCCAAGTAAATCATATTTGGAACCTATATCCATTGTTATTCCAAATGCTTTTCTCAACAACTGCACTAATATAATCCATATCTATACGATCCGTGGGTGCATGTCGCATCTACCAGTGCCTTAGTGTCTGAAATGAAGTTTTCCTCAATACCTGTTTGGCGTTCATTGTGGTGGATGGAATGTTACATATGTTGTGATGTACTTAACAGATATTATGTTTAGGACGTTGTATAAGTATTTGCTTTCAGATTAATGAACATTACCCTCGTTGAAATACAATGTACATTATTTAGACATTTGCAACCTATTAGCATCAGAATATGAATTGAGTTATCACGTGTGTACATTGTAGATGGTTTTGCAACCTTGGAACCTTTTAGCATCAGAATATCGATTACATTTCAATATGAATTGAGTTATCACGTGTGTACATTATAGATGGTTTATACTTCCATAAACAAGTTTCAATGTTAGCCCTAGTTCTGTTATTCTCTCTATAGGTAGCAAGCTAAATCATATTTATCATTGAGACCTGTGGGTACCATTGTATTGAAATATTTAATCCAGAACAGTTCTCGCTGCATCAATTTTTGATGATTATCAATTCCCAGTTTAGTTTGTACCTGTTCAATGACTAAAAATCTTAATTGGGAAATGCTGTGTTTTTCTTGTTTCCAATGTTGCACCAGTGGTGATGTCAAATTTTCATTACGGATCCGACTTTTATGTTCCGTTATTCGTATTTTTATTTTCCGTTCGGTTTTACCGATATACATTTTGCCACAGGGGCATTTGATTCCATACACAACATTCTGCGTATTGCAGTCACTGGTATGTCTTAGATGTATTAGTTTCCCTGTGCTCGGATGAGGGCATGTGTTTCCTGTAATTACATTGTTACAGTTTGTACAATTGAGACATCGGATTGTCCCCCTATTTGTTGAAGTTGATGATGGTTGTGGTTTATATTTCAATCTCTCTCTTAGATTTGACCCTCTTGTGTATGCATGTAAAGGCAGTTCTTTGAATAATCCATTAAAATCTTGTTCCGTGGATAGTAGTTCCCATCTTTTGTTGATGATGCTTTTAATTTTTTGCGATTGGGTTGTATATTTGGTCACAAATACCATTCTGTCTTGCGTTGTTTTTTTCTTAGGTTTCAGTAATTCCGTTCTGTCCATTTTTCAAAACATTATCCAATTGCTCCTGTAGTGTCTCTGGTGGATATCCTCTGTCCTTATATTTCTGTGCTTGCTTTACGAGTGTATTTTCACACACCTGTGTATCTGAACATATACGTTTAATCCGTATAAATTGTGACAACGGGAGATTCCTAATTAGGCTCCTAGGGTGAAAACTCATGTAATTAAGAGCATTGTTCCGATCAGTAGGTTTTGTGTATAATTTTGTCTCAAATCCACTGTCTGATTTAGTGATTCTGACGTCTAGGAAGTCGATGACGTCTTTGTTGACTTTATACGTGAATTGAATTCTTGCATCAACTTGGTTCAATGTTTCAATTAATGTTTCCAATGTTTCTGGAGTGTCATCCCAAATTAAAAAAATATCATCAATGAATCGACAATACATTTTCACATGTGACCATTCTCTCAGACTCATCAAATTTTGTGCTTCAAATTGGGCCATGAATGTATTAGCGTAGGCAGGGGCCCCTGCAAAGCCCATAGACGTTCCATTAAGTTGTGCATAGTATTTGTCTTTCCAGGTGAAATAACTGTTGTAGAGACAGAACTTAAGCAGCTGTAACAGAAAGATTTGTTGGTTGGTAAATCTTCCATTTTGAGCAATGCCCATTCCACAGATTCGAGACCTGCTTGGTGTGGTATCGAAGTATAAAGCGCAACCACGTCTATGGTGCACATTATCCAATGGTTTTGGAAACCTTCTTGTGTCCACGACAGTTGGTTAAAAAATCCGTAGTGTCCCTTATGTAGGACCCCCACTGTTGCACAAACTTCTGTAAGAAATGATCGATGTATCGTCCGAGGGGGTCAAATATTGACCCGCACCCCGAAACAATAGGTCTTAATGGAGGATTGGTGGGATGCTTGTGGATCTTCGGGATCATATATAATTTTGGTCTTCTAGGATTTTTCTCTGTTAGGTAAGCCGCTGTTAAGTCATTTATCCAATCATTCGCTTTGGCTGTTTGCAAGATTCCTTCTAACATCGTTTGGAGCATAGTTGTAGGGTCTGATGGTAGCAGTAAATAAGTATCTGTATCAGCCACGTGTTCATCGATCTTATGTTCATAAAAATGTGTGTCCATTATTACTAGGGCTCCGCCCTTGTCTGCCGGTTGTATAGTGAGTGTTTTATCATTTGCCAGATTGTTTATGGTATTTTGTTCACTCTTAGTCAAGGTATTGTGTCGTATTTTTCCATATTCCAATGATTTAAGATCTTTTTTCACCATTATTTCAAATGTATCTAACATTTTGTGTGATACTGGGGCCTGGTACACACTCTTTGGTTTTGAATTGTTTCTCTGTGTTCTCAACCGTGTTTTCTATTGGTTCTGCCATATTTTCAAAATAATGTCTGAGTTTCAATGTTCGCATGAACCTAAAAAACGCACCCTCGGTTTCCAAGTCGTTTGTTGCCGTGGTTGGTACGAATGAAAGACCTTTGTTTAAAGTTGATATTTGTTGTTTTGTTAGTTTTGTCGAGGAAATATTAATAATTAAACTACATTCCGTCCGCTCCGTAGGGATTTTCCTGCCACTCCCTCGCCTTGTTTTTCGCTTGAAGTTGTTGTTTCTGTTTGTTTCGTTGGTGGTTGTCCTTGATCCTGTCCCTGTAATAAAAAAGCCGCATCACTGCTTCTTGTTACTTGCTGGCTTCCATCGGTAGTTAATACTATGCCATCTTGTGTTGTTCTTACAGGTCCTCTTCGGATAGATGTTTCCTTATCTGTTAAATGCGACATGCACCCACGGATCGTATAGATATGGATTATATTAGTGCAGTTGTTGAGAAAAGCATTTGGAATAACAATGGATATAGGTTCCAAATATGATTTACTTGGATTCTCAGGCAATTATTGTAAATTCGTAATTTGAGTTGTAGGTCCAGTGATATAAAGGAACAGCGAACTGGTGATCTTCACCACACTAAGATGGCGCCCAGCAAACTTCGTTTAGAACACTTTAGTTTATAGTGAGTCCGTTTTCCATTTCTACAACTACGCTAACACTTGGAGCTTGCGGAGTTTATGTAACATTTGAGCCGTAAACGGAGGGGATACAGAAACGAGCACAGGGCTGCGGTTTTCTGGTCGAAAGGAGAGAGAAAACAAATAGCAGGTACGGGCAGAGTGTGAACTAGTATTGGCCAGCAGAAAGATCTAGATACATATTAGTAACCACGTGGTATTTTTCTCGATTTTTTCAGAGTAAGAAGTATAGTGAAGATAAGGTATGGTTTGGACCAAATATTTTTCTTTTTGAGTATTACAGTTGGTTTTGTGGTGAGAGAAACAGATATTTAAGTACGTTTATATTTGTTGTTTCAGAACATTGACACGCAGAATACGAGGTACGTAAATAGACTAGGACACGACAATTTGGTTTACATACGTTCAGGCAGTCAGTTAAAGTAGAGGTTTCGTTTCTATTCAAAAAGGAAACTTTGGCTTTGTGGTGATAGAAACAGATATTTAAGTACGTTTATATTTGTTGTTTCAGAACATTGACACGCAGCATACGAGGTACGTAACTAGACTAGGACACGACAATTTGGTTTACATACGTTCAGGCAGTCAGTTAAAGTAGAGTTTTCATTTCTATTCAAACAGAAAACTTGTGGGCAAGGTGGATATTCGTAAAGACATATCACCACACAATAGGCGTTACCAGGTAGGCACACCATTAACAATATTCACGTGAACCCCCATCTACAATACAGAACAAAACACTTATATCATGTATCTTTATTCTTGCAGAATTGCCCCTGATGAAGGCACCTAACTGTGCCGAAATGCATTGGGCTACACAAGAAAAAGTGATCAAATGTAATATGTATAACGTTGAAATGTACTAAAGAAAATATGTTATTTTGTGAAACAAAGTACATAAATGCATGTTGTTATGAATATTGTGAATAACAAGATGAAATGATTCAGTTATAAAACATGATTAAAAGCAAATGTGACAACAAGGTCAAAGAGTTTATTTAAAGAGTTGATAAATATATTAAACAAAAAAAGTGCGGAGCACCAGGTGAACAGTGCGCGATTAGGTGGGCACTAAAACCCATCATAAACAATCATTGAACTAAGGATTGACAACCCTTCACAATCGCGGCACCAGTAGATAACCGAATAAACACACGAACAAAACGGAGTGCTCCTTACGAACCCAACTCACCAAAGTCCTTCCTGATTCAAGCACGCTGACCCCGTACCTCACGACGGACCCGCCCTGAAAGATTCCTCGCATAGCCCAGGCGCTGCGACGCTGCTCTGGGAGGGTGGCAACCCGAGGATATCGTTGCGTAAGCTCACAAGGGGAGTGTATGAAGGGGGGCTGGCCCTCCCAGACATACAACTGTACTACTGGGTGTCCCAGCTGCAGGTGGCCAATGAATGGGTGTACGCAGCGGTTTCGGAACCGGCTTACAGAATAGATAGATATGTTATGCCGGGGGTTACCTGCAAACCACTTCTATACGCCCGCAAACCGCGCAGGGACCACACAGGGGTCGTAATTCAGTGCTGGAGGGAGGCCAATAGATTCATGGGGTGGGCGGGCTTCCTGACGGGTAGATCCATGTTGTGGCTTGGAGATCAGCTAACTGAAGTGACGAGACCGACCGGCTTCAAGGGATGGAAACCTTAAGTTGTATTGAGTACTTGGGGGATGTTTGGAAAGGGGACGCCCCTAGATCCTTTGATTATCTTAAAAAAGAATACGAACTCCACGACTCCCAATACTTCCACTACATACGCCATACCCATGCCCTGCGATCCCACCTAAGTACCGGTACCTTGATCCCAGTGTATTCCCCTATGGAGGAAAGGCTCTTCCTGGATCCGATTTTGGAGAAACCCACTTCCACTATCTACCATAAGCTGATAAACAATATGCCTGATCCACTGGTGTTCCTGTGGGAGGGATGGGAAGGGGACGTAGGTGTCCTGGAAGTCAAGAATTGGCAAGATGCCCTGCAGAGCTCCGGCGAAATCGTGATTTGATCTAGGTTCCGCCTGGTGCAATTAAAAATCTTGCACCGAGTGTATTATTGTCAAACTCACCTATTCGCCTGGGGATGGAGCCTATCCCCCCTCTGTGCGAGGGGTTGCCGAGGGAAGGTACATTTTACCATGTCCTATGGAACTGCCCAGAAATTGTGCCCTTCTGGGCCAGAGTAGCAAACACGATGGAAGCAGTAGTGGGTTCACCGGTCCCGGTAGAGCCCAAGTGGCTATTACTTATGATCAAAGGAGCCACGGATTTGTCCAGAAACAACGAGATAAGGTTAGCACTGGCAGCCAGGGTGGCGAAACGCAATATCGCCAGTGGATGGAGGGCGCAGGCGACCCCGCAGTGGGACCAGTGGCTGCGTGATCTTGATTGGTGTCAGAGGGCAGAGGAAACCATATACAAGTCCTGGGGCTGCACGAAGAAATGGAAGAAGGTTTGGGGGCCTTGGCGCAAATATCGTGCCACAGGGGGTGGATCTGGGCATGGCATATACGTGTAACCAGTTCAGTGTATGTATATTGTAGCTTCCTACTGTATGACGAATGATTGTTCCATTACATGTCATATGAATAATATTGTCAAATGCATGAGATCATGAGCAAAGTTAATAAAAAGATAAAAAAACAAAATATCTTGGAAATTATTTGGAGACTTGTAAAGTGGTGACGAAAAGAAAAGGACAGATTATCAGCCACTGCACCATTATCACATGCACTTTTACTACATGGATCAGCAGTGTGGAAAAGCACGGAGACAAATTACTAAACTGCACCAGCCACAGCACGCCACTCAATGGAAAGGTTTATGCGCAGAAAGCAGTGCGTGCCGTGTTTCTTTTGTTATGTACATTTCTTGTTGAAATGGTACGTTTCTCTGTTTCACTTAATAAACATGGAAATGGCTACCCTATATGTTGCTCTGTCCGCCTACGCATGTGAATTATTTTGATATGTATATGGACTTCACAAAAGTAAAACCTTTTGGCTGTGTACTTTGAGACAGTACGTGGGCCAGGGAGGCGCAGCTGAACCGATTAGGGGCCTGCCACAAACCCCTAATGAAAGGAGGAGCCAGGAGTGGACAGCTGCTGAGCGTGGGAAAACTCTGGATGCAGATTGGTCAGCTTGGTTTGAAGCAACCAATTGGCGGTGGCCCCTGGGTGCGCCACAGGGTTATAATGGCGTGGGGGCCCACTAAGAGGACATTTAATTGCGTAAATCGCCGTTGCCGTGGATGTACCTGTACTGTCGTGTTTCGTGACAGTGGTAGAAGAGTCGCCGTGTCATCATTTATAAGGGACTGCGAATTTGGAGCATGGGTAGTGGTGTGAGTAGAGCTTGCTACCCGGTACATGATAACAGTGAATTGGCAGTAAGCCGGGCAGCAGCGTGGTGAGGAGCGCACTGCCCTTGAAGATTAGGAGGTTTGGCATGGGGCAGCACCATGCGGGGAGTGCACTGCCCTTGTGCCGCAGAAGAAGTGGTGGACTGTGGTAGATTGCGGACATCGGCGGTAGCGCACTGCCTGGGAATAACGTCTTAGTAGGCAGTGGCTTGCAGGGAGAGCGCTGCTTGGGTCTGGGGAATAGTCGGACAGCGGCGTGGCTAAAGACACGCTTCCTGTGCAGGGAAGGATTGCCCAAGTTGGTGTTACAGCCCATGTGGCACAGAAGAGGGTCAGCGGCGTTGTAAGAACACGCTGCCCTGGGAGTGCTGGTGACAAGAGAGGTGAGCAGTGGCATTGGGTTCAGCGCACTGCCCGTGAAGAGCTACCCCCTACGTAAAGCTTACTGGGAGCACAGGAGCCTGCTCATTCTTTAGAAGCCAGCCGGAGACTGGTTTGGCCACGCCCCTAGCAAGGAAGGTTCAGCCCCCCTCTTAAAGTGCCAGCAATCCAGTGGAGTAGGCAGGACATCAAGCAGCTGATTCATAGTTGCTAGGAGAACTGTGTTCTGGGAGCTGGTCATTGCTGAGACAAAGCCATTTGAGGGATTTAAGGTGCCCGATACGAGGAGTAGATGCCACAACAGGAGTACCTGTGAGGGGCTGCCCAAAAGCCAAGGAAACTTCCCACCAGAAGGTACCATGCCTGGAACTCACAGTGTTGGTGCCCATGTTTGGACCTTCGGGAGGGAACGCTGCAAGCCCACCATGTACAGGGGTGAGGATAAAGACGTTGTAGTGGGGAACGCAGCCGGAAAAACGATTAACCGGTAACCAAGAGAGCTACAAGGGACCAGAGCTTGACAGCGACCTGGAAGAACTACTGGGAAGAGAGCGGACCTTGGTGGCAAGTCGAGGCAAAGACTGGGTCAGCAAGTAAGTGCTGGAGGCACTCCTGCTGGGCAAGTTTATTACTATTATTCTGCATTGTTGTGTATCTCTTCATGTTTTACCATTAGTCTCGTGATCCTCACGAGACTCATGGCCATCGTTATTGTTTTGGTTCCTTTGGCATTCTCGAGCGTTGCCACTCGCTTGCTGAGAATTCTAGCAACGCCAGACTGTTGCTGGATCCTCGGTGAGCGGATGGCTCTGGTTGTGGGTGCATTTACCTACAAATAAAGAACAAGAAGACAACAAGAACCTCTCCTGTGATTCCTCCCACTACATTTGGCAACGATCGGGATCACCCTCCGCACCCACCGCCGAATCATCGCTTCATCACCGCTTCATCTCCCTCACCCTCCGGGAGCAACGTTTCCTGCTTCATTATCCACAGGGTGTGGATCGATTTCAAGCGACTTGGGCTCATCCTCCACTACATTTTACGATTGGATCATATTGTACATTTGTTAAAAAACCTGAGCACATCTTGGTGAAAGGATTTATTTATATCTACATTTTAATTTCAGCATATAGTTATGGCTTCTTCCCAACAATTTCAAACTCCTCTTCCATTTTTACAGACTACTGGTAAGCCGGCCCTTAATTGCGCCAGTGGTTGAAAGGTTTTAAGAATTATTTGGTTGCCATCGACGCAGTTAAGTATTCTCCTCCACGCAAATGAGCTATTTTATATGAATGCTTAGGGGTAGCAGCTCAACAGGTTTTTGAAAATCTTCCTGTTATTTCTGCCCCTCCTGGTGCAGGTGATCACTGGGATACTTACCAGGAAACACTTGCTCATTTGAATAAACAAAATTCTGATGAGCCAAGCATTGTTTTAGAATGCCATAATTTCTTCAAACGAAATCAGTCTTTTGAAGAAAGTGTTGAAGACTACACCGCTGAACTCAGAATGTTAGCTTCTACATGCGAACTTGGTGTAAGCACGGATATGTGCATAAGGGATCAATTTATTTTTTCCTGCTTTTCAAAACAAAATCAGGAACGTTTACTGATTTGTAAGAATCCTACGTTAGCAGAAACTGTAGATATTGCTAAAGGCATTGAACGTGCAACCATTTCCAGTAAAATTTTACAAGAAAGTCCGTCACAATCAAGTGTTCATTTGGTTGATGATCGATCTTCCTCTACTTGCTCTGTTAACCTTGTCAACAAATCGTCTAATCAGTTTCTTCGAAAACTGACATTTTGCTACAGATGTGGTTGAAGGAACCATCTTGGAAATTCTCCTAACTGTCCAGCTTCAGGCATAAGATGCTCATCTTGCAAGAAAATTGGTCATTTTCAAGCTTCATGCAGAGGTGGAAAAAGGTTTCCCAGAGTCAACAATATTGAGTTTAATGTGAACCTTGAGTCTTGTTCAGAAAAACTTGACAATGTAATGCTATCCATTGAATGTTAACTCTGTTGATTTTTCAAAAGTTAAAGGCCCATGGTGTGAGCTTTTAGGTGGAACTGTGCCTTTACAAGTGAAAGCGGACTCAAGTTCTCCTATAACTATCTTGTCAGACACCAAGTTTCATGCAAATTGGGAGAGCTACGTTTCTCTTATCAAATCTGATGTAAATCCTAAAGCGTATGGTGAGAAAGATATAGATATGTTGGGTTACTTCCATTCTAGGATTCAATGCATTGAGAGGTGCACGTTCACCAAGGTTTATGTTGCTCTTAAGGAAAGGAACATTCTAGGTTGGTTGAATTTGGCTAAAATGGGTTTGCATCTCAAACCTGGTACGGATCAACCTGTCACTTTGAGTGATATTCCACCTGATTACTATAGTTACCATGATGTTATTGTTTCCAACCTTTCCACATCAAATTACAATGTTAACACTTTACTTAGTCAAGTTCCCTCTGTTTTTGAAAATAAGGTTGGAAATGTTCGAGGTTTTGAACATGAAATTCGCATCAAACCCAATGCACAACCCATTGTTCACAAGGTTCGACCCCTCCCCATGAGTGCGAGAAATGATTTAAGAAAAACACTCAAGGAGTTATGTGATGAGGGAATTATCACACCTTGTAAGTCCTCTGAGTGGGTTTCTCCAATTGTTTTGGTCCGCAAAAAATCTGGTGATGTCAGATTACGTGCTGACTTGCGCTCCTTAAATAACAATATAATTGTGGATTGTCATCCATGGCCCAAAATTCATGATTTACTTTCAAATTTGTGTGGGGCTAGGTACTTTTCATTATTAGACCTTAAGTCTGCCTATCACCAGATTCCCTTGTCAGAAAAGTCTCAAGAATTGACCACATTTGTAACCCCGTTTGGGGCTTATAAATATCTCAGATTACCCTTTGGCCTGGCCTCTGCGGCTAGTGTCTTTCATAAATTGATGGACACTCTTTTGAAGGACATTCCCGGAGTACAGGCCTATCAGGACAACATCCTTGTTTTTGCTAGTAATCTAACAGAACATGATAAAACTCTTGTCAAGGTTTTGGACACCATGAAAAATGTTGGCATGACGGTCAGGCATGACAAGTGCAAATTTGCTGTACAAGAATTTGATTATCTAGGACATACACGTTCTCCAAATGGTATAAAACCAAAATGTTCCCTTATAAAAGCAATTAGAGATGCCACACCCCCTAAAGATAGGGATTCCTTTCGTTCATTCCTAGGTTTAGCAGAATATTACACTAGATTTGTGCATGGTTATGCTCAAATTGGTGAACCCTTGAGAGCTCTTCTAAGAGAGGGTGTAAAGTTTGCATGGTCAGATGACCTACTGAAAGTTTTTGATCAGGTTAAGTTGCTAGAGATCGCGGGTCACCCGACCAATAATTTTGCCACTTCTGGCTTCGGGCCCATATACTTTACTTTATCATATACATTGATCAGATGACCACGCAATCCACTACCAATAATTGTGAGTTCCCTTTCGATTATTTCCAGTGTACCCAACTTACCATCCACCGTTATGGGTACCTATGACCATGATGGGTCAGGGAGCTAGCTGTAAAAGGAAAGGCAGCAAGATACAAACCCCAACTTTTTGTACTTTATTTCATGAAATGACCACGGACAACTGAGAAGTTTTAAAGGTTTATCTTAGATTTCAGATTCTGCAATCATACAGTTTATAGTAATGAGGCAATCTATAATCAGAATAACGAAGAGCACATAACCATATAGGAAGAGTATACAGGTAACCATCTAACCCTATAATGAGGGGAAATCCCGAAATAACGGAAATGAAATTCGAGGGAGGGTACTAAATGCTAGGAATTTTATGCACGTTTTAGGATTTTATCATTAGGTCATATTTCGAGAGAAAAGACACTGGGAAACCTATACATCTAGTGAAGAGTAGAAAAGTGCAACATGCTATAATGCTAACGTTATTACTTCAATTCAGTATTTAAGAGAAATTTGTAAACCATTTTTAATTCATAAACAGTATGGAAAGATTTATACTGAAAAAGGCAGGGGAACATAGGAACATGCTATGAAATGCAAACTGTAAATGACTTTAATGAAATGCAATGATTTGCAGAGAAAAACATGGAAAATTAACATATGAAAAGGGTATGTCTTTATTGAAGCAAAGACAGAAAATAGGAAGTGCAGTTTCAGAGATTTTCAGCAAGATATTTACCTAGACTGGTGTGAAAACCAACCCTGGCCACGGGTCAGTTAAGGACAGGAAATACCCCAAGGAATAGCAGTCATCAATGGGACAGCAGGTGCAGTAGGGACACCTCAGGACAGGACAGGAAACCCAGATTAGGATCAGGACTGGACCACCAGGACACGACCAGCACCCGCAGTTCGGAAGCAACGCCTGGGCTCCACCCTCTCTGCAGCTATCGATCAGAACCCCGATTGGGTCAGCGAACTCCCAGCAAAAGTGCTCCGCCAGCACTTAAGGTTTAGTAAAACCTTCAGAGTCTATGGTCAAATTCGGACAGAGAGCTCCGCAGCACCTCTGGATCAAGTCACCTATTGAGTGCGTTGGGTCAGTGACAGGTCAGCTATTCAGACAAGTCGGACAATTTCTCTAGCTAAACCTAGGCTAGATATACTGTTTTGGGACAGGGTACCACCCCCCAAATGTTGCAAAGTGTCAGAATCCCCAATTTGGATTGGTCCTAAGGTAGGATTTGGTTAACACACCAATCAGAACAGACTATTCTAAGGCCTATTTTGCATCCTAAGGTGCCGCCTAGCAAGATTGGGGTTCCCACGAGAAGTCGCAGGGAATACAATGGAAAGAAATACAATGTATACAAATAGGGTACAAGTTAGGCTTTCTCGCTGGGTGAAGGTGCATCTTCCCATGCAGGCTCTGGCAGCAACCTTCTTTGGCTTGGTTTCAATGCCACCGCACCATCGACTGATTCGGCGCAGTAGTGCCCTCCAAGATGGACTCCCCAGCCCCATCACCCCTCAGTGCCGAGGATACATGAAAAGTAAGCGAAAACAAATTAGTACATAGAAATAAACGAAGGCATTATATGTCATAATTTCGTACTTCATGTTTATCATCATAAAAATATACTATGCAATTTAGATATTAGTGCAATATATAACGACACGAGAGCAACAGCTCAAGCTTCACCACGTTATTACAGGGAAATGCCATCTTGTGGCTATTACGCATGCGCACCCTTTCCCTCCAAAACTATCTCTACGTGTAGTCACGTGAGTGTGACTGACGCATGCGCAGAAGAGGAAAGTCAAGCAGCGGCCATTTTAGGAACAAGGATTAATCGTATTAGTAAAACACATAGGCAAGCATCTCTATGATACCCATGCACATTCAAAATACATAAAATTAGTAAAACAAACAATTGAAGTTACGAGATTATAATAGATTTTCGAGGTTCTTGACTCGAGCAAGTCGCGATGCGAAATCTTGCTCTATCAATCCCCTCTTTGATGATATTTACTATCATCACAAAAAATGGAACCAGATGCCAACTTTCTTTCACACCTTGTACATTTCTATCTCTTCCAACAGGCGATTCAGTTTCTCTTTCTCATTTTTGGTAGGGTGAGAATTTTTCACCTTTTTATAAATCTGATTATTCATTTCTTCCAATTCAAGCTCATCCGCACTCCGTTTCACTCCTCTCGCATTCACTTGGTATTTCTTTGTGTGTTTGCGACATTTGCAACAGACGAATATGAGAAATAGGATAAGACCTATCACTCCAATTGGCATCAGTACCTTAAGTAATAAGCTTTTACCTAAACTAGCAAACCAATGACCTACATTGGAGAGACCATCAACCAGTCTCTTCCAGGCACTGTCAACCTCGAGTGGTTTGAGTTCCTTTTCCAAATTAGTAATGTTTTTCACCTATCTTTTGAGCTGTACGCTTTTGTCCGGAATGTAAGTGCAACAATGTTGCGCCTTCAGCATCCGGCAGACTCCGCCCTCTTTTGCTAATAAGGTGTCAAGAGCAAGTCTGTTCTGCAAAACCATTGATCTGATCGCAACCATTTCGGTATTGACCAGCAGAAATCCATGTGCTGTGTCAGTAGACAACACATCCACTATTGTGGACAATTTGCAAAATCTGTGAGTGTTCAGAACCAGTCCCACTCCAGGTATCAGTGCATTAAAAATACTACCCATTATTTCACCTACGCTTTCTCTTTTGCTACGCACTAAGCCATTAGTGTTTTCACTGCTTCCAGCAATTTCATTCACATGGTATATTCTCGGGAAAACAATGCCAAAGTAGCAGCTTCCATACCAGTGATCCGGCAATTTGAAATAAGCCTTGTCTCCACATATATAATAAATTCCAGGAAACACAGGCTCTGACCCATTTTTGAATCCCCAACCTCCAATTACCTTGTAATTGTGCTCACATTGACTGGAACCAATGAAAATGTTATTATAATAATCAGTCTTCTCACGATGAAGACAGAGTTTCCCTTTCTTTTCGAAATCCAGCAACAAAGCAGGCCCTGCCCCGCCATTTGAGGTGCTTTCCATGTTCTCAGCCCATTTAGGTGTTTTCTGCCTTTTGTCATTTGCCTTTCTTTGGAAACTTTCCCTTCTCTTCTCTGCCATGTTCAAAAATATCTTTTCTTGTTCATGTAATGAACAAGTCAAATTATCTCTGTGTGCTTCATTTATGTCTATGGTGCCTATAGTCAGAAAGTATTCTCCCATATAACGTGTAACGTCACTTTTGGTATGTACAGGATTCAGATTTCCACGTATAGGAAGTTCAGAAAAGATCACGTCATTGTTAGAGTAATAGTACTGTAACGGTCCTCTTTTGTAAAATAAGCTTGCTAAAATACTACAGGAGATTCCATAGGTCAGAGGTAGGTGATGATATGTCACGCCTTCAGCCACAGAAGTAGGTAGCTTCATGCAGACATAGCAATCTTCTATTTCCATAGTTTCTACATAATGCACTAACAGGTTTGCGAAAACATTTAAGTGTGTCTGGTTTCTAACTCCGTGGTAATGTAGTCCTTCCTCATCTGATGCTTCTAAGTCTCGTTTTGTCTGTCTGAGTGCTTTTTCACGTCTTTCTACACTTCGTGTTGTCAGTTCTTCAGTGTCGGTAATCTGAGTAGGGTCAATATTAGTATTTTTGCTTACCATAAAAGGAATGAAAACTGTTAATCCTATCCAAATTAATATTACTATAACTATACTACATATACACACCTTGCAGCATGTTTTGTAACAACTGCGGCTAGGTCTACCACTCACGTTTGAATCAGACATTTTGGCTCAGAAGAAAATTTCAACCCCTCTTTGTGGCTTTGCCCAGGTATTTTTATGCTGAGCAATTTCACGGCGGTTCTTCCTCTTCCTCTGCAGAGTAATCAGTAATCTGTTCTCCGTCGCTTTCGTCAGTAATATTAAGATCCTCAAAGTTTTCCAAGATTAAGTAGGTCCACTCCGGATCCTGGTATTTTTCGTTTTGTCTTTTTATTCGCTCACTCCTTCTCTTGGAGCTATCTTCAGGTATTTCTGCAATTCGGGGACTTCTTCTTATATCTGCAAGTTTCTCTTGGACTGTTTTTATTCTTAATTTTAGTCTCTTAATATACCTTGGCTCAATGTGCTTCTTTTTCTTGAGTCTTTTAGCTGGCACTGTGATTTGGCTTTCTTCTAATGTCCTTTTATTTTCACTTGTTTGTGGCACTTCAATTTCTGCCTTTTCCCTCTCTGTCTGACTAGTCCCAGGTCTTGTATCTATTTCTTCTGCCTGGTTACTAAGCTGGCCTTGTTCAGGTATATTTTGCGTTTTGCTTTCAAATGTCTCTGTTTCTAAGTCCTGAACATGTTCTCCTAGTTCTGCCTGATCCTGCTCGAGCACTTCGATCCCTTGATTTTCTTCTGCTCGAACTATTACACTATGTCTAGTCTGTCCCTTTTCGATATCAGGAGTCAGTGGAGGAGTATCGATCACTTGTTCTGTCCCTGTCTGACCTTCTTCTTCGTCCTCAGATTTGATGTGAATCTCAATGATCTGAGGGTCTTCGCCTGTGCCTTGCTCGACCTCTCTATTCCATTCTCTGTCTTCTCTTATTCGCTCTCTTGTTCTGAGTGGGTCTCCAGGAAGGTCGATTATGGGTATCCAATCCTCTGGCCAGATCCTCGGTAGCTCGTCATCAGCTACTTCCGGGACAACATCCGTGGGATTCTCAGCAGTACTGGTGCTTGGCCATACGTCATCAGCTACCTCTGGACCCACGCCTACAGGACCCTCAACGGGACTGGTGCTCGGCCGTCTGATATCAGCTACTTCAGGACCAACGTCTGTGGACCCCTCAGCTGGACAACCTTCGGCTCCAGGTTCCTCGTCGGGTATCACCTTCTGGGTATGGCTGGCATGGATCCACTTGGGCACGCCTGCGCACGTCACAGCGGTCGTTGTTACCAGGATTACTTGGCGCTTTTTTCCCCACCTTGGCTCAAGGCAACTTAAACGAGTATGCTTCTTTATCTTAACCCAGTCACCAGGAACCAATTTGTGAACTGGTGTTGTCGGGTTGGCGACGGCGTCTGCCCCAATCTGGCGAGAGATAGAACGCACTTGGTCACCCAGTTGCTTGCAGTATTCAAGTACTAAATCATCTGAAATGCTTAACAGTTTGTATCCTGGTACCCACGCTTGTCTCATCACTCTTCCCATCAATATCTCATGGGGGCTCAGGCCTGTTCTTCGATCTGGAATGCTTCTGAGTCCCATCAGAACAAAAGGCAAGGCATTTATCCAGTTCAAGCCAGTAGAATCACACATTTTTGCCAATCTATTTTTTATAGTGCCATTTATTTGTTCTACCACTCCAGAAGCCTCTGGATAATATGCACAGTGCAGCTTTTGTGTGATCCCGAATGCTTTGCAAAGCTGGGCCAAAATTTCATTCTGAAAATGTCCGCCTCTATCTGAGTCAATAAAGACTGGAACCCGGAATCTAGGTATCAATTCTTTTAGTAGGAGCTTAGCTACTGTTATGGCGTCATTCTGTGTGGCAGGGTAAGCTTCCACCCACTTTGAAAATAGGCAGACCATGACAAGGACATACCTTTTTCCCCCACAACGAGGCATGGTAATGAAATCAATTTGTATTCTCACAAAAGGACCCCCCGATCTCCCAATTTTCATCAGTTCAACTACTGTTCTCTTGCCAGCGTTGAACTGCTGACAGGTCAAGCACCTCTGGCAGAGAGATTCTGCTACTTTCCTGAATTTCTTGTTGTACCAAGTCTGTTGAAATACCAGAACCATGGCATCCCTCCCAATGTGTGATCCCTCATGTATCAATCGAGCCATTGGGGCAAGCAGGTGTCTGGGTAACACAGGCATACCATTTGGGCCCACAATGACACCATCCTCCCGTCTCGGTTTACAACCTTGTTCTTTCCATTTCTCTTTCTCTTCCCAGGGCGTCACATGCTGCCATTCTCTCACTTCATCCCATGTAGGCACTTCTTCAAACATTCTAAGTTGGCAGCTGTTTCCAACCCCACCCCGCCTGGGATTTATTCTCATTTGTTCCATAGCACATTGTTTTGCCACCTGATCAGCAAAATCATTTCCCAAAGATACAGGGTCAAGGCCCTTCTTATGAGCAACACATTTGACCACTGCCAATTCTTTTGGTAAATGGATTGCCTCTAAAAGGTCTTGGACAACTTTTCCATTCCGAATGGGGGTACCTGAGGAAGTCACGAATTCTCTTTGCAGCCATAATTGGCCAAAGTCATGCACAACCCCGTAACAGTACTGACTATCAGTATACACTGTTACTCTTTTGTCTTTTCCCAATTTGCAAGCTCTTATCAGGCCGATCAATTCGGTTACTTGTGCAGACTTTACTCCAAATAGATAAGATGCTTCTTCAATTTTGTTTAACGTGACCACAGCATAGGCAGCACTTAGGCCTCCTAGTTCATGCCTCAGGCATGAACCATCCACGAACCATTCCTCATCATGTACAGGCAAAGGAGTTTCCTTAATGTCTGGGCGAGGTTTTGTACTGAGCTCTGTCAGGTCAATGCAGTCATGCTCATTATCTCCCTTATCTTCCATTACCATTGAGTCAGGGAGTAGAGTGGCAGGGTTTAAAATGTTACATCGGGTAATGACTATATTTGCGGCACCCATGAGAATCCTCTCATATTTAGTCAGCCGACTAGGGGTGAGATACTGAGTTTTTGTACGAGTCAATAGGATCACAACTGCATGTGGAACATACACAGTTACAGGATGTCCCATGATAATTGACTCACTTTGTTCTAAACTGGTGCAAGTTGCAGCTACTGCTTTTAGACATCCAGGTAGTCCAGCAGCCACTGGATCCAAAGTGGCAGAAAAATATGCCACAGGCCTTCTGGTCAAACCATGCTCCTGAGTCAGGACTGACAATGCACAATAGTCACGAGTGTCACAGAATAAGCCAAACTCCTTGGAGTAGTCAGGCATTCCCAGAGCAGGGGCTGTACACAGGCAATTTCGCAACTGTGTGAAAGCTGTTAAGCTCTCGTCATTCCATTCTACTGGGTCCTTTGCTCCTTTCTTTGTCATTTGTATCAAAGGCTTTGCAAGGACTGCGAATCCCACAATCCATTGCCTGCAATAACCTACAACTCCGAGGAACATTCTGATTTCTTTCTGAGTACGGGGTAACTGCATATTTTTAATTATTCTGACTCTCTCTGAGGTGACTTTTCTGATACCTTTTTCTATCTGGTGTCCCAGATATTTCACTGATTTCGAACAGAACTGTAATTTCTCAGGGGCCACTTTATGTCCCTTTTCACTCAGGTGATTCAGTAGGGCAATGGTGTCAACCACGCAATCCCTATGGCTTTTAGACGCCACCAATAGGTCGTCAATGTACTGTACCAAAACAGATTTTCCAGGTAAGACTAAAGTTTCAAGGCATTTTTTCAAGATCTGATTAAAGATAGAGGGGCTTTCTGTGTACCCCTGGGGGACCCTGTTCCAGACATACACGTTACTGTTGAAAGCAAATGAGAAAAGAAATTTGCTGTCTGGATGCAATGGGATCGAAAAGAAAGCATGACATAGGTCTATCACAGTGAACCATTCAGCATCCCAGGGGATCTGATACAGAATCACTGCTGGGTTCGGGACAATAGGGCAGCAAGGGACCACTATCTTGTTTACCTTTCTCAGGTCCTGCACTACTCTGTACTTGCCATTAGGCTTTTTGATGCCCATAATGGGTGAGTTGCACGGGCTACTCATTACTTCCTGTATGATGTTTGCTTCTAGCAATTTCTGTATTTCAATGGCAACACCTGCTCTCACTTCTGCACTCATTCTGTAAGGCTTGGTATTGGGGTATACTGCATTTTCCCTCATAGCTATTTGTATGGGGTCTATGTTTTTCATTAATCCCACATCCTTTCCTGTAAAGTCCCACACTTCTTGTTTCACTGTCTGCTGGAGTTCTTCAGGTAAGTCCTGTATATTCATTCGTTTTATTTCTGAGTCAGGTCTAATTAGCATTAGCTTGTAGATACCATCTTCATCTGGGGTTTGAATTTCGACGCCCTTTGGTGTGCAAAAGATGGTACAATTCATTTTGCACAGCAAATCACGTCCCAGTAAATTTACCGGACTGGTATCGCAGACAACAAATCTGTGCATTTGTTTAAAATTTCCAATTGAGATCTCCATTGGTTCGGTAACAGGTGTACTAATCAATTGATTAGATACTCCTATTACTTGGATTGCTTCTCCCGAGAGGGGTAGGTTTGGAACGTCCACTGTTCTCACAGTAGAACGGGTAGCACCAGTGTCCAATAGAAAGGTGACATCATTTCCATCAACCTTTCCTTCAATGTATGGCCCTGACTGGTCTACCGGCAAAGAGGCGCCAAGTACGCACTCCTCGTCCTCCCCTCTCAGGCCCCGTCAGTATTGGTCATCACAGAAAAAGGTGTCGTTCAGCAAATACTGCGAAGTTGCTGTATTTCTATCCTCGTTGCCTCCCCAGATTTCTACATCATCACCCTGTGGTGACTTCCCTTTAAAAATAGGTTTTGGCGCTCGGGGCACTTGAATCGTTTTTACCTGCTGCTGGGTCTTTCTTTGTTTTTCATTCTGCGTCTGTGGAATTAAATCAGGTGTTTGGGCATTATCAGACTGTAAATAGGGACACTCGTCTCTCCAATGTCCAATTTCTCCGCACTGGTGGCAGGGAAATTTCTTTTTCGCTTCCTCTCTACTCATTTTAGCTCGGGGTTTTCCTCCACCCCCACCCCCAGGGCCTTGGTTCTGAGTAGTTTTGTTTAACTTATTCAATTGCTTTTCCTGCTGTTCTGCGAGCTTTACTTGAGCCCACATCACCTTCTCCTTCAGGGCCTTTTTCTTTTCTGCCATTTCGTCCTCACAGTACTTTGCGTACCGTAGGACCTCATCCATCTTTTTGGTATGCCAACAGATTTTATTATCCTTTATCCACTGACAAATTTCGGGTCTTAAACCGTTTACAAACCTGTAAATGAAGTGGGTCATGTCCTTCATCTCGATGTTATCTATACCACTGTATGTTTTAAATACCTGCAACAGCCTTTCATAAAAGGAGTGCACTGTCTCGTCCCTTTCTTGCGTGGTTCTATCTATCTTGGTCCAATCAGTTTCCTTTGCAGGCACTTTTAATTTCAAATGTTGAATTACTTGTTCATACTTCCTCATCACTTCCTTCGATGGCTCCCCTGTTTTTTCATCTCTTGGGTATTCCTCACTAGGCCAGGCTATGGCTATTTTACACTCAGTCCACAGATCTACAGGGACCACTATGTCGAAGAACCCATCCAGGTCTTTCCATAGGCATTTCTGCACTTTTACGAATCTTTCTACCTGCCGGTACCTCTCTGGCTTTTCTCGTAATTTTGGGAAGTCATTGGTAAAGGACACAATATCCTGCCGGGACCATGGAACGTGTACATACTTTCCACCTGGCACTTCGCGCATAGGGCATAACTGTTCTGGTTTGTCTGCTTCCTTTAGGACAAATTCAGGAGTTACTTGCTTAGACCTGGCCTCATCTTTCTTTCGGGCCCACCTGGCTTTCCACCTTTCTACATCTCCCCATTTCTGTAACACTGTCAATAGTTCCTTGACCTGAGCCTTTTTCCCTGACACATTCAGGTTTTCCAAATCTCTGTCTGAAAATTCTGCTCGGTATGGTTTCTGCAAGGGTTTTGATTTTGAAATGTCTATTCCCATACTAGCAGCAGTATCTGTCAATTTTTCATGAAGTACTCGGACATTGCGGGTAAGACTTTTGCACATAAACAACAGCTCTTCTTCAGAGTAGGTATTTAATCTGTCTAATCCTACATTTCCTGCCATTAATTCTTCTATTTCTACTCTCAGTTTGTAGAGGTCTAAAGGTTTCGTTTGCGAAGTTTGTTTCTCTAATTCTTGACTCCATCTTTCGATTTCCTCAGGTGTAACCAAAGTGACGCTTCTAGTACCCGAAGTCGATTCCATTTGAATCTCCCTCGCATTGAAAGGATTATGTCTTTTCTGCATCCTTTTCCCTGTATTTCTATGGGGTAGATCCATTAGTGAGACTTCAGATTCACACTCACTTGTCTGTTCATCTACAATTAAGGGATCTGGTCTGGGCTGTGCTATGACGGGAGTAATGACAGGAGGTTTTGGACTTTCATGCCGATCCCCGTACAATGGAACCACGGGTCCGATTGTTACTGGGATTGTCAATGCTTCAGGACTGGTATTTAACTGGGAGATTTTCTGAATTATTTCAGCCCTTTGTTTTGCTAGAATTTCTCGCTCCTTTTCTTCCAGCAATCTCTCTACTGATTTGTCATGTAACACCTGTGGGGTCAGAGTGGGAGCATAACTCGGGGCAGTGGGATGAGTCTCACTAGGTCCTTCACCATAATTTGGTCTTGGGAACAAACTTCCTGTACCTAGGGATCTTCGTTCTTCCTCATACTGTGGCTGTAATGACGGCATTCCTGAACTTGAGGGTCTCGTCTCGCCTCCGTAGGGAGGTCGAGAACAAAAATCTCCTTCACGGGAATATCCTGTCTCCCCACTAGCTGACATTCTGGGGTAAATGTTTCTGGTATCTACTGGTCCTAAACTCTCAATATAGGGAGGAATTTGGAACCCCCCTCCTACGCTTGCGGACCTGATCTCTTCTTGTGGTGGAGGTCTTCGGGAAATATCTCCCGCACTTGAAGGTCGGTGTCCTTCATTATAAGGAGGCGGACTTCTCATACACATGTCATCTAATAATTCATCATCCGACTCTCCGATGGGTACCCAATGTTTAGATTTTTCCAACCGTTTCTTCCCCCCAGAAGGATCATCTGCTGGCATCATGGGAAACAATCCCTCCACTATCATGTTCTGCCTCCACTGTTTCATCTTTTTAGCTCGTGCTTCCTGCTTCAATTTTGGATAAAATTTAGTTAACCCTTTATCCATCCGTGGCTTATCCCTTTCGAAAGCCTCGATTTCCCATTCCTCTAGCGCTTCATACTGCGTTAATCTAGTTCTGGGATGTAAATCATTCATTCGGGTTCTCAGATTGAATAGAATCCTACTGTTAAAGGTACCCTCTAACGGAAAAGCCAATACTCCATCATCTTTCGTGTATTCCACCCAATTCTCCAACCATACACATGTGTTGTACCCTTTATCGAACATCATGAAAGATGCGGGAGTATTTGGTTGCGGAATCACAACACCTTCTCTAGTTTTAATCGGCTTGTCCTTTTTGAAATAATTTTTCACTTTGTTTACGAGAGACACTTTTCTCTTATTTCCGTACATAATGTCGTTTTTAACTCCTTTCCACTGATCGTTCTCAAATCCCATATGCCGTGGATCAGGTCTGGTATGCGGTCTATACGAATGCCACATACGATTTTTACGAGTGACTTGTTTACAAATCACTTCCAATCCGAGTGCGTCTTTTATTTTCGTGCGACCAATGAAATGCACGAGTTTAAATATTTCGACCAATGGGTGCGCGGCCCTTTCGCGAGACAGTTCCCACGCTCCGGCGCTCGCCCCTCCTTTACAATTCCAGCTCCGCTACCAACCCGCTGTGTCTACCAATCCCAGCGCGGCACGGAGTGACGTCAGAGCAGCTTCGCGACTGACTCCCTCCTTCACAAGGTAACGGAAACTTTCTTTCTTTCTAAAGTGTTCAGTGCTAGGTTATTTAACAACGAATACACATTCGCCACTGTGCTCAAGTGTCTAGACAGGAAAGAATTTTTTTCACTGCAAGTAAACTACTTCCATTTACTTTTCACTCACTACGAGTAGATCTCTACTGCCTACCCTTCACTCTAGCATTGGGGCACCTGCTACTTCCCTAGACTCATCCACCTTTCCGGGATATATCCAAGCCTAAAGTTTCACCAGCGAGCCCTTTTGCTTTCACTCAAGCTCCGATGAACCTGCTACTCTTCCGGTGTGACCCTCACTAGGTTATGCCACAGTAGGAATTTTGCCAATGAACCTCTTTACTAACATTTATTCAATCATACATTCAGAAAAACCCTAGTTAGTGCTTCCAGTTCTGCCTAACCTGCACCAACTTTCCTTAGAGCAAATGACCTCAAAGCAAGTGGATTCTATTCACCACTCGCTATTCAATTCCCCGGGGATTCCTTAACAACATACAAGACGTTTTACGTACGAATGGATTAATACATATACCAGTATATTAACAAGAATACCAACTTTAAAACATTTCATAATTTTTCAAAGTAAACAATTTTCAAGTGAGTGATCAATTCCCTTGAAGCGCCTACTCTTATAGCAGCATCCGACTTAGCTAGACTAACTAGTCCTACCTATCCTTTAACTATTCCCTAACCATCCTTGATGCTACCAGAAAATTACTGCTAGAGATCGCGGGTCACCCAACCAATAATTTCGCCACTTCTGGCTTCGGGCCCATATACTTTACTTTATCATATACATTGATCAGATGACCACGCAATCCACTACCAATAATTGTGAGTTCCCTTTCGATTATTTCCAGTGTACCCAACTTACCATCCACCGTTATGGGTACCTATGACCACGATGGGTCAGGGAGCTAGCTGTAAAAGGAAAGGCAGCAAGATACAAACCCCAACTTTTTGTACTTTATTTCATGAAATGACCACGGACAACTGAGAAGTTTTAAAGGTTTATCTTAGATTTCAGATTCTGCAATCATACAGTTTATAGTAATGAGGCAATCTATAATCAGAATAACGAAGAGCACATAACCATATAGGAAGAGTATACAGGTAACCATCTAACCCTATAATGAGGGAAAATCCCGAAATAACGGAAATGAAATTCGAGGGAGGGTACTAAATGCTAGGAATTTTATGCACGTTTTAGGATTTTATCATTAGGTCATATTTCGAGAGAAAAGACACTGGGAAACCTATACATCTAGTGAAGAGTAGAAAAGTGCAACATGCTATAATGCTAACGTTATTACTTCAATTTAGTATTTAAGAGAAATTTGTAAACCATTTTTAATTCATAAACAGTATGGAAAGATTTATACTGAAAAAGGCAGGGGAACATAGGAACATGCTATGAAATGCAAACTGTAAATGACTTTAATGAAATGCAATGATTTGCAGATAAAAACATGGAAAATTAACATATGCAAAGGGTATGTCTTTATTGAAGCAAAGACAGAAAATAGGAAGTGCAGTTTCAGAGATTTTCAGCAAGATATTTACCTAGACTGGTGTGAAAACCAACCCTGGCCACGGGTCAGTTAAGGACAGGAAATACCCCAAGGAATAGCAGTCATCAATGGGACAGCAGGTGCAGTAGGGACACCTCAGGACAGGACAGGAAACCCAGATTAGGATCAGGACTGGACCACCAGGACACGACCAGCACCCGCAGTTCGGAAGCAACGCCTGCGCTCCACCCTCTCTGCAGCTATCGATCAGAACCCCGATTGGGTCAGCGAACTCCCAGCAAAAGTGCTCCGCCAGCACTTAAGGTTTAGTAAAACCTTCAGAGTCTATGGTCAAATTCGGACAGAGAGCTCCGCAGCACCTCTGTATCAAGTCACCTATTGAGTGCGTTGGGTCAGTGACAGGTCAGCTATTCAGACAAGTCGGACAATTTCTCTAGCTAAACCTAGGCTAGATATACTGTTTTGGGACAGGGTACCACCCCCCAAATGTTGCAAAGTGTCAGAATCCCCAATTTGGATTGGTCCTAAGGTAGGATTTGGTTAACACACCAATCAGAACAGACTATTCTAAGGCCTATTTTGCATCCTAAGGTGCCGCCTAGCAAGATTGGGGTTCCCACGAGAAGTCGCAGGGAATACAATGGAAAGAAATACAATGTATACAAATAGGGTACAAGTTAGGCTTTCTCGCTGGGTGAAGGTGCATCTACCCATGTAGGCTCTGGCAGCAACCTTCTTTGGCTTGGTTTCAATGCCACCGCACCATCGACTGATTCGGCGCAGTAGTGCCCTCCAAGATGGACTCCCCAGCCCCATCACCCCTCAGTGCCGAGGATACATGAAAAGTAAGCGAAAACAAATTAGTACATAGAAATAAACGAAGGCATTATATGTCATAATTTCGTACTTCATGTTTATCATCATAAAAATATACTATGCAATTTAGATATTAGTGCAATATATAACGACACGAGAGCAACAGCACAAGCTTCACCACGTTATTACAGGGAAATGCCATCTTGTGGCTATTACGCATGCGCACCCTTTCCCTCCAAAACTATCTCTACGTGTAGTCACGTGAGTGTGACTGACGCATGCGCAGAAGAGGAAAGTCAAGCAGCGGCCATTTTAGGAACAAGGATTAATCGTATTAGTAAAACACATAGGCAAGTAAAACACATAGGCATAGGATACCCATGCACATTCAAAATACATAAAATTAGTAAAACAAACAATTGAAGTTACGAGATTATAATAGATTTTCGAGGTTCTTGACTCGAGCAAGTCGCGATGCGAAATCTTGCTCTATCAAAGTTACTCATTGAAAATTCACCAGCTTTGCATCCATTATTAGATGGCTTTAAATGCTTTCTTACTGTGGATGCCTGTTTTGCTGGATTAGGAGCAGTATTAGGACAATGGGTTTCATGTAAAGAACATACCATCGCCTTTGCTTCAAGATCTCTTCTTCCAGCTGAGACTAGGTACAGTACCATTGAGAGGGAAGCTCTGGCATGCGTTTGGGCTATTGACAATTTTAAGTCCTATATTTGGGGTCGTGAGTTTGAAATTTATACTGACCATAAGCCTCTCATGCACAAGCTCTTAAATAGCTCTTCAAATAAAGCGGCTGCAAGATTAGTCTGTCTACTTTCCAAACTGCAGGAATTTCACTTCATTATTAAACACATTTCAGGAGGTAAAAACTTCAGGGTTTGCTGTTTATCAAGCATGTCCTTGAGTGAAGTTCCTAATTCAACCAATGATATTGAATGTGTAGTTGCAGCTGTTGATGCAGTTTCGGAATGTTTACCAATTTCTGAAAATGAGTGGAACTTAGAGTATGACAAGGACAACACACTTACTAAGGTCAAAAGTTTTATTTCAGGTAAATGGCCTGAATGCAGAATTTTATCCTCTGTTCTTAGATCCTTTTTAAACATATCTGATGAGTTATCTATGGTTGGAAATATTCTCGAGCGACACGATTTGTTTATCTCACCTGAATCATTACGCCATGTTATTATTCAGAATGCTCATGAAGGACATCTATTTGTCACAAAAACTTGTCAAAGGATTAAACAATTTTATTGCTGACCTTCCATTGATGCTCAGGTCAAGAAATGAATTGACAATTGTGATGAATGCCTTTTATCGGACAAACATTGGAAGACTCTTTCTACTCCCTTGCATCCTGCTCCACTTCCAGAAAATCCCTGGGATAAAGTGGGATTTGACTTTTCTGGTCCCTATGAAAATTTGCCAAGTGGAAGCAAATATTTAATTTTATTAGTGGAGTACTATTAAAAATGGCTATATTATCGTTTTTGTAATGGAGCTACAACTGAGAACGCAATTACATTTTTGCAAACTGTTTTTGATGTTGAAGGTTTTCCTAAAATTATTGTAATGGATACCGGTACGCATTTTGTTTCTCAAAAAATGTGTTCTTTTCTCAAGAAGTATTACATTTCCCATTTTAAGGTTGCTTTGTAATCACCCTCCTCTAATGGTTTGGTTGAAAGAGGTAACCGGATCATTAAGGAGGGTTACAAACAGCGATCTCGTCCAGGCAAGATCCTTTGACCTTTGTGCATGACAACGTGTGGGCTTATAATTCTAGCCCACACATGACTACAGGTGTTGCACCTTTCACTCTTTTAAGAACAAGAAAGGTTCACTCTCATTTATATCCCACTTAGCTTGATAAAAGAAATTCACAGAGTTGTTCTTCCACACTTGTTCCAAAGTCTTTGAAAGATCAGGTAAAAGTTAAACAGGATTACATGAAAACGCGTTTTGATTCTGGTAAACATGCTGTTGAACAACCTTTAAAACAAGTATTTGCAATGCAATAGGTCTCGAATTAGGAAAGTTTAAGCTATTGGTATTGTAAATGACACATTATTTATTCATGTGTTGGTTTTGAAAATAGCGAAATTAATAGCTTTGTCATTTACAATGCAATAGTTATAACTTTCGCAAATGTGACACCTATAGCATTTGTAATCCAATATGTGTTGTATTTATGTGACTTACATGTATTGCTATTACAAATAACAATGGCTTTTCATTTTTTTTAAATAATTAATACTTACATAAAAGTTATTGTAATTTATAATGGCAATAGCTTAAACTTTTGTAAATACCTTTTGTGAAGATTATGTTCAGTGTATTTTATTATGACGAAAATGCAAGAATAGAAGTGAAATATTAACATATTTTTGTGACATTTGTATTAAAGCTTGAAATATTGAGAGAACATATTTGACCCAGTGATGCTGTGGTGGTGCTGAGTGATGCTGTGGTTGCGCTGAGTGATGCTGTGGTTGCGCTGAGTGATGCTGTGGTTCCGCTGAGTGATCCTGTGGTTGCGCTGAGTGATCCTGTGGTTGCGCTGAGTGATCCTGTGGTTGTGCTGGGTGACGCTGTGGTGACGCTGAGTGACGCTGTGGTGGTGCTGAATGATGCTGTTGTGCTGCTGAGTGATGCTGTGGTGCTGTTGAGTGATGCTGTGGTGGTGCTGAGTGATGCATTCTTGGCCCTTAGTGATGATGTGGTGTTGCTGAGTGATACTGTGGTGGTGCTGAGTGATACTGTGGTGGTGCTAAGTGATACTGTGGTGGTGTGAGTGATGCTGTGGTAGTGGTGAGTCTTGCTGTGGTGGTGCTGAGTGATGCTGTGGTGGTTCTGAGTGATGCTGTGGTGGTGCTGAGTGATGCTGTGGTGGCCCTGAGTGATGCTGTGGTGACCCTGAGCGATATTGTTATGTGCTGAGTAATGCTGTGGTGGTGCTGAGTGATGCTGTGGTGGTGCTGAGTGATGCTGTGGTGGTGCTGAGTGATGCTATGGTAGCGCTGAGTGATGCTGTGGTAGCGCTGAGTGATGCTGTGGTGGCACTGAGTGATGCTGTGGTGGTGCTGAGTGATGCTGTGGTGGTGCTGTGGTGGTGCTGCGTGGTGCTGTGGTGATGCTGTGGTGGTGCTGAGTGATGCTGTGGTGCTGCTGAGTGATGCTGTGGTGCTGCTGAGTGATGATGTGATGGCGCTGAGTGATGCTGTGGTGGCGCTGAGTGATGCTGTGGTCGCGCTGAGTGATGCTGTGGTGGTGCTGAGTGATGCTGTGGTAGTGCTGTGGTGGTGCTGCGTGGTGCTGTGGTGATGCTGTGGTGGTGCTGAGTGATGCTGGGGTGCTGTTGAGTGGTGCTGTGGTGGTGCTGTGGTGGTGCTGAGTGATGCTGTGGTGGTGCTGCGTGATCCTGTGGTGGTGCTGAGTTATCCTGTGGTGGTGCTGAGTGATGCATTCTTGGCCCTGAATGATGATATGGTGTTGCTGAGTGATACTGTGGTGGTGGTGATACTGTGGTGGTGCTGAGTGATGCTGTGGTGGTGCTGAGTGATGCTGTGGTGGTGCTGAGTGATGCTATGGTAGCGCTGAGTGATGCTGTGGTAGCGCTGAGTGATGCTGTGGTGGCACTGAGTGATGCTGTGGTGGTGCTGAGTGATGCTGTGGTGGTGCTGTGGTGGTGCTGCGTGGTGCTGTGGTGATGCTGTGGTGGTGCTGAGTGATGCTGTGGTGCTGCTGAGTGATGCTGTGGTGCTGCTGAGTGATGATGTGATGGCGCTGAGTGATGCTGTGGTGGCACTGAGTGGTGCTGTGGTGGTGCTGAGTGATGCTGTGGTGGTGCTGTGGTGGTGCTGCGTGGTGCTGTGGTGATGCTGTGGTGGTGCTGAGTGATGCTGTGGTGCTGCTGAGTGATGCTGTGGTGGTGCTGAGTGATGCTGTGGTGGCCCTGAGTGATGCTGTGGTGACCCTGAGCGATATTGTTATGTGCTGAGTAATGCTGTGGTGGTGCTGAGTGATGCTGTGGTGGTGCTGAGTGATGCTGTGGTGGTGCTGAGTGATGCTATGGTAGCGCTGAGTGATGCTGTGGTAGCGCTGAGTGATGCTGTGGTGGCACTGAGTGATGCTGTGGTGGTGCTGAGTGATGCTGTGGTGGTGCTGTGGTGGTGCTGCGTGGTGCTGTGGTGATGCTGTGGTGGTGCTGAGTGATGCTGTGGTGCTGCTGAGTGATGCTGTGGTGCTGCTGAGTGATGATGTGATGGCGCTGAGTGATGCTGTGGTGGCGCTGAGTGATGCTGTGGTGGCGCTGAGTGATGCTGTGGTGGTGCTGAGTGATGCTGTGGTAGTGCTGTGGTGGTGCTGTGGTGATGCTGTGGTGGTGCTGAGTGATGCTGTGGTGGTGCTGCGTGATCCTGTGGTGGTGCTGAGTTATCCTGTGGTGGTGCTGAGTGATGCATTCTTGGCCCTGAATGATGATATGGTGTTGCTGAGTGATACTGTGGTGGTGGTGATACTGTGGTGGTGCTGAGTGATGCTGTTGTGCTGCTGAGTGATGCTGTGGTGGTGCTGAGTGATGTTGTGGTGCTGCTGAGTGATGCTGTGGTGCTGCTGAGTGATGCTGTGGTGCTGCTGAGTGATGCTGTGGTGCTGCTGAGTGATGCATTCTTGGCCCTTAGTGATGATGTGGTGTTGCTGAGTGATACTGTGGAGGTGCTAAGTGATACTGTGGTGGTGCTGAGTGATGCTGTGGTAGTGGTGAGTGTTACTGTGGTGGTGCTGAGTGATGCTGTGTTGGTGCTGAGTGATGCTGTGGTGGTGCTGAGTGATGCTGTGGTGGTGCTGAGTGATGCTGGGGTGGTGCTGAGTGATGCTGTGGTGGTGCTGAGTGATGCTGTGATGGCGCTGAGTGATGCTGTGGTGGCGCTGAGTGATGCTGTGGTGGCGCTGAGTGATGCTTTGATGGTGCTGAGTGATGCTGTGGTGGTGCTGAGTGATGCTGTGGTGGTGCTGTGGTGGTGCTGAGTGATGCTGTGGTGGTGCTGCGTGATCCTGTGGTGGTGCTGAGTTATCCTGTGGTGGTGTTGAGGGATGCATTCTTGGCCCTGAGTGATGATGTGGTGTTGCTGAGTGATACTGTGGTGTTGCTGAGTGATGCTGTGGTGGTGCAGAGTGATGCTGTGGTGGTGCAGAGTGCTACTGTGGTGGTGCTGAGTGATGCTGTGGTGGTGCTGAGTGATGCATTCTTGGCCCTGAGTGATGCTGTGGTGTTGCTGAGTGATGCTGTGGTAGTGCAGAGTGATGCTGTGGTGGTGCAGAGTGATGCTGTGGTGGTGAAGAGTGATGCTGTGGCGGTGCTGAGTGATGCTGTGGTGGTGCTGAGTGATGCATTCTTGGCCCTTAGTGATGATGTAGTGTTGCTGAGTGATGCTGTGGTGGCGCTGAGTGATGCTGTGGTGGCGCTGAGTGATGCTTTGATGGTGCTGAGTGAGGCTGTGGTGGTGCTGAGTGTTGCTGTGGTGCTGCTGAGTGATGCATTCTTGGCCCTTAGTGATGATGTGGTGTTGCTGAGTGATACTGTGGAGGTGCTACGTGATACTGTGGTGGTGCTGAGTGATGCTGTGGTAGTGGTGAGTGTTACTGTGGTGGTGCTGAGTGATGCTGTGTTGGTGCTGAGTGATGCTGTGGTGGTGCTGAGTGATGCTGTGGTGGTGCTGAGTGATGCTGGGGTGGTGCTGAGTGATCCTGGGGTGGTGCTGAGTGATGCTGTGATGGCGCTGAGTGATGCTGTGATGGCGCTGAGTGATGCTATGATGGCGCTGAGTGATGCTGTGGTGGCGCTGAGTGATGCTGTGGTGGTGCTGAGTGATGCTGTGGTGGTGCTGAGTGATGCTTTGGTGGTGCTGAGTGATGCTGTGGTGGTGCTGAGTGATGCTGTGGTGGTGCTGAGTGATGCTGTGGTGGTGCTGCGTGATCCTGTGGTGGTGCTGAGTTATCCTGCGGTGGTGTTGAGTGATGCATTCTTGGCCCTGAGTGATGATGTGGTGTTGCTGAGTGATACTGTGGTGTTGCTGAGTGATGCTGTGGTGGTGCAGAGTGATGCTGTGGTGGTGCAGAGTGATACTGTGGTGGTGCTGAGTGATGCTGTGGTGATGCTGAGTGATGCATTCTTGGCCCTGAGTGATGCTGTGGTGTTGCTGAGTGATGCTGTGGTAGTGCAGAGTGATGCTGTGGTGGTGCCGAGTGATGCTGTGGTGGTGCCGAGTGATGCTGTGGTGGTGCAGAGTGATGCTGTGGCGGTGCTGAGTGATGCTGTGGTGGTGCTGAGTGATGCATTCTTGGCCCTTAGTGATGATGTAGTGTTGCTGAGTGAAGCTGTGGTGGCGCTGAGTGATGCTGTGGTGGCGCTGAGTGATGCTTTGGTAGTGCTGAGTGATGCTGTGGTAGTGGTGAGTGTTACTGTGGTGGTGCTGAGTGATGCTGTGGTGGTGCTGAGTGATGCTGTGGTGGTGCTAAGTGTTACTGTGGTGGTGCTGAGTGATGCTGTGGTAGTGGTGAGTGTTACTGTGGTGGTGCTGAGTGATGCTGTGGTGGTGCTGAGTGATGCTGTGGTGGTGCTGAGTGATGCTGTGGTGGTGCTGAGTGATGCTGGGGTGGTGCTGAGTGATGCTGTGGTGGTGCTGAGTGATGCTGTGATGGCGCTGAGTGATGCTGTGATGGCGCTGAGTGATGCTGTGATGGCGCTGAGTGATGCTATGATGGCGCTGAGTGATGCTGTGATGGCGCTGAGTGATGCTGTGGTGGCGCTGAGTGATGCTGTGGTGGTGCTGAGTGATGCTGTGGTGGTGCTGAGTGATGCTGTGGTGGTGCTGCGTGATCCTGTGGTGGTGCTGAGTTATCCTGTGGTGGTGTTGAGTGATGCATTCTTGGCCCTGAGTGATGATGTGGTGTTGCTGAGTGATACTGTGGTGTTGCTGAGTGATGCTGTGGTGGTGCAGAGTGATGCTGTGGTGGTGCAGAGTGATACTGTGGTGGTGCTGAGTGATGCTGTGGTGGTGCTGAGTGATGCATTCTTGGCCCCGAGTGATGCTGTGGTGTTGCTGAGTGATGCTGTGGTAGTGCAGAGTGATGCTGTGGTGGTGCAGAGTGATGCTGTGGCGGAGCTGAGTGATGCTGTGGTGGTGCTGAGTAATGCATTCTTGGCCCTTAGTGATGATGTAGCGTTGCTGAGTGATGCTGTGGTGTTGCTGAGTGATGCTGTGGTGGTGCAGAGTGATGCTGTGGTGGTGCAGAGTGATGCTGTGGTGGTACAGAGTGATGATGTGGTGGTGCAGAGTGATGCTGTGGTGGTGCAGTGATGCTGTGGTGGTGCAGAGTGATGCTGAGTGATGCATTTTTGGCCCTGAGTGATGATGTGGTGTTGCTGAGTGATGCTGTGGTAGTACTGAGTGATGCTGTTGTGGTGCTGAGTGATGCTGTGGTGGTGCTGAGTGATGCTGTGGTAGTGCTGAGTGATCCTGTGGTGGTGCTGATGCAAAATATAATATATTGACGTGAACTGACAAGCTGGCTAGGATATGTTCAAAGGGGCGACTGTAAAATATAAAACGACAAATATGAACATTGCCGGCGCCATCTTGCTTAGCGAAGGCCTCTGCGAGCGCGTATGCAGCAACCATTTTAGATACCGTGGCCATTTCGTACACTGCTGGTCACCTGTGTGTTACCCTGACCTCGCTATCATACCCCGCGCTCTGACTAAGCCCGAGCACACATACTGGGGTCGTAAAACCATGTCAGCATGACAGTGCACTAGAGTCACTTCCCGCGCCAAACCCACTTGTCCTTTCATCCTCCACGCACGGGCAGGCCCCTTTGATAACCTCCTCCACTGCACCTGGCTACTCAATCCGGTCCCAGGCACTAACCGACCCCTGCGGACATAGTTTATTACCCGCATACGACAGAAAAGGGGCCGGAATTTAATCAGTGACACGACCCCTTAGATCTGGCCAATCCCACATGTTTTAGATCCTGTCGGAATGTCCAGCTGCGAGATAGCGATCATCTGTTAGATCTGGGTGGAGGGACGATTGCTGCTAGGTTTGTGTGGGAACTAGCTTGAGGCGGGGATTCCAAGGATCTTTAACTATGCAATAAACTGATGCCAGGAATGTTTGACCATGTAATAAACTGACAGAAAAGCATGCAAAAGGCCATGCCACAGAGATGTAGTTAAAGCACCTCCTGATGATAGCCCCGGTGTCCGATGTGATGTACTGTCCTCTAGAGCAATAAACCTGTTCTTCGCCTCCCAGTTCCCAGCGCCTGCCTCGTTATTTTGATCACTAATCTTAAGGTGAATTAGAGGTAGTTTGCACCAAGAGGCATCGAAAGTCTTGGGAGTCTCGCTGCTTTTCATCACTGAGTGATGCTGTGGTGGTGCTGAGTGATGCTGTGGTGGCGCTGAGTGATGCATTCTTGGCCCTGCGTGATGATGTGGTGTTGCTGAGTGATGCTGTGGTGGTGCTGAGTGAGAGGTCCTAACAACGGAGTGAACATCTAAACGATCGGGAAGTGAACCTGCCTGAAAGAGACCCTCGTCTGGCGGCCGATCAACTGATTTTCACCGGTTCCGAACGGACCTCTCTCGAGTGACCTGCGGTCCTGACTGGGACCTAACAGGTACGCCGCATTGTTGGAGTGAGAGGACAAACGGGCGCTGGAAGGGGACACGACGATGAAGAAACTGTCCATAACGTCCGGGTAAGGTTGTGAAAAATCGTTTCTTACTTTATTATTGATTGTTTGACTGGTTGAATAAGTTTGACCGCATGAGGGGTCTAATGTAACTACCTCTCGAGATGAAAATGATTCATCTAGCATTCTAGCTCAACAAAGTACTTTAGAGCTAGGAGTTGCTCTTGACTATATTCCTAAGGAGCTGAATACACTAGCAGCTAGTGTTAAGGAGGTAGCTGCTGGTGAGGGGCTTAAGGAGCAGGAACTGGACACAACTAATCCTTCATGAACTACTTTGGGGATAAGCATTATCAGCCCATCAAACGTGACTCTGCTACCTTCTGAGGGGGCTGCGGCTGCGGCCCGGGACGATGAGGTCGAGGGCGAGTGTGAAGGAGACTGCTCCGCAGAGGGCTCTGAGTATGAAGAGGGAGAGGAACATGAGATCAGGGGCAGAACGGCAGCAGAGATAGCTAAATTTATGGCGGATCGAAGGGGCAAAGCTAAACAGAAAAAAAAAAAAAACAAAGAACAGGAATAAGAAAGGGAAAAGAACACCAGCAGAAGGGTTATCCTTAATTAATCTTGCTTCAACCACGAAAAAAATGGATGCAGGCTAAGGGTCTTGTGAAGAGTATTACTCTTCGACTTTCAGGCTCGGCCCTATCCGCTGATGAATCTCAGGTAAAACAGCTGGACACTCATTCTTTACCCCTAGCTCATCCTGCGTCAGCGCCAGGATCAGCTCTGGTTACAGATTCTGTCCCGTTTCTCAGCCCTACTGGTCTTACAACCAGTTCTATACCGGCAACCTTCCCTGATAATCTTGAATCATCCTGCCATTGCCCCAATACACCAACATGTGTGCCCTCTGATTCGTCCTGCAATATCTCTCCAGATGGTTTTGAGAAACAATGTCCTGAGATGTCCCCTTTTGAGGTTATTTTACACACTTTAACTAGCCATCGTGCTGAGGCGCAGGAACATTTTTTGCAACTACGGGGGGACAATACCAAACTTCAGAACTCATTGACTGAATTGACCTCAAAGTTAAGTGGGATATCGAAGGAAATAGAAGATCTTCAACAAAGAGTATTTGGTATGGAAGAGAGTTCAGCCCACACTGAGACTTCACTAAAGGATCACGAGAGCCAGATTCTGGCATTACAGCTGAAGGTCGAGGACTTGGAAAATCGGCAAAGCCGATCAAATTTGAGACTCTTTGGTGTATCGGAGGGTTTGGAGGGGTCAGACGCAAGGGCATATGTGGTGGCACTACTAAGCAAAGCTCTACCTGATCTAGCTGACTGGGACTGGGACTGGGACTCTCAGGTCCAGAGAGCCCATCGTCTCCCCCCATTTCAGAAGAAGAGGGACAGTAAATACTCTAGGCCCTTCATAATTTATTTTGGGAATTTTCTCCTGAGAGAGGCAGTATCTCTCAAAGCACGCCCCAATTCTCCTATTAAATATGAGAATATGTCTTTATTTGTTCGCTCAGATTTGAGCAAACATACGATGGACAGGAGATGGAGATTAAAAAAGTTTATTGACCCCTTCAAAGCTATCGGGGGGCAAGCATTTTTGCAAGAGCCTGCCCATCTCAAAGTTATTAAAGGTGCTCACACCTATTACTTTTCGGATGAGAAAGAGGCGCAGAGTATGCTATAAAATGTGAGCTAATGGGTGGGCTGAAGATGAAAATGAGGGTCTACTATATGTATTAATAATTTTTTTGGTGTATTTTTCTGTGTTTTCACTAGCACTTGGGGGGTAAAAAAAGGAGGAGCTCAAAGAAAAGCAAAAGAGGAAAGGTAAGAAATAGTGGTTAGGGGATGGAGGGAGGAAAAAAAAAAAGCGGGAATGGGTGGTCGGATAGCCCCGGTGCTTCTGTGTTCTGTGCTGCCCCTTTAACGGCAGCAGAAATGGAAGGGGCTCCCTCTGGTTCTGGGCTGAGGGAGAGGGGGGGTGGGGAGTGGGCCCAGGTTCTCCGAGGGGTGGGTGGTATCGGAGGGGTTAACATTTCTAAAAACTCAGCACATTGTGATAAAAGTTTAAACTTGAAAGGATGGTATCACTGTTTTTTTTCCTTATTTTCATTCCTTTATAATATACAGTTTGGCAAAGCTGATTTAGATCATATACTAAAATGCATACTTTAAAATGTTTAGCATGGAACGTAGCCGGCCTAAATAATAGGAATAAAAGAAGACTTATATCCGAAGAACTAAGGCTTTATAACCCTCAGCTAATTTTCCTATCTGAGACACATATTTCGTATAAAGATAGAAAACTACTTAATCAGCTGGGCTATGAGGTTATACTCTGCTCTTCTCAATTGGTTTCTCTCAGGTGGGTTGCCATATTAAAAGATAAAAGATCTAAAATTTAAATAATCAGATCTGGCACTGATAAATTGGCTCGGTGGGTGATTGCGCAAGTCTGCATTGGTAATTGTAAATATGTACTATGTGGAGTCTATGGCTCCAATAGAGATGAAGCTTTTGTTTTTGATGAATTAAATGTGGAATTATTGGGCTGGGAGGGGGAGCTAATCATGATGGGGGATTTCAATTGCATTATTGATTACAAACAGCACACCACTAGACCGGGGACTCGTCAACGTATGTATAAAGTCAGGGCTGCTATTTTAGATTTAAGCAGGGTACATAATGATAAGGATGTATGGCGCTCTCTTTACCCTGCTATCCCTGGTCATACGTTTTATTCAGCTCCCCATAAACTTTGCACGCGGATTGATATGGCTTGGGCAACGGATCAAATCATTCAGAATAGTATTATGGAAATTTGCCCCGGGTGTCCTCGGATCATAACCCTATTCTACTAACTTATAGTTATGATGACGGTCAAAATAATTCCAGATTGTTCTTGTTCCCTCGTTATCTATTGACCGACACAGTTTATATCTCTCAACTTAAGCTCCATCTGTGTGAATTTATTAAATTAAATCTTCATACTGCTTCTCATATTTGTGTTTGGGATACATGTAAGGCCAGTATCAGAGGTCATGCGCAACAATACATTCTTAAACAGAATTCTGAACGTCGCAAAGAGAATAACAAATTAATAGCAGATATTAGGGAGTATGAAATTTTATTGGTTAAGGCACTTTGTTTACAATCTACTAATGTTCTAGAAGTAGAACTAAAATTGGGATCATTAAAATCTAATATAAAAACTACCTTAATGGAAAAAAACTGTGCCAAAATGCTTAAGACCAAAATTCAGTTCTATGAAGGAGGGGATAAGATCGGTAAGTTATTGGCGTATAAAGTGGCAGATGACAGAGCCCAGACTCGTATTAAATGTATAAAAGGCCCAAATCAAATTGTGTATAATCAACCCGTGCAGATCTTGTCTCAATTCAGAGATTATTATAGTACCCTTTATACTCCGGAGAATCAACCCCTTATATCTAATATATTAAAATATTTAGAAAGTAACTTTAAGGAATAATTTAATTTTCCAGGCTTGGAAAATCTTTCGGATGATATTACCGAGGTGGAACTGAGACATGCTATTATATCTCTGCCAACAGGGAAAGCTTCAGGGGAGGACTCAATCCCACTGGAAATATACAAAATTTGCATTGAGGAAATAATTCCTCTTTTTCTTCTTGTAACACAGCATATCGTGTCAACTGGGAAGGCCCCGAATTCTTGGAATATTACGAAAATAATATTTTTTTTAAAAAAAAGATAAACCAGCGGAGGAATGTGGGTTGTATAGGCCAATTTCTTTGATCAACTCTGATGCGAAAGTATTCGCCAAAGTGTTGGCAAACAGGTTGGCCCTGATTGTCCCTGGGATTGTTAACGAACAACAGCACGGTTTTGTACTGGGCAGAGACACAACAACTCACATCAACACAGCTATCACAGCCTTCGACATTGCCGAAACTGAAGACTGCCCACTCGGTATGATTTTATTAGACGCCGAAAAGGCTTTTGACCGAGTGGGGTGGGATTATCTGTGGTCGGTTTTGTCTTTTATCGGTCTCAGGGGCAATATGGTTAGCTGGATTCGGGCCTTATATGACCAACCTATGGCTAAAATCACCTACTCAGGTCTACTATCCTCTGCTTTCTCCATAGCACGGGGCACTCGCCAGGGGTGCCCGTTATCACTTTTGCTCTTCTCAATCTCTATGGAGCCATTTCTATCTGCACTCCTGGCTCAGCCCAAGATAATCCCATTTAGCTTTGGACCCCACTGCTTGAAAATCACCGCTTATGCGGACGATATTGCAATCTACTCATCAAATGTCATAACAGCATTAGAAGGTATTATGGTCGAAGCAGAAAAATTCGGCAATGTTTCTTGCTACAAACTAAATACGAATAAAACTCAGTTAGTGGTTAACTATAAACTATCAGGGGGAATTATGGGGGTTTGTAGGGCAGCTAACTATCTGGGGGTAAAAATTTCATCTAAGATTAATGATATGATTCCCATTAATTATGATGTGCTGGTTAAATCAACTAAAGAGCTTCTTAAAAAATGGCATACTCGCTTTCCTGTCTGGAACGTCTATCCTGTGTTTTATCCTGCCCCGGGAAGTATTCTTTGATAGACTATGGAACTACGACATTTCACAGGCACTTACCGTTTGATCCGTTTGTTCCTGGGTGCCGCGGATCCTGAGCTGCGCCCTTGTCTGCTTCGGGGCCTCCGGAGCGAGCGGGCCTGACGCTCCTTGGCGGCGCCCGGGCAGGACGAAGCGCTGTGGCCGGCCTTGGTGGCGGTGTGGGTTCGGTCGGAGAGGCCGATGTGCAATTAGACCGGTTGCGGCTATCCGGGCCTGATCCGGCGGTCCTGCGGCCTGGTGTTGGGGCGCTGCCTTCCATGGACGGGGTTGACCGTGTATGTGGCTCGTCTCTCCTTTGTTCTCCGGTCCGGCCATTTTGAGTCCCTCCGCCCGGACTCGGAGAACGGAGCCGGTAGCGTGTGGGGAGCCGGCGACCCGCCTTCTTCTGGTGGCCCCCCTTCCTGCTCTGGTGGTGCCTCTGCTGGTGGTCGGCTGTATCCTGTTTGCCCCGCTGGTGTCCGGACGGGGGTCGGAGTTTGCCGCGGCCCCGCCGGGCTTCTAAAATGGTGGCCGACCCCGTGTCTCTCGGCCTGGCCGAGACTGGCGACGCTGGTCCGCCGCATGGCACGTTTGCTGAATGCTGTAAAGGTGAGCCTACGCTTGGCGACATCCTCGCCGCCTTGCGCTCCTGGAGTGCTCCCATGGCCGCACCTATCATTGACCGGGAGGAGGATCATTTTTGCCGGGCCTGCTGAGCCCCCCCCGGTATGTGCGGATTCATCTCTGTTGTGTGCTGCTGGAACTTTCCTGGAGGTCGTGGGCCCGGCGGCTGCCGTTGGTGTAGGTGTCCGGATGTCCGCTGCCCTCCTTCATCCTGTGCTCCCCCCTGTGCAGGGGGTCCGCCGGCCGGGTCCCGTCCGGACCGGCCTTGTTGGCTCTCCCTTTCCTTTTTTGCCTCGAATGGCCGAACGAAGATCCTGTGACTGCTCCGCTGGATCGGCTTCTTTCATATTGTCGTCGGAACTGTGCCTGCATTGCCTGAGGTGGTTGCCGTCCTTTCCTGTTCATTCGGGTCGCAATCGATATGACTTGTGTGGATTGCCGATCGGACTCCCTGTTCTTCACCTCCTGTTCCACATGATCTGGTTCCTTGTGCGTTGGACGACTACAGCTTGGGATAAACAAGGACAGGGTTGAGATGAACTTGCCTCGGTGGACTGTTATTTTGCGGTATGGTCGGCTGATCCGTTTGTAACTGTATGACTATGTTCGATTCTCCTTCATGTTCCTGGAGCTTATCCTTGTGCTCATTATCTTCCCGTGGGCTCTGAGTATTTTCGAACGGGAGGGTGGGAGCTGATGGGGTTTTGATTGTATGGCTCCTCTCCCGTTGCTATTTCCCTGTTTTCCCTTCTTCTTTTTGTCTTCGTCGTTCTTTCTTACCTTTATCTCTTCTATATTTCGGGTTCTGATTAGGGCGACAGGCACGCTGCCGGGGGGTAGGCCATAGCCTTCTGCAGGGGTGCAGGGTGGGATGTGCGGGGTGGGGGGGGGTCTGTCATATTGTGTTTTCCCCTCATTCTTTTTGGTTCTATGGCTCTTGTGTATCCCCTTTTTTCGAGACGCGGTGTCGGCATGTGTCCCCCTGGGGTGTTTTGCTAGCATGGGCCTTCTGGTATTCCTGCCGTCACGGTTTACTACGCATTCATTCCTCCTGTTGCCACTGGTTCCATGTGCTGGACTATTCTTGAGTGCTTTGTCAGCCATGGGGCGCGTGCAGTGATGCTGCGTTCTTACTTCTCCCCCCCTTTTTTCCTATGTCCTTTTTCCCCCCTTTTTATTTTCCCCTTTCCCCCCTTTTTTTTTCTCTTCCCCCGGGTTGTTGTGGCAGAGGGCTTGTTGTTTTGCAAGCCTAATTTTAGTTTTGTATATTATTGTGTGTTTTCGTAGTGGTGGGAGGGCGCTGGGCAGCGGTTGCAATTGCTTATTACTGTGGGACTCACGTTCTGCCTTTGCCAAAATGTACCTGTTCTATTTGACTTTTCCTGTGTTCGATACTTCTGCTTGTTCGCGGCCCACCACGGCCCTCTGGACTTTACGGATTGCCCTTATTCTGAGACACCCTTTCTTTATTATAAAATCAACCTTCTCTCCTCCTGTACGTGGTGGTTGCTCGATGGCTTTTTGCCTTTGCTTCTCGTATGGATTGCTGTGATGTCCTGTGGGAACTTCTGTACTTTTTGATGTGTTTCTTTTATTGAGGTGGCCGGCCCGATGGGTTGTAGGCCCGTATCTGTGAGCGCTTTCTGTACAATAAAGGTTTAAAAAAAAAAATGGCATAAAATACCATTAAACATTATAAGCAGAATAAACTTAATTAAAATGGAAATTTTGCCGAAATTTCTTTATCTTTTCTGTTCTATCCCTTTGGCACTTAACAATATTTTTTTCAAAAAGTTAGATGGAATTTTTAGTAGCTTTATTTGGGGTTATAAGAAAGCTCGAAAAAGCTTATCTTCATTAAAAGGATCAACTGATATGGGTGGTCTTTGCTTCCCGGACTTTAAACTTTATTTTTGGGCGACTTTTATAGGCCGCCTTCGTTCCCTACTTAACCCTGAGCTTAAAACTTTCTTTTTTCATACCATAATGCTGAATCTGGAAGCAAGAATGTTTCTCCTTAGATTGAATGACCCAAATTTTTACAAAAGAGTCAAATTTAAGACAGCTCGAGATACTGCTAAAATCTGGTTTGGTATGATGCGTTTTTGTAAGACCTCTTTTTTTCACTCAAAATTGAGGCTTTGGGATAACCCAGGACTTCCGGGGATATTTAATGATAGTAGGGCTAGTGTTTGGGCAACCTATGGTATTCTAACCTTAGGGGACATGTATGGTGCTTATGGCTTTCTAGATTTTGAGACTCTAAAACGTTTGTACCATGTTACGGAATCTATGAGGTTTAAATATATTCAGGTACATGATTTTCTGATACGTCGGATGAAAATCTTAACTGTCTCAGAATCTGATATTTGGAATTACCTTTATTCATCCAAAACCAAATCAGTAATAAGCACTGGCTATAATTGTTTAACTTCTTATATAAAACAAGATTGCTCCAAATTAGCGGAGAAGTGGAGCTCTAAACTCGGATTGATGATCTATTCGGATCAGATTTCTCACTCTCTATCTAAAATTAACAGTTTGGTTCATTCAGCTAGCCTTCGACTGCAACAGTTTAAAACGTCTTGTTTGTATACCATACCCCGGAAGTGATTCTTAAATGGTCTTCAAACCCATTATATACTGATCGTACTAAATGCCCCAAATGTGATACAGTTGGTGCTAATATAGAACACATGTTATTTTCTTGTCCGCAATTGAAGGATTTTTGGCTTAACTTAGATAAAGCTTTGAAGCTTAAACTAATAAAACCACCAGTATTATCAACTTCAATTGTGCTTTTAGATATACACAGTACTACGTTACCTCAAAAAGCTTTAATTACTATTCTGTTATCCTGTGCCAAACTTACTATAGCTCGGGCATGGATTTCGCCACAGCCACCGCAGATTATGCAGTGGTGGTCTCTGGTTAATGAAATCCACAATATGGAAGCCGGATTAGCCCGTATTAGGGGTACCAGGGCTATGCTTAATTTTGAGAAAATTTGGGGCAACTTTATTTAATAATTTCTTTGTGGGGAATGTGCTTCTTTTTATATTGTATGAATTTATGTATATATTTTTTATCTGTTTTTTTAGTATTATATGCCTTTCTGTATAAGTATTATGTATACATTTTGATGGTATACTGTTTTTGCTTGAGTTTCACTATGTGCTGTTAATAAAAATTTATTAAAAAAAAAAAAGAAACCACAAGAGGACGTCTCGGAGTATTCCTCCAGATTTGAAACATTGTTCTCCGATTACAGCGGACAAGACATGTTCAGCGGCAACCGGACACCACATGTTTGTCCAGAATTATGTTAAGGGACTGCTACCAGAAGTATCACAAAAACTGCAGACCAGCGAAAGCAGCTGGGCAGCCTCTAAACCAGCGGCCATCCTCCAGATGGCCCAGTACTATGAACACCAGAAAAATGAGATTGATAGAGCCACGGAAAGGAAGAAGAAAGGCTTGAAAGAAAGGGTAATGATAGCGCAGCTCCAAGGAGTGAATACAGGAAGGGAGCAATATAAGGGAGCATACCAACAGAATACCCCTAGGCCGCAACCGCCTAGTAGTAATTCATCGACGCCATATACAGGACGATAAGACTTAGGACTGGATCAGTGTGCGTTTTGTAAAGAGTACGGACACTGGAAATCCCAATGCCCGATTCTGCTAGGAATCGGTTGGGGCAGAGCGGTGAGGGAGATGGCAAATGAACAGAGAGGAAGAGGACGTGGGAGAGGGTACGCAAGTGAAGCAAGTGAAGGAAGGCCAGGTAGAGTGAACGCATTTGACCGCCCTAGACAGAACCAGTGTCAACAGACAGATCACGACAACATGTATGACTTTGCATAGGACCGCCAGGGGCAAGGGAGGGATCCAGTCAAGCTCTATGTTGACGAACGAGGCCCTTATGTTACCGCAAAGGTTCTGGGCACAGAGTCGCCATTTTTGGTAGACACAGGAGCAACACATAGTGCGCTATCCAAACGACTGATTCCAAGGGCATCCTTGTCTGGCTCACATATAACCTCAATAGGATTTGACGGTACGCCCTCCACCAACCCTTTGTCCAGACCGATCCCCTTCAAACTTGAAAACAATGTTATCGACACAACGTTCCTTCTCTCTTCCAACACCCCAGACGCCATTATGGGTCTCGATCTACTGAAGCATTTCCGTGCGACTATCAGATGTTCGCCAGACAGAGTACGAGTCATCTTATATGACAATCACCAACACCCGAGAGATAATCCATCCCAGCACATGTATCCCATTTCCGAGACAGACACCTCCCTACTAGACACTTTACACTCGCATCTGTGGGCCAGGGCTGATTCAGACGTAGGACAAATGATGATTGACCAGTACACGTGACAATACGACAAGACGCAACCTTACCAAAAGTACCCCAGTACAAGATATCGCCAGAGGGCGAGAAAGTCTTGACTGAAATCATACAGTCACAGGTAGAGGCAGGAGTGGTAGAAGAGGTAGTGAGCAATGTTTGTAACAGTCCTATTTTACCTATCATAAAGAGACAGGGAGAGGGAGATGGAAAAGCCTACCGCTTCATCATCGACCTGCCGGAGATAAACAAAATAGTAGTACCACAGTACCCAGTAGTTTCTGACATCACCACCATCCTGACCCTAATTCCGTCCACTGCTACCACTTTTACCGTTATCGATCGCAAGAATGCCTTCTTCTCCATACCCAATCACCAAGACAGTCGCTATCTTTTCGGATTCACTCTAAGATCCCGCTCATATAGATTTTGTCGAGCACCCCACGGGTACACCGAGAGCCCGAGCATCTATAGCCGCTCAAAAGACAGTTAGATGCCGTTCAGTTACCAGACGGGGTGGTGTTGATACAGTATGTAGACGATATCCTTCCAGCAGCAGACACCACTCCACTAGCTGTAACAGCCACCATCCAACTCCTACACTTCCTTGCAGAAAATGGTCACAAAGTTTCTTGAAAGAAATTGCTGCCTGCAAACCACAGGTAACATATTTAGGTCACCTCTTATCGAAAGAAGGGAGGAAACTCACACCCGACAGGATCCAGGCAATTCTAGACACTCCCGTTCCCAAGAATCAGAAGCAAGTCCGCTCTCTGAAAGGCCTCACCTCATTCTGCCAACAGTGGTTGCCAAACTTTAACCTCATTGTCAAACCCCTTCTCTCCCTCCTAGCCAAAGACACCCCTCACCTCTCCCTTGGACACCCGAATGCCAGTCAGCATTCGAAGAATTGCGAGATGCCCTTTGCTCTGCACCTGTTCTAGGAACCCCAGACTACTCCAAACCATTCTTCCTCTACACACATGAAAGGGAGGGATGTGCATTGTCTGTGTTAACACAGTCAAGTGGTCACAAGCATCGCCCATGTGCATATTTCTCTGCCACCCTCGACCCAGAAGCTAGAGCGTTGCCAGCATGCTTGCGCGCAGTGGGAGCTGCAGCAGTATCCATATGCCAGAGCGAAGGAATAGTGCTCTCCAATCCAGTCACTGTTTTAGTACCCCATGCAGTCGACACTCTACTGAACCAGACCAAAACCCAACACCTAACTAGCGCATGACTGACAGGATACGAGTTGACCCTGCTAGCACCACACATCACTCTGAAGCGATGCACCACTCTCAATCCTGCTACTTTGCTACCCCTACCCGAAACTGACCCTGGTGTGACTCCCCTGCACAACTGTGTAACCCTCACTGACGAACAGACAAAGAGTAGAGTAGATCTCCGAGACACTGCCTTTTCAGAGCCAGATGGGGAACTATGGGTGGATGGCTCGTGCATCAAACTCCCCGATGGCACCACCTCAGCCGCATATGCTGTCACCACAGCCCGAACCATCCTAGAGACAGCCCGCATTGCCCAACGATCTGCCCAAGCAGCTGAGCTCATTGCCCTCACACGAGCATGTATTTTAGCAGCTGGTACAACAGTAAACATATACACCGACAGCCAGGACGCCTTCGGGGTAGTTCACCATTTTGGGCTCCTATGGAGGGAAAGAGGGTACCTGACCTCACACGGCACACCCATCCTACATGGAGATCTAGTCTCCGCATTGACAGAAGCAGTCCTCCTCCCCAAGCAGCTAGCAGTGATTAAATGCCAAGCACATAAGAAAGTGACCGATCTCATTTGACAGGGAAATGCACTAGCCGACATTACTGCCCGAACCACAGCCCAGGACAGAACCACGACACAAATGTACGTGACCAGGTCACAAGCAGAACAATGGACTGACGCTAGAACGACTGTAAGGGACATACAAACGACAGGCACACAAGACGAACTGACTGAATGGGCTCGGGTGGGACTGAAAGATGAGGAAGGCTGCTGGAGGACAAAAGACGGAGACAAATGGCTGCTACCTAATGCCTATCTGATTCCTATATTGACCATGGCACATTTACCAGCACACATAGGATCTGCCCCCATGACCGAATTGATCACCAGAGTATGGCATAACAGCAAGATAACTCAATCAGCGAAGCGCCTAGTACAACAATACATAGTATGCCTGCAACACAACCCAGGGAAAGGGACCGTAGTACCACGGGGAGGGTTTGGAGTCCCTGACCATCCCTTTGAAATCCTCCAAATGGATTACATCCAGCTAGAGAGGTGCCATGGTCTAAAATACGTTCTAGTGATCGTGTGTGCCTTTAGCAAATGGGTGGAGGCCTACCCCACCCGCGACAACACCGCCTTAGCTACTGCGAAGGTATTACTGAAAGAGTTCTTCCCCCGAAATGGCCTTTGTAGAATTTTATGGAGCGACAATAGCCCCCATTTCGTAGCAAAAGTTATACAGAACATACTGAAAGGGTTGGGGGTAAAGCAAAAGTTCCATGCCGTTTTCCACCCCCAATCAGCGGGCCTGGTAGAGAGACACAACGCCACGCTAAAACTGAAGCTAGCAAAAATAGTTGCCACGACTGGGCTGAAATGGCCCGACCCCCTCCCACTGGCATTGCTATCAATACGTTCCACCCCACCAAAGCACCGATTGACCCCCTATGAAGTAGTCTTCGGCAGGCCTATGAACATTTGGGCGGCACCAAAACCAACCTCCATTAATGATGTCCGGGACATACTAATGTCCGACTATTTGTACAAATTAACGAACTAACTAACACTTATCCACCAACAGGTGCAGCAAGCCATACCAGACGTATTCAGGGGCCCAGGACACGATATCAAGCCTGGGGACTTCGTGCTGATGCGAAATTTTCAGAGGTCGAAGAGTCTGGAACCCAGGTGGACGGGCCCCTGGCAAGTCTTGATCACCACCCGAACTGCCCTTCGAGTGGAAGGAAAAAGAAACTGGCTTCATGCACACCACTGTAAGAAGATATCTCCAACACTGACGGCCCCCGAAGAAGTGAACAACCAAGAAGAGCTCCTAACAAAAGACCGACCAGCCCTGAGTTGCTACCCACAGACAGAGACACTTGAACTGGCAGAGTTTCCCGACCCCACGGTACCATCCAAGAAAGGGTACAATTTGAGATCGACGAAAGGAGAGTGCTCCGACAAGCAGGCCATTAGCTGAGTCAAAAGTCTCAGAACGGTAGATAACACTACAAATGCTACCAGGAGAAACGCTAGACGAAATGATGTGGTACTGCCAGTCGTCAAGCCTCTTGAAGGTGATGGAAGAACCCGGACGACCAAAGAACCACCGCGACGACTCCAAACTTGCCAAATTGCACAATACAAAGACAATCGCCCTCGTGGCAGCATCTCTTATCTGCCTCTTGCTGATGGTCACAGTCTGGATCGTTGAAGAGAGTGCTCCCGCTTACAGGACAATGTCACCCACCACCAAGAAAGAACACTATCTGGTGTCACTGTCACCATGCCTCCGAGAACGACGCAAAGAATTCAGGAATAATTATTTCGTACAATTATTGCACCAGCACAATCTTGCCGCAAATGCCATGAACCGTTGGATCTGTGGGTTGCTACCTCATGCCACTGAACACTCCATTCCTTTCATCCCTTCACCCTTTTCTGTTCATGGATCCTGCCTTGCTTGGTTAATGCTCCTGCAAGAGAGCTACAAAGACAATGCCACATCTGATGGGCCAATCAAAAAATTCTACAACGAGTTCTGGCTGAACAAAACAGGAAGAACGTCCGCTCCCTTCTGCCCTCTGACTTCGAATGCAACCTTTCCAATGAACATTCCTGCCAAAGAATGAGTTGAAATGCAAGTATACAACAACCCAGCTAGACCTACCTTCTCCTATCTAAAGAAACGAACTGTCGCAACTCTGACAGTGGCCCTATCTGTGGTGAACGTCTCAGGCCTTGTCTGCATTGAAGGCCATGGGACTAAGATCGTGGGTCACAGCGCTTGCCAAATAACTAAGACTCTGAACACTGCCCACCCCCCTTCATTTGTTGCATCACCCGACATGTACTTCATCTGTGGTACCAAAGCCTACACCTGGCTCCCAAAATGCTGGGGGGGCACGTGCTACATCGCTTTTGTTCTGCCTCCAACCTACACAGCACCTGCAGACCATCAAAGAGAAAGGCTTTCCAAAGACACAGAACAAACAGACTCCGCCGCATCACAGTTCCTCGATGCAGCAAAAGGACTCATTCCGCTATGGGGTCCGATGGCAAACAGCCGAGCCATTCGACACCTGTCGCAAGCAGTAGAAACAGCCTTGAACGTCACTGCTGGCATCCTCACCAACAACACTGCCGAGCTTCAGGCGGTCCGCCTGGTGGCTTTACAGAACCGCCTTGTTCTGGACGTGGTATTAGCAGATTGTAGAGGAGCATGCCGCATCATCGGTGCCAGCTGCTGCACCTTTATCCCCGACAACTCACCCTCAGTCTATAAAGCAATTGAACATCTTCACAGGTTGGCATCAGAGATCCATCAAGAAACAGAAACTTGGACACTTGGAAGCTGGTTTTGGGGCATTTTGAAAGACTGGGGTTGGAAAATAGTGATGATTCTCTTGGTTCCAATCTTTGTAATATGTGGCTGCTGTTTGGGGATACACTTTATTCCACCGTTGTGCTCTCTTTGTTTAAACTCTTTGCGCCCTAAGACTTTGGACATTCGATTCAAAAACATGAAAGCAATGTATGACAGAGAGGTACAGGACATTATGGACATTGACGTGAACTGACAAGCTGGCTAGGATATGTTCAAAGGGGCGACTGTAAAATATAAAACGACAAATATGAACATTGCCGGCGCCATCTTGCTTAGCGAAGGCCTCTGCGAGCGCGTAAGCAGCAACCATTTTAGATATCGCGGCCATTTCGTACACTACTGGTCACCTGTGTGTCACCCTGACCTCGCTATCATCCCCCGCGCTCTGACTAAGCCCGAGCACACATACTGGGGTCGTAAAACCATGTCAGCATGACAGTGCACCGGAGTCACTTCCCGCGCCAAACCCACTTGTCCTTTCATCCTCCGCACACGGGCAGGCTCCTTTGATAACCTCCTCCACTGCACCTGGCTACTCAATCCGGTCCCAGGCACTAACCGACCCCTGCGGACATAGTTTATTACCCGCATACGACAGAACTTGCTTCACCAACAAAGGGGCCGGAATTTAATCAGTGACACGACCCATTAGATCTGGTCGATCCAACATGTTTTAGATCCTGTCGGAATGTCCAGCTGCGAGATAGCGATCATCTGTTAGATCTGGGTGGAGGGACGATGGCTGCTAGGTTTGTGTGGGAACTAGCTTGAGGCGGGGATTCCAAGGATCTTTAACTATGCAATAAACTGATGCCAGGAATGTTTGACCATGTAATAAACCGACAGAAAAGCATGTAAAAGGCCATGCCACAGAGATGTAGTTAAAGCACCTCCTGATGATAGCCCCGGTGTCCGATGTGATGTACTGTCCTCTAGAGCAATAAACCTGTTCTTCGCCTCCCAGTTCCCAGTGCCTGCCTCGTTATTTTGATCACTAATCTTAAGGTGAATTAGAGGTAGTTTGCACCAAGAGGCATCGAAAGTCTTGGGAGTCTCGCTGCTTTTCATCACTGAGTGATGCTGTGGTGGTGCTGAGTGATGCTGTGGTGGCGCTGAGTGATGCATTCTTGGCCCTGCGTGATGATGTGGTGTTGCTGAGTGATGCTGTGGTGGTGCTGAGTGATGCTGTGGTGGTGCTGAGTGATGCTGTGGTAGTGCTGAGTGATGCTGTGGTAGTGCTGAGTGATGCTGTGGTAGTGCTGAGTGATGCTGTGGTAGTGCTGAGTGATGCTGTGGTGGCGCTGAGTGATGCATTCTTGGCCCTGAGTGATGCTGTGGTGGTGCAGAGTGATGCTGTGGTGGTGCTGAGTGATACATTCTTGGCCCTGAGTGATGATGTGGTGTTGCTGAGTGATGCTGTGTTGGTGCGGAGTGATGCTGTGGTAGTGCTGAGTGATGCTGTGGTGGTGCTAAGTGCTGCATTCGTGGCCCTGAGTGATGCTGTGGTGGTGCAGAGTGATGCTGTGGTGGTGATGAGTGATGCTGTGGTAGTGCTGAGTGATGCTGTGGTAGGGCTGAGTGATGCTGTGATGGTGCTGAGTGATGCATTCTTGGCCCTGAGTGATGATGTGGGGTTGCTGAGTGATGCTGTGGTGGAGCAGAGTGATGCTATGGTGGTGCAGATTGATGCTGTGGTGGTGCTGAGTGATGCTGTGGTGGTGCTGAGTGATGCTGTGGTGGTGCTAAGTGTTACTGTGGTGGTGCTGCGTGATGCTGTGGTAGTGGTGAGTGTTACTGTGGTGGTGCTGAGTGATGCTGTGGTGGTGCTGAGTGATGCTGTGGTGGTGCTGAGTGATGCTGTGGTGGTGCTGAGTGATGCTGGGGTGGTGCTGAGTGATGCTGTGGTGGTGCTGAGTGATGCTGTGATGGCGCTGAGTGATGCTATGATGGCGCTGAGTGATGCTGTGATGGCGCTGAGTGATGCTGTGGTGGCGCTGAGTGATGCTGTGGTGGTGCTGAGTGATGCTGTGGTGGTGCTGTGGTGGTGCTGAGTGATGCTGTGGTGGTGCTGCGTGATCCTGTGGTGGTGCTGAGTTATCCTGTGGTGGTGTTGAGTGATGCATTCTTGGCCCTGAGTGATGATGTGGTGTTGCTGAGTGATACTGTGGTGTTGCTGAGTGATGCTGTGGTGGTGCAGAGTGATGCTGTGGTGGTGCAGAGTGATACTGTGGTGGTGCTGAGTGATGCTGTGGTGGTGCTGAGTGATGCATTCTTGGCCCCGAGTGATGCTGTGGTGTTGCTGAGTGATGCTGTGGTAGTGCAGAGTGATGCTGTGGTGGTGCAGAGTGATGCTGTGGCGGAGCTGAGTGATGCTGTGGTGGTGCTGAGTAATGCATTCTTGGCCCTTAGTGATGATGTAGCGTTGCTGAGTGATGCTGTGGTGTTGCTGAGTGATGCTGTGGTGGTGCAGAGTGATGCTGTGGTGGTGCAGAGTGATGCTGTGGTGGTACAGAGTGATGATGTGGTGGTGCAGAGTGATGCTGTGGTGGTGCAGTGATGCTGTGGTGGTGCAGAGTGATGCTGAGTGATGCATTTTTGGCCCTGAGTGATGATGTGGTGTTGCTGAGTGATGCTGTGGTAGTACTGAGTGATGCTGTGGTGGTGCTGAGTGATGCTGTGGTGGTGCTGAGTGATGCTGTGGTAGTGCTGAGTGATCCTGTGGTGGTGCTGATGCAAAATATAATATATTGACGTGAACTGACAAGCTGGCTAGGATATGTTCATAGGGGCGACTGTAAAATATAAAACGACAAATATGAACATTGCCGGTGCCATCTTGCTTAGCGAAGGCCTCTGCGAGCGCGTATGCAGCAACCATTTTAGATACCGTGGCCATTTCGTACACTGCTGGTCACCTGTGTGTTACCCTGACCTCGCTATCATACCCCGCGCTCTGACGAAGCCCGAGCACACATACTGGGGTCGTAAAACCATGTCAGCATGACAGTGCACTAGAGTCACTTCCCGCGCCAAACCCACTTGTCCTTTCATCCTTCACGCACGGGCAGGCCCCTTTGATAACCTCCTCCACTGCACCTGGCTACTCAATCCGGTCCCAGGCACTAACCGACCCCTGCGGACATAGTTTATTACCCGCATATGACAGAAAAGGGGCCGGAATTTAATCAGTGACACGACCCCTTAGATCTGGCCAATCCCACATGTTTTAGATCCTGTCGGAATGTCCAGCTGCGAGATAGCGATCATCTGTTAGATCTGGGTGGAGGGACGATTGCTGCTAGGTTTGTGTGGGAACTAGCTTGAGGCGGGGATTCCAAGGATCTTTAACTATGCAATAAACTGATGCCAGGAATGTTTGACCATGTAATAAACTGACAGAAAAGCATGTAAAAGGCCATGCCACAGAGATGTAGTTAAAGCACCTCCTGATGATAGCCCCGGTGTCCGATGTGATGTACTGTCCTCTAGAGCAATAAACCTGTTCTTCGCCTCCCAGTTCCCAGCGCCTGCCTCGTTATTTTGATCACTAATCTTAAGGTGAATTAGAGGTAGTTTGCACCAAGAGGCATCGAAAGTCTTTGGAGTCTCGCTGCTTTTCATCACTGAGTGATGCTGTGGTGGTGCTGAGTGATGCTGTGGTGGCGCTGAGTGATGCATTCTTGGCCCTGCGTGATGATGTGGTGTTGCTGAGTGATGCTGTGGTGGTGCTGAGTGAGAGGTCCTAACAACGGAGTGAACATCTAAACGATCGGGAAGTGCACCTGCCTGAAAGAGACCCTCGTCTGGCGGCCGATCAACTGATTTTCACCGGTTCCGAACGGACCTCTCTCGAGTGACCTGCGGTCCTGACTGGGACCTAACAGGTACGCCGCATTGTTGGAGTGAGAGGACAAACGGGCGCTGGAAGGGGACACGACGATGAAGAAACTGTCCATAACGTCCGGGTAAGGTTGTGAAAAATCGTTTCTTACTTTATTATTGATTGTTTGACTGGTTGAATAAGTTTGACCGCATGAGGGGTCTAATGTAACTACCTCTCGAGATGAAAATGATTCATCTAGCATTCTAGCTCAACAAAGTACTTTAGAGCTAGGAGTTGCTCTTGACTATATTCCTAAGGAGCTGAATACACTAGCAGCTAGTGTTAAGGAGGTAGCTGCTGGTGAGGGGCTTAAGGAGCAGGAACTGGACACAACTAATCCTTCATGAACTACTTTGGGGATAAGCATTATCAGCCCATCAAACGTGACTCTGCTACCTTCTGAGGGGGCTGCGGCTGCGGCCCGGGACGATGACGTCGAGGGCGAGTGTGAAGGAGACTGCTCCGCAGAGGGCTCTGAGTATGAAGAGGGAGAGGAACATGAGATCAGGGGCAGAACGGCAGCAGAGGTAGCTAAATTTATGGCGGATCGAAGGGGCAAAGCTAAACAGAAAAAAAAAAAACAAAGAACAGGAATAAGAAAGGGAAAAGAACACCAGCAGAAGGGTTATTCTTAATTAATCTTGCTTCAACCACGAAAAAAATGGATGCAGGCTAAGGGTCTTGTGAAGAGTATTACTCTTCGACTTTCAGGCTCGGCCCTATCCGCTGATGAATCTCAGGTAAAACAGCTGGACACTCATTCTTTACCCCTAGCTCATCCTGCGTCGGCGCCAGGATCAGCTCTGGTTATAGATTCTGTCCCGTTTCTCAGCCCTACTGGTCTTACAACCAGTTCTATACCGGCAACCTCCCCTGATAATCTTGAATCATCCTGCCATTGCCCCAATACACCAACATGTGTGCCCTCTGATTCGTCCTGCAATATCTCTCCAGATGGTTTTGAGAAACAATGTCCTGAGATGTCCCCTTTTGAGGTTATTTTACACACTTTAACTAACCATCGTGCTGAGGCGCAGGAACATTTTTTGCAACTACGGGGGGACAATACCAAACTTCAGAACTCATTGACTGAATTGACCTCCAAGTTAAGTGGGATATCGAAGGAAATAGAAGATCTTCAACAAAGAGTATTTGGTATGGAAGAGAGTTCAGCCCACACTGAGACTTCACTAAAGGATCACGAGAGCCAGGTTCTGGCATTACAGCTGAAGGTCGAGGACTTGGAAAATCGCCAAAGCCGATCAAATTTGAGACTCTTTGGTGTATCGGAGGGTTTGGAGGGGTCAGACGCAAGGGCATATGTGGTGGCACTACTAAGCAAAGCTCTACCTGATCTAGCTGACTGGTACTGGGACTCTCAGGTCCAGAGAGCCCATCGTCTCCCCCCATTTCAGAAGAAGAGGGACAGTAAATACTCTAGGCCCTTCATAATTTATTTTGGGAATTTTCTCCTGAGAGAGGCAGTATCTCTCAAAGCACGCCCCAATTCTCCTATTAAATATGAGAATATGTCTTTATTTGTTCGCTCAGATTTGAGCAAACATACGATGGACAGGAGATGGAGATTAAAAAAGTTTATTGACCCCTTCAAAGCTATCGGGGGGCAAGCATTTTTGCAAGAGCCTGCCCGTCTCAAAGTTATTAAAGGTGCTCACACCTATTACTTTTCGGATGAGAAAGAGGCGCAGAGTATGCTATCAAATGTGAGCTAATGGGTGGGCTGAAGATGAAAATGAGGGTCTACTATATGTATTAATAATTTTTTGGGTGTATTTTTCTGTGTTTTCACTAGCACTTGGGGGGTAAAAAAAGGAGGAGCTCAAAGAAAAGCAAAAGAGGAAAGGTAAGAAATAGTGGTTAGGGGATGGAGGGAGGAAAAAAAAAAGCGGGAATGGGTGGTCGGATAGCCCCGGTGCTTCTGTGTTCTGTGCTGCCCCTTTAACGGCAGCAGAAATGGAAGGGGCTCCCTCTGGTTCTGGGCTGAGGGAGAGGGGGGTAGGGAGTGGGCCCAGGTTCTCAGAGGGGTGGGTGGTATGGGAGGGGTTAAAATTTCTAAAAACTCAGCACATTGTGATAAAAGTTTAAACTTGAAAGGATGGTATCACTGTTTTTTTTCCTTATTTTCATTCCTTTATAATATACAGTTTGGCAAAGCTGATTTAGATCATATACTAAAATGCATACTTTAAAATGTTTAGCATGGAACGTAGCCGGCCTAAATAATAGGAATAAAAGAAGACTTATATCCGAAGAACTAAGGCTTTATAACCCTCAGCTAATTTTCCTATCTGAGACACATATTTCGTATAAAGATAGAAAACTACTTAATCAGCTGGGCTATGAGGTTATACTCTGCTCTTCTCAATTGGTTTCTCTCAGGGGGGTTGCCATATTAAAAGATAAAAGATCTAAAATTTAAATAATCAGATCTGGCACTGATAAATTGGCTCGGTGGGTGATTGCGCAAGTCTGCATTGGTAATTGTAAATATGTACTATGTGGAGTCTATGGCTCCAATAGAGATGAAGCTTTTGTTTTTGATGAATTAAATGTGGAATTATTGGGCTGGGAGGGGGAGCTAATCATGATGGGGGATTTCAATTGCATTATTGATTACAAACAGCACACCACTAGACCGGGGACTCGTCAACGTATGTATAAAGTCAGGGCTGCTATTTTAGATTTAAGCAGGGTACATAATGTTAAGGATGTATGGCGCTCTCTTTACCCTGCTATCCCTGGTCATACGTTTTATTCAGCTCCCCATAAACTTTGCACGCGGATTGATATGGCTTGGGCAACGGATCAAATCATTCAGAATAGTATTATGGAAATTTGCCCCCGGGTGTCCTCGGATCATAACCCTATTCTACTAACTTATAGTTATGATGACGGTCAAAATAATTCCAGATTGTTCTTGTTCCCTCGTTATCTATTGACCGACACAGTTTATATCTCTCAACTTAAGCTCCATCTGTGTGAATTTATTAAATTAAATCTTCATACTGCTTCTCATATTTGTGTTTGGGATACATGTAAGGCCAGTATCAGAGGTCATGCGCAACAATACATTCTTAAACAGAATTCTGAACGTCGCAAAGAGAATAACAAATTAATAGCAGATATTAGGGAGTATGAAATTTTATTGGTTAAGGCACTTTGTTTACAATCTACTAATGTTCTAGAAGTAGAACTAAAATTGGGATCATTAAAATCTAATCTAAAAACTACCTTAATGGAAAAAAACTGTGCCAAAATGCTTAAGACCAAAATTCAGTTCTATGAAGGAGGGGATAAGATCGGTAAGTTATTGGCGTATAAAGTGGCAGATGACAGAGCCCAGACTCGTATTAAATGTATAAAAGGCCCAAATCAAATTGTGTATAATCAACCCGTGCAGATCTTGTCTCAATTCAGAGATTATTATAGTACCCTTTATACTCCGGAGAATCAACCCCTTATATCTAATAAATTAAAATATTTAGAAAGTAACTTTAAGGAATAATTTAATTTTCCAGGCTTGGAAAATCTTTCGGATGATATTACCGAGGTGGAACTGAGACATGCTATTATATCTCTGCCAACAGGGAAAGCTTCAGGGGAGGACTCAATCCCACTGGAAATATAAAAAATTTGCATTGAGGAAATAATTCCTCTTTTTCTTCTTGTAACACAGCATATCGTGTCAACTGGGAAGGCCCCGAATTCTTGGAATATTACGAAAATAATATTTTTTTTTTAAAAAGATAAACCAGCGGAGGAATGTGGGTTGTATAGGCCAATTTCTTTGATCAGCTCTGATGCGAAAGTATTCGCCAAAGTGTTGGCAAACAGGTTGGCCCTGATTGTCCCTGGGATTGTTAACGAACAACAGCACGGTTTTGTACTGGGCAGAGACACAACAACTCACATCAACACAGCTATCACAGCCTTCGACATTGCCGAAACTGAAGACTGCCCACTCGGTATGATTTTATTAGACGCCGAAAAGGCTTTTGACCGAGTGGGGTGGGATTATCTGTGGTCGGTTTTGTCTTTTATCGGTCTCAGGGGCAATATGGTTAGCTGGATTCGGGCCTTATATGACCAACCTATGGCTAAAATCACCTACTCAGGTCTACTATCCTCTGCTTTCTCCATAGCACGGGGCACTCGCCAGGGGTGCCCGTTATCACTTTTGCTCTTCTCAATCTCTATGGAGCCATTTCTATCTGCACTCCTGGCTCAGCCCAAGATAATCCCATTTAGCTTTGGACCCCACTGCTTGAAAATCAACGCTTATGCGGACGATATTGCAATCTACTCATCAAATGTCATAACAGCATTAGAAGGTATTATGGTCGAAGCAGAAAAATTCGGCAATGTTTCTGGCTACAAACTAAATACGAATAAAACTCAGTTAGTGGTTAACTATAAACTATCAGGAGGAATTATGGGGGTTTGTAGGGCAGCTAACTATCTGGGGGTAAAAATTTCATCTAAGATTAATGATATGATTCCCATTAATTATGATGTGCTGGTTAAATCAACTAAAGAGCTTTTTAAAAAATGGCATAAAATACCATTAAACATTATAAGCAGAATAAACTTAATTAAAATGGAAATTTTGCCGAAATTTCTTTATCTTTTCTGTTCTATCCCTTTGGCCCAAATTTTTACAAAAGAGTCAAATTTAAGACAGCTCGAGATACTGCTAAAATCTGGTTTGGTATGATGCGTTTTTGTAAGACCTCTTTTTTTCACTCAAAATTGAGGCTTTGGGATAACCCAGGACTTCCGGGGATATTTAATGATAGTAGGGCTAGTGTTTGGGCAACCTATGGTATTCTAACCTTAGGGGACATGTATGGTGCTTATGGCTTTCTAGATTTTGAGACTCTAAAACGTTTGTACCATCTTACGGAATCTATGAGGTTTAAATATATTCAGGTACATGATTTTCTGATACGTCGGATGAAAATCTTAACTGTCTCAGAATCTGATATTTGGGATTACCTTTATTCATCCAAAACCAAATCAGTAATAAGCACTGGCTATAATTGTTTAACTTCTTATATAAAACAAGATTGCTCCAAATTAGCGGAGAAGTGGAGCTCTAAACTCGGATTGATGATCTATTCGGATCAGATTTCTCACTCTCTTTCTAAAATTAACAGTTTGGTTCATTCAGCTAGCCTTCGACTGCAACAGTTTAAAACGTCTTGTTTGTATACCATACCCCGGAAGTGATTCTTAAATGGTCTTCAAACCCATTCTATACTGATCGTACTAAATGCCCCAAATGTGATACAGTTGGTGCTAATATAGAACACATGTTATTTTCTTGTCCGCAATTGAAGGATTTTTGGCTTAACTTAGATAAAGCTTTGAAGCTTAAACTAATAAAACCACCAGTATTATCAGCTTCAATTGTGCTTTTAGATATACACAGTACTATGTTACCTCAAAAAGCTTTAATTACTATTCTGTTATCCTGTGCCAAACTTACTATAGCTCGGGCATGGATTTCGCCACAGCCACAGCAGATTATGCAGTGGTGGTCTCTGGTTAATGAAATCCACAATATGGAAGCCGGATTAGCCCGTATTAGAAGTGCCAGGGCTATGCTTAATTTTGAGAAAATTTGGGGCAACTTTATTTAATAATTTCTTTGTGGGGAATGTGCTTCTTTTTATATTGTATGAATTTATGTATATATTTTTTATCTGTTTTTTTAGTATTATATGCCTTTCTGTATAAGTAGTATGTATACATTTTGATGGTATACTGTTTTTGCTTGAGTTTCACTATGTGCTGTTAATAAAAATTTATTAAAAAAAAAAAGAAACCACAAGAGGACGTCTCGGAGTATTTCTCCATATTTGAAACAGTGTTCTTCGATTACAGCGGACAAGACATGTTCAGCGGCAACCGGACACCACATGTTTGTCCAGAATTATGTTAAGGGACTGCTACCAGAAGTATCACAAAAACTGCAGACCAGCGAAAGCAGCTGGGCAGCCTCTAAACCAGCGGCCATCCTCCAGATGGCCCAGTACTATGAACACCAGAAAAATGAGATTGATAGAGCCACGGAAAGGAAGAAGAAAGGCTTGAAAGAAAGGGTAATGATAGCGCAGCTCCAAGGAGTGAATACAGGAAGGGAGCAATATAAGGGAGCATACCAACAGAATACCCCTAGGCCGCAACCGCCTAGTAGTAATTCATCGACGCCATATACAGGACGATAAGACTTAGGACTGGATCAGTGTGCGTTTTGTAAAGAGTACGGACACTGGAAATCCCAATGCCCGATTCTGCTAGGAATCGGTTGGGGCAGAGCGGTGAGGGAGATGGCAAATGAACAGAGAGGAAGAGGACGTGGGAGAGGGTACGCAAGTGAAGCAAGTGAAGGAAGGCCAGGTAGAGTGAACGCATTTGACCGCCCTAGACAGAACCAGTGTCAACAGACAGATCACGACAACATGTATGACTTTGCATAGGACCGCCAGGGGCAAGGGAGGGATCCAGTCAAGCTCTATGTTGACCAACAAGGCCCTTATGTTACCGCAAAGGTTCTGGGCACAGAGTCGCCATTTTTGGTAGACACAGGAGCAACACGTAGTGCGCTATCCAAATGACTGATTCCAAGGGCACCCTTGTCTGGCTCACATATAACCTCAATAGGATTTGACGGTACGCCCTCCACCAACCCTTTGTCCAGACCGATCCCCTTCAAACTTGAAAACAATGTTATCGACACAACGTTCCTTCTCTCTTCCAACACCCCAGACGCCATTATGGGTCTCGATCTACTGAAGCATTTCCGTGCGACTATCAGATGTTCGCCAGACAGAGTACGAGTCATCTTATATGACAATCACCAACACCCGAGAGATAATCCATCCCAACACATGTATCCCATTTCCGAGACAGACACCTCCCTACTAGACACTTTACCCTCGCATCTGTGGGCCAGGGCTGACTCAGACGTAGGACAAATGGTGATTGACCCAGTACACGTGACAATACGACAAGACGCAACCTTACCAAAAGTACCCCAGTACAAGATATCGCCAGAGGGCGAGAAAGTCTTGACTGAAATCATACAGTCACAGGTAGAGGCAGGAGTGGTAGAAGAGGTAGTGAGCAATGTTTGTAACAGTCCTATTTTACCTATCATAAAGAGACAGGGAGAGGGAGATGGAAAAGCCTACCGCTTCATCATCGACCTGCCGGAGATAAACAAAATAGTAGTACCACAGTACCCAGTAGTTTCTGACATCACCACCATCCTGACCCTAATTCCGTCCACTGCTACCACTTTTACCGTTATCGATCGCAAGAATGCCTTCTTCTCCATACCCAATCACCAAGACAGTCGCTATCTTTTCGGATTCACTCTAAGATCCCGCTCATATAGATTTTGTCGAGCACCCCACGGGTACACCGAGAGCCCGAGCATCTATAGCCGCTCAAAAGACAGTTAGATGCCGTTCAGTTACCAGACGGGGTGGTGTTGATACAGTATGTAGACGATATCCTTCCAGCAGCAGACACCACTCCACTAGCTGTAACAGCCACCATCCAACTCCTACACTTCCTTGCAGAAAATGGTCACAAAGTTTCTTAAAAGAAGTTGCTGCCTGCAAACCACAGGTAACATATTTAGGTTACCTCTTATCGAAAGAAGGGAGGAAACTCACACCCGACAGGATCCAGGCAATTCTAGACACTCCCGTTCCCAAGAATCAGAAGCAAGTCCGCTCTCTGAAAGGCCTCACCTCATTCTGCCGACAGTGGTTGCCAAACTTTAACCTCATTGTCAAACCCCTTCTCTCCCTCCTAGCCAAAGACACCCCTCACCTCTCCCTTGGACACCCGAATGCCAGTCAGCATTCGAAGAATTGCGAGATGCCCTTTGCTCGGCACCTGTTCTAGGAACCCCAGACTACTCCAAACCATTCTTCCTCTACACACATGAAAGGGAGGGATGTGCATTGTCTGTCTTAACACAGTCAAGTGGTCACAAGCATCGCCCATGTGCATATTTCTCTGCCACCCTCGACCCAGTAGCTAGAGCGTTGCCAGCATGCTTGCGCGCAGTGGGAGCTGCAGCAGTATCCATATGCCAGAGCGAAGGAATAGTGCTCTCCAATCCAGTCACTGTTTTAGTACCCCATGCAGTCGACACTCTACTGAACCAGACCAAAACCCAACACCTAACTAGCGCATGACTGACAGGATACGAGTTGACCCTGCTAGCACCACACATCACTCTGAAGCGATGCACCACTCTCAATCCTGCTACTTTGCTACCCCTACCCGAAACTGACCCTGGTGTGACTCCCCTGCACAACTGTGTAACCCTCACTGACGAACAGACAAAGAGTAGAGTAGATCTCCGAGACACTGCCTTTTCAGAGCCAGATGGGGAACTATGGGTGGATGGCTCGTGCATCAAACTCCCCGATGGCACCACCTCAGCCGCATATGCTGTCACCACAGCCCGAACCATCCTAGAGACAGCCCGCATTGCCCAACGATCTGCCCAAGCAGCTGAGCTCATTGCCCTCACACGAGCATGTATTTTAGCAGCTGGTACAACAGTAAACATATACACCGACAGCCAGGACGCCTTCGGGGTAGTTCACCATTTTGGGCTCCTATGGAGGGAAAGAGGGTACCTGACCTCACACGGCACACCCATCCTACATGGAGATCTAGTCTCCGCATTGACCGAAGCAGTCCTCCTCCCCAACATCTAGCAGTGATTAAATGCCAAGCACATAAGAAAGTGACCGATCTCATTTGACAGGGAAATGCACTAGCCGACATTACTGCCCGAACCACAGCCCAGGACAGAACCACGACACAAATGTACGTGACCAGGTCACAAGCAGAACAATGGACTGACGCTAGAACGACTGTAAGGGACATACAAACGACAGGCACACAAGACGAACTGACTGAATGGGCTCGGGTGGGACTGAAAGACGAGGAAGGCTGCTGGAGGACAAAAGACGGAGACAAATGGCTGCTACCTAATGCCTATCTGATTCCTATATTGACCATGGCACATTTACCAGCACACATAGGATCTGCCCCCATGACCGAATTGATCACCAGAGTATGGCATAACAGCAAGATAACTCAATCAGCGAAGCGCCTAGTACAACAATACATAGTATGCCTGCAACACAACCCAGGGAAAGGGACCGTAGTACCACGGGGAGGGTTTGGAGTCCCTGACCATCCCTTTGAAATCCTCCAAATGGATTACATCCAGCTAGAGAGGTGCCATGGTCTAAAATACGTTCTAGTGATCGTGTGTGCCTTTAGCAAATGGGTGGAGGCCTACCCCACCCGCGACAACACCGCCTTAGCTACTGCGAAGGTATTACTGAAAGAGTTCTTCCCCCGAAATGGCCTTTGTAGAATTTTATGGAGCGACAATAGCCCCCATTTCGTAGCAAAAGTTATACAGAACATACTGAAAGGGTTGGGGGTAAAGCAAAAGTTCCATGCCGTTTTCCACCCCCAATCAGCGGGCCTGGTAGAGAGACACAACGCCACGCTAAAACTGAAGCTAGCAAAAATAGTTGCCACGACTGGGCTGAAATGGCCCGACCCCCTCCCACTGGCATTGCTATCAATACGTTCCACCCCACCAAAACACCGATTGACCCCCTATGAAGTAGTCTTCGGCAGGCCTATGAACATTTGGGCGGCACCAAAACCAACCTCCATTAATGATGTCCGGGACATACTAATGTCCGACTATTTGTACAAATTAACGAACTAACTAACACTTATCCACCAACAGGTGCAGCAAGCCATACCAGACGTATTCAGGGGCCCAGGACACGATATCAAGCCTGGGGACTTCGTGCTGATGCGAAATTTTCAGAGGTCGAAGAGTCTGGAACCCAGGTGGACGGGCCCCTGGCAAGTCTTGATCACCACCCGAACTGCCCTTCGAGTGGAAGGAAAAAGAAACTGGCTTCGTGCACACCACTGTAAGAAGATATCTCCAACACTGACGGCCCCCGAAGAAGTGAACAACCAAGAAGAGCTCCTGACAAAAGACCGACCAGCCCTGAGTTGCTACCCACAGACAGATTCAAAAGGGGGTGGTGATGGACAGAGTATCTGAATTAAGCAGAACACTCCTACCCAGTCAAAATATCAGGGCTTGATCCATCACCGTTTTTTAGCTCACTGCACCATCCCAGTTCAGAACCTGGCTACATGTAAATTAGTCTGACCCTGGCCCAGTGCATCATGGGAACAAGGCAGACCAAACTACCAAGCCAATTCTTTACTGGAAAGGAAACAATCTTCCGGGGACCGGTTTCTGGCATTACAGCCGTCTTCGGCCCGGCTTGCTTGAATCCTGATGGTGCAGTGAGCAAGGGACTCACATCTGAGCATACCCTTCCACACTTGTGGTGGCCAAAACGATTCAAAAGGGGGTGGTGATGGACAGAGTATCTGAATTAAGCAGAACACTCCTACCCAGTCAAAATATCAGGGCTTGATCCATCACCGTTTTTTAGCTCACTGCACCATCCCAGTTCAGAACCTGGCTACATGCAAATTAGTCTGACCCTGGCCCAGTGCATCATGGGAACAAGGCAGACCAAACTACCAAGCCAATTCTTTACTGGAAAGGAAACAATCTTCCGGGGACCGGTTTCTGGCATTACAGCCGTCTTCGGCCCGGCTTGCTTGAATCCTGATGGTGCAGTGAGCAAGGGACTCACATCTGAGCATACCCTTCCACACTTGTGGTGGCCAAAACGATTCAAAAGGGGGTGGTGATGGACAGAGTATCTGAATTAAGCAGAACACTCCTACCCAGTCAAAATATCAGGGCTTGATCCATCACCGTTTTTTAGCTTACTGCACCATCCCAGTTCAGAACCTGGCTACATGCAAATTAGTCTGACCCTGGCCCAGTGCATCATGGGAACAAGGCAGACCAAACTACCAAGCCAATTCTTTACTGGAAAGGAAACAATCTTCCGGGGACCGGTTTCTGGCATTACAGCCGTCTTCGGCCCGGCTTGCTTGAATCCTGATGGTGCAGTGAGCAAGGGACTCACATCTGAGCATACCCTTCCACACTTGTGGTGGCCAAAACGATTCAAAAGGGGGTGGTGATGGACAGAGTATCTGAATTAAGCAGAACACTCCTACCCAGTCAAAATATCAGGGCTTGATCCATCACCGTTTTTTAGCTCACTGCACCATCTTGTCTCCTTTCTGGTGAAGAATTGGCTTGGTAGTTTGGTCTGCCCTGTTCCCATGATGCACTGGGCCAGGGACAGACTAATTTGCATATAGCCAGGTTCTGAGCTGGGATGGGGCAGTGAGATAAATAACGGTGATGGATCAAGCCCTGATCTTTGGACTGGGTAAGAGTGGTCTGCTTAATTCAGACACTCTGTTCATCACCACCCCCATTTCTGTATCGTTTTTGGCCACTATAGGTGTGGCAGGGTATACTCAGACATGAGTCCCTTTCTCACTGCTCCATCAGGATTCAAGCAAGCCGGGCCGAAGAGGCTGAAATGCCAGAAACCGGTCCCCGGTAGCTTGTCTCCTTTCTGGTGAAGAATTGGCTTGGTAGTTTGGTCTGCCCTGTTCCCATGATGCACTGGGCCAGGGACAGACTAATTTGCATATAGCCAGGTTCTGAGCTGGGATGGGGCAGTGAGATAAATAACGGTGATGGATCAAGCCCTGATCTTTGGACTGGGTAAGAGTGGTCTGCTTAATTCAGACACTCTGTTCATCACCACCCCCATTTCTGTATCGTTTTTGGCCACTATAGGTGTGGCAGGGTATACTCAGACATGAGTCCCTTTCTCACTGCTCCATCAGGATTCAAGCAAGCCGGGCCGAAGAGGCTGAAATGCCAGAAACCGGTCCCCGGTAGCTTGTCTCCTTTCTGGTGAAGAATTGGCTTGGTAGTTTGGTCTGCCCTGTTCCCATGATGCACTGGGCCAGGGACAGACTAATTTGCATATAGCCAGGTTCTGAGCTGGGATGGGGCAGTGAGATAAATAACGGTGATGGATCAAGCCCTGATCTTTGGACTGGGTAAGAGTGGTCTGCTTAATTCAGACACTCTGTTCATCACCACCCCCATTTCTGTATCGTTTTTGGCCACTATAGGTGTGGCAGGGTATACTCAGACATGAGTCCCTTTCTCACTGCTCCATCAGGATTCAAGCAAGCCGGGCCGAAGAGGCTGAAATGCCAGAAACCGGTCCCCGGTAGCTTGTCTCCTTTCTGGTGAAGAATTGGCTTGGTAGTTTGGTCTGCCCTGTTCCCATGATGCACTGGGCCAGGGACAGACTAATTTGCATATAGCCAGGTTCTGAGCTGGGATGGGGCAGTGAGATAAATAACGGTGATGGATCAAGCCCTGATCTTTGGACTGGGTAAGAGTGGTCTGCTTAATTCAGACACTCTGTTCATCACCACCCCCATTTCTGTACCCACAGACAGAGACACTTGAACTGGCAGAGTTCCCGACCCCACGGTACCATCCAAGAAAGGGTACAATTTGAGATCGACGAAAGGAGAGTGCTCCGACAAGCAGGCCATTAACTGAGTCAAAAGTCTCAGAACGGTAGATAACACTACAAATGCTACCAGGAGAAACGCTAGACGAAATGATGTGGTACTGCCAGTCGTCAAGCCTCTTGAAGGTGATGGAAGAACCCGGACGACCAAAGAACCACCGCGACGACTCCAAACTTGCCAAATTGCACAATACAAAGACAATCGCCCTCGTGGCAGCATCTCTTATCTGCCTCTTGCTGATGGTCACAGTCTGGGTCGTTGAAGAGAGTGCTCCCGCTTACAGGACAATGTCACCCACCACCAAGAAAGAACACTATCTGGTGTCACTGTCACCATACCTCCGAGAACGACGCAAAGAATTCAGGAATAATTATTTCGTACAATTATTGCACCAGCACAATCTTGCCGCAAATGCCATGAACCGTTGGATCTGTGGGTTGCTACCTCATGCCACTGAACACTCCATTCCTTTCATCCCTTCACCCTTTTCTGTTCATGAATCCTGCCTTGCTTGGTTAATGCTCCTGCAAGAGAGCTACAAAGACAATGCCACATCTGATGGGCCAATCAAACAATTCTACAACGAGTTCTGGCTGAACAAAACAGGAAGAACGTCCGCTCCCTTCTGCCCTCTGACTTCGAATGCAACCTTTCCAATGAACATTCCTGCCAAAGAATGAGTTGAAATGCAAGTATACAACAACCCAGCTAGACCTACCTTCTCCTATCTAAAGAAACGAACTGTCGCAACTCTGACAGTGGCCCTATCTGTGGTGAACGTCTCAGGCCTTGTCTGCATTGAAGGCCATGGGACTAAGATCGTGGGTCACAGCGCTTGCCAAATAACGAAGACTCTGAACACTGCCCACCCCCCTTCATTTGTTGCATCACCCGACATGTACTTCATCTGTGGTACCAAAGCCTACACCTGGCTCCCAAAATGCTGGGGGGGCACGTGCTACATCGCTTTTGTTCTGCCTCCAACCTACACAGCACCTGCAGACCATCAAAGAGAAAGGCTTTCCAAAGACACAGAACAAACAGACTCCGCCGCATCACAGTTCCTCGATGCAGCAAAAGAACTCATTCCGCTATGGGGTCCGATGGCAAACAGCCGAGCCATTCGACACCTGTCGCAAGCAGTAGAAACAGCCTTGAACGTCACTGCTGGCATCCTCACCAACAACACTGCCGAGCTTCAGGCGGTCCGCCTGGTGGCTTTACAGAACCGCCTTGTTCTGGACGTGGTATTAGCAGATTGTAGAGGAGCATGCCGCATCATCGGTGCCAGCTGCTGCACCTTTATCCCCGACAACTCCCCCTCAGTCTATAAAGCAATTGAACATCTTCACAGGTTGGCATCAGAGATCCATCAAGAAACAGAAACTTGGACACTTGGAAGCTGGTTTTGGGGCATTTCGAAAGACTGGGGTTGGAAAATAGTGATGATTCTCTTGGTTCCAATCTTTGTAATATGTGGCTGCTGTTTGGGGATACACTTTATACCACCCTTGTGCTCTCTTTGTTTAAACTCTTTGCGCCCTAAGACTTTGGACATTCGATTCAAAAACATGAAAGCAATGTATGACAGAGAGGTACAGGACATTATGGACATTGACGTGAACTGACAAGCTGGCTAGGATATGTTCAAAGGGGTGACTGTAAAATATAAAACGACAAATATGAACATTGTCGGCGCCATCTTGCTTAGCAAAGGCCTCTGCGAGCGCGTAAGCAGCAACCATTTTAGATATCGCGGCCATTTCGTACACTGCTGGTCACCTGTGTGTCACCCTGACCTCGCTATCATCCCCCGCGCTCTGACTAAGCCCGAGCACACATACTGGGGTCGTAAAACCATGTCAGCATGACAGTGCACCGGAGTCACTTCCCGCGCCAAACCCACTTGTCCTTTCATCCTCCGCACACGGGCAGGCTCCTTTGATAACCTCCTCCACTGCACCTGGCTACTCAATCCGGTCCCAGGCACTAACCGACCCCTGCGGACATAGTTTATTACCCGCATACGACAGAACTTGCTTCACCAACAAAGGGGCCGGAATTTAATCAGTGACACGACCCATTAGATCTGGCCGATCCAACATGTTTTAGATCCTGTCGGAATGTCCAGCTGCGAGATAGCGATCATCTGTTAGATCTGGGTGGAGGGACGATTGCTGCTAGGTTTGTGTGGGAACTAGCTTGAGGCGGGGATTCCAAGGATCTTTAACTATGCAATAAACTGATGCCAGGAATGTTTGACCATGTAATAAACTGACAGAAAAGCATGTAAAAGGCCATGCCACAGAGATGTAGTTAAAGCACCTCCTGATGATAGCCCCGGTGTCCGATGTGATGTACTGTCCTCTAGAGCAATAAACCTGTTCTTCGCCTCCCAGTTCCCAGCGCCTGCCTCGTTATTTTGATCACTAATCTTAAGGTGAATTAGAGGTAGTTTGCACCAAGAGGCATCGAAAGTCTTGGGAGTCTCGCTGCTTTTCACTGAGTGATGCTGTGGTGGTGCTGAGTGATGCTGTGGTGGCGCTGAGTGATGCATTCTTGGCCCTGCGTGATGATGTGGTGTTGCTGAGTGATGCTGTGGTGGTGCTGAGTGATGCTGTGGTGGTGCTGAGTGATGCTGTGGTAGTGCTGAGTGATGCTGTGGTAGTGCTGAGTGATGCTGTGGTAGTGCTGAGTGATGCTGTGGTAGTGCTGAGTGATGCTGTGGTGGCGCTGAGTGATGCATTCTTGGCCCTGAGTGATGCTGTGGTGGTGCAGAGTGATGCTGTGGTGGTGCTGAGTGATACATTCTTGGCCCTGAGTGATGATGTGGTGTTGCTGAGTGATGCTGTGTTGGTGCGGAGTGATGCTGTGGTAGTGCTGGGTGATGCTGTGGTGGTGCTAAGTGCTGCATTCGTGGCCCTGAGTGATGCTGTGGTGGTGCAGAGTGATGCTGTGGTGGTGATGAATGATGCTGTGGTAGTGCTGAGTGATGCTGTGGTAGGGCTGAGTGATGCTGTGATGGTGCTGAGTGATGCATTCTTGGCCCTGAGTGATGATGTGGGGTTGCTGAGTGATGCTGTGGTGGAGCAGAGTGATGCTATGGTGGTGCAGATTGATGCTGTGGTGGTGCTGAGTGATGCTGTGGTGGTGCTGAGTGATGCTGTGGTGGTGCTGAGTGATCCTGTGGTGATGCTGAGTTATCCTGTGGTGGTGTTGAGTGATGCATTCTTGGCCCTGAGTGATGCTGTGGTGTTGCTGAGTGATGCTGTGGTGGTGCTGAGTGATGTGGCGTTGCTGAGTGATGCTGTGGTGGTGCTGAGTGATGCTGTTGTGGTGCAGAGTGATGCAGAGGGATGCTGTGGTGGTGCAGAGTGATGCTGTGGTGGTATAGAGTGATGCTGTGGTGGTGCAGAGTAATGCCATGGTGGTGCAGAGTGATGCTGTCGTGGTGCAGAGTGATGCTGTGGTGGTGCTGAGTGATGCTGTGGTGGTGCTGTGTTATCCTGTGGTGTTATGTTATTCTAAACTTTTTAAGCGCACGGGGACCCAGGGGTTTCATGGCGCTAGCAGTGAGGAAAGATTGAAAAGCAGTTAACCTATCCAGAAGCTTGCTTGAATAGCCATGTCTTCAGGGCTCCCTGAAACTCCATAAGATTAGTACATTTCCTGAGCGAGAGAGGGAAAAAGTTCCACACCTTTGGGGCAAGAAAAGCAAATCGACACCGGTCCTGGTGCTTCCGTTTGAAGGAGGGTAGTGTAAGAAGGGACAGATGGGCAGAACGAAGATTGCGGGTAGGCTCATGCTTGATAATTAGGTTATTGATGAACATAGGGCTTTTCCCGTGAAGAGCCTTGAAAGCCAGACATCCTACTTTAAATATTACCCGTTGGGCTATGGGTAACCAGTGGAGAGCAGCCAGCAATGGTATCGCCGATCTCCGACTGCGGTGTTTGAAGATCAATCTGGCAGCTTGATTTTGCACAATTTGTAAGCGTTTAGACAAGAACAAGGGGAGACCTAAGTAAATAGAATTAGAAAAGTCTAATCGGGACAAGACCAGGGCGAGTACCACTTGAATTAGCGCAGAGTGGGTAAGTAAATGAGCAATTTTTCTGATTTTGCGCAGTTGATGGAAGCTGGAGGAAATCACAGCTCCCACCTGGCCTTTAAGAGAGAGATCAGAGTTGATGGTGATCCCGAGGCTTTTCACCGAGAGAGAGGGGGAGGGAGGAGATCCCATTGTAGACGGCCAGTAGTGGGGGCCCCAGCTGATCGAACTTTTGCCCGGGAGTACTAACTCAGTCTTCCCTGGATTGAGTTTTAGATGCTCCACTCCATCCACCGTTGAATGTGGAGCATGGTCGCCTGGAATTCCAAGACAGAGTCAGTAGAGTCCAGTGGGAAAATTAGCTGCAGGTCGTCAGCATAGTTGTAGATCGTTACCCTCCTGTTCTTTAAAGAATGTAAAAGGTGTTTGAGATATAAATTGAACAGGAGGGGAGACAATGACTAACCTTGCGGGACACCACAGGTAGTAAACAATTTGGGCGCGGTAAAGTTCCCAAGTTTGACTGCCTGGGTCCGATTGCTCAGGAATGATTTCACCCAACTGAGAACCGAGCCTCACAGACCAGCCTGTTCGACACGGTGTAATAAGATGGTATGGTCCACCGTGTCGAACGCTGCCGACAAGTCCAGGAGCACCCAGGCCTGATGTATACCCCTGTCGGCGTTGGACCTCATAGTGTCCAGAACTGCGAGAATTACGGCTTCGGTTGAGTGCGCCTGGCGGAAGCCAGCTTGGTTGGGCTCCAGATAATCCGATGTTTCAATAAAATTGGAGATGCAGCTTGCCACATGGGCTTCCAAGATCTTTGCTCCAAATGGAAGAAGGGATATGGGCCGGTAATTAGAAAGATTAGCCGGTTCGGCCCCCGGTTTTTTAATTGACGGGACCAACGTTGCATTTTTAAAAGTAGTGGGGACCCTTCCCTGTACTAGGGACTCATTCAAGAGGGAGAGTATGCCTAGCGTAAGTGCTGAGAAAATGTCCTTTAGGATGTAAGGGGCGCAGTAATCATTAGGTGAACCGGACTTCACACGATTCATCAGTTCCACTAACCTAGGCTGATCAATCGGGGGAATAACCTCAAGTTCAGATGGGTTCCTACAGATGTCCTCGATAGCTACCGTACTAGGCCTTTCCGGAATACTTTCTTTTGTGGCGGCTATCTTATCCATAAAGAAATTATTGAGCAGATTACAGAGCTCTTGCGTTGGAACTTGGGGGGGGGAGTTCTTACATCGTTACAGAGATCGTTCACCACCCTAAAAATTTCTCTTGATGTATTATGCGCATTTGTTATGGTCCGATTCACTCCTCACGGAGAAGCTGCCGGGGCATGGAACTACATTGCCCAGACTGCTTAGCGGCAGGAGGCGGGGTATTTAGGCAACCACTTGCTTGGCCTGGTGTCGGATATCCTGAATCTAGACCCGGATGTTTCTGGTTCTACCTGGTTTTTGCATAGGAGTTTGGCCAGTCCGTTGTCCGTGTTCCACATTCTGGTACCCTAGAGGAGTTGCAGGGGTTCTCGGAGCACGACGGAGCAGGCGGTGAGGTAACCGCTACTCCGTGGAGCTATTGACATTGTTTGCAGTCAGGCGCATCATTCCCGTTCCCTCCGTTGGCGAGCCTCTGTCCTCGGCTCTTGCGGAGGGGAATTATTACTTACCGGTGCGCGAGGGGAGTCTTCCGTTTCCATTGGCGAGCCTTATTTCTTCGGCTCTTGCGGAAACGGGGTTTTCACCTCCCGATTTCCTTACCATTTCCGTTGGCGAGCCTTCTTTCCACGGCTATTGCGGAAGTGGTTCTTTGTTCGTTATTCGTCCGTCTTCACTGAACCAAACCCTCTGTTGGCGAGCCTTCTTTCCACGGCTATTGCAGAGGGTTTGCATCGTCTGTGTCCATAGGGGAATTAGTCTTGGTGAGGTTAACCAACCATTCATCCTTTCGGAGGTTTCTGGCAAGAGTCTCCGGACCAAAAGGTACTCGTTTTCTTTTCTGTATTTGGGTGACGTAACCCCCACCGTTATTTGGACTTCTGTTAAGGCACTGTTCCTAGAAACCCATTTTCTGTGACTTGAAGGGAAAGGAAGAAGGGTAGGTGTGTTACAAGCCTCGACTTACTTATGATAGATGGTAGGGTTCAATGCACATGTGTACTTACCTTTTGAATCATATTGTGTGTTCCAGAGGGGAAGATTCCGTTAGGATACCAAGGCCAGCTATCAGTAGAAGAGAGGTATCTCCTGAGTATAGCAGCCATTCCTTCTATTTTCAAGGTAGGGAGAGTATAAAATGACCTTATCTGATAGAACAGATTATACGTACAAGAAACGTTTCCAATCTCTTGTTCTTTGTCTTCCAGCTCTCCCTCCCCGCTGTCCCCTTCCTTCCCTTCCCGTTTATTCCTTCAGCCCTCATCTGATCCTTCCTTAGCCCAAGGCTGTTATAGCAAGCTGGGTTTGGATAGATCTGGAGGGGGCCTTTATATCTACACGCTGATCCTGAGGATAAAGAAGATAACAGCATTCAAGATTTTCTCAGAGAAAAATGCTGCCTTAGTGGTTAAAATGGAGTTCTTATAGTTCCTACGGGCAGTCGTATATGACACTCTGTCCACATCAGAGTACCCATGTCTCCATTTTCTCTCATATTGACGCAGTTCCAATTTTTGTTTCTTTAGATCTACAGTGAACCATCTATGAGCATCCATACGACGGGCAAGAGAGAATTTGGAGAGCGGTACATGCTCATTACAGGCTGCCAGGAGCCAGTCAGAGAGATTTTTTTCCATGAGGTTAATATCATGAGTAGGCGCTGGGATTGAGTTTGACAGGGAAATCAAGAAATCTTGGTTATTTAGCGATCTCCATTTCCTTGCTACCCCTCCCACTGGGATAGAGGCTTTCGAATGGCCGTGTAGAGTACAGGAAAACTGGATTAAATAGTGTTCAGACCAGATGCAGGGGGTTGCCGACGGGATAGACAGAGGAACATTGTGGGACCAAATTTGGTCCAAGATGTGTCCTTTTTCGTGGGTGAGGGTCAGGACTGATTGAGAGAAATCCAAATGGAGGAGGAGCTCAGAGAGTTCGATGGCCTGGGGTCCTGCCGCTGGGTCATTGAACCAGTAGTTTAAATCCCCGATCAGCATTACCTTGTCATAGTTGACAACTAAGCCAGCCATTTGCTCGCTCAGGGAGACCGGGAAGGTGGGCATGACCTTGGGGGGGGGGGGCGAGAGATCAATGCCAGCACCATAGTTCCCTTGTCTGTGTCAGTTTTAATTAAAAGGTTTTCTGTATCCGGGAGGACTAGAGAAGGTAATGTAATAAACGTATAATCTCTGTGGATAATGGCAGCAACGCCACCCCCTTGATTTCCCGATTCTCTATTCACTGACAGTATGTAATAATCAGCCGGGAGAGCGGCAAGGACATCCGGTAGGGAGTCTTGGGTAAGCCAAGTTTCGGTAATAAATAACATATCCGGTCTGTCTGAATTGAGAAGTAGAAAGATGTCCAGTTGGTGTTTTACCATAGACCGCGTGTTCAAATATAGACAGCAGAGCGTGAGGTCTTTGGATATCAAGGTTTTCCTGGTATAGTGAGAGCCTAGGGCTGTTTTATCAGGGGAGGCATGGCCTGGCTGAAGGAGGCAGATGTTGTTGACCGTTAGGCAGAATCGTGTGGCTCGATCCAGGCTAGGGAGGCGAGAGTGTTGTAAGGAGCGAAGTTCCATGGAGGAATAGCTAAGATTTTTGCCATTCTGCCTAGTCCCTAGACCCGTCCCGGCGCGGACGGGCGCAGACGGGCTTGCCTTTGGCGCGCCTTTGGCGCGGTGACTGCGCGCCCGCTGCGCTAGTCCGCTGCGCGTCCGGGAAATGCACATTGTTATAGGGGAGGGGGCGTGGCCTCACAGCAGTGGGCGGTATTGCTGTGGCGGGTCTGATGCGATGATGCGAGGCACAGACAAATGGTGGTTAGTGACGTGGCTGATGTGGCGGGGGGAGCGGGAGGCATTCCTTTGAAGTCTGATGCCGAGGCTCGAGGAGCAAATGGCAAGCGCGCGCATGGAGCACATGCACTGTGCGTAATCTGCCTGCCAAAGCCCTCTTGGTAAGCTTTCCTGGTGCACTTCTATATCTCTCACCATAGCGATTGCTTAACAGCAATAGCTAGGCGAGGCTGCACTAGGGGGCAAAAACTGCACTAGGGGGCAAGATGGCGGCCGCGTGAATCGTGCAGGTGTCACTCCCTGGAAAGTGATGTACTGATATTGCAGTTCAAGTGAAGGAGGAACGGTGAAGAATCGAGAAAAGTATTGCTCACGGACTGTTAAAACGGCGGAAACCTTTTTAAACGGACTCACGGCCCCACGGCCCATATGCTGATTGATTCAGACTTACAAACACCTTGGCTGAGGTCCGTGAGGCTCACGGTGTCGGAGCTTCGCAGCCGCGCTCACCTGTGTACCTGGGGGGCGTGGTCTGCTGCGAGGCTCGAGCTGAGGCGGGATCGGCAGCGGGATGCTGAATTGCTTGTTGTTCTTCGCGGGACTGTGCCGCCTCGTAAAAACGGAACCCTGCCGGCGCTTGTAACCAAAGCGCCCGGGACAACTCAGGGCACGGCTGGGATGACTGGGGCCAAGAAGGCTGCACTGACTGAGGAGAAGGCCAGTAACCCCGAGAAAACTGCGGACAAATCCACGGGAAGGGGCGCAGCGGTGAGTGCCAAGAGAGGGACTTTGTTTAAAGGAAAAGGCACTGATAAAATTCTTGCAGCATCTCAAGGGGCTGGGGCAGGAAATGATGGGGCACCCTGCACCCCTTTACTTCAACCTGGCAATGGTCGTGGCAAAACACCCGTAGTCCCTAATATGTTCTCTTCTAAACCCACAAGTAATAAACCAACGGTAAACCTACCCTTACTTACTTCAGACTCTCCCAGTACACGTAATGTCGCACTCTTACAGGAAGGGGGGTGTTACCCCATCAAGTCCACTGTGAATGCAATGGTGGTTAATGGTGGAGATGCGCTCGAGACCCTTGCTCCCCCCGAGGCTACTGCGTCAGCTAATACTGTTGTTTCTGGGGGTTTGATTCAATCACCGGCTACTAACATCGAGACTGCATTGCTTTTTCAAACTCCAGCTGGTGGTCGATTAGACACAGATCCTGGCACAGACAGTATTCCAGACACACATGATGGGGATAGCTTCTTCTCTTTGGCAGAGGAATCTGACATTGAGGGCTCCACTGACTCTGCGAGTTTGGAGGATATCTCAGAGGAAGATACCGGGAGTGCACCTACTACTGCTGACACGCTAAGAAGAGCTGTTCCTCGTCAACGTAAAGCCAGGAGAACCCCTTCGGCCAGTCGAGGGCGACGTGAAAGCAACTGCTCGGAAGCCAGCAACAATCTACAGTGGGACTATTCTGTGGCTACTACAAGCTTAGCGGGCACTGGAGGGCATCGTGACTCATGGCAGCAATCTGCGGAACCAGGAAATGAACCTAACCAGTCGCCCTCAAATGCTCAGATTTATGCAATGCTCAAGTCAATACAAACTGAAGCACGTCAAAAGCATAAAAGAGCCCAGTTGGCTACAATGAAAATTCAAGGGGCTATCCGTAAAAACACTAAAGCTTGTGCGGAGGTGATAGCCAGGACCACTGCTCTGGAAGAACGAATTGTTGGACTGGAAGCGGGACTCGAGAATGTAGAATCTAAATCGTCAGCTAATGATGAAAGATATACAGATATATTATGGAAACTGGAAGATTCTGAAAATCGGCTTCGAAGAAACAATCTACGCCTTTTGGGGATTGAAGAGAAAGCCGAAGGGGAAGATATAAGGGGGTTTGTCTTAAAGTTATTTAAAGCAGCATTTCCAGAGTTGGCTCATTGGTACTGGGAGACTAAGATACAAAGAGTGCATAGATTTCCCCTGTACTTGAAAAACAACATTGGACCTAATTCTAAACCTCGTGCAATATTAATTTTTTTTGGTAATTATTTGTTGCGTCAAGCTATTTTTGAAAAGGCGAGACCGGATTCCAAAAGATCTGCGGATGGGCATTCCTTTTTTGTACGTCCTGATTTCTGCCACGCTACGGTAGAGAGGAGGTGGCGGCTGCGATTGCTGATCACCCCGTTTAAAAAAAAAAGGGTGCAAGGTCTACCTGATGAACCCCGCAAGGCTGAAGGTTATTCATCAAGGAAAGACCCGTTTTTTTGTTTCTGAAATTCAAGCTGAGAACTATTTAAAGGAATTTACTGATGGTTAAATGAAATATTTGTTTGGTCCACTTGTCGGCTATATAGCTTGTCCACACATGGATGGCTTTCACAAAACTGTTTGCCCAGAATTCAGTAGGTTTATGTTGCACCCTTTTTCATCCTGGGTTATAAAGTATAGGATGGTCTGGGTTAGCTTAGATCATTCCGGTGTTGATTTGTGATTCTTTTGTCATTGCTGTTTCAGGGTCGTTCTCGTTTCTTGTCTCTTTTCTTTCCTTCCTCCTTTTTAGGTCGAGGGACTGTAGGCTTGGCCGTAGGCCAAGACCGGAAGTCCGGAGATTTATTGTTACTTAGTGTGGCAGCTTAAACCCGCCTCCCTCCTCGTCTCTCCTACATTGGCTGGCTTCCTAAACGGAGGCCAGCCATTGGAGGAGAGAGCCATCCCTCCAATTTAGCCCCGTCTTTTTCGGATTTGGGGGGGCGTAAGTTTTGCTGTTCTTTAGCTCGTGATGTCATCCGTCACTCAGGACAGCAAAACACGCCCCCGAATCCGAAAAATTTCGGAGGGATTGAGGCCGCCATTGTTGCCCGATCGCGTCTAGCCCTTGCATCCCCGCCGCCGCCGCCTGCCAGAAGACTGCAGTGTGCCTCTTGTATCCGAGATACTCACAGCCTCCTCCTCGGCCACTTTCCCACTTTTTCCAGAGCCCCCGTTCCTTTTCTTTCTCCGGGTCTCAATCTACGTCTCACCTCCTAGCCCCCTCTGCCTCACAGATCTGTTCCCTTCCTGACCGGTCTTACTGCCTTCTTTCCGCGCTCCTGTCGCTCTCTGCCTGTCTCTCGCTCTCCCGCTCCCTCTCACAGCCCACCGCCTCACTCACACGTGCCTCAGCCCCGTCCCTCCCCTAGAGGCAGCGGTCGGAGGCACCGGCAGTGCAGGCTTTCGTCCACCACCGAGTCTGGGGAGGGAACGGAGCCGTCGCTGGCCGCAGCATGAGGGGGAACCATCAGCAGGGAAGGCGAGCAGCGCGAGAGGTGCCCACCGGCCCCCAAACAAGGCACTAGCCAGGTAAGCCTGATGCCAGCCCAGATCTATGCCTCTGTAACTGTCTTTAAAAGCCAAATCAAGACAGTGCATAGAAGTATTCCATGTGTGACAGACTCCAGAATTCAAATTAAAAACAGAGGAAAGGACTTGAACTTGGTAAATGTATCGTATTGTGATGTGTTTAAAGTATTGTATTAATGATTATTTCATTGTATCAAAAGTCTGCCCCGAGCACACAGTGTGCTCGGGGCGGACTTTTGATTTGCAATCTCTCCTAGTGTCCATGGCACCCCATGTCTTAGTCTTCTCTGTATTCCACGTCTCTTCAGTGTCCTCCCGAGCCCGTGTCTCACTGCATGCTCGGTGTCCCCCATGTGTCCCTTCGTATATATCTCCCTTGGTCTGTGTTTGCCTCGTCCCAGTCTTCCAGTATCCCTGGTCCCTTTAGTTTCCCAGTGTCCATGTCTACATTTGACCTGATAACATGAGGATGAAAATGACCCTAGAGTGCAAACTAGTTTCCTGTAAACACCGGTACTGTGTGGTAACACCTCACCAGCGCTGTGCGGTAACACGGCGCTAATTACAAGTGAATCCCTGTGGATTGAGAATTAACAGTGCGGACCATGATTTTCCAGGTGAAATTGTGTGAGGCAATCCCTAATCCCATGAGTATTACTGCTCACGTTTACCACTCGCTTGTTACAGGTGGTAACTGGGAGCGGTGGATGAGGTGCAGGGTGGGCGATGCGGACGATGTCCACGGGCACAGCAGGCAGTGGGGGGCGGGCAGGGGGCCATTCCATGCTCCCTCGTCAAGCTATAGGAAGGGGTCAGACGGGACCCGGCATCCAGGCCTGGCTCCGCGTGCATCCAAATCCACGTCATTTTACAAGAGGGATTTTCGAACCAGTAAAATATGTCCGGTGTCCCCTCACCTGGAACATCAGGATGTAGAAGCTCAAGGCCTATCGTGATCGGGTGGTGTGTATTTCACCCAGAAATACCGCAACACCTGGCACCTAATCGGGTACTTGGTGACATCCTGTGTTTCTCTCCAGTGCTTTCATCTCATGAGGCCCCCATGTTCTCTCGAAGTATCCCCAGTGCTGTTTTGAGTCTCACTATGTCTGCTAGTGTTGTACTGGGTCTTTCCTGAGGTTCCCCAGAGCGTTCTCTGTCTTGTCAGTGTATCCCCATGTCAGCGTCTCCCTGTGTTATTTGTTTCTCCGTGTTTGTTTCTCCCGTGTCTTGGTCTCTCAAAGAAGGTGTCTCCCCATGTTGATGTTTTGCTGCATCTCAGTGCCTGATTTGTAAAACAATCAGTGCCAGAGCTCTAAGTTTGACTCAGAAGGCCTCAGCCAGATCTACGAATATCAGAGGGGCCGAATACGAAGAAGGCAGACTACATAGTCTCGATTCAACCTCATGCTTTTTTTATATTCAAATCTATTTTATTTTAAACACAGCGATAAGCCTACAACCTCGTATCGAGGCCGGCCGCGTGAGATGCAGTTCTTTGAGTGTGGCGCCAGAGCGGCCGGGAGAACAAACTTTAACACAGCGCCTTGCCTACAACCCTCCCTGGAGGGCCGGCCGCACGGCTAGCAGATGCAGTGTCGAAGCGTTTGCGGCAGGCAGGAGGTTATCCGCTTTGGAAAGTAGGATATGTAAAGGGCAGATGGCCCGTCTGTCTCTAACTGCCCAACGGGGCGTAACCGTCTCTAAGAGAAACAAGTGCCATAGTGGCAAGTAGGAAGAAAGAGAGTAGGAAAGACAGAGAATCCTAAGTGGGGGCAGAGAGGAGGGGGGGGGAGCAAAATGTCAGGCATAGGCGGTATGGTGGAGGGCTGCTGGTGCAGGGGCGCGTGTGACTGTGGTCGCAGTGGTGTTGCGTTTGGAGGTCAAGGGTGCAGCCTGGCCGGGTCACTAGGGACAAGCGCGTCTTCGAAGAGGTGCAGAGTGCGGAGCCTAGTGGGCATGTATCGCGCATATTCTATAGAGCAGAGGTGTCGCACTAAAGGTTCCCATACCGCCTTAAAGCGCGTAGCCTGCGCCTGTAGCCGCGCTGTTAGGAGCTCCATCGCAAGGACCTGCCAAAGGCGCACAAACCATGAAGCTATAGGTGGCGCCTCCATCCGCTTCCAGTACAATGCAATGAGCTGCTTGGCGGCACCCAGCATTTGGAGCGTGAGGATCCAATCACCGCGGGTAAGCGCCTTGAGCGCGGCAGGGCGTATGCCAAGCAGGATCGTGGTCACCTCTTCGGGCAGAGGGAACCCCAGCACCCCCTTGATGTGGCTAAGCACCTCCTTCCAGAAAACAGCAAGGGTCGGACACGTCCACCAGATATGCACAAAGTCACCAGTCGCAGATTTACACCTCCAGCACATCGGGGAAGCATTGGGGAACATCTGACTAAGGCGAAGAGGGGTGTAGTACCATTGTGTGAGTAGCTTGTAGGCATTTTCCCTCTGTGGAATGCTGCGATATACCTTGGGTATATCCCGCCATAATCTGCTCCACTGGGAGGGGCCAATGTCTGTGCCCGATGTTAAATGCCATTTCCTCTGATAGGGATGCGCTGGATCCAATGTAGGGTGCTGCAGTATGCTATAGATTTGGGAGATCAGCCTCTTCAGGCCCCCGAGTGAGCGCGCCAGCTTCTCAAAGGGCGTGTATGCCCGAGTAGCTGCTTGATACATTTCCTCGCTGGTAGTCCAGTGGTGTAGCTGTAGATGTTGAAGGCTAGCCTGTGGTGGCACTCGGAATTCCTCCCTGCAGTCTTTCCAAGGTTTAGGCATGCCCTCAAGGAAAAGATCCCCAGCTACTCTACAGTCCCCTTGAGTCCATTTATCAAACGCCCGAGTCCGGTGGGCCGGGGGGAACTGCGGGTTCCCAGCTATCGGGGTGTGCGGGGACCGAAACGAAGTCAAACCTCTTGTCACCGCTATGCTGTCCCAGATATCTAGCACCGTTCTCGTGGGGTTTGCAAAGTACGCACTTCTGGATCGTGCCGCCCGCGGAAGCCAGGGCAGGTCCCATATGGTACGGCCCGTGACCGCTCGGTCCATATGAAACCAGTGTTTATCACTTTCGCGTGCACCCCATTCCACCACGAAGCGGAGATGTGCCGCCCAGTAGTAATGCACCAAGTTGGGGCACGCCAGGCCCCCTCTGTCTCTCGGCTCCATGAGGACCTTTTGCGAGAACCGGGGGCGCTTCCCTCCCCAGATGAAGGATGTGATCTCGCGTTGGAGGCTCCGAATACAGTGCAGGGGAATAGGGGTGGGCAGGCATTGGAACACATATAGGATGCGAGGGAGGATCGACATCTTGACTGCGTTGAGGCGCCCTGGCCAGGATATCATCAGAGGTTTCCACTTCCGAAGATCCTCCAGCACTGCTTTGCGGCATTCCGTCCAGTTCACCGAAGACCAGGAGTCCAAGTGTGGAGTAAGGGCGAGGCCCAGATACCTAATGTGGCTCTCCGCCCATTGATATGGCACAGCCTCTTTTAGGTAGAGGACATCCTCAGCAGCCATAGTGAGGTTGAGCGCCCAAGACTTAGTATGATTTATTTTGAGGCCCGACGCCCGTTCGTAGAGGCAGAGGACGTCGTGAACTGCCGGCAGAGATGTCCGAGGGTGTGTGAGAGTGAGGATCAGGTCGTCCGCGAAGAGCGCCACCTTGTTGACCCTCCCCCCGAGGGCTATGCCGTGTATTCTGGGGTCCCGTCTGATCAGTGCCGCTAGGGGTTCTACTGCCAGAGCAAACAGGAGTGGCGAGAGCGGACACCCCTGCCTCGTGCCTCGGTGGATCGCCAGAGATGGTGTTAGCTGGCCATTTACCCTGATCCTGGCTTGTGGTCCCAGATATGGGGCCATGGCGCGCGCTATCATTTTGGGGCCAAGGCCCATCTTCCGGAGGACCTCCTGTAAGAAGGACCAGTCCACCCGGTCGAAAGCCTTCTCTGCATCGAGCGAGAGAAGGCACGCGGGGATATCCCAGTGTCGCGCCTTGCCCACCAGGTGGGCCAGCCTGCGCACGTTGTCGGCCCCCTGTCGGTCTCGGATGAACCCCACTTGGTCCGGGTTCACCAACCCCGGCATATATGGGTCTAGTCGTTTGGCCAGGATCTTGGTGTAAATCTTCAGGTCGGTGTTTAAGAGGGCGATAGGCCGATAGGAGGCACATAGCGCAGGGTCTTTCCCTGGCTTTGGTATTAGTGCGATCTCCGCCATTCCCATGTCGGAGGACGGTCCCACCACGTCCGAGAAGGAGCTGTATAGTCTCAGCAGCTGAGGGCGAAGCTGGGCTTGGAAGACTCGGTAGAAGGATAACGGCAAGCCGTCAGGTCCCGGGGTTTTCCCCACGGGAAGGTCTTTGAGAGCCAAAGAGATCTCATCTTCTAGGATGGGCTCTTCCAACTCCGCTGTTTGGGGCGGCGTCAGGGGGGTCCCCTCAAAGCCAGCGAGGACAGACGCCCGCGCCTCCGCCGAGGTAGGTTCTTCCGCGTACAGGGAGGTGTAGTAGGCCACAAAGGCGTCCTGTTTGGCTCGCTCAGTGACAGCACATGTGCCATCATGATGCCGTATAGTAGCGATATGAGCTCTGGCTGCCCGTGCCCTCAGCCGTCCCGCCAGCAGTCTCCCCACTTTATCCCCCCCTTCGTAGTATTTTTGTTTCAACGCAAGAAGGGAATGCTCGGCCTTATTAGTGCGTATGAGGCGAAGCTGTCCCCTGAGATTGGCCAGCTTCCTCCTGGATGCCAGCGAGGGCCGCTCCCTGTCCTGTGCTTCCGCCTGCTTGAGAGATGTGAATATGTAGTCAATGCGCGAGTACGTTCGGTGGGAATGCGAGTAGAAAGTATAGTCTCTGGTTCCAGGGTTGTGGTATCTCCACGCATCCACCAGCCCTAAGTCCGTAATCTGGTCTTTCAGTGCGGCCGACATTGCACCCGCACCGCTAAAGGCTGTGTCCCCACGATCCACCTCAGGGTCCCACACTAAATTGAAGTCCCCACCTAAGATTGTGTGCGGCGCGTCAGACTGAAACTGTTCCCGTAGAAGTGTCTGAAGAAACTTATCTTGCGACTGGTTAGGTGCATATACATTGCCAAGGGTGTACTGCGTTCCTCCCATCTGTACCGTGGCCCGGAGGAAGCGTCCGTCCCCACTCTTGTAGGGCTTTGTGGGTCCCCGTCTAATGCCAGCTCTGCATAAAATAGCCACCCCCGCCGTTTTAGTGTCAGCTGATGCCCAGAACTGTGTGGGGTACCTGGGGTGTGTCATGCGTCCAGTGTCTCCCCTCAGGAGGTGCGTCTCCTGAAGAAAGACAATGTCAGGGGAGTGCTGTAGGAGGTAGCGCCACACCTGGTTCCGCTTGTTGGGGGAGTTAAGTCCTTTGACATTAAGGGTCAAGAGTTTGAGAGGTGTGGGGATAGTCATCGCCATGTTACTAAGGGGAAAAAGGCCGCCTCAACACTCAGCATCCCCCACCCCATCAGACAAGGGGGGTGCGCCTCCCCCGCCCACCGCAAACGCGCTAGCACCCCCAGCAGCCCCCAAGTCGTCACAGCACGCAACTGGAGAGAAGGCCAGATGAAGGGAAAGGTCGAGCAAGAAGTAGGAAGAATAGAGCAGGCAAGAAAGAGAAGAACACAGAAGAGGTATAGAACCACAACAGGCCAACGTGGCCGTATTACAATGTCCCAGGTTCCGGGCATCCTCTACCCGAGGGTTTGGATGTACTCAGGAATGTCACTTCCTAAGGGACAAAGTGGGGGGTGTCCTTGTCCGAGAGATGAGTCTCAGGCACCTCGAGGTCCGTCGACCCCACTGCTCGGGGTTGATTCGGGGGTAAATAGCGTGGAGGCAGTGCAGGGAGGGTCTTACCATAGTAGGCGGTTCAGCAATGCTAGGCCCCAACCCGTAAGACACCCCACCCGGGTCACTCGGTCGCCAATAGCGAGCTTCAGTGTCGCCCACTGGAGAACAGCTGTGTGCCACCGCCATCTAGGATAATCACTGTCCCATCGAAGTCCCTGTGCGGCCTTCCACCGCGCCTTGGCAGGTCACCTCAGAGGTACATAGCAATGATGAGGGCGGGAGCAGTCACGGAGTGCGGGGCTCCAAGGGTTGGTCCTCACCGTCGCGTTCGAGGGAGCGGATGTGTTCAATGATGTCCTGTTTTGCCTGAGACATGGAGCCTGCGTCCATCGGGGGGGATCGGCGGCGTCGAGGCACCGTGGTCCACTCTGGCCGGGCCGGGGGCCTCTCCGGGCGGTTGTTGCGAGCGGGACTACGTTCCGGGGATTCCGAGAGCTTAAGCAGCTGCGCCGCCTCGTTATAAGAGCGGAGAGCTTTGCGTTTACCTTCCCAGCGAAAGATGAGAGCAAAGGGATGTCCCCACTGGTAGGGGATCTCGAGGGCCCTCAGCTTCTCCGTCAACGGGCGAAAGACCTTCCGTCTGTGTAACGTGTTAGGGGCCAAGTCCTGGAATATTTGAATCTTGTGGGCGCCATATCGCAGGTCCTGCTTGTCTCTTGCCGCTTTCAATATGGCCTCCTTTTCTGTGAAATAGTGTACTCGGGTGATGATGTCTAGGAGGAGGCCCGTCTTGCCTCCCGCTCCGAAGATTCGGTGAGCCCGGTCCAAAAGCGGCAGGGGGCCTCCTTGTCGCCCCTCACCTCGTGCAGGAGCCGCGCCACGTAGGCCATGGTGTCCGTCCCTTCTTCTCCGAGTGGCACTCCCCGGATGCGGAGGTTGTTGCGGCGTCCCCTATTTTCGAGGTCCTCCTGCTTGATCTGGAGTTCGATATTCTGCTCCTCCAAGGTTGCCACCCTCTGCCACAGTTGTTCTAAGTCTTCGGTGCGTGTGTCCATCAGTTTCTCGAGACCGTCGACTCTGTCCCCCAGTTCTGTCACATCCGTACGCAGTTCTTTGATGCATGACTGCACCTCCGACCTTAAGGACCCAATTTCAGACTTCAGGTCCGCCATGAAAGAGGACATGAAGGCCTGCGTCACCGGCGGGGATTCAGCGGCCGTTGGTGGCACTTCTTCAGCCGATGCCGATGCCGTTGCTCCTGCTTTTCCCCACATGGCAACCACCGAGGTGCCCTTTGAAGCCGTCGTCTGATCCGTCCTGCCTCCTCTCCCGCGAGTCATGATTCGTCGTGAGCGTGGCACCCAGCCACCCAACGCGTCGCTCGTTGTCTTTAGCCCGGCACCCCCCTTGTGCTGTAGAAGCGTGGCTGAGGGGCAGGGCCCCACCAATCCACCTCTCTCGTGACAAGCGCCTTCTTCCACGCCGTTCCCTGTCTCCCAGCTGATGGGACACGGAATCCCCCCCTTTCAGGGAGTCGCAGGGTAATCTCAGTGGCAGCAGTCAATGGAATGGGGGGCAGGCCTCCCTCCGGACTCAGAGCGCTGTGTCTCTCGCCCTCCTCGCCAGCAACTGTGCCCCCCAGAGGCTGCCGACGTGCGGGTCACTTCCCACCTCCGTCGCCCCCCTTCGCTGGATCTCTGGTCCCACTGAGAGAAGTGGGGTCACTCACGGTTGCAGGGGGTCTCTCGACCCTGCCTCAGGTCGGGCCTACAGGCCGCAGGGGTATGACCTCCAATAGATGGTGCAGGCCGGTCAGGCAGCCACTCGTGGAGCCCCCACCAGCAGGGGGGGGGGCGCAGGCCACACGCTCACTCAGCACCGGTCAGCGAGCGAGCAGAGAGGGCGCCCAAACCGCCTCTATGGCCAGCCAGGCAGCGGCAGGCGCTCGGGGGGTAGATCAGGTGCCAGGGGGTCGGGGGTCAAGGTCCACTCCGATGCTCCTGCAGGGCCGCCGCCGCCGGGTGCTCTCCGATAGTCCCCACAGCCCGCCGGGATGAGCGCCCCAGACCCTGACGCCAGTGAGGAAGGGCAATATGGCAGGTGGGTCTCCGCCCAAGAGGACAAGATGGCGGGCCGCTCTTCTAGCGCGCCAACCCCCAGTGCAGCAGCGCAGGGCGCCTCCACGGCTTTAAGCGGCAGGGCAGCAAGGGCCCTCCGGACACAGTTCACCGGGAGAGCCCCCCAGCGACTCCACAGACGCTCCCCCGGAGAGGCAGCTGGGCTCCAGGACCCTCTAGAAGATGGAGGGGTACTCACTGTTTGGAGGGGGCACTCGTCCCTGCCCCAGGCCTCAGAGAAGTCGCCACCAGCAGGGCAGGCCACACGCTCTCACAGCGCCAGTCCAGCGAGCGTCTCTACGACCAGCGCCCGAGGGACGGCTCGAGTGCTGGGGGGGTCGGGGTCCAGGGCCTGCACCGAAGATCCCGCAGGGTCACCTCAGCCGGGCACACGCCGGTGTCTCCCGGCCCGGAGGACAAGATGGCGGGCGACTCCCCCAGCGCGCCAATTTGCAGCGCCGCAGATCAAGGCACCACCCCGGCGCCTGGCAGCTAGGATCAGCAATCACAAGGGTCCGTCGGGTGTGTGTCTCCAGGGCAGCCTCCCCGGTGTCAGGAGCTCCACAGTCGCGCGGCCGGGTTCCGGTGTACCTCCAATGCGGCCCCGCCGCCGCTGCAGAGCCGGGACCTCTCGCAGGGTCAGCCGCCGGGATGAGATCACCTCCCGGTCCGGTGGTCGCTCTGTCTACGGCAGTTCCACCTCCGCCGCATGCAGGGCCCGCGATCAGCAACCCCAGCCGGATTCCGCCTCAGTGCGTCCGGAGGTGTCGCCAAGGTTCCCCTCACTCAAGGAAGCGAGGCCGGGACGCGGCGGGAAGATGGCCGCGGTGCTCCGTCAGCCGGGTCGTAAAGCCGGCAGTCACCCCCTGTAGCAACCTCCGCCTGGAAGCGGCCACGAAACGAGCCTCTACTCGCTCAGGAGCCTCGCGGGAGGTCGGGGACACCGAAGGGCCCCCCGAAGAATGCTGTTAAATGCTTATTATGGCAGCGGGGCGACGGAGCTCGCCTGAGATGCGACCGTTCACATCGCCGCTGAAGCCACGCCCCCCTCATGCTTTTTTTATTCACCCCCAAACACTTGTGCCTTAATATCTCACTCGTGCATGTTCTTTTTTCTCCATTTTCACTGTTTTCCCTCTTTTACTTTCTCATTCCTTCTGTTGCATGTTTTTGATGTCTCTAATTCCTGGCATTCCCGCTGCCTGTGAGAAAGGCAGGCCCGACCCCCTGCCTGGCTTGATTTAAACAGCCCGGTGTGTTTTCTCCCCTTCATCCTCCCGTGAATAAAAGATAACCTGACAATTCTGTCAGGCGGAGCAGCCAGACGACACCCAAGCAAACCAGCAGCACAGCGAGGAAAAAAGCTATAAAAAGAGAAGCTTTGCACAAAAAAGCTATTCTACTCGCTGAGCAGTCTGTGGATTTCTATTTGAGACTACCATTTTTTTTATTAACAAAAAAATCTTTTTCTGCTCCTTTTGCGTGCGAATGATGGTGGATTTCTTTTAAGACATTTTTTGCAAAGCACACAATCACTCTCTATCTCACTACCTCACAACTTCACTCTCTCTCTCTAACTCACTACCTCACTCTCGCTCTATCTCACTACCTCACTCTCTCTATTTCTATCTCACTAACTCACTTTCACTCTCTTTCACTACCTCACTCTCTCTCTATCTCACTACATCACAACCTCACTCTCTGTTTCTATCTCACTACCTCAGAACATCCCTCTCCCTCACTACCTCACTCTTTCACTACCTCACTCTCTCGGTCTCTCACTACCTCACTCTCTATCTACCTCACTCTCTCACTACCTCACTCTCTCTCTATTTCACTACCTCACTCTCTCTCTCTATCTCACTACCTCACTCTCTCTCTATCTCACTACCTCACTCTCTCTCTGCTAACGCAATAGGTCTCGCATATGCAAGCAATTAAGCTAGTGCCAATATAAATGACAATGCCATTTATTTAGGGATACAAAAAAAATAAGAATGAGGAATGCCAATAGCTCTACCTATAATATTGCCCAGACCATTGCATTGTAAATGCTTGTTTTTTTTGTGTGAGACATTCAGGGAGTGACCAGGTGGCACAGGATACACGGGAGGCATCACAAGGGTCTGAGGACCTTTTTTGCCTTTTTGTTGGGGGTGGGTGCTAAGGGGGGGGTGGATATGGGTTGGGGGGGCGGTGCAGGGGGGGGACACGAGGCTACGAAGGGAAACATTACGGGGTACAGGATTGATTTGCCTTTTTTCTCTCTTTTTTTGTTTATTCTTCGTGTTTGGATCAATATTGCTGGAAGACTTTTTCAAGGATGGCTAATATTAGGATAGCATCCATAAACATACTTGAACTTGTACTTGAACCTCCTGAGGCGGAAAGCCGGGAGTCACGCTAGACAAAATTGATATTTACTGCTTTTAATTGTGTGAAAATTGCTTTTAAAATCACTTAGCGCCCACTCCCCAGCACCTACCTGATACTCCCCAAACAGCCGAGCTAAACGCTGTCAGGGGCAGGAATCGCTCGCACGCCGCCATCACCAGCCTCGAGGAGCCACGGGACACGCCCACCCCTGTTGGCCACGCCCACCCCTCCAACGCCCCGAACTCCTTCCATAAATCATGTGTCAGTTCAGGCAGCGCAGCGGACGGGCGCAGCGGGCGCGCCGTCAGCGCGCCGAAGGCGCGCCAAAGGCAAGCCCGTCTGGGCCCGTCCGGGCCCAGCCGGACCCAGGCCCAGTTACTCTGCCCATTTCTGTCACGAAATGCCCGACCTACACCCGGGATAGGCTTCTGGCCCTAAACACACAAAACCACCCCTTCTGCAATTACACCCATACGGGCGACATCCCTTTTACCGGCTGCAGTCTCTGCAATCCTCCTGGCACAGACTCGGTAACTGGTGGACCTCAACTAGGCCTCCTTAACTGCAGGTCGCTCGTTAAACACGCGCATGAAATTAACCTCCTGATCCTAAACCACGCTATGGATATTCTGTTTTTTACTGAAACATGGCTCACTCACAACAATGGCCCTGACATAGTCCTCGCACTCCCTCCTGGCTATCAAATCTGCTCACTGAATAGACCAGATGGCAGAGGAGGCGGCCTAGCCATAATATTCAAGGACGTCTTCACCTGCAGAATCTCTGATGGCAACATCAAAGGCTGTGAAAGCTGCCACTTCTCCATCCAAATCTCCCCAGTAACATCTTTGTCGGGACTGCTTGTATATCGCCCCCCCGGCCTACTCGCCGAATTTCCTAGTAAACTTATAGACCATATCACCATTGAATGCACGACTTCCTCCAACTATCTCTTACTGGGGGACCTCAATATCCACTTTCTGGACCCGGTCAACAAGCAGGCTGTAGAACTCCTACAAGATATCGCCTCCACTGGCCTCGGCCTAAAAAACCCACAGGCTACTCACGACAGAGGACAGCTACTCGATCCCATATTTACTAACATCCAAGATCTGAATACTCGCCCTCACGTCCCCCTCCCTTGGACCGACCACTTCCTGGTCCCCTTCGAATGGCACATCAACATCCCTCCACCTCAACCTCCCAAATTCAGAACCCTTATCAGACGCTGGCACAAACTGGTCCCAGATGAATGGGCAGCCAAACTAAGTGAAGATACCCCTTCCCCCTCTCAAGACACTATCACTGCTGACACCGAATTCAATACATGGGTCATCCAGAGAACCGAATTCAATACATGGGTCACCCATTCTCTGGATGACATCCTCCCGAAATACAGCACCCTTAAACGTACCAAGAGAGTCAACCCTTCCCCTTGGTACACCCCCGAATTAAATCTATTACGAAAGGAATGCAAGAGAAACGAACGCTTATGGAGGAAAGATAAAACGGCAGACAAGAAAGACATATTTCGGGCCTCCTTAAAATCTTATAAAACGGAACTCCTCAATACCAAAAGCGCTTTCTACGAAGATAGAATCAAAAATGCCTCCTGCTCGGCCCATGAAACCTTTGCCGTTCTTAAAGAACTCCTCCAAGCCCTAGACCCCCCAGCAAAACCTTTGGATCCCAAAGCAGCGGAAAGCAAATGTATTAAACTTGCCACCTTCTTCGACGAGAAAATTCAAAAAATTCTCGCGACCCTACCCCCCATCGCTACCGGCCACATGGGCGGGGATCCTCTTAACTCTCCCCTTCACCGCTCTCACTCCCCCGATGGCCCCTCACCCTCTCTTGACATCTTTGGACCCGGGTCTACGGAAGAGGTAGCCGCGACGTTGGCTACAATTAAAAGTGGCTCCCCTCACGATCCCGCCCCTCTCCGTTTTCTGAAAAAAGTGTCCAGCACCATCATCCCCCCCTTACGTCCCTCATCAATTCCTCCCTTTCGCAGGGTCTAGTCCCTCCTAGCTGGAAAGCGGCAGTGGTTAAAGGCCTTCTAAAGAAACCCTCTCTAGACCCCCAGGACCTAGCCAACTACAGACCTATCTCCCTCCTACCAGGAAACAGTAAGATCACGGAGAAGCTAGTGAATAAAAAACTATCACTATTCCTTGAGAGCAACAACTTACTCGGGATCTCCCAGACAGGGTTTTGTCCAGGCCAGGGCACCGACACCGCCCTCCTGGCAGCAGTGGAGAAGGCCAGAAGCATTCTGGACACAGGAGGATCAGTGGCAGTGATCCTCCTGGACCTCAGTGCGGCCTTCGACACTGTGAGCCACCACACCCTAATCCAACGACTGGGAGACATCGGAGTAAGGGGCACGGCCTTGAAGTGGCTAAAATCTTTTCTAGATGGTCGCTCCTTTCAAGTCTGGGAGAACGACAGCCACTCCCCCGCAATCCCCCTCCGTTGTGGAGTACCGCAGGGCTCATCTCTTAACCCTACGTTATTCAACGTTTATATGTCCCCGCTGGAGAAACTGGTCAACCCGTTCGGCGTCTTGATCATCAGTTACGCCGACGATACCCAGCTGGTGGTAACCCTCTCACATCCGCACCAATCTCCCTCTGACCTTCACAGCTGTCTCACTGAAATCCACAGCTGGATGAACTCCTCAGCACTGAAATTGAATGGGTCCAAGACCGAGATTCTGCTGCTCGGACATAAAGGGCCCTCCCTGCCGCCTTACATTTGGCCCGACTGTCTAGGTGACCCCCCTGCACCCAAGGAGGAGGTCAAGAGCCTGGGCGTATGGCTCAAAAAGGACCTGAGCTTCAGAACACAGGCCAAAAAGACGGCAGGAATCTGCTTCGGACTTCTCAGGGCCTGCAGAAAGGTCTTCCCCCTGCTTCCCGCCACCTCCAAGAAACTTCTGATTCAGGGCCTCATCCTGGCGAGACTTGACTACAGCAACGCAATCTACCTGGGTGCCCCCGAAGCTACACTCAATACCCTGCAGAAAATTCAAAACGCCGCGGCCCGCCTACTTACCGACACCCCCGCCAGATCCTCGGCAAAGCCAGCCTTGAAGCTCCTTCATTGGCTCCCAGTCAGAGAAAGGGTTGCTTTCAAGGCCCTTTGCCTGGCCCATAAGACTCTCCATAACAAAGGCCCACCCCTCCTCAAGGATTTCATCATCCCTTACAAAGCGAGTAGGGCCCTCCGTTCAAGCGGAGAGAACTTCATCACTGTCCCCAGAGTTAAAAAAGCCCGGTCCGGAGGACGCCGCTTCTCGGTCCACACGGCCAAACACTGGAACAACCTCCCACGGAGACTGAGAACTGAACCTAATCTTCTTCAGTTCAGGAAGGCACTGAAGACCCTTCTTTTTCCTTGACCCTTAACCCCTTCCGATGCTGACCCCTCCTGAGTTCAGGTTCAAGTTGGGATGCTCTAGGGTTACTACGCGCTCTATAAAACCTTAAAATAAATAAATAAATAAATAAACATCTGTGGATTGAACGATACAGTTAAGCGACGTAGGTTTAGAAAGGATGTCCGCTTCTTGAGGGCAGATATTATCTGCCTTCAGGAGACCCACATCGAGGCAAGGCAACACAAACTTCTGGCTTTTGAGGGGTTTCAGCTGGCGGCTTGGACAAAATTGGAGGCTAAGACCAAAGGGGTTGCTATTCTTGTCCGCAGGGATGAGTATGGCCGATGGGTCATTATACATGTGGAATATCAAAATAGAGCTTTCACACTCTGCTCTGTGTATGGCCCGGTGCTCGATGACCCCGAGCTTTATAACTGGCTTAATCTCGAGCTGGTCGGCTGGCCTTCCCCGTGTATACTATGTGGTGATTTTAACATTAATATTGGGTGTGAGCTTGCCACCCGGCCAGATGTTGGGTACGGTGGACGTAAACCTAAAGTATACAGATCTTTGAGCCAACTTCAGGAACTTCATGGCTTGATTGATGCATGGGCTCTGTTCAGAAGGCAGGACCCGGGGTTTACATATTTTTTGGCCCCTCATAACGTTCATTCAAGGTTAGACTATTTTTTTATTTCTGCAAGTCTGACCCAGGGGTGTAATATATTCAAGTATCCGCGAGTGATGTCTGATCACAATCGCTTAGTATTGGAGGTCAATATTCAGCTCAGTCCTAGGAAACCGGATGCTTGGACATTCAAACGAAGTTTGTTAAAAGATAGGTGTTATGTGGAAGCTACGGCATCATGGATCATCTGCTTCTTTAATGAAAAAATAGGCAGTACTAATATCTAGAATGTGTGGAACACACACAAAGCGGGGATAAGGGGGGAGACTACCCGGTATGGATGGGAGAGCCAGAAAAGGGAGAAAGTGAAGTTAGCGCAGCTTTATGTGAAGCTAGAAGAGGCCGAGAAAACACTCACTAGGGATTTATCGAGTGAAGGGACTGGTGATTTGGCACAAATGCAGATCACAATTGCTAAATCGGCCATAATTGAAATCTCTCAGGCCAAAGCTGCAAGCAGATTCCTCGCTTGGCGCTCTAAAGTATATGAGAGTAACGAAAGAGCTGGGCAAATATTCGCAGCAAGAACTAGAGAAAAGGTGGCCGCCTGTCAGACTTTCAAAGGATACTCTTTAATAGCTGCACAGGCACAGAGATGCTTGCTCCCGAATCCACCCAAGGGCTGTAGCCTAGAGCTCATATGCTACGAGACTCCAATCCACTACCCCAGAGGGAAGGGGAAAATTGGATCAAATAATAAACAACAAGAAGAGATCCTCTTGGATGGCTCCGCTCGTCAGTCCGACCTGCAGACCGCTACTGGCTTGAACCCTGAAGGGAAAAATCACAGTTAGCCTTGTACTTCTACCTATCCTCTACCTTTCCCTATTATCTGTTCTAATTCTCACCCACCATCACTTCCAAGAGTCTTGCCCTCTCTTCTATTTCTTGTAGGCACGGACGTGGCTGAACTTCTCTTAGTTTAATGTTCTTCTTGCCTGTCCTCCTGCTCCGCTATCCTAAGTGCCTTTCCTCAGCTTTCCTGTATTCTTTTATTGTCTCTTGTCTTTGATCCTTGCTTATGTCCTCTTGTTTGTTCCTTAAACTAACTTCTGTTCTCTTTCTCCCTTTGTTTTAGGTTATATCTCACTGCCTGTTCCAAACTGTTGCCTTTTCGTTTTTTGATTCAGAAATGTCTAGGTAAGTATTTAGCACCAGTTTAAGACACTTTGTACTGCCTCAGTAACCATATTACACAATTATCACTTATCTTCGTCTTCTCCTTTCATTTCAGGAAAGTCTTTGAACTCCGACGACCTCCAGTTAATTGTTTAGCCGCTCTGGAATTCGCTCTCCCTCTCCGGCTATCAAGAACAGCTGACGTCTTCGAGGCTTCTCTGTCAGACGCTAAGCTTCGGTGAATATCTTCGAGTAATTACTTTCTTGGAATTTGGCTTCTTACACTACCGGGAAACTAAGGAACAGGATTTGGGGATTTTCCTATGCTTCCGTTTTCGTAACTAAACTTAATTCTCCTCACAATACTTCGAGCTCCGCAGAAACACTTCTTCTCCTGAAAATTCCGTTAGTGAAGTGCGCAGTCTTCTGTCGTCGCGCGCCCCACCTGGACTCCTCTAGATATGCTAAACACTGGACTGCTGACCGCGGCCCAAACCGGCGGCCATCTTAAGGTTCCGTTTTTTAATGCTTTCAGACCAGGAACCCACAGTTGGTTTGATTTCAGCTTGACAACTCCGCACATGGGATATTGCCGCGACTTGCGGATCAAGGGTTCTGACAGTACCCCCCAACAAGGTAGATCCTCTCCCTCTTGGCTTAGTGGGGAACCGTTGATGAAAAGCCTTAACCAATCTTGGAGCGTGTACGTCCTCCTCTCGTTTCCAAGATCGTTCCTCAGGACCATACCCCTTCCAGACTATAAGATAAGACACTTTCCCCTTGGAGCATTTTGAATCTAGTATCTCTGTTCCCGTTTCCAACTGGATAGGTTTTGGGGGCAGTATCTTCCGCAAATTGGTTGAAGTCTTTTTTAACAGTGAGATATGGAAAACTGGATGGATCTTCAGTTTTCATGGTAAGGTTAACCTATAAGACACCTGATTTATCCTTTTCTCCACTGGGTAAGGACCAATAAATCGAGGCTGGAACTTTCGGTTTCCTATCAACCTCAAGTTCTTGGTGCTTAACCAGACCTTATCTCCTTTCTCTAGCTGAGGGCCCTCACGTCTCTTTTTGTCTGCGTAAATCTTATATTTTTCCTTTGCCATCTGTAAACTTTCTATTGCCTCTCGGTGAATTTGTTCAAGGTGGGACACTATATCCATAACTGCTGGAACTGATATGTCTATCTGCCTGAGGGTTGAATTTGGATGTCTTCCATAATTCATGTAGAAAGGGGAGAAGCCTGTGGACACATTCTTAGCATTATTGTGGGCAAACTCCGCTGCCCACAAATATTCTGCCCAGTCCCCATCCTGTTTCAAAAGGAACAGTCTCAAGTATTGTTCCAATTCCTGGCTCACTCGTTCTGTTTGACCATCGGTCTCGGGATGGTAGCTGGTGGAATATCTTACTTCTGTTCCTAAACTTTCCATAAAGGATTTCCAGAAACGAGAGATAAACTGGGATCCCCTATCGGAGATGATGATTTTAGGAATGCCATGTATTTTTACTATGTTTGTTCTGAAATGTGTAGTTAACTGTTTAGCAGATGGGACCACTTGTAATGCTGTAAAGTGTGCCATTTTAGAAAAAGAATCTACCACTACTAATATGGTGTCATAGCCCTTGCTACGTGGTAAATCAGTGATGAGATCCAATGTAATTGTGTGCCAAGGATAGGGTGTTGCTAAGGGCTGGAGTAATCCTTTTGGGGCCTGCCGTTCAGATTTTCCCTGCGCAAAAATCTCGCAAGTTTTGACGTAGTCCTCAATATCCTTGTTCATCTCTGGCCACCAGTAATGTCGCTTGATCAGTTCCTTGGTTTTTGCCTCTCCCTTATGTCCTGCCAATTTCGCATCATGGCATTCTTGCATAACTTGTTGCTGTAATTCTTTAGTGGGGAGATACAAATTTTCATGAAAATAAGGGAGTTGACGAATAATTTTTCTACCTTCCTTCTCCTGCGCCCAATCGTGCATTGCTTCTGGCGTCATCACTTGTGAAATGCTGGTTTCCAAACTGATCGAGGTCGTGACTCCAACAATTCTCTCTCTTGGTATGATGGATTGGTTTTCCAATGGCGTCTTCTGATTTTCTGTACCAATTCTGGACAAGGCGTCCGCCTTTCCATTTTGGGCACCTGGTCGGAAGGTGATTACGAAATCGTAATCGGCGAAATACAATGACCATCTCAACTGTCTTGGAGTTAAGGTTCGGGCAGTTTTCAAAAATTTCAAGTTTCGATGGTCAGTAAATACAGTCACTTGATGTTGGGCTCCCATGAGATGATGTCTCCATTCCTTAAAAGCGTCTTTTATCGCCAACAACTCTTTTTCGGTGATGGTGTAGTTACATTCTGCCGAGGACAACTTCCCTGACCTATAAGCGACTGGGTGCAATTTTCCAGTAACTTTATTTCGCTGGGATAGAACTCCACCTACCGCTTGGTCGGAGGCATCCGTTTCTACGAAGAAGGGTTCATTCGGATCCGCATGCTGAAGGATTGGGGCTGTAGTGAAATCTTGCTTCAACAAGTTGAAGGCTTCTTCTGCTTCTGGGGTCCATTCAAAATGAACACCGTTCCTCAGTAATTTGGTAAGTGGCAATATCTTATGGGAGAATTCACTGATGAACCTACGGTAAAAGTTCGCAAATCCAATGAAGCTTTGGACCTTCTTAACACTTTCTGGGGATTTCCAATTTATCACCGCCTCTATTTTCCGCTGGTCCATTAGTATTCCCGTAGGAGAAATAACAAAACCCAAGAATTCCACTTGAGTCACGTTAAAGGCGCACTTTTCCAGTTTAACAAACAGTCTGTTTTCCCTCAATTTTTCCAAGACGCCTCGGACCTGATCCTTGTGTCTCTCCTTGTCTGCAGAATAAATCAGAATGTCGTCTATGTATACTATAGCGCATTGATCTATATACTCCTTTAGTACATCGGTGATGAAGTGTTGAAATGCTGCCGGTGCGTTGCAAAGCCCATAGGGCATGACCTGATATTCAAACAATCCGAAACGAGTTCTGAAGGCCGTCTTCCATTCGTCGCCTTCTCTCATTCTGACCAAGTGATAGGCCCCCCTCAGATCTAGTTTGATGTATATCTGGGCTCCTTTCACTTGGTCTAACAACTCCGATATGAGAGGCAAGGGGTACCTGTTCTCCTTGGTAATTCGGTTGAAGCTCTATAGTCTATACAGGTTCTCAAATACCCTTCCTTCTTCGGCACAAAAAATAAGGGCGACGATACCGGGGATTGAGAAGGTCGAATGAAACCGTTGGCAAGATATTTGTCCAGGTACTCTTTTAGGTGGCGATGTTCCTTTTCTGTTAGAGCATATACCCGACTACAAGGCAGGTTGGAACCAGGTTCAATTTCTATCTTGCAGTCATAGACTCGGTGTGGGGGCAGCTGTTCTGCTTCCACTTCGTTAAATACATCTTGGAAATCTGCATACTCTTCAGGAATTTCTTGCGCGTTTATCACACATATCGACCTTCCAGTTGGCACAAGGAGTGAGACGGGCTGACTTCAACTTCTGGTCCTCCTTCCTTGTTTCCAAAACAATTTTCCATACAATATTTTGAATTCATTCTAATAGTTCTTTTATTTCAATCGATTGTGGGGTTGTGCTCGGTGAGCCAAGGTTGCCCAAGGATTAGTTCAAACTGGGGAGCATCTATCAAATTAAACTGGATCCTTTCTTCATGGCCACCATCAGAAACTAGATGGATTACTTCAGTGTGGCTCACTATGGGACCGGATGACAAATTGGTTCCATCCACCGCTCTTACGGGTTCACTTTTAGTCTTCATGATCGCCTGTATCCCCACCTTTTGAGCAAACTTTAGATCACAAAAATTTCCCGTGGCACCGGCATCATTACCGACACCCCGGGTAGGGCTATGTGTCTGAACTTCACTTCCATAGATAAGTTAAGATGAGGAGCAGCTGACTGAAGAGTATTCGCCACTCGATGTTCTTCAGGAGTCTTTTCGAGAATCACACCCACCCGTTCAACTCCTCCAACCGGCGGTGCTGCTAGTTTTCCTTCGGCTTGTAATTTACCTTGGGCTTCTTTGGGCAACTTCGGACAAAATGGCCTCCAGCTCCGCAATACATACATAAATTACCTGTCCGTCTCTTTTCTTTTTCTTCTTTTGACAGGGGTCCACGTATCGTTCCGATTTGCATAGGTTCCACCCCTGATGCTCCTTCATTACTTCGACTACTCTCTGATCGGACCTGGTCAAACCTAGGAACCGTCGGTCTGAATTCTCTTCTTTTCTTTCCCCCTGCCGAAAATCAATCTCAACCACAAGGTCCACCAATGCAGATATTTCGGTAGGTCTGTTCGGGATTCCTGCCAAGGCATCTTTCAATTCGTCTTTCAAGCCACGGTAAAATACTGCGGCTCGCTTGCTCTCCGGCCAATTCGTTTCCACTACTAGCTTGTTGAATTGGGCCAGGTAGGATACCAGATCTCTATTCCCTTGCTTTAAATCTAGCAATTTGTTGTCTACAACTTGAGAAATTCTTCTCCTGTCGAATATTCGTAAAAACTCGTCCTTAAACTCCTCATAATTTCTTAAGATTGGGTAATTTCTGGTTATGAGTGGCAAGGACCATGCTGATGCGTCCCCAATCAAGTAGGACAAGGCGAAGGCAACTTTAGATTGTGCGTCAGGGAATATCGAACGGCGGCACATATAATGTAAAGAACACTGGGTTATAAATATTTGCGCCTTTTGCGGATCCCCACTAAATCGCTCTGGTGCTGCCAAGGGTATTACTGGGGACAAAGAATGGATCACTTGGGTGGTCATCTTGTTTGGGCTTTCTAACAAAGGGTTCTGAGGGTCCTGTCCTGAACTAAGGGGTTGTCTCAATCTGTGTGCTAATTCTGCTGTTTCCTTCCTGGAGTTCACACTCTCTGATCTTAAATTTAGATTTTCTTCTCTAACTGCACTTAGCTCTTTTCTATGGTATCTAAGATCACTCCTAACCCTTGTATGTCAATTCCCTCTGCCATCTCTGTTCGGGTGCAAGGTGCAATTTGGGCACTTCACTCTGTCAGACTTTCAAAGGATACTCTTTAATAGCTGCACAGGAACAGAGATGCTTGCTCCCGAATCCACCCAAGGGCAGTAGCCTAGAGCTCATATGCTACGAGACTCCAATCCACTACCCCAGAGGCAAGGGGGAAATTGGATAAAATAATAAACAACAAGAAGAGATCCTCTTGGATGGCTCCGCTCGTCAGTCCGACCTGCAGACCGCTACTGGCTTGAACCCTGATGGGAAAAATCACAGTTAGCCTTGTACTTCTACCTATCCTCTACCTTTCCCTGTTATCTGTTCTAATTCTCACCCACCATCACTTCCAAGAGTCTTGTCCTCTCTTCTATTTCTTGTAGGCACGGACGTGGCTGAACTTCTCTTAGTTTAATGTTCTTCTTGCCTGTCCTCCTGCTCCGCTATCCTAGGTGCCTTTCCTCTGCTTTCCTGGATTCTTTTATTGTCTCTTGTCTTTGATCCTTGCTTATGTCCTCTTGTTTGTTCCTTAAACTAACTTCTGTTCTCTTTCTCCCTTTGTTTTAGGTTATATCTCACTGCCTGTTCCAAACTGTTGCCTTTTCGTTTTTTGATTCAGAAATGTCTAGGTAAGTATTTTGCACCAGTTTACGACACGTTTTACTGCCTCAGTAACCATATTACACAATTATCACTTATCTTCGTCTTCTCCTTTCATTTCAGGAAAGTCTTTGAACTCCGACGACCTCCGGTTAATTGTTTAGCCGCTCTGGAATTCGCTCTCCCTCTCCGGCTATCAAGAACAGCTGGCATCTTCGAGGCTTCTCTGTCAGGCGCTAAGCTTCGGTGAATATCTTCGAGTAATTACTTCCTTGGAATTTGGCTTCTTACACTACCGGGAAACTAAGGAACGGGATTTGGGGATTTTCCTATGCTTCCGTTTTCGTAACTAAGCTTAATTCTCCTCACAATACTTCGAGCTCCGCAGAAACACTTCTTCTCCTGAAAATTCCGTTAGTGAAGTGCGCAGTCTTCTGTCGTCGCGCGCCCCACCAGGACTCCTCTAGATTTGCTAAACACTGGACTGCTGACCGCGGCCCAAACCGGCGGCCATCTTAAGGTTCCGTTTTTTAATGCTTTCAGACCAGGAACCCACAGTCGGTTTGATTTCAGCTTGACAACTCCGCACATGGGATATTGCCGCAACTTGCGGATCAAAGGTTCTGACACCGCTGCACGTATAAAAAACATCATGGATCCAGATGCCGGGTTAGTCACGGATGAAGGGGCGATTGTTTTGGCTTTTCAAAAATGTTATCAGAAATTATATGATGAGGATATTCAGGACGATAGGGAGATTCAGGCCGGAATTCAGAGATATTTGGACGGTATGGAGGTAGGTGCTTTATCAGAGGAAGAACTGAACATGTTAGATGCAGAGATCAATTCTGAGGAACTTGGACTAGCTATTGATTCTCTCCCGACTGGTAAGGCTGTTGGACCAGATTTTTTACCCAGTAAATCTTAGGCTATTTATTGACGTACAAAATGGCAACGCTCCCCTTCATTCTTGGCGGAAGGCAAGGATAGTTACATTCTTAAACAAGCATTAGAAATGCAATCGGGCTCGGATTTATTTGATTTTGAGCTAATGGCATTGTAAATGGCAATGTCTTTTCGCCATGTGTGATGGAGTGTGTGCATGTGGTGTGTAGTGGTATTATGTGAGTTGGATTGTAATTTTACCAATGGTGTCATGCTGTGCTTTAGATGAATATGTTTAAAAGTAAAGTGTACCATACTGCGATTGCTACAAAAGTTAATTGTGGATGCGTTAATTGATGCGTGCACTGATGGTTGGTGGTGTGTGTGTTTGGTGGAAAAGTGCACTGGCGCCTGGAGGTGTGTGTGCCTAGTGGAAGAGTGCACTGACGGCTGGTGGATGTGTGCTTAGTAAAACAGTGCACAGATGGCTGATGGTGTGTGTGTTTGGTGAAAGAGTGCACTGACGGTTGCTGGTGAGTGCGCCTTGTAAAATAATGCACTGACGGCTGCCTGGTGTTGTACGCCTGATGGTGTTTGTGCTTGGTGAAAAAGTGCATTGATGGCTGGTGGTGTTTGGCCCTGGTGAAAGGGTGCACTGATGGCTGGTGTTATGTTGCTGTGTGTGTGTTTGTGTGTGTGTTTGTGTTTGTAGTGGTGAGTCTGTGGGGGTGAGTCTGTGGGGGTGAGTCTGTGGTAGTGAGTGTGTTGTGGTGAGTGGTGATGAGTGTGTGGTTGTGAGAGAGTGGTGTGTGTGTGGTGTGTGTGTGTGGTATGTGTGTGTCGTGTATGTGTGTGTGGTGTGTATATGGTGTGTGTGTGGTGTGTGTGTGTGTGTGTGTGGTATGTGTGTGTGGTGTATGTGTGTGTATGGTGTGACAGGGTCAGACTGATTTGCATATAGCCATGTCTGAACTGGGGTGGCAGAGTGGGCTAAAGAACGGTGATGGATTGAACCCAGATCTTTTGACTGGGTGTGAGTGTTTGATTGATTCAGATGCTCCGTCCATCACCACCCCCTTTTGTACCGCTCTATGGTGTGTGGTCTTATGTGTGTGGTGTCATGTATGTGTGTGGTGGACTTAGTTTGAGTGTTTGTTTCCTGCACACTCACACACTGCCCCTACACATTCACACACTGCTCACACTGAACACTCACACTGTTCACCCTGCATAGTCACACACTGTTCATCCTGCACACTCATCTTGCACACTCACACAATGTGCACCCTGCACACTTACACACTGTGCACCCTGCACACTTACACACTGTGCACCCTGCACACTTACACACTGTTCACGCTGCACACTCACAAACTGCAGTCACTGTTACTCTGCAGTCACTGTTACTCTGCAATCACTGTCACTCTGCAATAAGTGTCACTCTGCATTCAGTGTCACTCTGCAATGAGTGTCACTCTGCAATAAGGGTCACTCTGATGTCACTCTGCACTCTACTGTCACTCTGCAGTCACTGTCACTCTGCAGTCACTGTCACTCTGCACTCACTGTCACTCTGCACTCACTGTCACTCTGCAGTCACTGTCACTCTGCACTCACTGTCACTCTGCACTCACTGTCACTCTGCACTCACTGTCACTCTGCACTCACAATCTACACTCTGCACTCTGCATCTGCACTCTGAATCTGCACTTTGAATCTGCACTCTGAAACAGCACTCACAGGGTCTCCTTCACCGAACACCAATGGCGCCTGAACGCACGCGGCACACTCCACATCTGATGCATGTCGTTCTCTAAATAGCTGCCTGTGCTGATCTAATCTGCAGGGCTGCTCTGTGTCTTCATCCTTCTTGGGTCTGCAAGCAGCCGCTGCCTGGCACTGAAGCCTGATCTGTGCTGATCTAATCTGCAGGGCTGATCTGTCTCATCATCCTTCTTGGGTCTGCAAGCAGCCGCTGCCTGCCACTGAAGCCTAGTTCCCTTCACAGCAGCACGGCAGACACGCACATGCCGCACTGCCGATCTGTGCTGATCTAATATGCAGGGCTGCTCTGTGTCTTCATCCTTCTTGGGTCTGCAACAAGCCGCTGCCTAGTTAGTGGGGGTGAGTCTGTGGGGGTGAGTCTGTGGGGGTGAGTCTGTGGGGGTCAGTCTGTGGGGGTGAGTCTGTGGAGGTGAGTCTGTGGTAGTGAGTGTGTTGTGGTGAGTGGTGATGAGTGTGTGGTGGTGAGAGAGTGGTGTGTGTGTGGTATGTGTGTGATATGTGTGTGTCGTGTATGATTGTGTGGTGCGTATATGGTGTGACATGCTGTTTTCAGTATTCGACTTAACTATGTCTATAGATTGTTCTAATAACACACTGATATAAGGCATAAGACAACAAATGTTTAGTTTTAAAAACATGCGAAGTTACAGAAAGTAGAAAAAACAGACTCTCAAACACTCTTGGCCTCATAAAAGTGAAGAGGACATCTGTTTTCTGTTAATTACTTCTTATCTCATCTTGTCAGAGTAGTGTCACATTCCTGCCCTCTTCCTTGGCCTCATGCTTCATGGAGACGGGGAAAACAGATTCGAAGCTTTGTTTTCCCACTAAGACAAGCATCCATTAAAAAAAATCTGCAGCATATTGTCCCAAACATAAGTCCCTTCAAAGTTTTTGTTTAATAGCAAATGTAAGAGGACCTGCAACATATTCGCTATATTTATTTCTCCCAATTATGTGATATTCTTACCTTTTGTGCTGCTAGCTTAAATGAATATGGGTGTGCCTGTATGTCTGTGTATAGTGTGTGTACTCTTCCATACCTACTGTAAGAGTGAATGAACGTTGCCTTCACTGTAGCTAGTTATTTGTGTGTAGTATATGTGTGTGCGTGGTGTATTGTGTTATATTGTATTGTAATTCCATTTATGTACCACTTACTACCCCTGACGAGGAGTCGAAGTGGTATGCTTGAATGTGCAGCAGGGTATGTGTGTGTGTGGTATATGTGTGTGTGGTATGTGTGTGTGGTGTATGTGTGTGTATACTGTGTGTGGTATTATGTATGTGTGTGGTCGACCATAATCCATTTATAACGAGGTCGCCTAACATATTGTGATGTATTGCTATAGATTCTGTATCGATCCCCCTATTCCTGACCCTATTCTGGTTAACGAGTTAACTAGCAGCCATCCCATGATGCAGAAACCGTTATCTGATTACGCCAGACCACGGCACAGGAGCGCGTTATCTGATTAGGTCATAACGCTTGCCATCTAATTAGGCAAGCAATATTCCTCCAGCCCCTGATAAGGCATACGGAGTTCTCAAAACAAATCAAACCTATGACAACCTGGGAAAAACCCTGCAGCCATTGTTTTGATTTCACCGAGAACTTCAGTAAAAGAATGCGCTAACGACCAGCTCGTATGACATCCTTATTGACGTATCTATGTCCATCCTTACGTCAATCTCGGCATCTTACAGGTATAAATATTACCGATATTGCCTTAAGCAAACACACGCGGTGGTGACGAGACCGGAGCAGCGAGACTTGCCGAAGCCCAGCAGAGAGCGAAGCCCACTAGCTGCCCCGCCTTCCTGACGCGCTGAGAACGAGACGCTGCCTTTCTCCTGCCGAGAAATCCAGCTCCGGCGCTTCCGAGCAGCCCTTGCAGGCAGCCTGGAATATCGAGACCAAAGATGAGAGATACCATCCCTCAATCATCCTAGATTCAAGGTACGGAACTGAATAACCCCTTGCAGAGAATTCTTGAATCAGTCACTTGGCAAAACAAACTTAACTTAGACTGCTACTTTCTATCCCCGCCCACGTATTAGGCTTAGGTCAGGTACACTGGGGTAGGCGTGGTTAGAAGCACCAGTTGAGTACGATTAGTCAAATGTTTATATGTATGTATCTATTTTATCCATTTTAAACCACCATATGGCTTAGAAACCATATCAATGTTTTTACAGTATTATTTTATACTTCTGCTTTTATTGTATGCACTTTACTTAACCATAAGTATTGCAATAATATCGATTAATTTCTCTTGTACGAGAAAAGAGACTGATCAATAAATAACATCTTTTATTGAACACGCCCGTCTCTTCCTTTTCTCTACAATCTGGTGAAACTAAGAATGCACGTACTGACTGAGTAAAATAAGTTGTCTTTTGTTTTCACACAACTCTAGAGATACACTCTTGATTAGGGGAGAGCAAAGTTGTCATGTTCTATGGTTGTCAGAAACTAAATCCCATCTTGTCTATCCAGGGAGGTTCAACTCCTCCTTGTCTATTCGAGAAAGTTTCTAGTGAACTCTGAGCTAGCTGGCAAACCCAAAACTTTAAGTCTAATAACGACAGTAGAAGACCTAGTTAACGTCTGGTCTAGGTCTATACTATTGGAGGTATTATTCCAATGCGCAGAACCTATTGGGATAATAGGAACTACACTACATGGCGCCCAACGTGTTTGGATAGGCGATAAAACTAACGCAAGACTTTAGAGTAACTCAGTCGTGCTTTTTCACTCAGACCCCTTTTTCCCATAATACTCCAAAGACGTCTGGAGTGGGTGAGAGGTAAAATCCGCCAAACCTCGCAGGAGGGAACTCCTATGTATGGTTCTTGGTTCAATCAACGTTGAAGGATACACTGTTCCAAAATATTGTGCATCTCATCTTTGTTTCCATAAGAAACCTGATCTGCAAACAAACAGAATAACCATCCTGACAGTAAAATGCCAGACAGTGATGATGAAAGAGAGAGAGCTAGAGTAGCAGCTGAAGTAATAGCAGCTGATAATACTATGCAAGAAGCAGACCCGGATATAATACTCATCCCGGTCAACATAAGAAGATCTATAACGTTAAAACTTATAGAAAATGGACTGACACCAAGAGGTGGTACAGTCATATTCGTAATTGAGGCACACGAATATCGGCAGACAGAGGTATTCTATTCATGGATAAACTTTCCAGCAGCAAATGCTGTAACAAAGGAGTTCCACTGTTATAAAACAGAGGAACCTCCGGATACCTACACTCCTTTCGAGGAAGTGGAAGTACCACTCAAATTCCAAGAGCATCTGCTCTTGTTTAATGGCGCCCTAAAACATAATAATCACATCACCAGGCTCGGTCCACTAGGTAGACCAGGAGCAACGTGGCCGGTCCTAGCCGGATACACACTACATCCAGACATCGAAAGAATGTCTGCAGCAGATGTTTTAGTACAACTAAAACAATTAATTAAAATATATAGACAACTAGTCCAATATGTAATGCGGACTTCAACCATCCAACCTGTAGTTAAAATCCCACAGCTGACCCCTCATCAGGGGAACACAAATAAAATTACACCACAGAACATACAGTCCTGCCTAGGTAAAGTACCAGCTAAACGGGAACAAATACCATTCTGGTTAGCACAAAAAATCACCCAAATAGAGGCGGTGTTTCCAGACACCACCCCTGTGGATAAACACAGGATTCTGACTATCTGTCTTCCAATGGGAATCGCACCACACGTGGAGGACTGTGACACTTGGGGTACAGTCTTTGCTTCCATTTACACAAAAACACATGGAGTTCCATCCATGTCAGTAATACCAGATGTGCTAAAACAAATTCAAGACAAATACGGTCCAGAACCCGCTTTAACTCTTGGTATGAAATTACTAAAAGACTTCAAGCAGGTCTCGGCAATATTACTAGCCAACATAAAAGGAGAAGCAGCGAATGTGGCGATCCGCCAGAGGTTAAAAGAGACAGATATAGCAGACCAACCAGCTGAAATTGCCAGAATTATAGAAAAATCCTATGAAGAACTAGGTAGAGATAGTTTGGGTGGAATACCAGTGAAGCCCCAACTAATTGAAAGTCCTGAAAAAATATTTATTAAAAATAATCTAAACAGTCAAAAGAAGAACTGGGATGGAAACAAACAATCCAATCCAAAAGAAAAGAGATTCCAGTCCAGAGGAAGGTCTCCTCGGCGGAGAGAAAGATCTCCGGACCAAGGACCCAAGTCTCCCCAAAGGGAGCCCTCTGTGAAAAAATACAACCTTAGAAATAGGGATAACATAAAGAAACCTGATAGATATCAAGATTTTGATACACGTCCCTCTCAATCTTTTCAGACTTCCTCGCAGAAATCGGAAAAAAGAGGACGATCGGAACCCAGGGAAGGGCACGTCAAGTCCAAAGACAAGGAACCTTCTCATCCAAATAAAAAAATTACAGTTTCCAAAAAAGAAGGTAGCCAGTATTAAAGTATTCAACAATGCCGAGAATACTGAGGACACAGCTGAAAAACGGAGAGTGGGCTCAGACAATGCTAGACAGCGCAGCAGAAGTGAGCATAGCACGCAAAGTCCTTATGAATCATCTGGAGACAGTGGACACGAATGAATACATTCAGGTGGAAACTGCAGACACCAGAGTTAGCAAACCTCACAAAATATATGAAATAACTTTACGTATAGAAGGGGATAAGACTAGGAAAATAAGGGGCCTTTTTTGGGATAATCTCTCCAAGGGCTATGACATCCTTCTAGCTGAAAAAGATTGGCCACCAGAGTTCGTCAGGGAGTGCCCACATGGCGAAGAAATAATTATGCCTGCCTTCTCAAATCATATTCCAATTCATAAAAAATATACACTTGCAAGAAAGTGGGCAGTAGCTCAGGCTCCTGCTTTATATAAAAATCATGTAGGATGGGATGAGGACTCTCCTCCTCACAAAATCCAGTTAAAATCACAACCTACTGCACAAAGGCAGTATCCAATCAAGCAAGAAGCTAAAAAACAGGTAAAAGAAATTCTAGATCAACTAGAATACCAGGGGGTGATTGAAACTTGCACCTCACAAATGGACAACCCTTTGTTTCCTGTCTCCAAACCAGACAATTCATATCGTCTAGTTTTGGATTACAGACACCTTAACTCGTGTTGCAAAACTTTTGCAGTACAAAACTCGCATAGTGCTGCACTAATGAATAACATAGTGCGCAAAAAATATAAAACAACATTAGACATCTCTAATGGATTCTTTTGTCAAAATATAGCACCAGAGAGCAGATACTTATCAGCGTTCTCAATAAATGGCGCTCAAAAAGAATTCTGTTGGTTACCCCAGGGGTACAAGAACAGCCCAGGAGTATTCTCAGCGAGGGTAACAGAGTTACTACAAACATATGATGACGAAGCATTATCTTATGTCGATGACATATACCTAACAGATGATGACTTGGATACTCACTTGAAGAGAGTGAACACCATAATACTTGGGTTCGCAGCAGAGGGTTACAAATTCAACTTTAAAAAATCTAGAATTGCCCATCTAACAGTCCTGTTCTTAGGATATGAATTATCAAGTGAAGGCAAAAGCCTGGCTGACAATTTCCTAGAGAAATGTGCCGTACTCCAAGCACCTAGAACACTAAAAAACCTACAGTCAATTCTAGGCTTCCTAAATTTCGGAAGAACATACATTGCAAATTACGCAGAAAGGGTCAAACCCCTTTATGATCTAATAAAACCAGATTTTAAAAAAACCAATTGGACTCAAAAACACACAGAAATTCTGAGATCCTTACAAACAGATGTGTTAATTAAAACAAAATTAGAAACACGTGATAACACACGCAACCTTGTGATTCGAGTCATCCCAGGAAGATGCGGATTCACATACCTGACCTCTAATGAGGGAGAAAAGGTACCAATTGCATTCAAATCACACTTGTACACAGAAGCTGAAAAGAAATTCAGAATTAAAGAAAACATTGTTCATGCAGTTCAAACCGCAATAGCTAGAGAAAAAGATAAAGCTGACGGTAGACACATCACAGTCAGAACAGCAGAATCAGCCTTTGAGGCATTAACAACACCGTGTAATTTACCAACAACAGCATTGAATCCGGAATGGATACAATGGGTGAATTCCATTACAATGGACAAAGTAAAATACTACTTTGATCCAGAACTAGAGGAACTAAAATATCTAGAATATGAAAGAATATTCCCTCTGCCAATCGACATTCTGCCATTACGACAGTACGCTTGTGTAATCTATACAGACGGACATGCTCAACCATCCGTTTGGGGGGAACAAGCATACAACCCCACATGTGAGATTACAAAAGAAGTGTGGCGCGGAGGTATACTAAGACCTCTATTAACAAAAACACACTCAGTAGAAACTAATTCAGAACAACAGACTGAAATAATAGCATTGAAAATGGCGCTAGATAATGCAGATCACGAATTCCCGACACTCATAGTGTCCGATTCGTATTACTGCGTCAAATCATATAACAGCGATTTGCAGAAATGGATTCAAAACGGTTACAAAGATGACACAGGTGCAACAATAAAACAAAAACTACTTTGGGAACAAATAGTTCTGTTAAAAAAAGAACTACCAAAGACTCACGTGATACACTCACTGAGTCATCAGCGTGATGGCGTTCACGTTGCAGGGAATTCATTGGCTGAGAAAGCCACAGCGGTAGCAACTGAATCGGCTTCCGTAGCTAGAAAAAAGCGTGCAGTAAAATACATTGACGGTGAAAAATTGATGGCGGTGAAAACGTCATCAAAAGGCGACTGCTCAGCGTTACCGATCAGTTACCCACTCAAATATACATACATAATCGATGCGAACTCCGTTCCTTTTGCTCGAATCCCTGGAGTGGGGATAGAGTAATTCCAAACAAGGACAGGAGAACTTTGTTAATAGCAGACGCACATATGGGCGAGGGTCTCAGACACCTCAAACTAAAAGATTCTCTGGAAGAACTACAATCAGTGTACTGGTGGCCAGGCATGAGCCTGCATCATCACATCTTTGTAAAAAAATGCCCGGGCTGCAACAGAGATCGCAGCGGCGAGAGGAACGGGGTAATACCATGGCGTTTCACTCAATAAGGGCTAAACAATAATCAGTGAAACAAGTGTAAATAATGCGTCCCATTAACAAATAAAGACTAGTTTCCACTTATAAATGTAGACCCCAGCACTCGGCTGACGTCGGGACTGTTATACAAGATTTGCGAGTCTAAATGGCATATACGCTAGGAGCATGCTACGTTTGACCAATATTTTCACTTTAGCCCTCAAGCTTGTGGGAAAGCACGGCCAAATGAGCATAGCGAAGCGGGATTCTTCTCACTTCCTTCCTGAGGGATACGGGACGGTGTAAAGAAAAAACCAAGACATAAAGCAATCTATAACAGCAAAGGTATTAGGTTCGGGAGCTGGGTGGGTCAAACATCTAATAAGTGTCCAACGTAGTCTAAACAACTTGCCAAGAAATTCTCTGAGGGGATTCAGTCCGTACGAATTACTGTTTGGAACTAGGATGCTAGTCTTAGATCTTGACAGTCAGACTTCAGTGGTAAAAGAAAAAAGCTTTGATATCAAAGATCGTTTGGCTATTTTACAGGACTTAAACGAAACAAGAAAAGACCTGAGCTACATAAAGTTGAAACAGCAGCCAACAACCACTGAAGAACCACCACCTGTCCCAGCAAGACCTGTCTGGATTCCAAAAGTCGGGGATCTAGTCAGAGAAAAGATCGCGGTAAAGAAGGAATTTGGGCCTTCTTACAGAAAAGCAGTTCCTGTCTTGTCCATCAACGGGACGAGATCAGTTGTACTACCGCCGCTTGCTTGTAAAAAGGAGAACCGAGTTGTATCCATCGACCTGGTAAAACCACAATCATGTGGCCGATAACAAACAGTAGGCCAAGTGGACTCCCGATAAGTAGTAGAACACCAAGGTTTGCTACAAGTACAGAGGTGCTAACTAAAAGGCTAATCACATTCGAAACGCCTACAGAACAACAACAAGGACTATGCAACAATGCAATGGAACTCACACCTCTGAAAACCCAAATAAAAACATTTAGTAGAGACACACCAACCTACAATGAAGTAACAAATGAATATGCTGAAGCTGCAAGAAACAGTAATCCTGTAGCAATTGGAACAATAGACAGAACGGCATCCGGCTACTTCATCAACTTTGAAGATTTTTCTGAAGATCTAAGTGAATCAAAGACACAGCCATCAACAAAAACTTTTAAAGATAAAGCTAAGGAACTTTTGAAACAGCTGAAAGAAACCTATCTGATTTCTCCGTGGATTGAATTTTGGGTGTCATTTGGTGTATTTATCCTGATACTTTGGCTCATCATGATACTATGTTTGGGACGCTTCATTGAGGGAAAATATGCTAAAATGGACACAGCAAGCCAGAAAATCAACTTGATCCTCAAGCCACACACGTCTTCACACGTCAAGAAAAGAGAACTTTCTTCAGTCAATTTCACAGCCAATCCTATACCGGGTGGGGTAGCATGGGACAATACTGACTATGAAATTTATGGTCCGGTAGAGATCCGCAAATATCCACACCAAATCAAGATCTCGTTGAGTGACTTTGTAAAACCAAACTCATTTGCTGATGATTGGGACTTTGAAAGTATTAATAACATGATGTCTGATCTAGTGATGTCTGCTAAATTTACCAAACATGATTATTTGCAGGGTTCGTCTAATTATGATAGTATGTACTGCTACAACCACTATGGTAACCATTTTTTACATAAATCAGCACAACCTAGAAATGTTTTAAATTATAATCAATGGGAACATTGTGCAACCCCTCCAAAAGGAAGCTCAAGAACCTTTTATGACAAATATTCATACTTTTCAGGGTTCAACACAAGTAATGCTGAAACATTTTATTTCAAATTGTCAAATAAGACAGGAACAAAAACCATGCTTACAAACACGAAATTGATATATTCGGACTCATTTTTTGAACAAATGAATACATTTGGTTTTGATTATTGGGACAAAAATGTTGAAGTAAAAAGTGTTTGGGGTACAAAAGAATGGCAAGTACAAGGTATAGAATCATTGTTTAGAGCCTGCATGATCCCAGAACAAATTATATTCTTGAATGAAACTATTCAACAAACTACCTGTCTTGGATTAGCCAAAATCAAAGACTTAAATAAACCGTCTATTCCAAAACCAACAATGAACAGCAATAACTCTGCAGATGAAGAAATAGACGTAAACTATGTATTAAACCAAAACAGAACAAATCCTGATTGGAAACAATGGTTAATCTGGCCCACAGATACTAATAACTGTCAAGACAGATTCCTGAACAAAACACAGGGGTTCACATTGACCAGGCCAGACCCTAGATATTCCCAAAGATAACACCCAGGGATAATCACCACCTACAGTGTGGGCAAACTATGCCTTCATTGGCTAAAAACTTCCACACTGACAGAAATTAAGCAACACCTAACTTTACTTACTGATGGTGCTGACTTGCGTGATTTCATTATGGGACCACGCAAACAGCGTCAAAAACGCTTCATAGCAGCCTCTATATATGCAGCTTACAACGAGGCCTGGAAGATAACTCAAATTGAGACAGCAGAAAGTATACGGGAAATTGACCGTATTAATTTGGAAAAATCACTTTCTGTAGTGGACAATGGGTTAATGACTCTGTCCTCCAGAATCTTTTCATTGGACAGCATTGTGTCATCAGCAATCGACATAATATCGCAAGACTTACTGTTGTTACAACACGGTCAGTCTCAATTGCGTTCTATTGTACAGCTTGGCTGGACGTTACAAAATCTGCGTTCAGGCTATGTGCCTTGGCGTTTAATCAACACAACGTCACTATTCCATATCTTTAACCTTACTGATAAACAGATCAGTATGGCACAGAAGGGTGCTGATTATACAATCCTGAGCATTGAGAAACTCGAGAGATTACCATTGACAATGTCAGAACGACCTGTCATTGAATGGATAATACATGGGATAATTAATATTCCGATATCTACTTTCAGGTTTCAATACTGCCAAAAATATATACAGGCTGGCATGTACGAAAAATTGGGAAAAGGGTACATTAAGACAACATGGAACTTGCCCTATTCACATGCATGTGTCAGTAATAAAGGACAGAAAGTGTTTCTTAGTGGCAATAATTGTGCGATGTCACTAAGCGGTACACTTCTGTGTAATGGAATTAGTTTGCATGGAGCCTGTGAAGGGAACTCAAATAACCTTTCATGTCACCAGCTAGGCACACCTGCAACAGAGATAGAACCATTCTTTAAAAGACTCTATAACGGGAGTTACATTCTAATTGTGGATCGCAGATGTTGTAGTCTACTGCCCGGGGTTCCTTATCTCGTTAGTACGACTGCGAAGGTCATGTGCTGTGGACGCTTATTGTTCCCCAGCTCCTTTCCAGACAGGGAGGCAAGGGCATGGCCTCACTTGAAAATTACTTCTATTCGAGTTGATACTTTAAGCAGAATGAAAACAGTGCTTCTTCAGACGCCGACCAGGCTCACGTCATTAAAAGAAACGTATGATCTCCTAGTCGCAAGGACGACTGCAGAGATTCACTCATTGTTATCAACTAATTCCCCCATACATTTCGCAGAAATCCTGAATGAAATCTTAAATATTTCTGATACCAGTGGAGTCTCAAATGTATTTAAGACAGTATTTTCGATGGCATTAACACCATTCAAAGCCATACTGGGTATTTTTCCAGACTTCGTCCATTCGATTTTTGGAGGAGTTCCCCTCATTTTGGGACTAATTGCAGGAATCCTATTCTTAGTCCTTATATTTCGTTATGGCAAACCATGTCACAGACAAAACACCTGCGACAAGGGAAGAAACAATCCGAGCCATTGGATACCGGGACCGGATATCAAAAATCCTGGGACTAACCCGGCTTAGAGACCTGAACATGACTTGGTTTCTTTCATTTCGGCCGATATGGCAAAGATGTGTTTTACCTGTATTAAGGTGCATGCTGTGCGGAGAAGAATGCGTGTTGGACACCTATCTGACGCTACAATCGGATGCGCCAATGGATGCAGAAACATTGTTGGGTCCGGTAAAGGCTCATGCATTGTGCTGCCCTCAACGGCTGCCAATCCTGATGACGGCATTCGTGGAAACTTCACCACTACGATTAAGGGGTAGTGAAGATCAAGATGAAAGCAGCATCGATCAGGTACAACCTTCTGTCAGCAATACTAATCAAAACGTCAATGGAGACAATCATGCACATGAATGCATGGTTACATCCTTTTCCGAGTTAGTGGAACTCTCACAGGAAGCTGTTGACAGCTTTTTCAGCAGTCTCAACGATATGATGTTCTCACCAGAGCAGAAATAACGACTCTTGAGCAAGCTAGCACACGGCGTTCCCGCCACCTTGAATTTGGCCTTCAACTTTAATAATAAAGTAGCAAGATCGACTTTTCCTCCAGTTCACGGACAGCAATTTTTTTAGCAGCCCCAAAATATTTTTGTTACATTTTACGGGACACTTTTCTTCTGCTTAAAGTAAGAACTATTCTTAGAGAACTAATTTCTATTTTTAGAAACTTCATAGACATTAGCTGCCCGCTGGTATGTTTATAAATATTTTTGAACTGTGATGAAGTGGTCTCGAACTTTTCTTCTGTATTAAGAGCCATTTCATGTGTAATTCTAATATTCAATTACTAATAATGTATACATATGCATGATTATTTTAGCATTATTCTACTGCTTGAGTGCATATAGTACATATGACTATTTTTTTCCCATATGTTACATAATTTCAAAATGCATTATGTGTATTTTGGGGTGGTAAGGTATACACGATACTCTACAGTATGTTTTACTATGCCTAGATTCGTAAATATGGCCATAGTTAGCGTAGAGTGGGTGTGATGTATTCCTATAGGTTCTGTATCGATCCCCCTATTCCTGACCCTATTCTGGTTAACGAGTTAACTAGCAGCCATCCCATGATGCAGAAACCGTTATCTGATTACGCCAGACCACGGCACAGGAGCGCGTTATCTGATTAGGTCATAACGCTTGCCATCTAATTAGGCAAGCAATATTCCTCCAGCCCCTGATAAGGCATACGGAGTTCTCAAAACAAATCAAACCTATGACAACCTGGGAAAAACCCTGCGGCCATTGTTTTGATTTCACCGAGAACTTCAGTAAAAGAATGCGCTAACGACCAGCTCGTATGACATCCTTATTGACGTATCTATGTCCATCCTTACGTCAATCTCGGCACCTTACAGGTATAAATATTACCGATATTGCCTTAAGCAAACACACGCGGTGGTGACGAGACCGGAGCAGCGAGACTTGCCGAAGCCCAGCAGAGAGCGAAGCCCACTAGCTGCCCCGCCTTCCTGACGCGCTGAGAACGAGACGCTGCCTTTCTCCTGCCGAGAAATCCAGCTCCGGCGCTTCCGAGCAGCCCTTGCAGGCAGCCTGGAATATCGAGACCAAAGATGAGAGATACCATCCCTCAATCATCCTAGATTCAAGGTACGGAACTGAATAACCCCTTGCAGAGAATTCTTGAATCAGTCACTTGGCAAAACAAACTTAACTTAGACTGCTACTTTCTATCCCCGCCCACGTATTAGGCTTAGGTCAGGTACACTGGGGTAGGCGTGGTTAGAAGCACCAGTTGAGTACGATTAGTCAAATGTTTATATGTATGTATCTATTTTATCCATTTTAAACCACCATATGGCTTAGAAACCATATCAATGTTTTTACAGTATTATTTTATACTTCTGCTTTTATTGTATGCACTTTACTTAACCATAAGTATTGCAATAATATCGATTCATTTCTCTTGTACGAGAAAAGAGACTGATCAATAAATAACATCTTTTATTGAACACGCCCGTCTCTTCCTTTTCTCTACAATCTGGTGAAACTAAGAATGCACGTACTGACTGAGTAAAATAAGTTGTCTTTTGTTTTCACACGACTCTAGAGATACACTCTTGATTAGGGGAGAGCAAAGTTGTCATGTTCTATGGTTGTCAGAAACTAAATCCCTTCTTGTCTATCCAGGGAGGTTCAACTCCTCCTTGTCTATTCGAGAAAGTTTCTAGTGAACTCTGAGCTAGCTGGCAAACCCAAAACTTTAAGTCTAATATCGACAGTAGAAGACCTAGTTAGTAGTCTGGTCTAGGTCTATACTATTGGAGGTATTATTCCAATGCGCAGAGCCTATTGGGATAATAGGAACTACACTACAATATGGCTGACTCTTCCTAGCCCTACCAGCATTTCAGACGCACAGTAATGTCAGGAGTGACTCATATTAGGACAGTATATCTCTGATTAGCAATAAAAGGTATGTTGCTGGAATACTGCATGCGCCTAGTTCCCTTCACAGCAGCACGGCAGACACACACACGCGGCACTGCCGATTGGTGCTGATCTAATCTGCAGCGCTGCTCTGTCTCATCATCCTTCTTGGGTCTGCAGGCAGCCGCTGCCTGCCACTGAAGCCTAGTTCCCTTCACAGCAGCACGGCAGACACGCACATGCCGCACTGCCAATCTGTGCTGATCTAATCTGCAGGGCTGATCTGTCTCATCATCCTTATTGGGTCTGCAGGCAGCCGCTGCCTGCCACTGAAGCCTAGTTCCCTTCACAGCAGCACGGCAGACACGCACATGCCGCACTGCCGATCTGTGCTGATCTAATATGCAGGGTTGCTCTGTGTCTTCATCCTTCTTGGGTCTGCAAGCAGCCGATGCCTGGCACTGAAGCCTGATCTGTGCTGATCTAATCTGCAGGGCTGCTCTGTCTCATCATCCTTCTTGGGTCTGCAGGCAGCCGCTGCCTGCCACTGAAGCCTAGTTCCCTTCACAGCAGCACGGCAGACACGCACATGCCGCACTGCCGATCTGTGCTGATCTAATATGCAGGGCTGCTCTGTGTCTTCATCCTTCTTGGGTCTGCAAGCAGCCGATGCCTGGCACTGAAGCCTGATCTGTGCTGATCTAATCTGCAGGGCTGCTCTGTCTCATCATCCTTCTTGGGTCTGCAAGCATCCGCTGCCTGCCACTGAAGCCTAGTTCCCTTCACAGCAGCACGGCAGACACGCACATGCCGCACTGCCGATCTGTGCTGATCTAATATGCAGGGCTGCTCTGTGTCTTCATCCTTCTTGGGTCTGCAACTAGCCGCTGCCTGGCACTGAAGCCTGATCTGTGCTGATCTAATCTGCAGGGCTGATCTGTCTCATCATCCTTCTTGGGTCTGCAGGCAGCCGCTGCCTGCCACTGAAGCCTAGTTCCCTTCACAGCAGCACGGCAGACACGCACATGCCGCACTGCCGATCTGTGCTGATCTAATATGCAGGGCTGCTCTGTGTCTTCATCCTTCTTGGGTCTGCAAGCAGCCGCTGCCTGGCACTGAAGCCTGATCTGTGCTGATCTAATCTGCAGGGCTGCTCTGTCTCATCATCCTTCTTGGGTCTGCAGGCAGCCGCTGCCTGCCACTGAAGCCTAGTTCCCTTCACAGCAGCACGGCAGACACGCACACGCCGCACTGCCGATCTGTGCTGATCTAATATGCAGGGCTGCTCTGTGTCTTCATCCTTCTTGGGTCTGCAAGCAGCCGCTGCCTGGCACTGAAGCCTGATCTGTGCTGATCTAATGTGCAGGGCTGATCTGTCTCATCATCCTTCTTGGGTCTGCAAGTAGCCGCTGCCTGCCACTGAAGCCTAGTTCCCTTCACAGCAGCACGACAGACACGCACATGCCGCACTGCCGATCTGTGCTGATCTAATATGCAGGGCTGCTCTGTGTCTTCATCCTTCTTGGGTCTGCAAGCAGCCGCTGCCTGGCACTGAAGCCTGATCTGTGCTGATCTAATATGCAGGACTGCTCTGTGTCTTCATCCTTCTTGGGTCTGCAGGCAGCCGCTGCCTGCCACTGAAGCCTAGTTCCCTTCACAGCAGCGCGGCAGACACGCACACACAGCACTGCCGATCTGTGCTGATCTAATCTGCAGGGCTGCTCTGTGTCTTCATCCTTCTTGGGTCTGCAAGCAGCCGCTGCCTGCCACTGAAGCCTAGTTTCCTTCACAGCAGCACAGCAGACACGCACATGCCGCACTGCCGATCTGTGCTGATCGAATATGCAGGTTGCTCTGTGTCTTCATCCTTCTTGGGTCTGCAACTAGCCGCTGCCTGGCACTGAAGCCTGATCTGTGCTGATCTAATCTGCAGGGCTGATCTGTCTCATCATCCTTCTTGGGTCTGCAGGCAGCCGCTGCCTGCCACTGAAGCCTAGTTCCCTTCACAGCAGCACGGCAGACACGCACATGCCGCACTGCCGATCTGTGCTGATCTAATATGCAGGGCTGCTCTGTGTCTTCATCCTTCTTGGGTCTGCAAGCAGCCGATGCCTGGCACTGAAGCCTGATCTGTGCTGATCTAATCTGCAGGGCTGCTCTGTCTCATCATCCTTCTTGGGTCTGCAAGCAGCCGCTGCCTGCCACTGAAGCCTAGTTCTCTTCACAGCAGCACGGCAGACACGCACATGCCGCACTGCCGATCTGTGCTGATCTAATATGCAGGGCTGCTCTGTGTCTTCATCCTTCTTGGGTCTGCAACTAGCCGCTGCCTGGCACTGAAGCCTGATCTGTGCTGATCTAATCTGCAGGGCTGATCTGTCTCATCATCCTTCTTGGGTCTGCAGGCAGCCGCTGCCTGCCACTGAAGCCTAGTTCCCTTCACAGCAGCACGGCAGACACGCACATGCCGCACTGCCGATCTGTGCTGATCTAATATGCAGGGCTGCTCTGTGTCTTCATCCTTCTTGGGTCTGCAAGCAGCCGCTGCCTGGCACTGAAGCCTGATCTGTGCTGATCTAATCTGCAGGGCTGCTCTGTCTCATCATCCTTCTTGGGTCTGCAGGCAGCCGCTGCCTGCCACTGAAGCCTAGTTCCCTTCACAGCAGCACGGCAGACACGCACACGCCGCACTGCCGATCTGTGCTGATCTAATATGCAGGGCTGCTCTGTGTCTTCATCCTTCTTGGGTCTGCAAGCAGCCGCTGCCTGGCACTGAAGCCTGATCTGTGCTGATCTAATGTGCAGGGCTGATCTGTCTCATCATCCTTCTTGGGTCTGCAAGTAGCCGCTGCCTGCCACTGAAGCCTAGTTCCCTTCACAGCAGCACGACAGACACGCACATGCCGCACTGCCGATCTGTGCTGATCTAATATGCAGGGCTGCTCTGTGTCTTCATCCTTCTTGGGTCTGCAAGCAGCCGCTGCCTGGCACTGAAGCCTGATCTGTGCTGATCTAATATGCAGGACTGCTCTGTGTCTTCATCCTTCTTGGGTCTGCAGGCAGCCGCTGCCTGCCACTGAAGCCTAGTTCCCTTCACAGCAGCGCGGCAGACACGCACACACAGCACTGCCGATCTGTGCTGATCTAATCTGCAGGGCTGCTCTGTGTCTTCATCCTTCTTGGGTCTGCAAGCAGCCGCTGCCTGCCACTGAAGCCTAGTTTCCTTCACAGCAGCACAGCAGACACGCACATGCCGCACTGCCGATCTGTGCTGATCGAATATGCAGGTTGCTCTGTGTCTTCATCCTTCTTGGGTCTGCAACTAGCCGCTGCCTGGCACTGAAGCCTGATCTGTGCTGATCTAATCTGCAGGGCTGATCTGTCTCATCATCCTTCTTGGGTCTGCAGGCAGCCGCTGCCTGCCACTGAAGCCTAGTTCCCTTCACAGCAGCACGGCAGACACGCACATGCCGCACTGCCGATCTGTGCTGATCTAATATGCAGGGCTGCTCTGTGTCTTCATCCTTCTTGGGTCTGCAAGCAGCCGATGCCTGGCACTGAAGCCTGATCTGTGCTGATCTAATCTGCAGGGCTACTCTGTCTCCTCATCCTTCTTGGGTCTGCAAGCAGCCGCTGCCTGCCACTGAAGCCTAGTTCCCTTCACAGCAGCACGGCAGACACGCACATGCCGCACTGCCGATCTGTGCTGATCTAATATGCAGGGCTGCTCTGTGTCTTCATCCTTCTTGGGTCTGCAACTAGCCACTGCCTGGCACTGAAGCCTGATCTGTGCTGATCTAATCTGCAGGGCTGATCTGTCTCATCATCCTTCTTGGGTCTGCAGGCAGCCACTGCCTGCCACTGAAACCTAGTTCCCTTCACAGCAGCACGGCAGACACGCACATGCCGCACTGCCGATCTGTGCTGATCTAATATGCAGGGCTGCTCTGTGTCTTCATCCTTCTTGGGTCTGCAAGCAGCCGCTGCCTGGCACTGAAGCCTGATCTGTGCTGATCTAATCTGCAGGGCTGCTCTGTCTCATCATCCTTCTTGGGTCTGCAGGCAGCCGCTGCCTGCCACTGAAGCCTAGTTCCCTTCACAGCAGCACGGCAGACACGCACACGCCGCACTGCCGATCTGTGCTGATCTAATATGCAGGGCTGCTCTGTGTCTTCATCCTTCTTGAGTCTGCAAGCAGCCGCTGCCTGGCACTGAAGCCTGATCTGTGCTGATCTAATCTGCAGGGCTGCTCTGTCTCATCATCCTTCTTGGGTCTGCAGGTGCTGCCTGCCACTGAAGCCTAGTTCCCTTCACAGCAGCACGGCAGACACACACACGCCGCACTGCCGATCTGTGCTGATCTAATATGCAGGGCTGCTCTGTGTCTTCATCCTACTTGGGTCTGCAACCAACCGCTGCCTGGCACTGAAGCCTGATATGTGCTGATCTAATGTGCAGGGCTGATCTGTCTCATCATTCTTCTTGGGTCTGCAAGTAGCCGCTGCCTGCCACTGAAGCCTAGTTCCCTTCACAGCAGCACGGCAGACACACACACGCCGCACTGCCGATCTGTGCTGATCTAATATGCAGGGCTGCTCTGTGTCTTCATCCTTCTTGGGTCTGCAACTAGCCGCTGCCTGGCACTGAAGCCTGATCTGTGCTGATCTAATCTACAGGGCTGCTCTGTCTCATCATCCTTCTTGGGTCTGCAGGCAGCCGCTGCCTGCCACTGAAGCCTAGTTCCCTTCACAGCAGCACGGCAGACACGCACACGCCGCACTGCCGATCTGTGCTGATCTAATATGCAGGGTTGCTCTGTGTCTTCATCCTTCTTGGGTCTGCAAGCAGCCGCTGCCTGGCACTGAAGCCTGATCTGTGCTGATCTAATCTGCAGGGCTGATCTGTCTCATCATCCTTCTTGGGTCTGCAAGCAGCCGCTGCCTGCCACTGAAGCCTAGTTCCCTTCACAGCAGCACGGCAGACACGCACACGCCGCACTGCCGATCTGTGCTGATCTAATATGCAGAGCTGCTCTGTGTCTTCATCCTTCTTGGGTCTGCAACCAGCCGCTGCCTGGCACTGAAGCCTGATCTGTGCTGATCTAATCTACAGGGCTGCTCTGTCTCATCATCCTTCTTGGGTCTGCAGGCAGCCGCTGCCTGCCACTGAAGCCTAGTTCCCTTCACAGCAGCACGGCAGACACGCACACGCCGCACTGCCGATCTGTGCTGATCTAATATGCAGGGTTGCTCTGTGTCTTCATCCTTCTTGGGTCTGCAAGCAGCCGCTGCCTGGCACTGAAGCCTGATCTGTGCTGATCTAATCTGCAGGGCTGATCTGAGCTTGATGAATTCTAGATAAAGGTTTTCGAAACTTCCTGAGTTTGTGGTTATTATAGTACAAATAGAATATATAAAGTATAAGTATTTTGGTATCTGCCTTTTCTTCACAGCTAGCTCCCTGATTCATCGTGGTCATTAGGTACCCGTGACGGTGGATTGGTAAGTCGGGTACAATAGAAATATATAAGAAGGAACTGGGTTACTGGTAGTAGAGTGTATGGTCACCCGATTAATAAAATGGTGAATTGAAATATATGGGCCCGATACGTGTATGGTAAATCTGTTGGTTGGGTGACCTGCGCGCTCTATCGGTAATTTTTCTGGTAGCCAGAGGATGGTTAGGGACTAGTCAAAGAAAATGGTTATAGGGACTAGTTAAAGTTGGGTAGGACTAGTTAAGATAGGTAGGTAGGTCGGATGCTGCTAAAAAGTTATGGCTGCTAATTGTGAAAATTTTGCTGCTAAAAAACGTTCGAACGTATTTACAAATGTGTTATTGCTTTGAAAAATTATGAAATGTTTTAAATTGTTTTTTTTGCTGTTGTATTGATAAATGTACTAATATTACTAGTTAAGTTGATGTTACATATTGTCTAGAATCCCCGGGGAATTGAATAGCGAGTGGTGAGGAGAATCCACTTCGCTTTGAGTTCACTGGCTAGAGGAAAATTGGTGCAGGTTAGGCAGAACTGGAAGCACTAATTAGGGTTTTTTCTGAATGTATGTTTGAATAAATGATAGCAACGAGTTCGCTAATGAAACTTCAGTTGTGATATAACCTAGTAAGGGTCACACGAGAAAGGAGTAGTAGGTTCATCGGAGCTTGAGTGACAGCAAAGGGGTTCGCTAGTGAAACTTTAGACTCAGTATATATCCCGAAAAGAAGTGGATGAGTCGAAGAAGTAGCAGGTTCTCTAATGCTTGAGTGAAGGGTAGGCGGAAGAGATCTATCCGTAGCGCATGAAAAGTAAATGGAAGTAGTTTACTTGCAGTGAAACAAATCTTTCTTTCTAGACACTCGAGAACAGTGGCGAATGTGTTCACGTTGTTAAATAACTAAAGCACTTGCACTTTAAGAGAGAAATAAAGTTTCCGTTACCCTGAGAGGGAGGGAGTCAGTTGCGGAGCTGCTCTGACGTCACTCTGTGCCGCGCTGGTATTGGTCAAAACAGCGGGTGTGTAGCGGAGCTGGAATTGTAAAGGAGGGGTGAGTGCCGAAGCGTGAGAACCTGTCTCGCGAAAGGCCGCGCACCCATTGGTCGAAATTATTTGAAATCGTGCATTTGATTGGTTGCACGAAAATAAAAGCCGCATTTGGATTGGGAGTGATTTTGTAAACAAAGTCGCTTGCAGAAAATTTGTATGTGGCATACGTATAGGCCAGTGACTAGACCTGATCCAAGACATTTGGGGTTTGAGAACGATCAGTGGAAAGGTCATAACACCAGCATTATGTACGGAAATAAGAGAAAACTGTCCCTTGTAAATAAGGTAAAGAATTACTTCAAAAAGGACAAACCTATCAAAACCAGAGAAGGTGTTGTCATACCGCCACCTAATACCCCCGCATCGTTCATGATGTTTGATAAAGGGTATCATTCATGTGTATGGTTGGAAAATTGGGCGGAGTACACAAAGGATGACGGAATTTTGGCTTTTCCGTTAGAAGGTACATTTAATGGAAGAATCCTTTTTAATTTGAGAACGCGAATGAATGATTTACATCCCAGACCTAGATTAACGCAGTACGAAGCATTAGAAGAATGGGAGATCGAGGCTTTTGAGAGAGATAAGCCCCGAATGGATAAAGGGTTAACAAAATGTTATCCGAAATTAAAGCAAGAGACCCGAGATAAAAAGATGAAACAGTGGAGACATAACATGATTGTAGAAGGACTATATCCAATGATGGCAATGGGTGGTCCTGCGGGAGAGAAAAAGACAGAAAAGACCAGGCATTGGGTGTCCAGTGGGGATTCAGATGATGATTTATTGGATGACATGTTTATGAAAAATCCGCCTCCTTATAATGAAGGACCCAGATCGTCTAGTGTAGAGGATACTTCCCAATGACCCCCGTGCCAGGAAGGGAATAGATCTGTAAACGCAAGAGATAGCTGTCAAATACCTTCCTACAGCGAGGGCCTAGGACTCATAGGTGCCGGAGACACCTGTCTAAGACCACCATTTAGTGGAGAATCAAGATATTCAGGTGAAAGAGACTTTTGTCCAAGACCTCCTTATGAGGAAGGACCGAGATCCGTAAACACAGGAAGCTTGTTTCCAAAACCTAATTATGGTGAAGGTCCAAGTATGACGCATCCAACTGCCCCAACATTAAGTTCGCAAATAGTACCTGAAATAAGCCTGGAAAGAATGCTGCAGGAAAAAGAGCGAGAGGCTCTAGCCAAACAAAGAACCGAAATAATTCAGAAACTCTCCCAGTTAAATACAAGCCCCGAAGCCTTGACAATCCCTGTAACTATTGAACAAGTTGTTCCTTTGTATGGGGATAGACAAGGGAGTCCAAGAGCCCCAATTATTACCCCAACTATAGAGCAGCCAAGAAAAGAGCCCTTAATTGTAGATGATCAGACGAGTGAATGTGAATCAGAAGCTTCTTTAATGGATTTGCCAATTAGGAACTCAGGAAGGAGTTTGCAGAAGAGACATAATCCTTTCAATACGAGAGAGATTCAAATGGAATCGACTTCAGGTACCAAGAGTGTCACATTGGTGACTCCTGAAGAGATTGAGAGATGGAGTCGAGAACTAGAGAAACAAACTCCTCAGACCAAACCATTAGATATTTACAAATTAAGAATTGAAATGGAAGAACTGGCGGCCGGAAATGTGGGGTTAGACAGATTAAATACCTATTCCGAGGAAGAGCTGCTGTTTATTGGCAAGAGTCTTACCCGTAATACCAGAGTGCTCCATGAGAAATTAACAGACACTGCAGCTAGTATGGGAATAGATATTTCGAAATCAAAGCCATTACAAAAACCCTATAGAGCTGACTTCTCAGACAAAGATCTGGAAAATATGAATGTGTCAGGCAAAAAGGTGCAGATCAAAGAATTGTTGACTGTGTTGCAAAAATGGGGAGACGTAGAAAAGTGGAAAGCCAGGTGGGCAAAGAAGAAGGAAGAAGTTAGATCTAAACAAACGACTTCTGAGTTTGCTTTAAGGGAAGTTGACAAGCCAGAACAGTTATACCCCATGCGAGAAGTGCCAGGTGGGAAGTATGTGCACGTTCCATGGTCCAGACAGGATATTGTGTCCTTTACTAATGACTTTCCAAAGTTGCGAGAGAAGCCAGTGGATTGGTACAGGCAGGTAGAGAGGTTCGTGAAAGTACAAAAATGCCTGTGGAAAGATCTGGATGGGTTCTTTGACATAGTTGTTCCAGTAGATTTGTGGACAGATTGTAAAATTGCCATTGGTTGGCCTAGTGAGGAATACCCGAGGGATCCTATTTCAGGAGCACCTTCCGATGAGGTAATGAAAAAATACCAGGAAGTAATGATACACTTGAAGGGAAAGGTGCCTGCAAAGGAAACTGATTGGACCAGAAAAGATAGAACTACACAGGAAAGAGATGAGACTGTGCATTCCTTTTATGAAAGACTGTTACAGGTGTTTAAAACATACAGCGGTATAGATAATATCGAGATGAAGGATATGACCCACTTCATTTACAGGTTTGTAAACGGTTTAAGACCTGAAATTTGCCAGTGGATCAAAGACAATAAAATCTGTTGGCAGTCAAAGAAGATTGATGAGGTCTTACGGTACGCAAAGTACTGTGAAGACGAGATGGCTGATAAGCGAAAGGCTCTGAAAGAAAAGGTCATGTGGGCACAAGTAAAACTAGCGGAACAGCAGGAAAAGCAATTGGGTAAAATGAATAAGAATTTCCAAAATCAAGGTTCTGGGGGTGGAGGGAAGCCCAGAGTGAAAATGAGTCGAGAAGAAGCCAAAAAGAAGTTCCCCTGTCACCTGTGCGGAGAAATAGGGCACTGGAGAGACGAGTGTCCATACGCACAGAATAATAACCCCCAAACCCCTGATTTAAATCCACAGACGCAGAATGAAAAACCAAGAAAGACCCAGCAACAGGTAAAGGCGAGTCAGTTGCCTCGTGCACCTAAACCGAATTATAAGGGAAAGACACCGCTAGGTGAAGACATAGAAATCTGGGGAGGAAAGGAGGATAGAAATGCAGCATTTTGCAATTTGTATTGAATGATACTTTCCTCTGTGACGACCAATACTGACGGGGCCTGAGGGGGGAGGACGAGGAGTGCGTACTTGGCGCCTCCTTGCCGGTAGACCAGTCAGGGCCATACATTGAAGGAAAGGTTGAAGGCAATGATGTCACCTTTCTGTTGGACACTGGTGCTACCCGTTCTACTGTGAAAACAGCAGACGTTCCAAACCTACCCCTCTCGGGAGAAGCAATCCAAGTAGTGGGTGTGTCTAATCAATTGATTAGTACCCCAGTCACTGAGCCCATGGAGATTACAATAGGGAATTTCAAAGAACTGCATAGATTTGTTGTCTGTGATACCAGTCCTGTAAACTTATTAGGACGTGATTTGTTGTGTAAAATGAACTGCACCATCTTTTGCACACCAAAAGGCGTCGAAATTCAGACCCCAGACGAAGATGGAATATACAAATTAATGTTAATTAGACCTGACTCAGAAATTAAACCACTGACTATACAGGACTTACCTGAAGAACTCCAACAGACAGTGAAACCAGAAGTTTGGGACTTTACTGGAAAATATGTAGGACTAATGGCACGTGTTGATCCAATTAAAATAGCCATGAAAGAAAATGCAGTTTACCCCAATACTAAGCCATACAAAATGAGTGCAGAAGAGCAGGAGTGGCCATTGAAATAAAAAGATTGCTAGAAGCCAACATCATACAAGAAGTAATGAGTAGCCCATGTAACTCACCCAAAATTGGAATCAAGAAACCTAGTGGTAAGTACAGAGTAGTGCAGGACCTGAGAAAGGTAAACAAAATTGTTGTTCCCTGCTGCCCTATTGTTCCGAACCCAGCAGTGATTCTGTATCAGATCCCCTGGGATGCTGAGTGGTTCACCGTGATTGACCTATGTCACGCATTCTTTTCGACCCCATTGCATCCAGATAGCAAATTTCTTTTCTCATTTGCTTTCGACAGTCACGTGTTAGTTTGGAATCGAGTCCCTCAGGGGTACACAGAAAGCCGCTCAATATTTAATCAGATTCTGAAAAGGTGCCTTGAATCCCTAGTCTTGCCTGGAAACTCAGTTTTGGTGCAATATATAGACGACCTCTTGGTGGCGTCTAAAAGTCAGAAAGACTGTGTTGTTGACACCATTGCCTTACTGAACCATCTAGGTGAAGGAGGACATAAAGTATCACCTGACAAACTACAGTTCTGTACCAAATCAGTAAAATATCTGGGGCACCAGATAGAGAAAGGTATCAGGAAAGTTACTTCAGAAAGAATTAGGATAATTCAAAACATGCAGTTACCCAATACTCAGAAAGAAGTCAGAATGTTCCTTGGAGTCGTAGGTTATTGCAGGCAATGGATTGTGGGATTTGCAGTCCTAGCAAAACCATTGATAAAAATGACAAAGAAAGGAGCAAAAGACCCAGTAGAATGGGACGAGGAAAGCCTGACAGCATTTACAAAATTATGAGAATGTCTATGTACAGCTCCAGCATTGGGAATGCCAGATTATTCGAAGGAATTTGCACTGTTTTGTGATACACGAGATAATTGTGCACTGTCTGTCCTAACCCAAGAGCATGGTCTGACTAGACGTCCAGTAGCATATTTTTCTGCCACCTTGGATCCAGTAGCTGCTGGATTACCTGGATGTCTGAAAGCAGTAGCCGCAACTTGCATGAGTCTAGAACAGAGTGAATCCATTGTTATGGGACATCATGTAACTGTGTATGTTCCACATGCAGTTGTAATCCTACTGACCAGAACTAAAACCCAGTATCTCACCCCTAGTCGGCTGACTAGATATGAGAGAATTCTTGTAGGTGCTGCGAATGTGGTCATTACTAGGTGTAACATATTAAATCCAGCTACCCTATTACCAGACTCACTGATTACAGAAGCAAAGGGAGAGGTCGAGCATGACTGCATTGACCTGACTGAGTTCAGTACTAAACCACGACCAGATATCAAGGAAATGCCCCTGCCTGTAGAAGATTATGAGTTGTTTGTGGATGGCTCATGTCTGAGACATGAAACTGCAGGCCTAAGTGCTGCTTATGCTGTAGTCACGGTATCACGCACTATAGAAGCATCTTGTTTATTTGGAGTAAAGTCTGCACAAGTAGCTGAATTGGTTGCATTGGCAAGAGCCTGTAAAATTGGGAAAAATAAAAGAGTAACCGTATATACTGACAGTCAGTACGGTTATGGAGTTGTGCATGACTTCGGCCAATTGTGGCTGCAAAGGGAGTTTCTGACATCTTCAGGTACTCCTATCAGAAATGGGAAAGTTGTACAAGAATTGCTGGATGCAAGCCAGTTACCAAAAGAATTGGCAGTGGTCAAGTGTGCTGCTCACAAATCTGGAAATGACCATGTGACAGTAGGAAATAATTATGCTGACCAAGTAGCCCAACATTGTGCCAGACATCGAATGTCTGTCAATATCAAATTGGGGGGATTCGGAAACAGCTGCCAACTTATGGTGTTTGAGGATGTGCCTACATGGTATGAATTGAAAGATTGGCAGCATGCTGCGACACCAAAGGAAAAGGGAAAATGGAGAAAGCTTGGTTGTTACCAAAGAAGCGAGGATGGTGTCATTGTTGGCCCTGATGGTATGCCTGTGTGGCCTAATCGCTTGCTTGCTTCTATGGTCAGACTCATACACGGAGATGCACACATTGGTAGGGATGCCATGGTTCGTGTTTTCCAACAGACATAGTACAGCTCGAAGTTCAGGAAGGTAGCAGAGTCACTCTGCCAGAGGTGCTTGACATGTCAGCAGTTCAACGCTGGGAAGAAAACAGTAGTTGAAATGGGAAAAATTGGAAAGTCAGGAGGTCCTTTTGTAAGATTGCAGATTGACTTCATTCAGTTGCCCCTTTGTAAAGGAATGAGATATGTCCTTGTTATTGTCTGCCTATTTTCAAAATGGGTAGAAGCTTACCCGGCCAAAAAGAATGATGCCATCACAGTAGCCAAGTTGTTACTGCGAGAACTAATACCTAGGTACGGGGTTCCGGTCACAAGTGAATCAGATAGAGGTGGACATTTCCAGAATGAAGTAATTGACCAGCTCTGTAAAGCTTTCAAGATTACACAAAAACTGCACTGTGCATATCGTCCAGAGGCTTCTGGAGTGGTGGAACAGATGAATGGCACTATCAAGTCGAGACTAGGAAAGATGTGTGAGTCTACTAACATGAATTGGATAGAGGCTTTACCTCTTGTTCTGATGGGAATCCGAAGTATTCCAGACCGAAATACAGGCCTGAGTCCCCATGAGATCCTGATGGGAAGAGTGATGAGACAAGCATGGGTACCAGGACACAAACTGATAAGCATTTCTGATGATTTGGTACTTGAGTACTGCAAGCAACTGGGTGACCAGGTGCGTTCTATCTCTCGCCAGATTGGGGAAGACGCCGTCGCCAGTCCAGCAACTCCAGTCCATAAATTGATTCCAGGCGATTGGGTGGTACTCAAGAAGCACACCCGTTCGAATTGCCTTGCACCGAAGTGGGGAAAACCGAGACAAGTGATCCTGGTGACCACGACAGCAGTGAAGTGTGCCGGCGTCCCGAAGTGGATCCATGCCAGCCACACCAAGAAGGTGATCGAAGACAAGAAAACTGACGCTGAAGGTTGTCCAGCTGAGGGGTCTCCAGACGTTGGTCCTGAAGTAGCTGATGATGAACAACCGAGCACCAGTCAAGATGAGTGGATACCCATAATCGACCTGACTGATGACCCAATCAGAACAAGAAGTCAGACCTACGCAGACAGAGAGTGGAATAGTGAGGAAGAGACAGGAATAGGAGAAGACAATCAGATTATCAAAATCCATGTAAAATCTGAAGAAGAAGAAGATCAGATAGGGACAGAACAATTGATCAACACACCTCCAAGAACTCCTGAAGTTGAAAAGGGACAGACAGGAATTAGGGCGAAAGTTCAAGCGGAAGAAAATCGAAGGTTCGAAGTGCTTGAACAGGATCAGATAGAATTAGACTAATGTGTTCAGGACACAGAAATCGAAACGCCCAAAAGTCAAATACAGTCTACACCTGAACAAGGCCAGTTTAGTGACCAGGCAGAAGAAACAGATATAAGACCTGGGACTAGTCAGACAGGAAGAGAAGAAGGGGAAGCAGAAGTGCCACCATTGAACGAAAATAAAAGAGCATTAGACGAAAGCCCAACAACAGTGCCCGTTAAAAGACTCAAGAAAAAGAAAAATACAGAACCAAGGTACATTAAGAGACTGAGACTGAGATTGAAAACAGTAGAAGAAAAGCTTGAGCAAAGGAAACAAGCTTTAAGTAAAACAGAGCCAACTGGAGAAAACACTAAGCGAAGAAGTGCCCGAGTAAAAAGACAGAACGAAAAGTACCAGGATCCTGAATGGACTTTCTTGGTGTTGGAGGAATTTGAGGATCTTGATATAACTGACGAAAGTGACGAAGAACAGACTACTGACCAGTCTGCCGGAAAAGACGAACCAACCTGAAGTTGCTCAGTGTAAGCTACCTGTGCAAAGTTGCAAAGAGGGGTTGAGAAAAGCTTCTTGTTAAGCAGAAATGTCTGATTCAAATGTGAATGGAAGACCTAGACGTAATTGCTGTAAAACATGCTGTAAAGTATGTATATGTAGTGTAGCCCTAGTGTTAATATTATGGATAGGACTAACAATTACTATTCCTTATATGTTGAGCAAAAGTACTATTACTGACACCACAGAGACTGTGACGAAAAATGCAAGAGAAACGACATCACAAAACGTAGAAGGACATGAGAAAGCACTTAGCATTAGACAAACTAAACCAGACTTAGAAGCATCAGATGAGGAAGGACTGCATTATCATGGAGTAAAGAACCAGACTCATTTAAATGTATTCGCTAACCTTTTAGTACATTATGTAGAGACCATGGAAATAGAGGACTGTTATGTGTGCATGAAGCTACCTACTTCTGTAGCTGAGGGAGTGACATACCATCACTTGCCACTAACATATGGAATTTCCTGTAGTATTTTAGCTAGTTTATTTTACAAAAGAGGACCGTTACAGTACTATTACTCTAACTCTGACGTGATATTTTCTGAACTTCCTATACGTGGAAATCTGAACCCTGTACATACAAAAAGTGACGTGACACGTTATATGGGAGAATACTTCCTGACTATAGGTACTATAGATTTAGGTGAAGCACATAGAGATAACTTGACCTGTTCATTACATGAACAGGAGAAAATGTTTCTAAACATGGCAGAGAAAAGAAGAGAAAGTTTCCAAAGGAAGGCGAATGATAAAAGGCAGAAAACTCCTAAGTGGGCTGAAAACATGGGAAGCACCTCAAATGGTGGGGTTAGTCCTGCTTTGTTGCTGGATTTTGAGAGAAAAGGGAAGCTTTGTCTTCACCGAGAAAAGACTAGTTATTATAATAACATTTTCATTGGTTCCAGTCAATGCAAACACAATTACAAGGTAATTGGAGGTTGGGGTTTCAAAAATGGGTCAGAACCTGTGTTTCCCGGAATTTATTACATATTTGGAAACAAGGCTTATTTCAAATTGCCGGATCACTGGTATGGAAGCTGCTATTTTGGCATTGTCTTCCCGAAAATATACAATGTGAATGAAATTACTGGAAGCAATGAAAACACTAACAGTTTAGTGCGTAGTAAAAGAGAAAGTGTAGGTGAAATAATGGGTAGTATTTTTAGTGCATTGATACCTGCAGTGGGAGTGGTTCTGAACACACACAGAATTTGCAAATTGTCAACTATAGTGGATCGGTTGTCTACTGACACTGCAAGTGGATTTCTGATGGTCAATACCGAAATGGTTGCGATCAGATCTATGGTTTTACAAAACCGACTTGCCCTTGACACTCTATTAGCGAAAGAGGGCGGAGTCTGCCGGATGTTGAAAGCGCAACATTGTTGCACTTACATACCGGATAAAAGTGTACAAATCAAAAAGTATGTGAGGAACATTACAAATTTGGAAAAGGAACTCAAACCACTGGAGGTTGATAGTGCCTGGAAGAGACTCACTGATGGTCTCTCCTCTGTAGGTCATTGGTTTTCTAATTTAGGTAAAGGTTTGTTGTACAAGGTACTGATGCCAATTGCAGTAGTAGGTTTTATCATATTCCTTATATTTGTCTGTTGCAAATGTCGCAAACACCAAAAGAAGTATACTGTGAATAAAAGAGGTGTGAAACGGAGTGTGGATGAACTTGAATTGGAGGAACTGAATAATCAGATTTATAAAAGGGTGAAGAATTCTCACCCTAACAAAGAAGTTAAAGAAAAGTTGAATCGAATGTTAGAAGAAATTGAAATGAACAAAGTGTGAGAAAAAAGTTGGCATCTGATTCCATTGGTTTTGTGATGATAGTAAATATCATCAAAGAGGGGATTGATGGAGCAAGGATTCGCATATTACGCGACTTGCTTGAATTCATGAACCTCGAATAATATGTAACAAAGTAATCCAACCTGTTTGTCTTACTAATTTCCCAGTTATTCTGACATTTTGGGTGTCCCAGTGAAGCTTGCCTATGTGTTTACTAACATTAATAATGCTTGCTATTAAAATGGCCGCTGCTTGGCGGGAAAATAGTCTGCGCATGCGTCGGTCATAGGCATGTGACGTGACGTACTCGCAGTTCTGGTGGGAAATGTTTGCTCATGCGCAATACAGCTAATATGGCCGCTTGGTCTCCTCACATGCTCTGTGCTTGCAAAGCTGCTTTTGCAAAGTCGTTTGTTCCGCATTTACCCTAACGCTATAGATATTACAAAGTAATGGGTATAGAGTAGCAATTCATGGTATACAGTGTATTCATTTATTTCTGTGCTTTAATTTGTTTTCGCTTACTTTTCATGTACCACGTTCTTGAGGGTCTGCGAGACACTCGTGAATCCATATTGAGTTACCGTACTGCGCATGACAGTCTTCTGCCGGTGACATTGAAGCGGTGCCAACCCGAAGTCCTAGCCAAGATGTGCCTGGGAAGATGCACCTTCACCCTGCAGAAGAAGCTAAAATGTCTCGCAAATGAAACAAATGTAATTTATCCATTGTATTCTGTAGAGCTTGTCATGTGTAGGAAGGTGGCTACCTGACTATGGTTACCCCAGATTTTTTTGCCTGTGTTTAGCTGGTTTTTTGACTTGGTTGACCTGGTTCCCTGCTAATCAGGGCCCCAGGCCATCTGCTCTCTCTGTAAAATGGATTCCATGTACCCTAGGTACATACCACAATTGGAAATGGACTCCTTGTCAGCCCCTGTATAATGCCCTATAGGTGCCCAGGGCATAGGGGCCACCAAGGCCTACCAGGGGCTGCAGCATATCTTTTGCCACCCCTGGCTGGTTCTTAAATTGACACAACTGGCTGATCACTCAGTTGGGGTAAGGTGGTGTAATCACCCCTTACTTAGATATAGTATACCTATATCTAAACCTATATCTGGACACATATAAACCTGTGAGCCACTCCTATGGAAGGCCTCATCAATCCTGGAGGCAGAGTGCGTGGTTTAATGTGAGATGGAGCTCTAGCATGAGCTGAGCCTGTCTGCAGCTGTCGGGAACAACTCCCTAAGCTGTTTCAGGATAATGCCATACCATATACTCTTAAGTGCCTTATAATCCTCGCGGTTATATAGCAACTTTGGTTTGGCTTTATCAAAACATGTCGTGTAAGGTGTCATACGATTTGGAATACTATCCCCTCGCCAGTTCTGGCGACGGGGATAGCATTCCACCCCTCTAGAGGGGTAAGACATGTTACTTTACTTAAATGCGGTTAATTTCTAAAAGGACCTTAGATCCACAAAATGGATGCCTCTGCCACAGACAAGAGTCTGACCCCCTGAAGCTGACCGAAACTCAGCCAAATGGGGCCTGGACAAAGGGTTTCCTGTCGCAGGGGGGTGTTACCACCCTCCAGACAGGAGATAGTGGATTGTAGCAGGGAGGTTTGAAAGAAACCAGACACTGCCTGGGGCGCACAAGGCTGCCCCTTGCATAATCCGGCCAAATCGGTTCTGGGGCACTCCAGCCCTCGTGCCAGGGCGGCCTGGATCAAAGGAAGGGGGTGTATCCACCCACTTCCTGGGTCCCACCCATAGGAGGGGACCTAGCAGGTAATCCAGCCCCCAAAATTAGTATAAGACTGGGAGCAGTGCCAATGCACTTCAGATTATCCTGAAGAAACATAAGAAACGAAATTCTGGACCCTTCGACATCCTACTCAACGTAGAAGCCCGAAGAATCTCCCTTGTGGTCAAGGAGTGACCACCCTGTGCAAACAGGCACCATCCAGCCATCGACGTCTGCTTTGTCGCAGTTCCCGCCGGAACTCGAGCGACAGAGATCGACGAGATCAAGCTTGCCTGCCTTCCAACAGCCCGATCCACAGTCCCTGCAGAGCTGAGACCCGTGGAGGCGACCGGAAGCGTGGGGCACGCCATCTTGAATTGACCACGAGACGCTGACTGTGCAGCCCACGAGTGACCCTCGAAGCTGTACACCGGGGTTTGAGAAGCCCCAACCCTGAGCCACTCTTGCACCGAAGTTCAGCCCTCCACACTCGACGAGTGCTGCGTGGGGCCCTTCTGCTCCATTTGGCTCAACGCGTTGGCCCGGTCACTTGCCAGCCGGCTAGTGGCCCCTGTACCGACGAACTTTGAAATTCGACCTGTGGATCTGGTTGCTCCAGATCTACACCAGCTCCCCTGAAAAGGAGCCCCCACTCTGACCCTCCTGGTTCGAGTGAGAAGCAATCTCCCGGTTCCGCGTGGATTGCTCTTGCCAAGTGTTGTTTGCTCCAAACTTGAAGCCGACTGCGCCGACGGTGAGAGCCCTCGTGGGACAGATCGTGACCCGCTCCTGGACGTCGCAGATGCCCCAGAGCCCACGTGACAGCGGAGAGAAGCTCCTCGACGACCACCTGATTGCGCCCGACATTGCCTGGTTCCGTCCTGGTTCCACCCTGGTCACTGCTGAGTGACCCAGACTCTGTCCCCTCTGCTTTCAGGTACTTTTTCGACTCGAGTCCACCCTTGGACCCCACCGGACACTTCTCTTTCACCCCGCCTGCAGCCCTTTCAGCTTCAAGCACCAAGAGCCTGCGTGACGAAACCCGACTCAACTTCGACCCTGTGCACCCGCTTCCTGTGGGTGAGGTAACTTTGCTCCGCCGGTGTTCCCACACTGGTACACATCTCTAGGGTCTGTGTCTTAAGTTTTGTTCCTCTAGGTTCAGCGGAAGTGTCCTTAAACTTTACAACTTTTACGCACCATTGGTTAACATTGGTGCATGCGTGCGCTTTCCGCACTGCTCCCGAATCCCGTGGGCCTCTCCCGACTTCAGCATTGCTTGTCCCGACTGCTCCCAGCGATTCCCTAGGCCTAACCACTGTTCGATTGGTATCTCTTATACCACTTGTTTAGTATATGGTTTGAGTGTCCCCCCGCCCTCATCCATAATTGTGCAACTTTGTATGTTTAAACTGTGCTTTTGATTTAACGCTTGTGCCCCTTTATTCATAAAGAATATTGGGGATTGTTTTTAGTAATAAATATATATATTTTTATAATATATACTTGTGTGGTGTCCTTTCATTTGATATTACAGGATTGTATGTGGTAAAACAGCTCGCTTAACACGACCTCTTAAGTTAAGCCTTTAGGCTGCTTAGTCCATGCTACCCCTAGGATAGCTTGTCTAACAAGGTTGACTTACAACCTGACACCATAAGGGATTGTTTTGTCTGATAACAGGTGGTTCCAGAATTGGAAACATCACCTATCAGGCCAACTTCTCACATTGGTGAGCAGCGGTGCGGATTTGAGCTTGCTGTTGTTTTACCATTGCAATCTTTTTATCAAATTGAAAGATCACATCAAGTACCTCTAGGTACATATAAATCAAAAGCTTAGCATATTAAGTTCTACTGAACTTAGTAGTTGTAGATTAAAGGGATTAGCACACCCTGACTACAACTCACTAGCAAGGTACAGTAGGAAAACACTTAGTGTAGGTAAGTGCACCACTTACACCTCACTAGCAGTCATGTCTGACACAGGAAAAGCCTCAGGGTCTGCTCCTGTGACAGTTGACCTTACCAAGGCAACTTCCAGCTATGACAAGTTAACCCGAAAGGACTTGATTGCCTTGTGCATATCAAGAGGGTTAAAAAGGGGCAGAAGTCCCACCTGTCCTATCCTGATAGCCATTCTAGAGCAGGATGACTTAGAGAAGGGAAATGAAGCTCCCTTAGAATCAGGAGATGGAGTAAACCCCCCTGTAACTGATGCCCCTCCAGAGGAAGGAGAAGAGGAGGAAGAAGAGGAGGAGGAGGACTCAGATGTAGAGGACCCAGAAGATCAGGATCAGAGGGGTAGCCAGGTCCAAGTTGCCAGGCTTAACCAGGCCAACTTAGACCTACTGGGAAATGGGGCCAGCACCTCCCCAGATCCAACCATATCATTCTCCCAGGCAACAGAAGAGTGAGATCTCCCTCAGGGGACTCTCATATTTCTAGTGCCTCAAGAGAATCTCAGAGAGGTATGACTGCCTCTCAGAAGATAGAGCATAGGGCCAGAATGAGGGCTGTCAAACTCCAAATAGAGAGGGAGGAGGTAGCCTTGGCTCAAGCTAGACTTGCCTTGGCAAGAGAGCAAAAATTGTGTGGCTTAGATGCCACTGGTGGCAGCAATATTCCTAAAGAGAAATCCAGGTCCTATGATAGTAGAAACCTGACAAAGATTGTGCCCCCCTACAAGGAAGGGGATGACATCCACAAGTGGATAACTGCTCTTGAGAGAGCCTGCATGGTACAGCAGGTTCCTGAGGAACAGTGGGCAGCAATCTTATGGTACTCCTTTTCAGAGAAAGGGAGAGATAAGCTCCTCACTGTCAGACATGAGGATGCAAACAATTACAAAGTCCTGAAGAGTGTCCTAATAGATGGGTTTGGCTTAACCACTGAACAGTACAGGTTGAAGTTCAGAGACACCCAGAAGACACAGACACAGGACTGGACTGATTTTGTAGATTGTGCTACTAAGGCTCTGGAGGGTTGGCTACATGGCAGCAAAGTACATGACTTTACAGGATTGTATAATTTGATTATGAGGGAGCAGATCCTAAGTAATTGTCAGAACCAGCTCTTACACCAGCACCTGGTGGACTCTGATCTGACCTCTCCCCAAGAATTGGGAAAGAAGGCAGACAAGTGGGTCAGAACCAGGATTAGGCCTAAGAATCAGGACAGTAACCAGAAGAAGGAGTCTACCAAGCCTCAAGATAAGGGTGGGGATAAAAATAAAGAAAAGACTTCCCCAGGGCCCCAAAACTCCAAGAATGGGGGTGGGTCCCAAGACACTTCTTCAACTGAGAAAAAGCCTTATTGTTATGCCTGTAAACAGGTTGGGCATTACAAAACAGACAACTGTTGTCCCAAGAATAACAATAAAGAGAATATACCTCCAAAGCCAGCTCCAACACCTCCTGTTACTGTCAGCAGTAATCCCCCAGGAAGTGGGAGCACACCCAGGAATCTGGGTGGGGTTACTTTTGGAGCCCAGGAGGACCCTGGCCTATCCAGGTCCCCCTCCCCAAATAATCTTGTTTATGAGACTGGCATGGGGTTTGCCAACTTCTCTGATTGCCCAAATACTTTGAGCAAATATAGACAAGAACCCATCATCAATGGTTTGAAAGTTGAAGCTTTTAGAGACACAGGGGCTAGCATCACCATGGTGGCTGATGGCATAGTCCCCTCTAAGCAACTTTTACCTGGTGCCACATACCAGGTTACAAACATTGATGGAATCCAAACAAATCATCCCATGGCAGTAGTAAGTCTCAGCTGGGGAGGTGTCATTGGCCCAAAGAGAGTGGCAGTGTCACCAAACTTGCCTGTAGACTGCCTACTTGGTAATGATTTGGAAATCTCAGCCTGGGCTGAGGTTGAACAGGAAATCCATTCTAGAATGATAAATTCCAATGGAAAGGTTAGTGGGGCTGTAATGGCTACAGCCCCAATCCAAGATGTCCTTCCTGAAAAGGTTGGTAGGGCTGAGAAACTCTCTGCCCCATCTTTAGCAAAAGCTCTTCCTGAACAGAATAGCAAAGCTGTTATGATAACAGCAGAAACCCAAACTGAGTCTCCTCCTGAAAAGGTTGGTGGGGCTGTGATGGCCACAGCCCAAACTCAAACTGATATGTGTGTTGTGAAGCCTGAAAAGATGGATAACTCCACACAAACTGAGAGCATGGAGGAGGAAGAGAAATCTCCCCCTCACCAGACTTTAGGACAGGATCAGCCTCCTCAGGGAACTGATCTTACCCCTGATGAAGGAACTGCCCCAGAGGTTGTTAGGCCTGGCCTGACAGAGCCTCTGATGGCGGTGGACCCTTCTCAGGTGGGACCCAGTCTGGAGCAGGTAACCTGCCCCTCTCTCCCTTGCCTTAGCCAGCCCAGGGCTGCAGAGGACAAGAAGGACAGTGAGACCCAGAGGGCCCCCTGTCAAATAAAGCACCCCCATCAACAGATTAGGGGCACCAAAACTAGTAACCCTAGAGAGGTGAAAACTTTAAAAACTCCTGAGGGAGCCCCCTTAAAAACAGTTAGGGACCTCCCACAGATGGATTCTGTTGGGCACAGCCAAACCTGGGACCCAAAGGGCCCAAACCTGAACTGTCCCTCCAGCAAGCCAAACAGAGGGACCCAGCCTCCAGCTTTAGGTAGCCAGAGGTTGACCCTGAGAGCACAGTGCAACTCAGTTAAAGAAAGAAAGGCACACATGGTGGAAGATAATTGGAGGAAGCTGAGCCCTAAATTAGTAGAGCCTCACTTCAGTACTCCATATCCAAACCAGCCTTTAACTTTGCATAAACACACCCAAGGTAGTGATTCCCTATGGTGGAGACCCTCTAATACCCCAAGGGTGAGGGACTGCTTAGTGGACCATGAGACAGGGGGTACCCATGCTAGTGCAGGTACTTCCTTATATGGCCACTCAGGCAATATAGGCTTACCTGGCCAAGGATAGCCTTATCTCCTTTCGTTTGGGGGGGGGGGTTGTGTAGGAAGGTGGCTACCTGACTATGGTTACCCCAGATTTTTTTGCCTGTGTTTAGCTGGTTGTTTGACTTGGTTGACCTGGTTCCCTGCTAATCAGGGCCCCAGGCCATCTGCTCTCTCTGTAAAATGGATTCCATGTACCCTAGGTACATACCACAATTGGAAATGGACTCCTTGTCAGCCCCTGTATAATGCACTATAGGTGCCCAGGGCATAGGGGCCACCAAGGCCTACCAGGGGCTGCAGCATATCTTTTGCCACCCCTGGCTGGTTCTTAAATTGACACAACTGGCTGATCACTCAGCTGGGGTAAGGTGGTGTAATCACCCCTTACTTAGATATAGTATACCTATATCTAAACCTATATCTGGACACATATAAACCTGTGAGCCACTCCTATGGAAGGCCTCATCAATCCTGGAGGCAGAGTGCGTGGTTTAATGTGAGATGGAGCTCTAGCATGAGCTGAGCCTGTCTGCAGCTGTCGGGAACAACTCCCTAAGCTGTTTCAGGATAATGCCATACCATATACTCTTAAGTGCCTTATAATCCTCGCGGTTATATAGCAACTTTGGTTTGGCTTTATCAAAACATGTCGTGTAAGGTGTCATACGATTTGGAATACTATCCCCTCGCCAGTTCTGGCGACGGGGATAGCATTCCACCCCTCTAGAGGGGTAAGACATGTTACTTTACTTAAATGCGGTTAATTTCTAAAAGGACCTTAGATCCACAAAATGGATGCCTCTGCCACAGACAAGAGTCTGACCCCCTGAAGCTGACCGAAACTCAGCCAAATGGGGCCTGGACAAAGGGTTTCCTGTCGCAGGGGGGTGTTACCACCCTCCAGACAGGAGATAGTGGATTGTAGCAGGGAGGTTTGAAAGAAACCAGACACTGCCTGGGGCGCACAAGGCTGCCCCTTGCATAATCCGGCCAAACCGGTTCTGGGGCACTCCAGCCCTCATGCCAGGGCGGCCTGGATCAAAGGAAGGGGGTGTATCCACCCACTTCCTGGGTCCCACCCATAGGAGGGGACCTAGCAGGTAATCCAGCCCCCAAAATTAGTATAAGACTGGGAGCAGTGCCAATGCACTTCAGATTATCCTGAAGAAACATAAGAAACGAAATTCTGGACCCTTCGACATCCTACTCAACGTAGAAGCCCGAAGAATCTCCCTTGTGGTCAAGGAGTGACCACCCTGTGCAAACAGGCACCATCCAGCCATCGACGTCTGCTTTGTCGCAGTTCCCGCCGGAACTCGAGCGACAGAGATCGACGAGATCAAGCTTGCCTGCCTTCCAACAGCCCGATCCACAGTCCCTGCAGAGCTGAGACCCGTGGAGGCGACCGGAAGCGTGGGGCACGCCATCTTGAATTGACCACGAGACGCTGACTGTGCAGCCCACGAGTGACCCTCGAAGCTGTACACCGGGGTTTGAGAAGCCCCAACCCTGAGCCACTCTTGCACCGAAGTTCAGCCCTCCAGACTCGACGAGTGCTGCGTGGGGCCCTTCTGCTCCATTTGGCTCAACGCGTTGGCCCGGTCACTTGCCATCCGGCTAGTGGCCCCTGTACCGACGAACTTTGAAATTCGACCTGTGGATCTGGTTGCTCCAGATCTACACCAGCTCCCCTGAAAAGGAGCCCCCACTCTGACCCTCCTGGTTCGAGTGAGAAGCAATCTCCCGGTTCCGCGTGGATTGCTCTTGCCAAGTGTTGTTTGCTCCAAACTTGAAGCCGACTGCGCCGACGGTGAGAGCCCTCGTGGGACAGATCGTGACCCGCTCCTGGACGTCGCAGATGCCCCAGAGCCCACGTGACAGCGGAGAGAAGCTCCTCGACGACCACCTGATTGCGCCCGACATTGCCTGGTTCCGTCCTGGTTCCACCCTGGTCACTGCTGAGTGACCCAGACTCTGTCCCCTCTGCTTTCAGGTACTTTTTCGACTCGAGTCCACCCTTGGACCCCACCGGACACTTCTCTTTCACCCCGCCTGCAGCCCTTTCAGCTTCAAGCACCAAGAGCCTGCGTGACGAAACCCGACTCAACTTCGACCCTGTGCACCCGCTTCCTGTGGGTGAGGTAACTTTGCTCCGCCGGTGTTCCCACACTGGTACACATCTCTAGGGTCTGTGTCTTAAGTTTTGTTCCTCTAGGTTCAGCGGAAGTGTCCTTAAACTTTACAACTTTTACGCACCATTGGTTAACATTGGTGCATGCGTGCGCTTTCCGCACTGCTCCCGAATCCCGTGGGCCTCTCCCGACTTCAGCATTGCTTGTCCCGACTGCTCCCAGCGATTCCCTAGGCCCTAGGCCTAACCACTGTTCGATTGGTATCTCTTATACCACTTGTTTAGTATATGGTTTGAGTGTCCCCCCGCCCTCATCCATAATTGTGCAACTTTGTATGTTTAAACTGTGCTTTTGATTTAACGCTTGTGCCCCTTTATTCATAAAGAATACTGGGGATTGTTTTTAGTAATAAATACATATATTTTTATAATATATACTTGTGTGGTGTCCTTTCATTTGATATTACAGAATTGTATGTGGTAAAACAGCTCGCTTAACACGACCTCTTAAGTTAAGCCTTTAGGCTGCTTAGTCCATGCTACCCCTAGGATAGCTTGTCTAACAAGGTTGACTTACAACCTGACACCATAAGGGATTGTTTTGTCTGATAACAGGTGGTTCCAGAATTGGAAACATCACCTATCAGGCCAACTTCTCACATCATGGGAACCCCAAATTCACTAGGCGGTCCCAGACCATGTAAATGTAGGCTTGTAGAATTAATTGTGATTGGTGTGTTGACCTATCCTACTTGAGGACCAATCGAAATTGGGGATTCTGACACTTGCAACATTTGGGGGGTGGTACACTGACCCGAAAACAGTATAACTAGCCTAGGTTTAGCTAGAGAAATTGTCCGAATAGCTGACCTGTCACTGACCCAACGCACTCAATAGGTGACTTGATACAGAGGGCTGCGGAGCACTCTGTCCGAACTTTCCATAGACTCTAGAGGTTTTAAACCTTAAGTGCTGGCGGAGCACTTTGCTGGGGAAATCGATAACCCAATCGGGGTTCTGGCCGATAGCTGCAGAGAGGGTGGAGCGCAGGCGTTTTTTCCAAACTGCGGGTGCTGGTCGTGCCTTGGTGGTCCTGTCCTGATCCTAATCTGGGTTTCCTGTCCTGTCCTGGGGTGTCCATTCTGCACCTGCTGATGACGGGTTTCCTGTGGGGTCCCTTCTGTTCTTAACTGACCTGTGGCCAGGGTTGGTCTTCACACCATTCTAGGTAAATACAGTGCTGAAACTCTATACTGCACCTTTCTTTTTTTCTGTCTTTTGCTTCAATAAAGACATACCTTTGCATATTGATTTTCCATGCTTTTTCGCAAACCCACTGAATGAAAAGCTCATACGGTATTGTCGATATTCTAGCATGTTCCATTTTCTACCCATCCTTTGAGTACATTTCCTTTCCAGGTCATAAAATACTGATGTTCTTTGTTTCATCCATCTTTAGTAAATTCAAGTAATTGCACGAGTTTATTAGTATGGTCTATCTGCATTTTATCTATAGTTCCTCTTTATGGGGAAATATTTCACTGTGACATTCTAGTATGCTCTTTATTCTTCCCCGTATTTTAGTCTCTCCAAACTAAGTTTAAATTCTGAAACTGCTGCCTAGTATGTTCCCTGTTCTTACCTCCCTTTAGATTCATAAATGATCAGCTTGATATATTTCCTTTATGGATACGTGCTCTTTGTAATTCTGGTTATCGATTGCTTGCTCGTTGTAAATCTCACATTTTCTGAGCTTGATTAATTCTAGATAAAGGTTTTCGAAACTTCCTGAGTTTGTGGTTATTATAGTACAAATAGAATATATAAAGTATAAGTATTTTGGTATCTGCCTTTTCTTCACAGCTAGCTCCCTGATTCATCGTGGTCATTAGGTACCCGTGACGGTGGATTGGTAAGTCGGGTACAATAGAAATATATAAGAAGGAACTGGGTTACTGGTAGTAGAGTGTATGGTCACCCGATTAATAAAATGGTGAATTGAAATATATGGGCCCGATACGTGTATGGTAAATCTGTTGGTTGGGTGACCTGCGCGCTCTATCAACTGTTTACGTATGCAGTTGGGAGAAATGGCTTTGGGGCCATCTTAGGCTCGGCTTGGCGGCGGTATGCTTGTTGGCAAATTGGTACTAGGAAAGGGATCACCAAGAAGAAGGCGGTACTAGAACTCTTCCAATTCATAGTCACCTTCACTACACTTGTCAGAAGTGGGTATGGTCCTGTTCCTCCTCAACATGGGGAGAGTGGGGGTGGGGGGTGGGGCGGGGCTCTCGAGTTGCTAGGCTTCAGCTAGGGAGCGTCTGGAGGCGAGCGGGTGGGGAGCTGCCTGAGGTCGTTAACCGCAGGCAGCGTGGCGGGAATAGCACAAAGGGACAGTAGGAGGAGCGCAATAGCCAAAGTTGCAGCCTCTCAAGCGCATGCCCTAGGGATGCCTTACATCAGTGGCACAGAGAATAGACTATGGGTCAGTATGAGGTCAGCAGAGGGCGGACACGGCACGTGCAGCCCGAGTCAGGCACTAGAACCGTCCACTGCTCTTGGCAGCAAGGTGTAGCCTAGAGGCCACAGGAGATGTGCTAGACTCTAGCTGAGAAGGGGCATTTGCTCAGAACGCTGTTACAGGATGCTGTATGTACTAAGGACTGGACTTAAGCTACAGACACTTAGGGCAATGATGACGTGATGCTTGGTTAAACTTGCACTGTGTGTTTTGTTCATTTAAAATGCGCATAAAGTGAAACTGCAGCTGTTGTGCACCATCAGAGACTTCAGTCAGTCAGTCAGTCAGTCAAAATACTTTATTTCGACAATTCAATATCATAAAAAGACGGTGATGCATACTATACAATCAAATACACTTTAAAAACAATTACAATTCATGTTCAAAAATATACCACAAATTTCATAAGAGTTAAAAAAGAAAAAGAAAAACCATTTTACAGTAAAATTTAGCTGCCATATTACATTACAATTAAAAGGACAATATATACAATACAAAGAATTCATCTATCTAAAAATACAATCAGTTACAATTTATCGTTCTTTGGTTCCTGACCCTGACCGCACCCACCAGGTAACTGGCGACATGAAAAATAACCCTAGGGGTGTTTAGTAATTGTAAATATAGGAGAGCGGGCTTAACTTGAAACAAGCATTTGCAATGCAATAGGTCTCGCATTAGGAAAGTTTGAGCTATTGGTATTGTAAATGAAATTTTTTATTTATGTGTTGGTTTTGAAAATAGCGAATTTAATAGCTTTGTCATTTACAAAGACAATACTTTTAACTTTCGCAAATGTGACACCTATAGCATTTGTAATGCAATATGTGTTGTATTTACGTGACTTAGATGTATTGATATTACGAATAACCATTGATTTTAATTTTTTTAATGAATAAAAGTTATTGTAATTTATAATGGCAATAGATTAAACTTTTGTAAATAACTTTTGTGAAGATTATGTTCAGTGTATTTTATTGTGACGAAAATCCAAGAACAGAAGTGAAATATTAACATCTTTATGTGACATTTGTAATAAAGCTTGAAACATTGAGAGAACATATTCGAACCAGTTGTTGTTGAATGGTTGCACAGATGCTGTGGTGGCGCTGAGTGATGCTGTGGTGACGAGTGATGCTGTGGCGTTCAGTGATGCTGTGGTAGCGCATAGTGATGTTGGGGTGCCCCTGAGTGATGCTGTGGTGGTTCTGAGTGATGCTGTGGTGATGCGATAGAGTGTAATTATGTGGCATGTAACTAAGTGGCACTGAGTGGTATTTGGAGTGTATGTTACATTGAGTGCAGTGTAATTATGTGGCATGTAATTATGTGGCACTGAGTGGTATTTGGAGTGTATGTTGCGTTGAGCGCAGTGTAAATATGTAGCATATACTTATGTGGCACTGAGTGGTATTTGGAGTGTATGTTGCATTGAGTGCAGTGTAATTATGTGGCACTGAGTGGTATTTGGAGTGTATGTTGCGTTGAGCGCAGTGTAATTATGTAGCATATAATTATGAGGCACTGAGTGGTATTGTTTGGAGTGTATGTTGCATTGAGTGTATGTATTTATGTAGCATATAATTATGTGGCACTGAGTGGTATTGAGTGGAGTGTGTGTTGCATTCAGTAGAGTGTAATTATGTGCCGTTTAATTATGTGGCACTGAGTTGTTTTTGGAGTGTATGTTGCATTGAGTGCAGTGTAATTATGTGGCGTGTAACTATGTGGCACTGAGTGGTATTTGGAGTGTATGTTGAATTGAATGCAGTGTAACTATGTGGCACTGAGTGGTATTTGGAGTGTATGTTGAATTGAATGCAGTGTAACTATGTGGCACTGAGTGGTATTTGGAGTGTATGTTGCATTGAGTGCAGTGTAATTATGAGGCCTGTAACTATGTGACACTGAGTGGTATTTGGAGTGTATTTTGCATGGAGTGCAGTGTAAATATGTGCCGTGTAATTATGTGGCACTGAGTGGTATTTGGAGTGTATGTTGCATTGAGTGCAGTGTAATTATGTGGCACAGAGTGGTATTTGGAGTGTATGTTGCGTTGAGCGCAGTGTAAATATGTAGCATATAATTATGTGGCACTGAGTGGTATTTGGAGTGTATGTTGCGTTGAGCGCAGTGTAATTATGTGGCTTGTATTTATGTGGCGTGTAATTATGTGGCACTGAGTGGTATTTGGAGTGTATGTTGCGTTGAGCGCAGTGTAATTTTGTAGCATATAATTATTTGGCACTGAGTGGTATTGTGTGGAGTGTATGTTGTATTCAGTAGAGTGTAATTGTGTGGCGTGTAATTATGTGGCACTGAGTGGTATTGTTTGGAGTGTATGTTGCATTGAGTGCAGTGTAATTATGTAGCATATAATTATGTGGCACTGAGTGGTATTTGGAGTGTATGTTGCATTGAGTGCAGAGTAATTATGGGGTGTGTAACTATGTGGCACTGAGTGGTATTTGGAGCGTATGTTGCATTGAGTGCAGTGTAATTATATGGCGTGTAATTATGTGGCACTGGGTGGTATTTGAGTGTATGTTGCGTTGACCGCAGTATAAATATGTAGCATATAATTATGTGGAACTGAGTGGTATCGTGTGGAGTGTGTGTTGCATTCGGTAGAGTGTAATTATGTTGCGTGTAACTATGTGGCACTGAGTGGTATTTGGAGGGTATGTTGCGCTGAACATTTTGCACTTTAACAGAAAGAATGATTCCCATGCAAAATGTAACCTAAGACCTGCCTGTATCTGAAAAAGTGAATTTGACCTGGTGAAATGTAATCCGGTGCTCTTGTAAAAGTGATCTACTGCACCAATGTGCATGGGGGCCCGTAGGGAGGTATAGCAGAAGGGGAGAAGACAGCCTGCACACATACTCTTGTAGAGTGCTTGCAAAAAAGCAACAAGAATAAGTAAACAAATGCTGTAGGGAGTCCTTGGTAAGCTCCTACCTAGTTAGTGCAAATATCGGCATAAAGAAAAGACTCTCATTGGGTTAGATAGAATAAAAGTGAACACATAATGCAGCCCACAAAAACCAAGTATGATACCTGTAAGCCTAAGTTCAAACAGTGGTGTGGGGTCTGGAGCACCGTAGCAGGACGCAGTCACCAACCTCTTGCATTTACGGGATCTCTTAGAGCTAGGAAAAGGACTTCCTAGAAAAGAACTCTGTAGTGTCTGGCCATTTTTTAATAATAATTAGAGTTAGAGCAAAAGAAACCGAAGTAATAACTGTAAGACTTACAATTTAATTTATTTATTTGAAGAATCAATGTAAAAACAAAGCATTAGCATGCTGTGAAAGAGCCATATAGCATTCTGTGTAATCTGTAAGAATATTATGTCGAAATACAATGCTGCATAGCGGAATGTATGAGGAAGTCGGTAAACTCGCAAGATTCAGCCAACTTGTACTGAAGTGAGTAAGTACAATGGGAAGAATTGGGCCGAAAGCTAATTACATTCTAGCGATGCACAGACGGTGAAAGGGGCGCACCGAAAACACAAGCAGGAAACACATAACAACCAGCGATGGGCGGGAGGTGGTGGTGGGTCGACACGGCAAGGGTGATTAAGTGAACTGCACGCGGTGACGGACACCAACACTGAAAACATGAGCAGGAAACAAATAATAAAATTAATTGGGGAGGTATGGCAGAAGGGGAGAAGACAGCCTGAACACATACACATACTCTTGTAGAGTGCTTGCAAAAAAGCAACAAGAATAAGTAAACACATTCTGTAGGGAGTCCTTGGTAAGCTCCTACCTAGTTGGTGCAAATATCGGCATAAAGTAAAGACTCGCATTGGGTTAGGTAGAAACATGACATTTTAAAACAAATTTGAGGCATTAAAAAATGTAAGATGCTGCTTAAGGGGAAAAATAAACTAGCAATGTCCTGACCAAATGGTGGGGGCCTGAAGCAGTGGAGTGGGAGAGGTGAAGGGGGAGTCACGGGGAGACTAAGGGACAGAAGGCAAGCAGATGAAGCGACAGGGGCGTGAAGTGCAGGCGGGGAGCAGAGCCTTTGAAGAGCCAGAGTCACGGCCTGCGGCCGTGAATAAGTGAAGTGAATAATTAGGGGAGGAGAACTGGCAGACTGATAGGCAGAAGGCTCAGGCAAGCTCGTGCACGAGGCGTGCACTTCCCAAAATCCGGAGAGCCCTTGGCCTTAAGAAGTGGTTTAACTGCATTAGGGCTCTTTTTAGGTTTCGCCCTGGGCGTTGCAACTGCGTAGCAGTTGCTCCGCCCACGGCGAAATCTGATGATCCTACATATGGCCTTTGGTTCCGCCTCTGTCTCCCATTGGCTAGCTCCATAAATGGAGGCTAGCCATTGGGAGACAGAGGCTGTCAATCACGCTTTCTCGTGAAAACGCGATTCGGGGGCGTTTCTCGGTCTTTTTTTAAGTCCCGCCCCTTTGTCCTGGGTCGCGCTGTCATTGGCTGCCGGCTCGGGACACCCCCGTGACGTCATTCCCCGGGCCGCGCTGTGATTGGCTGCCGGCCCGGGACCTGACTTCTTTTTTTTCATTCTTAGCCAGCCCTGCTGTGGCATCCAAAGGCCCGCTGTCTTTGTCCTCTGAGCCTCCTGTAATTACCCGTGCAAAGGTCATTTTTGACTTGTCCAAGAGCCCTGGCCACTTGAATGTGAGTTTTGCACCCTTGGCTTGAACTTCTCCCCACGCCCTGCTTCCAGTCGGGCCACGCTCGCTTGCTGTTGTTCCGCCTCCAACATGTCACCTTCGGTGCGCGCCTCCCTGTGAACCTGGGCCCCTGGTCGGGTGAGCCCCACGCCCCCTGAAGACACCTGCGTGGGCAGGCCTGGGCCCCTGGTCGGGTCAGCCCCGCCGCCCCTGAAACCCCCTGCGTGGGGCTTTGCATCGGTCACTCCCCGGTCGGGTTAACCCCTGCGTGAGCCGTCCTTGAGTGCTTAGTCTGGATGAGCCTCCGCACCCAGGCCCAGGAGTGGACTGGCCTGCTCTATAACCGGGGTTTACAGCAACCTTTAGAGCCAGAGGATGAGCTGCACCGGCAGAGTGTATACAAAGGTCTCCTCCAGGTTCCTCTGCAGACCCCTCTGTAAACAAACACCCCGACGGTCCCACTCTCGAGGCCGGCTCACGTCCTTACACCGGGGCACAGGAAGGAAGCAGAAACATGGGCAGAAACTGAGCTGGCCAGGCCCCTACAACTTCTGCCGACCCTAGTGCCAACCCCCACAACATGGATGCTGGCAAACATGGCGTCACGTGAACGCTAGAAAAACCAGTGCTATATGAACGCTGGATAAACACTATCTCGAAATGTTTGATGGCAAACAGAGTGCAACCTGGTTGCGGTCAAAGATAACCAGCAGGTCCATTGCCAAAACCGGCAATTTCTGTGGAGGAAAAACTAACCAACATGACTGTTGGTAAACCAAGAGCAAAACTACAGAAGCCGAGCACTGGGACAATTTGCATCACGTTTTTGCTAAGTAAACTTGTCACTTAGCATATGTTTGTTCGGTTCCAATGAGCGTGTTGTTGGTCAAGAGGTACTAGAAATGGCATGTTTTATTTGACAGGGAAGATAATGAAAGTCCATTTCCCTCCCTCTGAGCGCTCTCTCGTGATTCAACTCATTTATCGCGTGCCTCCTGTCCAACGGAGCCACAGACGTGTTCCGCGCCAAGCAAACGTATTTGCAAACTGAATTGTGCTATGGGAAGGCGTCATTCACGAGGGTGTACCTCAGATACTCTGAAAGTGGTACTGAGTGGGTGAGTGTTCGCACTAATGATGGGCACATTTGTGTTGTGCACATCTAAAAGAGTGTTAACTCACAATGACTGAGGAATCAATTATACATCTTGCACCGAAGGGCCCAATCAACACACGCACATCACGTGAGCGGTGCCAGCAACAACAGGGGCAGTGCTACATAAACTTTACGCAGGTGGAATAAAAAAGAAAAAAAAACACCATACATCAATCTCCATCATTTTTACTGCTTCTATAATAAGGAATAGCCAACCGTAATTGCACGTGGGAAAACAGAAGTGCAGGCTTCATGCTATTTTGACTATGGGCATGTAATGGAGAATGGAAAGAAACATTTCACAGGTTTACGTCTTTTTTGCACATGTGCAAACATCTTGTAATACTCACCAAGGCGTTATTATTATCATCACATATGACAAGAAATGAACCACATGAACTTTGCTCTTCATGCCACATGAGTTTCCTCCAGCTTAAACATTTAACTCAGGATACAAATGCCCAATGCATCCCTTTCCATTGTTTCTGTTTAAAAAAAAACAAAAGATGAGCAAATCCAATACTTGACTCTCTGATTCCTAATGACGGGTATATGTTTAAAACTAAATGCATTTTGTTCCACAGTTAGTTCTGTGAACAGCAGTGGGGGCTCAGCTTAAGTTGAATCATGGATCCCACTTTCATTGCTAGCAATTATGTACGTAGCGTTTGATAGGTAACAGTTACAATTTCTTTATAACAGTTTCAAACTTTCTTTAATTTTCCGTGTTGCCAAACTCTTATGCTATGTGGACGGGGCTAACAGTGCTATTTCCGTTTTCGAATAAGAAGCAGCATACATTGGACAGCATGCATTTCCCCTGTTGTTTGTTTGCGCCCCTGTAGCTTTACCTCGATTAGCCCCTAATGTTCCCCTAGTCGCACGGATGAAAGACCGAGCGACACTCGTCAGACGGAAACTTCCAACACCAATGTCACAAAGACGAGACTGGTGACGTGCCGGCAGAGGGCGCTCCTCTCGCGTCCCAAGTCTTCTGTAGGATCTGCCGAGAACAGCGGCGATCAAACCGAGTTTCCTAGAAGTACCCGGACGGTCTCGCTCGGTTGTTGGGCCTAGTTCATACACTGTCGGCATTATTCGAATATCTGTTTATCAGTTTGACAATTTATCCTGATCAAATACACTATGAACTGCCTTAAAGTGCATCCACTCAGTAAAACAGCGCATTTCCGACCGTAGAGTGCTCTTGTTGACCGTATAGGATTTTGTGATTGTTTTAAGTGATAACAAAATACACAGGGGCAGATTTACAAGCCCCGTGCGCCACTTTTGCGTCATTTTTAACATGTTAAAAAACGACGCAAAAGTGGCGCAAGGGCCTTGTAAATCAGCCCTACAATTCTTAAAGTTTTACAAAATGTTCTGGATTTAATTTTGCTACTGGCACTTTGTAAAGAATTGCAACAGTTTTCCCCAATCCAAGAAACTGTTTTAACACACCGAATAGTGTCGTCTTCTGGCTAAAGTGCCGACCGTGGAACCAGGAGATTGGAGTAGTATTCCCGGCTTCTGCACTGGACCGCACTATTGACCCTGAGCGAAACCGTTTCTCTCTCGGGTACCTGTTGAATTAGCTGATGAATCTGAGGCCGCTCACTTGATCGAGCACTAAGAGTTTCACCAAAGTATGCAAAGGCCTTTAGAACGCACCAGAAAATAGGCTGCGAGTGTTTATAAACAGCACCAAACTACTCAACACACGCTAGCGAAACAGCCACATTTGCAAGAGATGAGGCTATTGGCTTTGTAAATGACAATGCCATTTATTTATGTTTTCAAAGCCAACACATAAATAAAAATGTTGTCATTTACAATGCCAATAGCTCTAACTTTTCCAAAGGCGAAACGTTGCATTGTAAATGCTTGTTCCTATTCCTACGGAATAGGAAAGGAGCGAGCCCTAAAAACCCTGCCTCCATCAGAGACTTATTTAATCTGTTATCGCAGGGGAAGGTTGAGAGCATGTATCGGCAGGGGAGTTCCATTCCACTCGCCCAACTGGGAGGGGTTAGCGCGTGGGCCGGGCAGGCAGAACGGGACCAATTAGAGGCCTGCGACAAACCCCTACCAGAACCAAGAGCGGGCAGCAGCTGAACCAGGAAAAAACCTGGGCGCAGAATGGTCAGTTTGGGTTGAAGTGACCAATCAGTGGTGGGCCACAGGATTATAAAGGTGTGAGGGGCCACCTAAGAGGACATGTGCCTTCGCCGATGGCCCACCCACACCTGTAATGCAGGTGTCGCAGCCATGAATTAGCAGATGAGCGCAGGCAGGGGAGAACAGCACAAAGACAGTAGAAGGAGCGCAATAGCCACAAGTGGAGGTCGCTCAAGCATGTGCCCTTGGAATGCTTTACGGCAGGGGCATGGGGAGTAGGCTATGGGTCAGTAGAGGGTGGACACAGCACTTGCAGCCCGGGTCAGTTACGAAGGCTGCCCACAACACTTGGCAGCAAAGCCTATAGGTCGCAAGAGAGGTGCTACACCCTAATTGAGAAGGGGCGTTCGCTGGGAGTGCTGTCACAGGGTGCTGTATGGACTAAGGACTTGACTTCAGCAACAGATAATGTGGGCAATGATGACGTTATGCTTGGTTAAACTTGAACTGTGAGTTTTGTTATGTCGAAATGCGAATAAAGTGAAGCTGCGGCCATTTTTCGCCATTAGCAGCTTGTTTAATCTGTGGAAGGTGGGGTGCAGGAAGGCGCTCACTAGCCAGTCTGGGAGGAATTCCAAATGTAGTCCACACCTGCCAACTCATAGCAGTTCCCATCGCACGGTCACCGGGTGAGGAGCGGATAGCACAGGTGTCACAAAAACGAGCTGAAAATCACTGTGAAATAGTGTTTTCCCAGCTTTTCTGAGGCTTTGAACTGCAGACAGGATATCGGCACTAACATCAGCAAGCTTTTTTGGGGGTAGGGTAATGAGGGGGTACTAAAGTGCCTATTAGGTACCAGACTGAACCGCGCAGGCGTTCTGATTTTTTGCTTCGGATAAAATGGCGGCTATTCCGGTGTCGGAAATAGTCATCCCTTGGTAAATGCCCAAAACAAACAGGGTCAGCTGACACTTCTACTTCTGGGTCATAATCGCATGCCCATAAGAAAGATGGCGCCCTCGGTCAGAGCGATGGGGGTGGGATTATTGGAAGTCACTTCCTGTTACGGCCCTGCCAGAGTTAAAGATGGCGGCCGTGGGGGTGCTGGAAACGGTAGAGAAGCTGCAGGCAAGACTGACCGGTGGCGGCGAGCCTAAGAAGGTAAACACCGGGGCGACACGAAGGAGAAACATAACCTGGGGAGGGAAGAAGAAGGATCGGCGCCGAGATCAAGGCGAAGACAGGGCAAACTGAGGAGCGGGTGGTTGAGGAACATAAGAAGGAAGGTATTAGGAGAGAAGAGCAGTTAAGGTAGTATTGGGAGCAGTAGGAGAAAGATTCGATGGACGGTTGCAGCAGAGAGACTGTTGAAGAGTGCATAATAGCGAAGAGGGCAGCGAAAGGAGGTCAGTGGGATCATGAGAGGGAGATCTCTGGGATTTTTGTGGGAAGGGGGTTCATGGGAAACCAGTGAAAGAAGGTTAGGGAAAGGAGTGGCCTTAGTAAGGGCAAAGTATGCAGCATAGTTAAGGTAGAGAGGGATCGGTTGAGGCAGAGAGTAAGGGCAATGACCCTGGCAAGCGAAACAGAAATTAGTTCGTGAAGTGGGGCACTGCAGTGAGGGTTGCCTCTAGGATAAATGCTGGTGGCAGTGATGTGGATCGGTAGGGGTGGGTACTGGGTCGGACGAGCAGTTGGGTGATCATGGCGGATCCCTGGGTTAGGCAGAATGTTGATCCTCTGCACTCCGATTATCCCTGAGGTGATCAGGGCACTACTTTTGAAACATTCGTGTTTTTGCTGCTAGAAATCGCTTCTGTGTTTTGTTTTTTTGCACGGTCAGTTAAATGAATCATATATCTACGTTTCTTGGAGCGCGTGAAGTGTTAAAAATGCGGAGCTTGGAAAGTTTCATCCGATGACCTGCAACCATCTTATCACGCTGCTCGTGCCTTCCCACTCATTGATCATTCCATACATGTTCTTGGAGTTTTTACCAGTATTATGCTTCAACCGGGTGAGGGTGATCGATTTTAGAGTATAGGCTACATTTCTCGCCAAATTAATAGGTGTTGGATGTTATAAGGAAATGTTGAGGCAAAGTACTATATCACTTCAATAAATGCGTTGACCAGTTGGCTTGCTTGTCTTCGTGGTGTTTTCAGAGCAGGTATTCGGGTGGCTGTCTTTGGATCTCGCCCTCTCACTTGTTTTATGTTCAGTTTCCCACTGATGGATTGGTAGTTCCAGATCAATAATTGCCACAAGTTCTCTCAGTAAAGTCACAAGCTGGATCCCCCTTCTGTGTTTACTTAGCCCTTTTGTGCAAGTGTGTACTGAAGCCTGTTCTTCTTAATCGTACTCTTCTGAAACTTTAAAATAGTAAATGAGAGATGAAACTCTTCATAATTCTAGCAGATCACTCTGAGGATGGTAGTGTGAAGCAACCAGTGGAAGGTAACTCAAAAGTTTTTTGCATTCACAGGGGGTTATTTAGCCAGCAAACTGTATTTTTCTGTTATAGTATCTTGCAGCAAGGGACCCATTTCCTGATCAATTGTGCCTTGTGAAGATGTAATGCCATGAATGTTTATTGATATTATTTTTTGTCTATCAAGGCTAAATCTACAGGTACTTTCATGCCTATTCCAGCAGCACTTTTAGATTCTGTACAGCATAATTGTCTGTTGCAGAGATCTTACCCTGCACAGCTTTGTTGGCTCTTTGCGTCTTACAATTGGTACCACCTCGGGTTATTATTGGATTGGCAAAGGACTTTAATGTCTGTCCTTTTCTTAAAATTGAAGGAATGGCTTGCCTCTTCACTTTGGTGTGAGGAGTTCTCATCGTTACTTGTTCCAGAAAGCATCATGATTGAATAGTTAACACTCTTTACAAACTCTTCTTTTGCCTGTGACAGACAACAGTCCCCTTTGGACGAGGATCCTTTTGTGAGATCACCTTTTGAAATCCAGCAAAAGGTTTTAAGACCCTTTTATTGGGAAAGAGAGGAGTGCAGTTGGTGCTCTCTCTCCAGCAAGCAAACAACTGTCCTTTTCTCAGAGAACTCTGCAGAGTCGGAGCACCTCACAATACTAGAGCACTTACACTTAAACATGTTATCATTGTTTAACGGTACAACAGATCACAAGTGAGTGCAAATGTATCCGCATAAGTTATTGATGGAAGCAGTGGAAGACAAATAAAATTAGCCTGAATCTTAGGTATTATTCAAGATATATCCAGCCATGGTATAAGTGGCGAACCGTTGCCAGTTAAGCAAGAATGACATTGAAGCAGGTTAGAAAACTTGACTTTGGTACTAATTATTTGGCTTGATCAGGGCCGCTGCAGAAGGAGAGGGCCATATTATGTGGCACGGTTGAGTATATTATGCTCTACCCCGTGGATTGTTGACTTGTCGATGAGTGATCACAATTGCATTATTATGAGACTGCTTGTTTGGGGGAACAAAACTGTTGAGCAACGCATTGTCATTAATAACATTGCCCCGTGCCGCCCAAACGGCACTAGAATTAGGTGGAAGGGCACCAACTTTGGTGAAATAACAAAAAATATTGTACAGGTTTGTGGTAACGAAATTGAACATAGCTTATTGGTTGAGACCGAATCAGATAAGATCTTGACCAATTTTAGTACAATCAACAATTCAATCTCAAAATTATTTACCGCGCCGCCATCTAGGAAACAAATACAGGCCAGGGGTTGGTTCAACCATTCATGTACCGTATCCTTGAATCAGCTGAAACAAGCTCTCTCTAATAAACTAAGGGATAATGCATTAGTCCATGATTTAAGATTGGAATATAAATCCAATCTAAAACATAGAAAGATGGAACTTCAACAGGAGGCGTGGGATAACCTTGCACTAGTGGTAGACACATCTAACAATAAACTGTTCTGGGATACGGTGAACTCTAAATTCCTTAAAAATGAGTCCTTCCCAGAACTTTGATGTCACGTCAGCTGTGAGGAATGGGTGGCTTATTTTACCAGTATTTTTAACCCAAGTCATCGATCTATTAAGGACCCAACAAACTTGCACAAATGGCCCATTATCCCGCTAGACATTACCCTTGATGAGGTCATGATATGCATAGGAAGCAGCAAAAGGGGGGAAAGCGCCAGGTACGGATGGTGTTCCTATCGATGTATATGAAACTGTACCAGAATTATGGGGCCCGATATTAACAAGAGTTTTTAATGCTGCAGTAACTGAGGGTTGCCAGTCTACTAGGGGGGAATCTGTTATTATTCCTATTTACAACAAGCATTTGCAATGCAATAGGTCTCGCATTTACGGGAGTTTAAGCTATTGGCATTGTAAATGACAATGCCTTCTATTTATGTTTTTAAAACAAAAACAGAAATAAAAGGCATTATTTGCAATGTCAATAGCTCAAACTAGTGTGAAAGCGAGACCTATTGCATTGCAAATGCTTGTTTCTACTGCAAGGGGTTTTGGTATTTCCAAGCCTGACCAAGATTTTGGGAAAAGCGGGAGTGGAGGTGCAACTCAGTAATGCTTGTGAAATGACGCTTTGAATGTTTATTCATTCTAATGGAGACAACCCCAGGGTTGGTACTGCGGCTACATGGCCAGTGCAGCGTTTTAAATACACTAAGCGGGAGTGGAGGTGCAACTCAGTAATGCTTGTGAAATGACGCTTTGAATGTTTATTCATTCTAATGGAGACGACCCCGGGGTTGGTACTGCGGCTACATGGCCAGTGCAGCGTTTTAAATACACTCCATTAAAGAGATTGTAAAGGGTTGGTACTGAGATATGAGCAAGTGACATTGGTTTCACAGACCACCGGCCCCACTGCCTGATGGGCCGGGACAGGAAACGCCGGTACTGGGCTACGAGGCAAGTGTCGCTGTGTACTGGCAAACCTAGGACTCCTGTCCTGCCTGAAAAGGGACTGTGAAGGGGTGTTACTGGACAACTAGGCAAGCGGGAAGGTACCCAGCCAGCCCTCTGATCCCCGATGCTCCAGTGCAGGGATGGTAAAGAGTAGTTACCAGGCTCTAAGACAACTGGCACTGCATGCTGCCAACCCCATGGCCTCCAATGCTGCCTGGGCAGGGATGCAGACGTGGTTGCTCGTGGAACCGGCTGGAACGAGCCCAGTCAGAAGAGCCTGTTTTCTTTAATATTACGTGTTTTGCTTTATTTCTTGACACAACTTTCGACTGGGCTCAAACCAGGTGAGTAAACAGCCGAATCTCTCCAGGGGGGGCTTGAAAGCGCAAACATGCGGCACTGGGGAGGTGAAGACGAAGCCCGGGGCTCCTCACCCTGCACCCACCACGACGCGGGGGAGCGCGGGGCGTCGGTGAGGACTGAGATGCATCTGTCCCCTCTCACTAGGCGCACCCACGAGTAAATAAACAAGGTCAACGGACGGCAATGGTCAACGATGGAGAAGATAGCGGTCAAGCAGCTGTGAAAAAATACATTAGCAGTAAACTCGTCTGATGTCCGGCCTAAATAATACGTTACGACGGGTAAAGAGAAGTCTGTGCGACCGTGAGGGAAGCAGTGCGATTGAAGTCTCACGCAGATCTGCAGGAAATTAATGTGCGTGGGGAAGGTGCCAAATAGAGGCATAACAACGATTCAATGGGTTGTAAAACAAGGAAAATCCCCTGAGCCGCATTTGTTTGACAAAACGCTGATATATGTGGGGCGCGTGCAATGTGTAACTGTTTACAGAGGAGCCAAATCAAAAGTTTTTAAATATGTGTAGGCCATGTCCCTTTCACAATAAGTCACTTTGATCAGCAAACATTACCCCTTCCTCTAGCGCTTCCGCTGCCTCCGTTGCTGCTCGTCGTGGTTCCTCCACGGGCGCTGACGCTCGTCCCCAACTCTCCGCTGCCCTGCTCCTCTTCACACCGGGTCTCCGAGGTGAAAACGTAACCGAAACTTAAGAAGCTCACACGCGCGACCAAATCCTAAAGCGCGCGTCGTAATCCGACTCTGCCATGCTGTTTCAATGCTGCGCGTGGCCAGCTCCTGTCTCCAGTCGTTGTCGGCTGAACAGACATCTATAGTCTCTCAGCGAGAGCGCGCTTTTCGCAGCGAGACCTAAAAAGGGTGACAAATCTGAAGTCAAAAAGTATCGGCCCATTTCCCTACTCAACTTCTCAGTAAAACATATGAGTAGGGTCCTATTGTTAAGATTAGAGGAGTGGGTTGTGGACCACAGTATTTTGGCTCAGGCACAATATGGTTTTAGAAAGGGGATAGGCACGTTAGAACAATGTATCAACTTGGAGCTCTTAGTTGGAGATCACACACGTGTTAAAAAGGGACGGCTTTTTTATGCTTTGTTGATTTGAGCAGTGCTTTTGATTCAGTGGAGCACGTTATTTTATGGCCAGCTTTACTTAATCTTGGTGCCTCGAACCCCATCGTTTACTTTATAGCCAGGCTGTATGAAAAATTATCGACTAAAGTACGGTACGGCCAAATGGGTGAACGTACCCTTAATTTTAATGTAAAGCGTGGTATCCGCCAAGGCTGCGTCCTAGCCCCGTTGCTTTTTACCTTATTTATTAGCGAAGTGGATGCAGCACTTAAAATGATACAGGCGGATTCCCCACTAGTGGAAGGCAAGGAAATCCCAGTCCTGCTTTATGCGGACGCCGCTGTGCTTCTATCTAGAGCGCTAGTAGGCCTTCAGAGGTTGATGGATGGGTTTGCGGCTTTTATTAGAAAGAAGAAGCTGATGATTAATAAGGCGAAAACATTCACAATGGTATGCGGTCCGAAATTCAGGAGCCTGAAACCGTTCTTTATTGAAGGCAATAAAGTGCAAAACATGGACAATATCTGTTATCTAGGTATATCCTTCTCTTGCGATGGGAAACGGAACCACAGATTGTCTGATGTTCGGGCCAAAATAAGCAAAAGCATATATGGTGTTTTTAAATTTGCATCCAATTTGGGGGATCGTCGCATCAAAGACATGGTCAATATTTATAAAGCAAGCTGTTGCACTTCATGGGGCTGGAGTATGGGTACTCCAACCCTGTTATGATCTACAAACGGAAGAGAATTCTTTTTAAAAAAAAGCTTTCATGCCTCCCGGCTTCAGCCTCCTCCGAACTCATTCATTGTGAAGTGGGTCTTAACTATTTGATAAATTTAATAGCTTTGAGATCCCTTCTGTTATGGAGATCCATATGGTTAAAGGAGGAGACTATTTTTACGAAGTCTATTATTAACGACTGCCTGCGATTGGATAATTGCCTCAAGATCCCCTGGCTTAATTTTTAGCTGATTCTCTTGGGGTCGTATTCAATCGAACTATCTTGGACAATCAAAGTGAAGTATCAGGTTTGTCCAAACAGGAGTTAAAGAGTACTTTCCTGTGCCATAAGAAAGCATGCAGGCTGAAAATAGTAGGGAAGCAAGCCACGTATCTACTTTACCATCTGCATATAGATACGGATGGCTTCCAAACTTACCTTTCACTTGTCACAAGTCCTTCCCATCGCTATGTTCTAACTAGAATGAGGTTAGGCCTTGTGCACCATTTAGTAGCGTTCCCTACGATGTTCCCCATGCCTCTGTGACGGGAGTACTCAATCAATCAGAGTACTTGTACAGCGCGCCACTTACCCGTGAGGGTCTCAAGGCGCTGAGGGGAGGGGGTGCCGCTACTGCTCGAAGAGCCAGGTCTTGAGGAGTCTTCTGAAGGCGGGTAGGTCTTGGGTCTGCCGTAAGTGGGTAGGGAGGGTGTTCTAGGTCTTGGCGGCGAGGTAGGAGAAGGATCTGCTGCCGGAGGTTGTTCGTTGGATGAGGGGGACATCGGCGAGGCTGGCGGAGCTGGCGAGTCGGGGTGTAGAAGTTGAGTCTGCTGTTCAAGTAGGCTGGTCTGGCGTTGTGGAGTGCTTTGTGTGCGTGGGTGAGGAGCTTGAAGGTGATCCTCTTGTCGACAGGGAGCCAGTGTAGGTCTCAGGTGGTGGGTGATGTGGCTGTGACGGGGGATGTTGACTATCAGTTGGGCGGAGGCATTTTGGATGCGTTGTAGTAGTCATAGGTGTTTGGTTGGGATTCCTGCGTAGAGTGCGTTGCCGTAGTCCAGTCTACTGCTGACGAGGGCCTGTGTCACCGTTCTTCTTGTTTCGGTCGGGATCGACTTGTAGATCCTGCTTAGCATGCGGAGGGTGTTGTAGCAGGAGGAGGAGACGGCGTTGACCTGTTTAGACATGGAGAGGGAGGAGTCGAGAATGAATCCTAGGTTGCGTCCATGGTGGGTGGGTGTCGGTGCTGTTCCCAGTGTTGTCGGCCACCAGGAGTCGTCCCAGGCTGAGGGGGTGGGTACGAGGATGAGTACCTCCGTCTTGTCCGAGTTCATCTTCAGACGGCTGTTCCTCATCCAGTCGGCGATGATCCTCATTCCCTCGTGGAGGTTGGTTTTGGCGGTGTGCGGGTCCTTGGTGAGGGAGAGGATGAGCTGGGTGTCGTCGGCATAGGAGATGATGTTGAGGTCGTGTTGTTGAGCCACTTGTGTGAGGGGGGCTATGTAGATGTTGAACAGCGTCGGGCTAAGCCCTGGGGGACGCCGCAGATGATGTCGGTGGCCTCGGATCGGAAGGGCGGGAGGCGGACGCTCTGGGTTCTGCCGGAGAGGAAGGACGTTGTCCAGTCAAGGGCTTTCTCTTGGATTCCGGCTTCTAGGAGGCTTGTCTTTAGAGTGCGGTGGCAGACCGTGTCAAAGGCGGCTGACAGGTCCAGGAGGATGAGGGCTGATGTTTCGCCGTTGTCTAGTTGGCGCCTGATGTCGTCTGTGGCGGCGATGTGGGCTGTCTCGGAGCTGTGGTTTCGTCTGAACCCGTACTGGGACGGGTCCAAGATGTTGTTGTCTTCCAGGTGGCGGGCCAGTTGCATGTTGACGATTTTATCGATGACCTTCAACGGGAGCAGGGAGATGGGCCGGAAGTTCTTGATGTCCTTGGGGTCCGCCTTGGGCTTCTTGAGCAGGGCGTTGATTTCGGCATGTTTCCAGCTTTCCGGGAATGTCGCTGTTTCGAAGGAGATGTTGATGACCTTCCGTAGTTGGGGTGCGGTAGCAGCGTCAGCTTTGTTGAATACGTGCTGTGGGCACGGGTCTTACGGAGATCCTGAGTCGATCTCAGTCACTAAGCAGAGTACCTTGCGCCTTTTACTTTTATGTGATTTGTATCTGTCTTTTAGAATTGCTTATCTTAAACCATTGTTTAAAAATATGATGCCAAAACCACTAATGATGCTATGACCCTACTTTTCACGCTAAGAGAACCTGAGATTTGTTTTTATACTGTAACGTTTATGTTAAGTTCAATTAACGCTAGGAAGAGTATGCTGTTCTAATGTAATTAACTAGCCCCCTTAAACTTGGGGATGGTTATACTTATCTAGCACTCTGCACTTTCTAAAGCCTGCGTGTTTTAGATCTTCATCAAAAACCGCTTACGCCAAACAATTGTCCATGTAATGCTGCTATGAGTCTATTGTTTACATTAGGAGAACTGAAGTGGTGCCATTTTATTTTACTGTAAAGCTGCTAGGAGTATACTGTTTACACTATGAGAACTGACAGGTGCTATTTTTACTTGTACTTTCATTGAGTATTGCATGATGTTTTAATGTAACTAGTTTTTTATTTATTGATGTTGATCCTTTTTATCAATTATTCTCATGTATTTTGATAATGTATTGTGCTTTTATGGTTGCTTTGTTTCAACCGAATAAAGCTTATTTAATTGAATAAATTATGCAGCATAATGCGTCACATTTTGTAAAAATATTGCTTTATTAATCGTTTGTTAACTTGGTAACACTGCATGGGCATTAGCTGCACCTCATTAGTGCCAGTTTAACACCCAAAGGTAGTCATAAGCAACAGAAAGGGGACCAGTCAAGCTTTGGAAAGGGCATTCCACTGTATGGCAATATGTGTCGCTATATTTTAATAACGTTTGAACCTTTGAGCTAGAAACAATGTTGTTAAAATCTGAAAATTATGCGGTAGATGGAGTATGTGGCAAATTTATAATTATGGGAAAATCACCACAGCTGCACAATCGCATAATTCCAGATGCTCTGGGATTGATGCATTCCAGTAAGAGAGTGGGGTATCCAGGTAGTGACACCTTAAAGCTAGAAGAGTGCAGGCTTGAGTTCTTCACTAAGGGAGCAGGATTTTGAAGTGGTAACCAGGTTGAAGCAGCTCAATAGGACAACAAGAAGCTCAAAGAAGTCACAAGAACTCCTCAGTCTAAGAAATCAGTGCCCAGGCTTTAGAATCAGATGTGAAATATTGATTCATAGAACATTTTCAAGCGTGACAACAATCAATGTGAACGTAAAGCAAATAGGTGAACTGTGAATCCACCACTATGCAGCTAAAGAACAGTGCCGAGTTTCCTTCCTCAGAGGCTTGTTCTTATTTGTGAACCCCACGTGTTCAGTAACATATGCAGTGGTAGGTGACTTAAGAAAGGAGGTAAAGGAAATGCTTGAACTAAGGATAATCCATAAATACTAGATTAGTGCAACGGAGTATTGGCTAGGGCTTTAAAAAAAAAAGTTTTTTCCCTTCCTACACAGGAAGGTGACTGTAAAGTTGCACCTTAAAGAGTAAAACCGTATTTCTTTAAATTCCTAACGGGAGTATTTTAGGTGGGGAAAATATATTGTTAATCTTGATGTACAAGTCTATTTGTTGTAATCCCTTGTTTCCTTGATTCTCAAGTTTGCTTTCTTGTACCACAGCTTTTTTGCTGTCTCTAGCTTTGGTGTATCAGTAGGAGCAGTGCGCATAGATCTTAAGCAGTTTATTTTTCTGTTTGTTAATACAGCTCTTATTGTGGGCTGGCACTGCTGCTTCTTCTTTGATCCGGGTGCTCCTTGTGCTCTTTAATGAAGTGCAGAATTGTCAGAGTAAGCAGGCAGTTGGATCTGCATCAATATAAGTAAAGCACACGTGCAAGTAACACTGATTGATCTGCCTAACGAAAAGTCATTTTCAACTCTTCAATATGATTGTTCATGCTTTGGCGAACACACTTTAAGAGGGGCGGTTCACGCTGCTCTTTTAAACATTGCTATGCTGAAGTGATCTGGTCAGTGTGCTGAGTTTTACATCCAAGATTTTGTCATGATTATATTTGGCAGGTTTACAGACCTGGAATTCTTTTCGGAAGTTTTGAAGGAATCAGCCTTTTGGTCTTGTGATTAAGGCTGGCAAGTGTCATTCAACTGTGGCATGATATGAAACCTGATTGCGACTGTAGTAGCACGGGCTACTTTTGACTCTGTCAATCAGAGTCAAAAGCTGTAAACATGGTCCCTATAACATGTCTTAAAATTCATAACATTTTTACCAGGTCTAGTGACTTAAATAAGCTACCTGACTGTAGTAAAATATGCATGACCCGAAAACTGTCTCAAATTGCGTGATCCTAGACACGTGTATTATTTTACAGAGCGCCTATTTCTTCATTATCACATATTAGAGCACCTTCAAATATTAAAGTTCAGCATTCCTGCTGTACAAAAACCCTTTTGTTTGATTTAATAGATTAAACTTTTGCTCCATGTATAATAAGAATGTAGCCCACATATGGTACACATGACTCCTGACTAGCCTCTTGGGTCACTAATAGCATTGTATGTAGCGTATAGACAATAATCTGTGGAAACTGAGTTTCAGCAAAAATATTTTTCATTAGCACATCACCAAGTAAAGTGTTCTGATTTGTCTTCATCCTATTAAAAATATTGTTTTGCATCCCAAACTACAAAAATGTTCTTTAATAACTACTGATGCATATTTGAAAATGTTTGTACAGGTCATTTACAAGCTATTTAAATGTTGTGTTTTTAGAAAAACACAGACATCCTACAGCCTTTCATTTCACTTTTTGTACAGCATGATTGTCAGGCCTTTCACTTAAAAAGACAAAGAAAAGTAAACACCAGCCTGCAGAATTAAATAAGTAGAAACTGTAAGACGGCAAAAATTGACATTTTAATTCAGTCTCTGAAAGCAGAGCAAATGTGACCAGATAAAATCAAGATTTGAAGATCTCTTTATTGCTTATTCACTTTGAGAGGTCCGAACACGTTCTTTGTCAACTCGCCAGAACAGGCCAGTAGGCCCCAACAAATAGTTCACCCTGATAAAATCTGACTCTCCATGACGAGTTGATTACTTGAGGCCTGCTATTAGGAATCTCAAATGCAGTTTCATTATTTGTGAAGATTGTGGAATAGTGCCTGAATTTAGTGATAGGTAGGTCAACTCTCTACCTCCATTATTATGAAAAACCCAAGGAGGTTGTCTAATACCCTAGATATGTAATGGAGTCTTTACATAGCCTTCTGGATTGATTCATAGCTAACTCATATTCTGACTTCCTTACATAGTGTAAACATAGGCATTTAATGGAGGCGTAGAAACAGCTGGTAGTAATTTGAAGGAGAAGGTAAATCCTGGACTCTAAGACTGGTGTGCCTAACTTTATTATGTCAAGAATCAGTCCAAAACTGCAGAAATATGCTCCAAATTTCTTTTGGGAGAGGGTTCACACATCAGTGTTTGAAATCTGTGGCAAAAGGGCGAAAATCTACGGAAACAGGGAAAACGTATATTGCTGTTTTATCAGTTTACAGGCAAGAATACTAAAAGTACAATATTACCTTTCTTTTGGTTTAAAAAAAAAAATCTATGCACATGTGGTTTCAAATAGTTAGTGCCCCACCCGCCCAAAACATCCTCTCCTAAGCCTTAATGTCTCCAGATCCCATGGTCTTTGCCCTCATTATACCGATCACCTTGGCATCTGTTTGTGTAAGCCTTTGTGCACGCCACATATACTGTCATATTAATATCCGGCACCACAGGGCATTCTCCCACTCTCAAGAGTAGAAAATCGCATGGGCTAGGTAACTGAGCAACTCTGTGTGGTTTACACCTAAAGGTTTACTGCAAAAGTGATTGCTATTTAGCTCATTCGACAACTCTTCTGTGCTGTTATTATAGTAAGTTGGTACTTAGGTCAGTGCCATTTGTGGTATATGTGGTTGATGATAACTGGCCATGACTCCCTGTCTTCAGTCATTATTCCTTAATTTCCAACACTGCTTGCTACTGAAAGTGTAATAAAAATTATTTTCAAAGTGTGGGAGAGAAATATCAAGAGATTTCTAAAATCTGCCTGTAACTGCATACGTCTGTACTTGTAAATAATTATGTTTTCCTCAGATTCTGCCGATCCACCCTGGTATTTTTTCAAAAGAAAGGAAGCAAATATCATATGCCTATTTTAATTAATGCTGCTGGTATGACATCAGAATGATGATCATAACTGTAAGTCTCCTGCACATGCCCCCAATCCTGTTTGTGCCGAAGAGAGGAAACTGTGTACCTCGCTTGATAAGACCTTATAGCTAAGGAATGTCTGATCACCTAGGAGGCTTGGAGATAAACGCAAATTAGCATGCTCTGATTGAAAAGGCTAGCCAGTCGCAACAAAGCAGCATCAAGAGTCTCTGTTTATGGAAAACATGTAAAGGAGTGTAGCACCAGTTGTGACAATGTGCAAGTGACTGACTGTTTGAACAGAGGTGCAGATTTCCAGCACCTGTTCTCCTGCCAAACATACCCATGGAAGACCATTGAGCCCTGCCAGGAGGCCCCTATTCTGCGTTCCTTAACCAATACCTTGGGAGAGACCTCTGGCCTTGCTCCTGTCAGAAAGCGCAGCTCCTGTCCCAATGCTGTCAGGATGTCACCCACACCACCTAGCATAAGGAACTAATTCGTAATTGTCCTCTTTCTTTACTCCTGATAGTGGTTAGTTGCCTCTTCTCAGCAGCCATTGCTACCCGTGCTTCTCATTACCAAGACCTGAGAGGCTGGGCGAGGTACTGTAGATAAAGGTCTATAGCTAAGTCAAACTAGCTGTAGGCAGTAAAGACCAATTCCGTAGGAGAGCCCACTTAATTAATTCATGAAGTTATGACCCATATGTTACATATGTAAGACCACATCATTCAAAATGGATATCCTTTTATTTAGCAGGCGCATTTTCAATCGATATATGTTTTTCTATTTTTAAACATTCCTTATCAAAAAGTTACTTCATTATTACAAATTAAGTGATTAAAGGACAGTACAAGCAAAACCTAGACAAAGATGGATGGAAACCAAGTGGTGGTGGGGACTACGCGCGTTTCGGCGTTATCGCCTTCATCAGGTCACCGTCTTATTGTACTGTTCAGTAAACTCAATATATTGATCCAAATACGTGAAGACTAATAGGCAGACCGCTATCAGCATGTGGGGAATAACAATATTGCAGACAAAATAGCAAGATAGTTGTAGTAGTAGATTATGCAAGGGCAGCGATTAAATTGCCCTGAATTGCTGATACGGTACGGACTTCAAGTAATTCTCCAAAAAATCTAGGATCAAAGTGTAGCTGAGCTGGAGCAAGATGGAACCGATGCTCGTGTGAAGTAATATGGGGAACCGAGGTGAAGCTACTGCAGCATCCACATATATGCATTCACCGATTCATAAGTCCTAAAAAGCCAAAAATTGGCTGTGATGAAGTTATCCCCAGGATGTTATGTGAAGCGGCTTCAGAGTGTACAAGACTCCTTTCTTCTGTATTCTCAGGATAGAATATCCTATAATAGGAAGCGAAATAGGCTTTGATAAGGTATTCCCCGTATGTTCAGTGGAACGGCTTCACAAGGAACAAGACGCCATTCTGATTTTTTTCTCCGGATAGGGTATCCTTATTTCAAAAATGAACCTCAAATGGGGAGGACCTGTATGCGCCAACTGTCTGCGTGATGAGAGAAATGTTGTATGGGCGAGGTAGGCATTCCTACCAATTTTGATGGGGGTAGGTGTACTAGTCCAATCATAGCACATTCAGGATTTGTGTGTGCCACTCAGCACTAAGCCGGAGAGGCAACAAAGTCCTCCAGCTTGCAGCCTAGATAGACCTTGGGCACCGTAGCCCCATCAACTGAATGGGATCTGAATTCCATCCCAAAGTAGGGGAAAATACCAGTTGATTCGGTTTCCTGAAGACGTTTTCAAGGTGGCTAGTTTGCGTGGGTCCTAAGGACCTGCTCCGGGGGATATATTATCATAAGAAATACATGAGAACGAATAGATATGACCGAAAACCCAGACAGGATAGGGGAGATATCAGATTGTTCTAACCAGCAAAGTAAAAATCATCTTATCCAGGGTGAGCGTGGGGTGGCAGTTGTAGGCTGAGAGGTGGTATGTATAACATAAGTGCATGACCTTGAACAGAAAATCAGTCGGGATTACCAGCCCTCAAATTCAGTTTTGGCAGGCCAGGAATTGTACCAAGATATCAAGATATTTTGAAGTGAATTCCTTTAGTGGCACAGCACAAACTTGGGAGAATCTTACTAATAGGAGTTTTTATTCCTCCCGAACCAGAGTGTCATGCAAGGGAGACCAATTGGTTTCCATTGCTGTATTCACCTAATTGTTTGGGTATGCCACATGCAGCGCCTCTAGAGGACAGGTCATGCTCGTAAACTTGATTGTTTCAGATGACCTGGTGGAGAAAAGGCCCAGTGGCCCTATACTGATGGGCTCCTGGGTAGGCTGCTATTGACATATTGTTCAAAGGGAGCTAGATCTCAGAGCACAGCAGTACACGCCAATGGTTCTATAGTGGATTCTTTATGTAAAGATGTGACAGGATGTTTTGCACAAGCATTTAAAGAAAAAGTTAGGCGATCCAAGTTCTCTTCCATAAAAAGTATAGCAAAATTGATCCAGCTTACTTATGAGTGTCTGATTCCTGCGACCCAAGACTCATTGATAAGCTCTGCTGCATGCTGTGAAATGTCATCCCATCCGGCAGAGCTGCAGATGCCAAGTCTCGCTGTTCTAGGTAACCAAGGGGAAACTGTTCTAGGGGAAAACATTTTTGGGCTTTGGAGATAAATTCAGAATTTCAAGAATGCCCGTGGCCATTTTCAGGGGGGGGGTGAGGGGGAGGGGGTGACGGCCGTCCTAGTGGGGCATGCGTGAATTGTCACTCAGGCGATATGGAAATTTCTTTAAGGTGTCAAGGATCTTTGGGTGAAATTGCGGGGGGAGATGGTGAGAGAAATAGCTGTAGATGTTCCTTCATTGAGCATGAAGGCATTGGTTGCTCAAGCTTTGTGTCTGGGTGATAAGTTTGGTTTTCTGGAGTTGAATGTTAGGGTGAGTAACACAAAAGACTACTTCACAGGGACCTCATAGCAATTTGACTTCTGAAAGAGTTGGAGCCCAAGCCCTGTTGCTGAAGTCATCTAGGTGTATGGAGTTCGAGTAGAGTATGTGAATTTGGCAAGGTACTCCTTGTACTGTCCACTGGTGCTTCAGACAATGCTCCCAGAGAGGACTTTAGAGCAACTCTCCTCCTTTACTTTAGAACATACAATTCACTTCTGTAGTTGGCATAGACCTTGAAGAGTCTGTTAGAAAGCAAAGAGTATACATTGTTATTCTGCATTTGCCCAATATAAATATGTATAATGCTGAGGGTATATCACTGTTGTCTTGTTGTGTAATGTATGCCTTTGATGATCACAAACCTATAGCAACGTATAATTTCATACTCCTAGTACCACTCATAATTTCGATTGTTGTTCAACCATTTGCATTTCGCTATGTGTTACCAGTGTTATAAATTAATAAACCCAATGTTAAGCTTGCTCACGTACCTCATAACGGGTATGCTTTCAATCCCAGGAAGGATGTATTATGGTGAGTTTTACGTTTGTACAGGTGCTAGCAAGGAGCTTCGAGGAGTTAAATGTGAAACTAGTGGTCCGTTAGAAATCAGCGGCATTTTTGGCCATTTTTAGGGGACAGGTTGACTTGCTACCATTAGTCACAAAAATGTCAAAGGTATGCCAAAAATAGCTGTCATTTCAGGCTTTCATAGTAGCTAACCACAAAAATCATCCAGGCTTCATTCCTCGGAGGTTGAGATGTGATCCAAGTAGGTAATTCTTCAACTGAATTAGATTTTTTTTCCTCATGTTGATGGACCAGATAAAAAAGATGGGATGCATCGAGGCAGGAGTAGGTTAATTAACCTATCTCAGATCCTATGTTGAATATCCCCGTTCAAGAGCTCTACTGAGTGGATGAGGGAAATATTTTTGTGAGGTAGTTTTGGTGTACATGGGTGTCTTTTATGAATCATATGGTATTCATGACCTGAGCTGGAGGGCAGATCAAGCCTGTTGACTTTCACCAGCAGGTAGGCATGAAGAGTGTCGAAGTTGAGCTGGTTTTATAAGACACTACTGTTTGATGAGGTTATCATGCAGGTAGGTTACTAGATATACACTCTTGCTCTGGGGGTGGATGGCCACTGCTCGGAGCATTTTGATGGAGCACTTGGGGCCAAGGAGAGGCTGCAATTGATATCTCTACTTGGCACTGCCACATTTGGCTATTCTATTGAAATTTCTATAATTGGCAGTACAACATTGACAAATTAGTGTCTTGAGGTAGAGTCTGATACAGTCACCTCGCACTAAAGTATAATGTAGGAAGTAGATGCCCGTTTTTTCTTCAATCTTTATTTGTGGAATTAATTCAGATTCTCTACAAAACTGCATTTCATTGGCAAACAATGACTGACGATGTTGGCCATGTGCACATGATGCGTACCCAATACCAGTTGTACAGTAAACAGGTAATGCTTCATGTGGGATGTAGTAAACTCCGGAGGCAGTTTGTCTGTCCCTGGTATGAACTTTGTTTATTCATATACAGATCGTCCCGTCCCCCCTAAACCCTCGCCCCCAACCCCACATACCATAGCAGCTGCCCACAGTTCATCAGGAACCAAACCAGACCCAACTCTAACAGATATGCCCTCTGTAGATGCTAGTTGTGACAGGATATAGACGAAGAAGAGTAAGGACGCATCTACAAATGCATTGTCTCTGCAATAGATCAGGTCGATGGTACCATAACTGAGAACCGTGAACAAAGGAATGCCCCCATCTTAAGCATAGAATGCCAGCATAGAATGCCCCCTTTAGCTCTGGGCCTGGAGAATTACCGGATGATGACTGTCTTCCTTATAGGGAAGAGAAAATTAATTAGAAAATACATTAAGCAAAGAAGATGGGCTGAGTCAACCTCTCTTATGCCGGCTCATTTATCCGGCTTTATAGTTTACTAATATGCTCCTGTCATGGGGAAAAGAAGATCAGATGAGTACTGGTAGCCTGAGAGCGAAACAAACGAAAAAAATTGTTATATCACATACTGAATTATCCAGATAACTGACCTCTTTGCTCCCCAGTTTGAGAGAATTATCCCAGTGCAAGCCATTCCATCAAGAAAATGTGGTCTTTCCTGGATGTAGTACAGGATGTTTGAATGACATTCAAAAAGGATCGCCTGCATGCATTGTGGACTTTTATCCCTAGCTGACCTTGCCATCTGATATTGTAATTCCTTTTGTTGCTGAAGAGCAGTGGTCCCTTAGGGGTCCGTGAGGCCTACTTATGAGGACTGCGACTGAGTTACAAAACTATTGAAAATAGGAAAACCTTTTCTATATTTGATTGTGGTTTAAACTTAATATTTGACCATTGTTTGGTCTATTTTTTTTTGTATCTTTGTGTGTTGTTTTGTAGTTCAAATCATAGGAATTGCTTAGGCTGGAGGTCCCTAGCTTCCAATAATGACTCAGCTGGGGGTCCCTGGATTCCAGTAATGATTCAGTGGGTGTCCTCAGAAGGCAATATGTGAAGGACCGCTGCTGGTGAGGGCCAGTGATTTTAGATCTGTTTATATATTGTGCACACCCTTGTCTTAAAATCTGAAGTGCAGTGTCCTATTGTCGCTACCGGTGAGAGAGCTTTCTTCTCATTAGGACGATGCCAGGCAGATGCACTTTTGAGTGTGATTTCTGAATAGTGAAAATATTTTTCAAGATCACTTAATAGATTTATTCTTTGTTGTGAGAGGTATTTCCCAACTACATTTTGGGAGGTAGATGTGTGTTTTTGGTTTTTTTCCCTGTAGCTGCTAGGCCTTGGTTGGGATGGAGTTAGGAAAGAGCAGACAGAGTCTGTTCTGATTGACTCGACTGTGTTTAGCTTTGCATGCAGACCTAACACCAAGGAGCAGTGTAAGACCTTTACAGCAGATAATGTTTTATTTTTTTCATTGTAGCTGGATCGTTTAAAAAGCAGGCCGAAATCAGATTAGAGAAACTACTGAGATAGTAAGTAAGTAATATAAGCTTTATTCGATTTTCGTAAAATCATAAAAGCACAATACATACATATAAAACATCACCTCGCAGTTAATAGATGCTTGCATATGCTATTTAACAATTAAAAACAACAATTAAAATAATCAAGTCTTAAAAACTCATTCAAATACCATACATTGAGAAATGAATTGATGCTAACCAACACAATAAACATAGAGGGTATGAATGTTTTACAGCATGGTTTTCCGCAACAACATAACAGATTTTAAGAAGCAGGAAACTGCAAAAATCACATGTTCGTCTTCAAGTTTTAACAGTCTTAAAAAAGCAGACCTACAGTTTCTTACACCCCAACGATTTAACAAGGGTTTTAAATAAAGTTTTCTAGGGGTGGAATAGAAGGAACAAAAGAACATTAAATGTAAATTGGATTGAAATGCGGTGTTGTCGCACAAACATGTCTGAGTCGGTGAGGACCAATTGTTCATCTCCGGTACAGAAATCATACGAAAGAAAATCCCTAGACGGAGACGGGTCAAAAGCATTCTGTGATAAGGGCTGGGGTCTACTTTTAAGTACATTTGCATGCCTTCATTAGGGGTAATTTCTTGGAAGTTTAAGATGGTTTGTTTATTCTTTTCAGCGTTCCATCTCAAAGTTTCCAGATGGGTGGTCAGTATTTTTTTAAGAACTGATCTAGACACGCCCTCCAGAGTCCTCGGATTTACATAATAATCTGAAAGGCCTATTTCGCTAAGAACAGATCTAACATACGACAGCCAACGGAAATTTGCAACCCCGTCAAGGGCCAAGCAATCCTCCAGGAGGTCCCTATTAAAACTGGCCTCCCTGGTTGACCATACCTTGTGCCATAGGAGGATTGGGGCCATCTTAATTAGATCACCCAAATGCTTAACTCCAACCTCTATGTGTGTCATAAATGAGGATGTAGTCTTTGGGACACCTAGAAGGTAGCTGATGAATTGGTTCTCACAGCTCTGCAAAGATCGGTCCTTCTCGATGCCCCAAAGTCCCGCCCCGTATGTGGCTGTGGACACGCATTTCGCATGATATATTTGTACCAGTTCTTTGGTTGGTTTACCACCCACTCTATTAGAAAAAGCGCGTAAGGCGCCTATGCTGTGGATAAAGGCAAACTTCCTTGCTTCAATCGCCTGTCTCCACCGACATTTCCTGTCAAACAGTATGCCAAGGTAGCAGAACTTGTCTACGATGGCTATATTCTGCTTGTTCAGGAACACATTACATGACATCTTACTGCGCTTATTAGTACACGGCATGGTAAAAGTCTTCGAAATGTTTACTTTCAGCCCTCTATCCTGCATAAAACCTGCAAATTTAGTCACTGCCCTCTGCAATCCCACCTGGGTCTGGGACATTATGGCCGCGTCATCGGCATACAGGAGGATTGGCGTCGGTACACCTTTCACAGTAGGGTAATCGTTTTGAAAAAGAGAGAGATATTGGCCCACTGAGTTTATATAGTACGTGAATAGCCTGGGGGCTAGGATGCACCCTTGCCTAACCCCTCTTGACAGGGCGAATTTATCAGTACATTCACCCTGCTTGCCAAATCTCACTCTGGCCCCACAATTGTGATACAGTTCTCTAATGAAAGTGATTAAGCGTGCGTCGATACCCATCTCGTCCAATGTTGACCATAACAAAGAGTGGTCCACACAATCAAAAGCTGAACTTAAATCAACAAAAGTAATAAAAAGTGCACCACCTCTAGCCTGCGTGTATTTAGCACATAAAAGGGCCAAATTTAAACACTGCTCACTAGTCCCTATACCCTTCCTAAATCCATATTGAAGGTGTGAGACTACATTATGTTCCTCCTCCCACTCCTGAAGTCTCTTTAAAATAATCCTCCCTGCTAATTTCATGAGGCCATCTAATAGGGATATTGGCCTGTAGCAGGTTGGATCATCACGCCTGCCCTTTTTAAAAATGGGGACCACTATTGCGTCCGACCAGCTTTCTATAAACCCCTTTTGGTTGCCTTTGTTCAGTACGTTAGTAAGTAAAGGGGCCCAAAAATCTGGTTCAGCTTTATACACGTCTACCGGGGTACAATCTGGCCCTGGTGCTTTACCTGGTGCGCTGTCCCTAATTGTGTCCTGCATTTCCCCTACAGTAAATGTTATATCAATTGGGAATGGACAGACACAAAGCTGGGTCTCCCTCATACTATCTATAGGTCGTGAAACAGTTGGGACCTGTCCTATCGAAATGATAGTGTCAGCTGGCTGTGTGTCCATATATAGCTGTGTAAAGTGTTTCAGCCATCTGTCACCAGTTATTGCCAGATCTATTTTATTCCCCCTATTATTTGGTTGGTACAAAGATTGAACCAGTCTCCAGAACTTGGTGGTATTTTTCTGGGCGGATGCTTCTCTTAATGTAGCCCATGCTTGCTTTTGTAAAGCCTGGGTTCTATCTTTTAATGCGCATTTATATACTCGCCTAGCCATACGAATTAAGTCGGGATCCCTAGGTTTGTGGGCCAATACTTTTTTGAGGTCTTTTAACGCCTTTGTACACTTCCCATCAAACCAACCCTCTCTAGGTGAGTGATTATTTTTCGCTGCCCGAGTCAACAGGTTTTTTATCCGCTGTTGGATGTTGGCAAAGGCAGTCATAACAGAAAAAGAGTCCGCCTGATCCTCTAAACAGAGGTTAACGTCATTCGCGGAATCGGAGAGTAAATTTTTCAAAAACACACCGGGTACAATCCTCTCCCATTTCACAACATAGCCATTGGTTTTAGCTAAATCAATCCTATAGGGGTACGTGGAAAGGGTAGATTTTTTAGCATTACACTCCTCTATTTTTACGCTGATGGAAAGGGGATAGTGATCACTAAATACATCCTTACCCACCACCCACGAGGTCAGTATTTCAGTATTGGCCGTAGATATCAAAATAAAATCGATTGTTGAATTACAATCTCTACCAAAAAAGGTTGGCTCAAACTGCACGGGTGCGGGACAAACCTGGTTGGCAAAGCAAAGATCAAATTTAAGGGCGAATGTATTTAACAACATCCCCCTCTTTGTGTGCACAAAATGAGTAAGGTTTTCCTCGCCAAGATCCACAATACCACACAAAGGTGAATCGGAATGTGGGCAAATCGTGCAGTTAAAATCCCCTGCCCACATTATTATTGCCCCCTTAAGATGATCCACAGTATGTGACAACAAACGTGATATATCTAACATGGTGGACTCCAGTTCATTATCAACCATATTATTATACAAATTCAACAATACTATATTCTCTAAGGAGCCCCACTTAAAAGATAAAATTTGGAAGTGGGTGTTAGAGAAAAATTTGTGGATCTTAACCTTTGCTGTTGTTGAGACGTAGACACAGAGCCCCCCCTTGTTGCGACCCTGAACTGATGGTATAGCAGGGGAATGAAAAGTTTGATACCCCAGAAGATGTACTTCTTCACAGCACCAAGTTTCTTGAAGACATAAGATGTCGTGCATGTGAATAACATTTAACCAAGCTTTGTTGGTGGCCTTGCTGGCTAGACCAGCCACATTCCATGAAAGAAGTGAGTTAAGAACAGGAACATGGCTGGTTTCTGCACAGGTGCGGCCTAGGTTCACACAAGATGGATCAATTTGTTGTGTTCTGGTGGTATTAATATAGGAAGGGCTCAAAGGTGTGGGAGTAGGATCTTTATGCAAGGACTGTTGGAACTGAGGATGATCAGGTAGCTGTGATTCACTCAGAGAATCCATACGCACCACTATGCTGCCACAGTTGCTCTTAGAATGGTTTTTAAACGGGCTGGATGGCAATAAGTGGGCAGAAGTGTGTTGACTAATCCGCTGACCCACAATAGATTTTTCTGTAATAATTGGCTTATAAAGTCATTCATTGTCATCTAAGCCTGAGAGCGGGTGATAGAAATTGGACAGAGGTATGTTCCAAAAGTCTTTTGTATTGTAAAGACTTGGATCGCCCCAGTGGGCGTTAGGATTCTGATAATTTCTCGATGGTAATAGTGCTTGACTGGATTGCAACCGCGAATCATTAGTGTATTCAAAGGGGTTCTGTGACCTTGGTGTCCTCACGTGGGATAAACTATCTGTGACGGGAGGTCTATACGGCAAAGGAGCAAAAGTATTCGGATGATGGGGAAAAGAAGTGTTATGGGCCACATGATGTTTATGGAATGTCAATGTCTTAAGACCACCAGGGGTTTGTGGGCAACCATAGCTATCAGGATGGTACAATCTGGGCTGGGCTGACGGCTTATTCAGCATAGCCTCAGGATAGAAATAGCTAAGGTTATGAGTTGAAATTCCCCCCTCCCCCGTTCCAGGGTACCAGTCGCTAATATAGGTTACCAATCTGTGATCCTTGAAGTTAACTAGGATCACGTCGCCTTTGATATCCTTAGGTCTGGTACCTACCCAGTGGCATCGCCTGGCCAGGACGATATCACCGTTAAGGTGGGGCGGAAGTGGTCTGTTTCTCCTCAGCCAGTAAATAACCTTATTTTTTAAATTGGCCTGCTGTTCACGATTACCTTCTGGCGGAGGAGGCACTCCTGTGAGGGCTATAACATAGTTTAAGCATTCAGGAGGCAGATCTGCGATGTTCTTTGTTGTTCTATTTGGTGGATATGGAACGGATGGAGGGGGTTTTAAGTTAGTACTCTTAAGGGGATGGGTACTTTGGGGATTTATAGGGGTATTGGGTTTTTCTATGGTCTTAGGTTTTCCTAATGCAGTAGTAATTTTATCGTTACCATTATTGCTAATTTTGGCATATGGTATAGGATTCCGGGATGGTATTGGTGGCCCGGCTGGGGATGGTACGGTTACCTTAGAGGTACCAGTCATAGTCTTAGATCTTTTGGGTTCTCCAGTAGGCTGATATAAAACTCTAGGGGCATTCGATTTCGGGCAAGGTGACCCCAGTTGTCCTTGCAGAATTTTTTCAACACTCTCCCCTAATCTTTTGATCCTTTCCGAAAGAGGGAGGATCAATGCCTTAATAAGACAATCAATGTCATCCAATAGTCCTGCATAACTAGGTACCGAGATGGAGCTGGAAGTCATCTCTTTCACGGCGCCTACAACCCCACCCTTATTTGGAATAGTAAATATAGTTTGTGGCACTTGATTGGGAGGTTTAGCACTCTTTTTAATTATCAGCTTCTTTCTTCGCTTCCTTGGTGGAGAGCCAGAAGAGATTTTACTGGCAGGAGGTTTAAAGCTTTTAGTAGTGTCCCTAAGCAGTGACGATATAGACTGGCCTTCCGTAATACACTTAGTATGGTGGTCAGGTATGCTCGGTGTGAACACGGGAGATGGAATGCCTGGGTCATAAAGAAGGGCTGTTTCTACAAAGGGGGTACTTAGATCTATTGTCTGGGTATCAGGTACCTGGGAGTGAATGGAGTCCGAGATAATAATATCATTCTGTGCAAAGGAGTTAGTCTGAAAGATAAGGGGAATATCTTCTATGGGAGGTGAAGGATTGGCATGTTCTAGTGGTGAAGTTAAATCCATGGAAGTAGAAAGGGATGTTGTTGTCGCGGCTAAAGGTTGAATAGGTGTTAGTTTCAACTTGTCAATGGAAAGGCGTCGACCCGCCCGTTTCTCGGCCAAAGAGAGCTCCCGGTCTACATCAGTCTTAATTTTGCAAAAAAAAATTGTCCAAAGGGCCTAGCAAAGAAGACCCTTGTATGGCCTGTGTCTGTGATGGCTCAGAGGTAGACATCACTAAGGGTGGAAAAAGGGCGTATAAAGCAGAAATTATAAAAAGGAACACTTAATGGCACAAATGATGACAGCAAGGGCAAATAGAGTGGGCCCAGCCCGGCCTCTATCGGCCCCGGACGGCCACAGACGGTCCCGCCCTTGTCCCGGGCTTCTCCCGGCACCCTCCCGCGCGCTCCCGCGCAGCGGGATCTACGCCTACTTAATATAACTCCCTGTTGGAAGGACTAACGGGCGGGCGGGGCCGGCAGGAAGAGCAGCCCAGCTGTTCCTAAGGGCGCGCCGGGACTCCTGGTCCTTGGAGTCCCAGGCAATGCTCGCAGCCCTGCCGGTTACCCACTGAGTGCCCTGAAGAGTCTTACACCTATCGCCTGTGTCCGTGGGCGATGCGGGACCCGCGGAGCGAGTCCGGCGAGGTCCTGAACTGCGGGCTTGACGAAAAGCAGAAAAGAGCAAGGAAGCCTGGTAATGCGCTGCGTCCACAAGCAGCGCGGTATGCGAGAGGGAACTACTGAGATTAATTTATAGGATGCCAGCGAGAATTCTGCCTTTCACGGAGTTGTTTTTTTTGCATATTTACTTTACCTATATTGATTTGCGGCAGATGGGTGAGATCACTTGTCCAGAACTATGCCCTCTTTTTTTCATCAAGGGTAAAGGTTGGATTGAAATCTAGATGTCAAAAGTTTAAATACCTGCTCTTTATTAACAATACCTCCTCTCCTTCTACATGCATTTAAACTGAGAAGGGATAACCTGCATACACCCTACAAAGGAAATATCTTAACCGGGCTCCCACATGACACGTTAAGGGAATAGAGGCCCAATTAACACTTACAACTTGAACATCAGGTTTTGGTCCATCACTGCTAATATTTGAAGCCAGGGTACTGACTGACCCAAGTGTCTATGCTCTGGGAAAACTAATAAACCAATAGTTGTAAAACAAGGGAGATAATTCATACATCTTTTGTAACAGACACCTAATGTCCAAATACTGGCGTTGCTAGAAATTAAAAATCACGCTTATGTTCTAAGGTTTATATTGTGCCTTCTAAGGTTTATATTGTCTGTTGTACATGACACAAGGGAATTTATGGAACAAAGGTGCTGAGAAAAGGACAATCTGTCAAGATTCCAATATATTCTCTTTCTCTCGCTCTCTCTCTCATGTCCAAAACTGACAGGTGGGTATCTTTGGTAAGATCTCCTAACCTCACCTGTGCAATATTTGGGTTTTGTCTTTGCAATTCGTATTTTTTCTACATTCCATCTATATCAATTTTCAGAGTGGTTTGTCTGATATATTTTGCCTTTCAGCAATTTTTTTTGAGGCATTCACACAAGTTGATGGTTTACAAGAGCACATAGTCATGACAGATTGTATACCATCTCGTTTTAGATTTTTTTTCCATTAAGTTCATAAAGAAGGATAGAAAAGTAAAAAAAAAACTATAAAGTACCTTCGAGAACCCCTACCGCCGCCCCCTTACACACACACGCACACACTCGCTCACTCACTCTCCAGGTTTAAAGTGAGCATACTCCCTTCTTTATTATTGACCCAATTACCCAGTCAACTCCTATCGGGTTGTTTCTATATTAATAGTTTAGATCAAGAGCTGAAAGTCTGTGTGGTCTGACTGAACTGATTTTGGGTTATATTAAATAGTCAATTAAAGAGTGTCATATTTGTTTGAATTCATCCCATTCATTAACCAGATCATACATTATCTTGTCAATGGCTAATATATTCAAAAGTTTTAAGTACCATCTCTAGATCGTGAGAGTGTCTGACTTTTCCGGTCTGCTACAATTAACTGTTTAGTAGCTGCCTGTAAGTGTTGGACTAATGCTTGTGTTCACTTTGTCATGCCTCACATTTTATGGTCTCTGAGTTCCAATAGAATCTGCTCCGGAGTAGCGATAAGTGACTCTATTAGTAGTCTTATGCGTGATACGACCTCTTTCCAAAAGTGATGCACCATATGTGACGGGTAGTTTCTTCCTTATTAGAGCTTCTCCAGTACATCCCTTGAGGATTTGGAAACGTCTATTTTAATCTTTACGGGGTAAGATACCAGTGATGCAACAGTTTGTGTCTTTGTTCTGTGTGTATGATATTTTTATGCTCTCTGGTTTGGACCTCTCAAAGTATTCCTCACTCTTTATTAGAGAGCCAAGTTTCTTCTCTCGTTTTGTCTGGAAACCTCCATTGAGGTAGTGCCTCTCCTGTCTTAATATCTTATGAATGACAGGTGTTAGAAATCACCCCCTTAGATTCTGGACATGGCTTTGTATATTTTCCAAATGTTATGAGTTCTCTTGTTGCAGTCCGGTTTGCGTTGTAGGAAAGATTTTATATTGACTCTTTCACACATGTGACTCAAGATCAGGTTGTCCCCATCCTTCCGTCTTTGGAAGGCCAGTAGTGTGTTAGGTTGAAAGTCTAGATTTTGATGAATGGGTGTAAATCCGGATAGGTATGTCGCAAGTTCTAATTTAATGTCAGTCATGTCCCATGTTTTCATTATAGTGTTCAGTTTCATTATAGTGTTCAAGGTTTCACTGGCAGGCGTTCTTGAGAGCCTGGTGTCTTTTGATAACCAAAGGACATCTCATAAAGTTTTGCCCCGTACTGCTCTATCCATGAATACTCCTTTTTAGGTTTCGCCTGGCGTCGGAGCTCCTAGCTCCGCCCAGGAGAAATCTTATGTCCCTACAGTGTAGGGCTTAGTCCCGCCCTCTGTTCCATTGGCTAGCTCCATAAATGGAGGCTAGCCATTGGAACAGAGATCTGTCCGTCATGGCCGGACCAGATTCGTGGGCGTTCCGGGGATTTTTACTCATCCCGCCCCTTTAAGAACATCATTGCGGCGGTGGGCGGGTTTACTTTTTTTTTTTTCACAATGTTTGTTTTCGCCATTTCGGCGAAGATGGCGGCCGGGCAGTGGCTTGTTTAAGATGCTGCAAAGTGTGTCCCGACCTTGCAGCTGCCTTTCCCCGATGTCCCAAAGGTTCTGCGGCGGCGAGTTCACGAAGCTCCGAAAGCGGAGCATTTATTATGAATGCCCTCCCTCGGGTTTACTTTTTTTTTTCTCAATGTTTGTTTTCGCCATTTCGGCGAAGATGGCGGCATACATACAGGGAGCCCATTGCACACTGTGCGCGCTGCTGTGATTACCCTGCCCTGCAGAATTGATCGTCGCGGCTGGGGGTGAGGAGACCGTTTCCGCGAGAGCCATGGACTGTCAGCGCTGCAGCTGGAGAGACAAGGGTATTGTACTGGTGCTAATTGCGCTTGTGACGCCTCGCCCACTCTGTTTTTAAGCCAAGAGACGGGTATTTATTTATTTGTAAGCTCAGCAAAGGAATTCTAGCTCCTTATTTCTGTGAAGAGGATGTAGCGTTACAGAACATAAGATACCGTGGGTTTCAGCTAATAAAACAGTTAGCATTGATAAAAGGCATTGAGGGATGTCATGAGTGAATGTTTCTTGAGACTGAGCGATTTTAATTTCAAATTCATTCGATTCAATCTGAGGGGTATTCAGCTTGTTTAATTGATGCTAACCTTTAGCCGGTAGTGTTGAAAGAGTGCTGGGTTAATGTTTAGATAGTCAAGGGCAGGACCTGAAGTGGACAGTGATTCACAGCGTAGAGTCATTCAGTAAGTGTGTTAAACTCCCCTATCTGGTTCCGATAGCATCTACATCTGCATTTACATTTGGGAGGGTTGATAGTATGCATATTTTCAATCTATATAGGCAACATTTATATACTACCCTCGCCATGTGCCCTTTGCTACTTTACGTTGCAAATCCGTGTCCCCAGCTCACTGCATAAGTACCCCCACCCCCTCCCCGGTAGGAGACACTCAAATAACTCCTCAAATGTAATTCCTATTTAGGTTCTTAATTTCGAGTTGTGGCAACCATTTCCTTAGTGCTCTTGTTGGTGGAAATGTTTATAAGATGTTAAATATAAAAAAGACCGATTTTTTTTTTTTTTTTTTTTTTTTTTTTTTTTCTCAAACTCCATTTAACGTTTCCATACTTTTTCGATCACATTGCACAAACTGATTTGCTTGTATTTTTAGGTGAACACATATAAAAGTATACGTATTAAGAAAAAAAACGTAATTGTGATTTGTAGGTATGTTTGAGCTTTACAACAGCACAGTGATGAACTCTAAATGACAAGATTTGGTCGGAGTGGCTGTGAAAGCCTTGGAAAACTTCAAGCACTTAAATTTCTCTAACGCAAAAGAAGCTCAAATGATTCAGTTGATGGCGACCAGTTCTTCCACTGTCCTAGTATTGTATTGTAATTGCATTTATATATGGCTTACTACCCCTGACAAGGTGTCGAAGCGCTTTTTCGGAGAGTAGCACGCTACTCCGGGACCCATAGAGGATTAGTGTTCCTGCAATCCACCAACAGTGGCAGCCTGTCTGAGGGATACAAGAGGTTATTCATGGAATGTATGCTTTTCCCTCCTACACTGCTGTATGTCCCTTTTTATCTGCTCTGTACACCCCACCATCTACAAGCCCCACTATCTACTAGTTTCAAAAAGGTTGTTGTCTCCACTCCTAACTTTTGAAGACTTCTGGGTTTCCAGCTTTGGACCGCTCATAGACTTACAGGATTGAAGTACTCCATCTCAGAATCCCTGGGAAAGTGTAAACAAAGCACTGATGCAGAGCAAGAGTTTGTAGTGTCATTGATGGCATACTCACCTAAACTACCATCAGTGAGATGGAAGTACTCTGTACTCCTCTTTCCCAGAGACTACCTACTGTGAAATTTAAATGGCAAGAGAGTTAAGGCCAGGGAAACCTTGACGGGCTCTGCTTTCTCAACTACTTTTAACTGATTAAAACAAATATACTGAAAGACAAAAAGACTGATGTGAGCATATTTATCCTTCTCAATATGCCTTACATATTTAGGTCTCAGCCTGCGATGGCTACGCAGACATGCACAGTCTGGCTGGCGAGACTTAATGAGATAGAGAGAATATCACAAGCGAGGTTAAGCCCCGACCCTCTTCTCCATTGGCTGGCCTCCTAAACGGTGGCCAGCCATTGGAGAAGAGGTCCTAGTGACTTCTTCTTTCTCTTTAAGCCCCGTCCTTTTCAGATTGGGTCACCACCACATCCATCACATCCACCATTACCACATCCACCACCACATCCACCACATCCACCACCACCACATCCACCCCCACCACCACCACATCCACCACCACATCCACATCCACCACCACATCCACCACATCCACCACCACCACATCCACCACCACCACCACCACATCCACCACCACATCCACCACCACCACCACATCCACCATAACCACATCCACCACATCCACCAGATCCAACACCACCACATCCACCACATCTATGTGTGTGTGTGTGTGTGTGGCTCTGTGTGTGTGTGTGGCTCTGTGTGTGTGTGTGTGGCTCTGTGTGTGTGTGGCTCTGTGTGTGTATGGCTCTGTGTGTGTATGTGTGTGTGGGTGCAAATGCAATAGGTCTCGCATTTGCGAGAGATTAAGCTATTGGCATTGTAAATGACAATGCCATTTATTTATCTGTTTTCAAAACCAACACATAAATAAAAAATTTGCCATTTACAATGCCAATAGCTCTAACTTTTGCAAAGGCGAGACCGTTGCATTGTAAATGCTTGTTTGTCCATTTCTTCGATAGTACATGCATGAAGGTGAAGCTGCTTCATGGTAACTCTTCAGATTGGACATCGCCAGTCTACCTCTATCCCATGGCGCCATTATTATTTTCCTGGAGAGTGGTGCCTTCTTCCCGTTCCATAGAAATATTTTTTTTGGGGTGTTTTCTGGAAGGATAAAATTCATCTTTGGGGTATAAGATAGGGCATGGCCTGAGATAAGTATATTTTTATTTTTTATTTTTATTTCTATAAGTCCTTTCCAAGAGACTGGGAGCCAACTACATTTACTCAGATCCTGCTTAATATCTTTTACTAATGCTGACCAATTATCAGGGACCATCTTTGGCAGTGATGGGGTGATGCTGAGTCCTAAATATTTGGTGTAAGAGCTGGCCCATCGAAATAGAAGTTATTTTTTTAAATCGCTTCACTTCTGTTTGTGTAAGCATCAGTGCAAGTGTTTCAGAATTATTTGTATTTAGACAAAACCATGCTATTCCATAAACAGTCTACTTTTTGCAGGAGTCGTGTGTCAAGTCTTGGACAACCATCACTTTACAGGTTCCACTTTGACTGGTCTTTTGTTTGCTCCTCTCTGCAATAATTAATTTATTCAGATGGTATGTGGATATCTTGGCAAACACAAGGAGATCTTTGCCACAATGTCCTGAGGTCTAGCTTTGCCATAGAGCTCATCTGCCCTCCAGCCCCCCCAATTCTATAGGGCTCATTCAATGCCTTTAGGGAAGACTGTCTTTTACCTAAGGTCTTTCTAAAGAGCTGTTTCAAGCACTCCGCCACATATTCTCCTTCTCCCTTTTCCATATTACAGCCTCTTAGATTGCCTGTCTGGACCTATTTTCTAGGTCTTCACATCTATGCATTAGTTGTTTGATCTGGGTCTCCAGAGTAACTATCGACGTGGTGGCAACCTAGCTCATGTTACAGAGGAATTGCATTAATTGCTCGATCAACGAAATTCTTGAGTCCATGGCCTGCTGATTTCGTTTGATGTCTGCTACATCTGATCCCAGGCATGACCTTAGTTAGCCAGGCCCACCTACCAAAGTTTTGTCTCAGTCCTACTTGAAATCTGCGAGATAGCACTGGAGATTCACTTCACAATGAATATTAGAGAGCCAGAGAGCTCAATATTCTAAAGGGCTTAGAGGAAAAATGGAGAAGTACACCCTCCTAATTTATGATACCAAAACACGTTTAAGTACTCCACTACTAGTACAATCGTATAAACTGATAATCTAGAAAAGGAATGGTGGAATGTTCCTAACATAAGCATACACTTAAACAGTGATAGAGGAAAAAAACTCTTTTTGTTTTATTTTCCCTCACACACCCTAGTAGTGTCATGCTTCATCATCGGGACACCACAACCCCTATAAGTCCTGGTGGACTTACTCATCAGGACCATATAGTGATTACTCATCAGGACCATATAGTGATCCCTACTGATAATAGCTCAGTTCTACAATGATAAGCCTACTATCCTACAAACAATACAGCAAAAATAAGCTGACTGTTTGAGCTTCAGGGCATGAGCTGGCCCTCGTGAAGCATGGTAATTTTCAATGAATACCAAAAATATTGACCTATTGCGGTCTTCTCTTTGAGTGACTTGTCTTCGGAGCAGCACGGGGGTAGGAATAAGGACAAGCTCTTATGCCGGTGATTCGACTGCGCTGAACACCCTTCGCCTGCAAGCTCATGGGCATTGAACACTCATAAAGAGAAGACAGCAATAGGTCAATATTTTTGGTATTCATTGAAAATTACCATGCTTCACGAGGGCCAGCTCATGCCCTGAAGCTCAAACAGTCAGCTTATTTTTGCTGTATTGTTTGTAGGACAGTAGGCTTATCATTGTAGAACTGAGCTATTATCAGTAGGGATCACTATATGGTCCTGATGAGTAAGCAGTAGGGGACTGCTTACGAAACATGTCGACTAGGTAGCAAGCTATTGCTCTACCTCACATTCCCCTTCTTAATGTTCCCAGCTAGAGAAGTTAATAAAATATATTTTTCTACTAGGCCAGGGAATTTTTAATTTTTTGTAATTTTTATATTCTCTGCACTCACTAGTAAGGTCCCTACACTTCACTGACACCCCTACACCTACACATAGCCTTTGTCACAACTTAAGTGCTCCCGCGTAGTTCGTTTGGTCGTAGCACGCCCCGCCCCGTTATAGGGACGGGAAGACCCCTATGATGAAGCATGACACTAAAGGATTTTTTTAGTGTGTGAGGGGTATTTTAAAAAGCACATAGTGCTCTTGTCTTTCCATACCTAAGAGAGAGCCTAGTATCTCACAGAATCATTCACAGAATAAAAAACACTTAATTTTTTTAACACCTCGTCACATTGATAGAATCTCATTGTTTATATGATACTGCTAGGAGGGTGATTCTATCAGTACCTCTATGCTTCCTCTTTTTGTTTTGGCCCTATTCCTTATTACCGGGCAACATGAGATATACCGTACTTCTCATGGATTGCTTTTCAAAATGGATGTATCATGCATTTGTGGAGTCACCAGACAATGAAACAGTTGTCAAATTGTTGGAACATATTTTAATACTGGAGGGTGCACCTAAAAATGTGCTTACGGACAATGTTACACATTTTATGTCTGACCACATGAAGGGACTTTTGGCTAGTGTGGATATCAAAGAACTCACGATAGCTCTATATTCACCTTCCTCTAATGGTCTAATTGAGTGTGGCAACCGAGTCATTAAGGAAGGTGTACAGACGCCCCTACCTTCATAGTTGGATGATGGCACGTTTTGTTTTTCAAAACCTTCGGGCGTATAACACGTCTCCATCTTGTACCATAGCTGTTAGCCTTTTTTCTTTGCTGTAGGGTAAGGATGTGCATAAGCCATTGTTTCCATCATGGTTGAGTGAAAGAACTCACAATGCTGGGAGGGTCTGCATTAATAGAAAAGACATAGCCTCAAGGTTGGTTGGTAAATAAGCGAGGATGAAGTAACATTTTGATTCAAAAACATGGTCAAATAGTAGTAAATCTGGTGGTAGGTGATTGTGTCATGATTAACAAATCCTGTCGGGAATTAGAAAGGGGAATCAAAATGTACCCCTGTACAAGTGGACAGGGTCAGTAAAGGCGCTGTACTTGTCTTGGGAAAGGTTAGTGGAATAAGAGGCAGCTAGTGAAACTTACGTATGAGCAAGTGATTATTGTGCGCAAGAGGAAATGTCTTTTTGAAAACTTTGACTGGGAACAATGGTTTCAACCCATAAGTGCTCTGTCAAACAAGCATTGGAAATGCAATAGGTCTCGCATTAGGAAAGTTTGAGCTATTGGTCTTATAAATGACTTTTTTTAATTATTGTGTTTTTGAAATAGCTAAATTAATAGCTTTGTCATTTACAATGGCAATAGTTATAACTTTCGCAAATGTTACACCTATAGCATTTGTAATGCAACATGTTTTGTATTTACGTGACTTAAATGTATTGATATTACAAATAACAATGGCTTTTAATTTTGTAAAATGATTAATACTTAAATAAATTATTTAATTTGTAATGGCAATAGCTTAAACTTTTGTAAATAACTTTTGTGAAGATTATGTTCAGTGTTTTTTATTGTGACGAAAATCCAAGAACTGAAGTGAAATATTAACATCGTTTTGTGATGTGTAATAAAGCTTGAAAACAGCTTGAAACAGGAGAGGGTTGAGTGAGGAGAGGGTTGAGCGAGGAGAAGGTTGAGTGAGGGGGGTTTCGGCCAGCTCTCTTAATCCAGTGGTCTGTTATTGTCATTCATATTGTTCCTCTGTCTACTACAAAGTACAGCATGAGCCAGCGGTTCAACCCATTCAATCTATTGGCTAATTTGACTGTGTGTGTCTGCATACTGCCCTTTGACAAGGAGCACATCCACACACAAATTAGTTTCCTTGAGTGACTGGGACCACTGCGGCAGTGTGTGCTTTTTGAGACAAAAAATATGCTTTTGCTTTTACCGATGGATTGAGCAAGTCGCACTCCTTTACCAGACACAGTGAGTTGTCTGGTTGTTCCCTTTGTTGAAGTTATTCTGCTTGAAGAGCAGGGAGAACATTTAGACTCTGAGTCTTAAATACAGGAAGGCTAGTCTGAAACAGCGCGGTGTGTACCAGCCTAACAGCTTTCCAACATACATAATGCTTTTTTTTTTGCCAGAGAAGTCGGTGGGACTGATTGTAAGCCCCGTTTTAAAAGAACCGTTTGCAGGAATCAAATTTTTTCAGTTTAATATGTCATGTCCTGTGAATTTCTGAAAACTTGACATTCATAATAATCATCTAAACAAATTCGACCAATTTTCTTGTGCTAAGAGTAGATGGTGGTATATACCTGTGAATTCATTTGAGTTTGCAGTAGATGTAAAGTGCCCGTTCAAATCCCCGTGCGTGAAGTAATGTACACTTTTTGTTTTATAGATCCTGTAACATTAGTAGGTGTATAAAACAAAGTATGTATAGCTTTTAGTGAAATATATATGTAATAACGTTAACCCCGTGTTTAGTTTCAAGATCTCTCTGGAAAACTAACTTTTTTTACCTTTCCCCTTGACTGTGCGTCAATGCTGCGAAATACTCTGTTAGACCTGCTAACAGGGCACTGATCATATGCCAACGGCGCATGCAGTGATAGGTTTGATGACAACGGTGCTCCAGCAAGCTCTTTAAACAAGGAGGGAGTGAGAGAAGGGAGGGGGGGTGAGAGCGGAGAGCTGGGGGTGGAGGAGCATGGAAAGAGACAACAATATGCTTCTGGCTACACAAATGGCCCACAATGTTTCCGTATTGCTGTGCGGCTGATTTTTTTAAATCGCCTGAGGCATGAAGTTTGTTCCGTCTATGTGCGCCTCAGAGGCTGGATAGAAGAATATGCAAGAAACTTTAAAAAGCAAGTGGGAAGGGGAGCTGCGGTGCGCTGCGAGGCAGTTGGGTTCCCGGAAGAGACGCAGCTAGGGCACAAATCCACTCCTGCACTGGCGAGAGCTGTGAGAAAATGCGCGGCTGACATTTGAAAAGATAAAACACAGCAGGCGCCTGGTTGATGAAGGGACACATGCTGTGTGCTTCCTGTAGCAGCTGGTCGAAGTGTGGTTTGAGAAATGCATAGCCGTTGTGCCTCCAAGAACAGCTTTAAAGAAGTGGAAGTACGGTCAAAGTGGGAAAAGCTGGAGAACGTATCACGTGCACTTAGACCGTGTTTGTGATTAAAAGTTAACGCAAGCCCAAAAAATGCATTACCGTTGGGGAACGTAAAAAGTGAACAGCTTCTAACAAATGTTTTATGTTTGGGGAAGTACGGTTGGAGAAATGCGTAGCTTTTATGCCTGCAACAACAACTATGTTGCAGTCAGTAAAGTGGGTTAGCATTCCACGGTGCACTTAGACCCCGTGACTGATGAAAAGATAACTTAAAGAGAAAACAAGTTAAATAAACGTGGCCGCGAAAAGGTAAACAAGTTAAAAGAAAAGGAGGCACGGCCTGCCGGCCGTGAAACTGAAAGCACGGCCGGCCGGCCGTGAAAGCCTTTGATGCAGCAGGGGGGCGGAGCGGGAAGAGCTGCTGGCGGCACCAAGCTGGGCAACAGATGGCTGGCGATTTGATGCTGTGCACGCGCATTTTAACTCATTGCGCTTGCGCATTGAGCTAAAAGCGCACATGCACTTCATCAAATCGCCAGTCTGGTTAAACTCTGTTTAAGCCCCTATAGTCTCGCTCTGCTCAATGCGCATGTGCATTGACCGGCGAGACCTAAAAATGGCGTCAGCGCAGTAGGAAGTCACGTGTGCTGATGAGAGTTCAGTCTACGGATGGGGCGTGGCTTGGCGCGCAAACGGAATGGCCGCCTGATTGTACGGCTCCCGTTCCCTGCAGCTTTAATCCTTCACTTCTCCTCGTCACCTGAAGTGCAGAGTCTCGCACAACTAGCGGGATAGGTGCAGACAGGTCGCGGCTACACTCGGTCTAATTCCCGGACCGCTGGCAGACATCCTCTGCAAGATACAGGCTCTGCAGGATCCGCCGGCGTTACCCCTGGAGCTGCTGTGGTGCGGCGGCTGTCGCTCACGAGAGGCCGGTGCGCGCCGCACGGCAGCAGGCCCTGGACGGGAGACCGGCTCCGACGAGCTGCTACGATCCTTGCTGAGACTCGGCCCCCAGCCCCTGCCCCGGTCAACGACGACCCTCGCTGGAGCACCGCAAGAAGCTGAGCCCTCACGAACGTTACAGGCACTGTACCTGCTGGTAGCACCACTGGACAAGAACTGTGCCCCTCGATCTCAGGTACTGGGCATGGCGGGTGTGGAGCGCTCGGCCTTGTTGAAGCTGTGACTGCCTGCACGGACCCTGGCGCTTAGTCGCGATTCACGGGCCGCGCCATTACTGCTTTGCCGCCAATCTGGTGCACTGAGAGAGGCACATATTAATCCTTGGGCTTACATTTGGGGAAGCAGTGCCTGGTCTCCACGCTGACCTCCCCGTGGGAGGCGCCGTGCTCCCCCCTTCTGTGACTCTCGTGCTGCTGGTGTAAATTGCGAGCTCGACTGTCCCTGAGAAAGCTCTTGGTGCCCAGGAGGCCTGCGATACCGGAGGCAATAGGTGCTTCGAGGGTGCTGGGTGCGGGACGATTTGCCGCCTTGATCGGACAGACGATTATCCTTCACTATCTTGGCACGAGCTGCGAGGGTGGCCCAGGAGAGGCGCAGGGGCACGATGGTGCGCCCAGAGCACCGCCAAGCGAAGCTCAGCTTCGAAAGCGTCAAGAAAGGTTCGAAACCGGGCACGGCTGAGCCCGGACCCAGTGGCATGGGGCTCGTGGATCCACCCTCCCCCTCTGCTGAATTGGATATGCACCGCCTGTTTCAAGAAATGCGCCAAGGCTTCGCTACAGTGGTGGAGAAGGTGGACGGGATGTCCTCCAGACTGGACGCCCTGGTGCACAAGGTTGATCGGCATGAGGAACGGATCACCGCGACGGAGCAACGCATATCGGACAATGATGACCTCACGGCCACGCATACCTCTCAACTTGCCCGTATGGACAATCTTCTCCGGGTCATTGCAGCCAAGAATGAGGACTTGGAACCCCCAGCAGACGCAATAACATCCGCGTCACGGGTGTTCCGGAGTCCACAGACACTGGCAGGATGGAGATCTTCGTCGAGAAACTATTCCGAGCTTCAATTTGAGAGGATGCCTTCTCCCCCCAGTTTATTGTGGAGAGGGCGCATAGGTCTCTGGCCCCAGTCCCGAAACCTGGATTGCCGCCCAGACCAATCATTGCTCGCTTGCTCAATTACAGAGATCGAGACGTCGCCCTAAGGGCTGCCCGAAGCAAGCAGGCCCTACACTACAATGGGATCACCTTCTCTCTCTATCCTGACTTCACTCCCCTTGTGCAGGAGGAAAGGCGTAAGTTTCTGGCTGTTAAAAAGAAATTGAGAGAGGCTCAGTTGGACTACGCATTGCTGTACCCGGCAAGGCTGAGGATAACTCACCAGGGCAAGCAACGATTCTTCACTGACCCGCACAAGGTTGAGGAATATTTGAAAATGCTTCGCAAGGCGCAGAGGGACAGACGGGACGGCCATGCGGCTCCTGAAGAGGAATTACCCTTGGAGGTCGACGGCAATTGATGTGCTGTGCTCAATTTGGACTGATTCTGAATTGGAGTAACTTCACTTCGCCAGCCTCGCTGCAGCTGACTCAGATGAGACTGCTGATCCCATTGGGAGATGAGACTTTCTGCCTTCTAGTGATCGAACACTTGCAGGGACCTGCTGATGTTACCCCTACGGGAGTACCCCACTTTTGGAAACGAGTTGAGGGTGTTTTGGGGAGGTGGGAGGGCGACGGGTTGTATGGCTGCTGGCATGATTGGGATGCAGTAGTGGGAGGGGGGTTGAGTATTTTTGAGGGGGGGTTAAGTTTATTGAAGACAGTGACCGGCTGGTTGGTCATTCTGTTGCGTGGTGTTCTCTATGTTTAGTCGACACTATGGAGCTCACGGTGGCAGGGCTTATCTTTACGATTTCCTATTGGTGATGGCGAGATCGGGGGCTGATGCGCAGTTGAAATGCATTTCCTGGAATGTCCGAGGGCTCAATAATGCTAAAAAGTGCCGAAATGTTATTGCATATTTAGACCGTCATCAAGTGCACCTTGCCATGTTGCAAGAAACACACGTTGCTCCACAGACGCGCCCCTCTTTTGGTTGTAAATGGGCTACTTCTCGAGCATTCTCATCTTACTCCTCGTATGCGAGGGGAGTTGTTATCCTGATTAAGCGCACGCTGCCCTTCCAGGTATGTGGTGAATTGGCAGACTCGGAGGGCCGCTATGTATTGCTGTGGGGGCGGTTAGGCCGTGATACTATCACCCTAGTGAATTGCTATGCACCTAATTTGGGTACACCACTTTTCTTCACCACACTCTGGGGTAAAATCTTGGATATAGGCTCCAGGCATGTCATATGGGGTGGCGATTTTAACTTGGCGTTGGTACCCCGGTTGGATAGAGCAGACGGTGCAATTTGTTATAAACCCAGATCCAGAGAGGCGTTAGAGGGAGTGCTCTCTGAGGGCAACTTGATGGACGCTTGGCGGCAGCTGCACCCCAACCATACAGAGGGGACCCACTTCACGTCACAGACAGGGACATGGGCGCGCCTTGACTACTTCTTTCTGCCTGTGGAAAGCGCCGGGACACTCTTTTAGAGTAGCCGTGCGCTATATAAACTTAATATAACATAACATAACATAACTAGAGAGATATTTGCAGGGGTCAAAGGAGTAACTCACCTTCCACGGACATATTCGGACCATAGCCCGGTCCTGCTAACCCCCCTTGTCCCTGGCTGGGACAATCCTAGACCACACTGGCGGCTGCAGCCAGCGGCCCTGTTAGATGCGGTTTTTCGCACTGAGCTGGGCGATGAGATCGCCGCCTTTTTCCCTAGGAACAAGGGTTCTGTTGACTCTGTTGAGTTCATTTGGGAGGCATTCAAGGTTACGATAAGGGGCCATTGCATTTCGAAAAGCTTCAGAGTCCTGCGTGATATACAACGCATGATCCGGAAACTTGAGGACGAGTTGAGGAGGTTGGAGGCCCGGATGGTGGAGGGTGATAGCACTGATGCACACGCAGACTTTAGAGATAAGCTCGCGAAATATGAGGAGGAGGCGGAGAGGGAAGCCAAGTTTCGAGGCAAATATTGGCAGGCGAGGAAATATTGTGAGGGGGACAGACCGGGCAAGGCGCTCACCATGTTGACACGCGCACCACACGCCAATTACACTATCACCGAGGTGGTCACCGACCAGGGTTGTACCATTAGAGACGCTGATGAGCTACTTTCAACATTTGTCTCTCACTATCATGCGATTTACACCACAGATACATCTACAGATGTCCAATATGATAGCTTCCTTAATGACATAGCCTTGTGCTGGCTTAGCGACGTTGACAGGACTTTTCTTGCTGCCCCATTCGAGCTGGAGGAAATTAGGGACGCTATCATGTCTCTCCAAAATGGGAAGGCACCCGGGCTGGACGGCCTCCCTGCAGAATTCTACAAGACGTATGTAGACATCATGGCCCCGGTTCTGCGCGAGGTTTTCGAGGAATCCCTTGCTGATGGGGTCCTTCCCAGCTCTATGCGCGAAGTCGTTATCACCTCACTGTTAAAACCTGGCAAAAAACCCGAAGCCTGCGACTCATACAGTCCCCTATCACTCTTGAATTGCGATGTCAAAATACTGGCTAAGGTGCTCGCCACTAGACTATCACTACTCATGACTCGTATTGTGTTACCAGATCAGTCCGGCTTTGTCCCGAGTCGCTCCACCTCCCATAACCTGCGCACCCTGTTCTCCTTACTCCACACGGTTCACCCTGACCTCCCTGTTGCAGCGATTTTTTTGGATGCCACTAAGGCATTCGACTCTGTCGAATGGCCTTACTTGTTCACAGTTCTGACCCACATGGGGTTCCCCCAACTTTTCATCTCCTGGGTCCAGTTGCTATACACACAGCCCACCGCGAGAGTCCTGATAAACGGTCGCCTTTCCATGCCGCTCGCAATCTCTAGAGGCACCCGGCAGGGATGCCCGCCATCTCCTCTTTTGTTTGCGATTGCCGTTGAGCCCCTAGCTTGTCGACTTCGACAGCTCCATAGAGAGGGTGCGATTCGGTCTCTCCAACGCCAAATTGACGTATCGTTATACGCAGACGATATGACGCTATTTGTTAAAGACCCGGTACACAACCTGAACCCCCTGCTCAGAAAATTTGTTGTGTTTGGTGGGATGTCTGGTGTACAGATGAATTGGGCGAAATCCCAGTTCTTCCCACTTACGGATTCGGTAACGGACTTTCCTCTGGACTACCCTCTAGAATGGTGTCGGACTGAACTTCGATACCTGGGTATCCAGGTTTCCCGCGACAAAGATGAGACGATCCGATCCAATTACAGCGTCGCAGTGACTAAGCTCACTGCGCTGGTGGACCGATGGATCTCCCTTCCCATCTCCATGGCGGGTAGGGCGTCCCTTATCAAAATGGTGGTGCTCCCACGCTTCCTTTATCTTTTTCTAAACATACCCTATCACCCGGGTGCCTTCTTCTTCAAGACTCTGAAGTCAAAGCTCTGTCGCCTTTTCTGGGGTGGCAAGGGCCCGCGACTGAAATGGTCCATGCTGACACAGCCATACGATAAGGGGGGTTTTGACCTCCCCGATTTTTAGGTCTATTATCTATGTGCCCAGGCGCACTACGCCTATCATTGGCTTCGCCCTACTCCCTATATGCCTCAGTTGGCGGTGGAGGACTGGATCGCTAGTCCCCTGCCTCTAAATGGCCTCCTACATTGTCCACCCTCGGTCATCACGACGCCATATACATCTGTTACGTGCACTATGGACGCGTGGCGCCGTCTGGCTAGAAAGCTAAACTGCGATTTGCTTTACTCTCCCCGGATGCCACTGGTGTACCACCCTGAGCTTGAGCTCCTGCAGGAGCGTGGGTTCCGGACGCTTTGTGAGACTCTGCGAATCAGTTGCTGGGGCGACCTTTTTTCTGCGAGCCGCTTTAAAACTGCGGACGCATTTTTTATGACTCATAATCGCACCCCGCTTGACGTTTTTTATTATCTGCGACTGCGTCAAGGTATGCGCGCAATCCTTCCTGACTTCCCGGCGGAGCCTGAGCTCACGCCTCCACTTCACTTCCTTTTAAGCTCGCAAGATGGCTCCCACCTGGTCTCGGGTATGTACCGCCATGCGAGACTGTGCGGTCTACCGCCGGAGGCCTCCGTGAGACGGCATTGGTCTACTGAGCTGGCTGTTGACCTGACTGATGCCCAGTGGTCCTACTGTTGCGCCCTCACAGCCCGTATATCGGCTAGCTGCAGGCTCAAAATCATACATTACAAATTCTTGCAGCGCTTATACTACACCCCAATGAAGAAATACAGGTTTCAATTGTCTGACTCTGACCGTTGCGAACGTTGCCGGGCTGAGCATGCCGACTTCCTGCACCTCGCCTGGGAGTGCCCCTCTGTGCAGGCCTATTGGCAACAGGTACATAGCGCCCTTGAATCCATGACCGGGATATCTATACCGCCAGACCCGGTCCTGATGCTGTTGGGGCACACACCACACGTCCCGCCGACATGCAGGAAGTTCGTGGACGTTGCGCTTCTTCTGGCAAAACGGCACGTCGCTTGTAGGTGGGGCCGTGGCAGGGCCCCTAAATTCAAGGACTGGCTTGCTGACATGACATATAGCCAGGATCAACACACAGTGTTCACGGAATTGCTCCCACTATCTAGCAAACCGAAAGACATTTGGGGCCCCTTGGTTGCCTATCTTCACGCCCAGGTGGCCCGAGATAATGATTTGGAGGGGGACAACCACCGGGATGATAATAATGATCAGTTATAATATCTCCCCGCTCCCTGATGAGCTCGCTTTGGTTTTGCTGTCAATGCTTCTACTGTGTATAGCAAGTGAGTGTTCCCATCGTCCTCCTCATTGATCCGGTACTACACGCTGTTGCCCTATGCTCTCGTGCCTGACATAGATCACTGTATTTCTCTATATTATGCTTCAGCGTTCTGGATGGTTGTTATATTTTAACACTGCCGCCTTGCCATTGAACACTGTACAGGTTCCCTGCCGTACCACTCTGATGACCTTATGTACATTTTGAATTGATGTGCCATGCTGTAACTGATATATCTTTTGAATGACACTTACTTTCCTTTATGATCCAGCCACTGTACTGTCTTCCTAGTTTCTTATGTATGTTCTATGTTTTTCTTGTTTTTTTTTTATGCAAAACTTCCAATAAACAAAGTTTAAAAAAAAAAAAAAAAGAGTTCCGTCTAGGGATTGTGTTTGTTTGCCTAGAGACCCTTTGGGGATAAGTTCTGTGATTCTCGTACCAGAAAGGTTCTCAAGATGTTTGATGATTATGTACTTTCATACTTGTTGTTTGAATTTACTTTCGCATATTTCTTTATGGGTTATTTCGTGAAGCAGTCTGTATTCTTATGAATTGTTACTTTGTTCGTTTTGTTTCATTTGTATTTTGTTTTTATTTTTATAAGGGGGAAGGTGATGTGGTAAAATGCATTGTGGTATGTTTTTCCATGCGCGCATGTGTACATAGGCATTATTATTTGAGTTGCCATACATGCTTCACGAACGGTCAGTGGGGATTCCAGCCACATTCCTTGAGAATCCATACTGGCTGGATGCGTCACATCGTGGGTCTTTACATGTATAGAATTACTTGCAAACATGCTTTGCTCTGTGGACAATCCTCTTTGTTACGTATGTGTGTGTGTATATATATATATATATATATATATATATATATATATATATATGTGTATTTCTAGGTCTAAAGAAAGTGACATGGTTCATGCTTGACAGCTGATTATCTGGCATGAAAGCTCATTTGCACTGTCTCTTTAAGCAGTCGTGTAAGTGCTTCAAAGGAGACACAATGTACCACTTTTAATATTGACTAACTGATGGAAGTTATTGGCTTTTAAGAGAGTATTTGTGACATTATTTATCCTCAAAGTGTACCTTTCGAGAGACCTTTTCTTCTCACATCTAGCTGGTTAAAAATTTGTCTAAATCATCCCATCCCCTAAACATCCCCTTGTAATAAACTAAGTAAAAATGCGAGCCTTCCATGTGTACACAGCAATTCAAACTCTGCTGTGGTGAATGTGGATAGTGTTCCGAAGTCACTACAATTACCTGACATCGGTGGAATCATTGAGTCAGCTGCATCAGACCTGTTCACCGAGTACTCCTTTGACCTGATGTTGCTTGACAGATCTTTATGGTTTCTTTCTTTTTCTTGGCAGCTGTACAAGAGCTTGAAGAGACTTGCCGAACTGCCCATAACAGTTGACATTCTTGTGGTAAGGCTTGTGTGTTACTTAATTTACCTTTTGCTTTTGTCCTCTAGCCGTGGGTTTAGCAATAGGCTGAAGTTGTACCCACTCTTCTTTCGAAAGTGGAGATGCTGATAATATTAACGTTCAGGGACAACCCCTTCACATGAACAGTAAACACTGTGTGTTTGCTTTGTTGCTGCTGTCCCTTTATCACAGTTCCCCAACAGTCACATACGTCTTGGTGAAAGAGGTCTTCATTATTCCTCCCTAATGCCCTGTCTTGAGCATTCATTTTATTAGGCATGGCCAGCTGAAGTGTGTGTTTTTTCTTGGAACAATGCATGCACCCTTTTGTGGGTGGATGGGGATATATATTTTTTTTGGAGGGGGGGGGGGGTGGTGGAACAAAGGCAATCGTTGGAAGGTAGTGTACCAGACCCCCTGCTTACCTATAGTCAATAAAATGTCCAACAGTGTGGCTTTGGGCCATATTTTATGCTTGGCTTTGAAGAGTGACACTGGAGCCCTACGTTTTTTGAGCGGTATGTTCTTCATCCTCTAGGTATCATGCTGTTTGAGGGCTTGTGTCCGAGTCATAGACTCTAGTTTGCATTCCTATTTGTTATGCTAGGCGTTATGTGATTAACCTGGGTATTTTACCAATTGTTGATCCAGAATGTGTGATAGTTTTTCATCTTGAACTTGTCTTCGGCCAAACTTTCTTGAAGATTCTACAAAGTTTGACTTGTGAATGTTCAGAGCTTTAATATTTTCTTCATTTGCAGGAAACTGGTGTTGGAAAGACTGTGAACAGCTTGCGGAAACACGAGCTGGTGGGAGAGTTTGCAAAGTCCCTGGTGGCGCGGTGGAAAAAGCTGGTACCACAGGAAGCTGATAGGTATGTTTAACCCTTTGTTTGTTCTGATAATTGTGTGAGGTCTGGGGCCGTTGCTGAATGTCAAGTATGTGTGGTTTTTTAAGCAGTAAGAAAAGCAACCTTACAGGCGTAAGGTGGGTGACTTGAGCACTCCTCTCTGCTTACAAAGAAGCAAAATAATTTCAGAAATTCAAAGATATTGAAGTCATCAAACTTTTCAAAGTTTTATTCACTTTGCGTTCAAAAGCATGTAGTTCCTTATAAATCAATCCATAGTGATTCTTTCAAAAAACAAAGTTCCTGAAGTACGTGTAGAAATCACTCCTAAGGTTTTTGTAAAACATTTGTGTGTCAAAACATGTATTCTTAATGTCCCCGATGCATTTCGAGCTGCAAAGCTCTTCTTCAGGGGGGTCAATGTGTTCTAAAAGAAAGTGGAAAGGAACAGTTTTACTGGTCAGGGTCCGAGTGTAGAGCAAGGTATAAGAAGGTTGAGATGTGTAGCGAAAGTTCGATGACTTCAATATCTTTGAATTTCTGAAATTATTTTGCTTCTTTGTAAGCAGAGAGGAGTGCTGAAGTCACCCACCTTACGCCTGTAAGGTTGCTTTTCTTGTTGTTCATTGTCCAACCCCTCCCGGACAGCAGGGGTTCACCCTGAGCACCCTAACACTGAGTACCATCGTTAACCACACTAATACCTTCAATCACCTTGGAGTGCAGCGGACCCTCATTTTCAGTCAGTTTTTTAAGCAGTGCCACACCGATCGTTTACTGGTTCCACTTGGTACTGACCATTTTCTCGGTTAGGAGTGTTGTCAGCTGGTGAGTTTCCCAATGATGAGAGCCCAGGTGGAGTATGGAGGTCCTGCTCAAATATGCAATACCAATGTCTGCCTGAATAGCGAGGCATTTGTTAGTAGTTATGAGCATACCCATTGTGCAGCCTCTTATTCTCAACACAAGTAGCTGTGTGTTTAGTAGTTGTAGGTTTTCCGATAGACCCAATGGGGGGCTTGTGGTGTATTGGGGACAGTGTGTATGGGTGTTTATGTGCACTCACAACAACAGTGACATCTCTTCAGTCTGTGGTTGCCGCCCTGTCTCTCCCTGTCTTACTGTATGTGAGCATGTATCTCTGCCATAACACCCATGTCCTTGCCAATCTCGTCTCTGTTTATATATCCCTAATCTGATGTGTATCACTGCCCACTGTGTCTATAGCTCCATCCTCCAGTGTCTGTGCCTTTTGACTTCCAGTTTGCGTTTGATGGTGTTTTTCAGTGTCATCTGAGTGTCACATACGTGTCGATACAAGTGGTAGTACAGGTGTTTTTGTAGTTGTTCAAAGTTCTGGTGCCTGTGCTAGTTTGGGTGCTAGCTACATTTTATTATCAAGTCCTCCCCTTTACGAAATAATAAAGTTCTTTCTGGTTAGTAGGCTGCAGGCCGAGGTTATGAGAAGCGACTGAGAACAATACTGAACATCAGCACCCAAAATCAATCTAGGGGAATGGCCTGGTTTTATCAAAATTGGAGCTTAAATCAAACCAAGCAATTGATCAGCAATGACAGGATATTTTTGGTTCTGCCTTAGTGGAACACACAGAGTAATGATATGTTAATGCCCAACATTTTATATTGGCACAGTTTAGCTGTTTTAGAAGCGTATTTTTGCTTTAAAATAATACACAGGCACATTTCGCAGGATCTCAATTGCTTACTAATGTTAGCTGCCAGATGTAACTCCTTTAAGCACATCGGCTTATTGGAAAGTGACAAAAAGCTTGTCTTCTTCCTCCCCTTGTTTAGTTCATCCTGTGATTTGGTTAGTCCCCCTTGGGTTCTTCATCTTACTCCTTCCTCACACTCCTCCAAAATGTTTTTATCTTTCTTGGTTTGGCTCTTAACATTTGATTACTTCCACCTCTAACATTTTTTCCCCACCTCGCCTTACTTCAAAATTCTTCTCATCCACATTACAAATTAAATGGATCCTTTACCTGTCTTTGTTTCCTTCTCTCTGCAGAAATAATGTCCATTCTGTGGAGCGGGAACTTGACCGAAGTAGTTCTCAAAAGCGTGCACGAGATTCTTCTCCCCAGGATTATGAAGATGAAGGGGAAAGGCAGTACAGAGCTGCAGTCCAGCCCGCTCGCAGCAAACCTATGGAGCAGGACATTCTGGGCAAAAAGAACAGGAAAGATGCAGAGCGTGTTCACAGAATGCAAGAGGAGGACAGGTGGCAGTCGCCACCGCATGCCCAGTACTCTGACAGGGAAGATTCAGACAATGAACATAGCCATGTGGAGGAAGCTCCTGACAGCCCACCACTTATTTACATAGACCAACATGAGCCTGAACTGAACAGCTCTCACCGCAAAACTAACAAGAGCTATTCCTCCTGGGATCCTCTGTCTGGAGGGCCAGATAAGGGTTACCGGGAGTCTGTAGACAAGTCAGCACAGCGCCACAACAAGGAACACAGACCTTCACACCGCGAGAAACATCGCACAGAGGACAGTCAGAGCCATGAGAGACTATCCAAGCCCTCTTTGAAGGAGCCACACAGGGAGCAGTGTTCAGCGGGTAGCAGCCGAGATAATCTTCAGAACTGGCAGAGTGGGGGTCTTGATGCTAAGAGGGTCCGAGGACAAGAGCACATAACGCCACCCAGCATCTCAAAGAAAGAACAGTCTTTTCCACACTCTGAAGATAGGCGCGAGCATCCTGTTGCACCCAGCACATTTAAAAAAGAGCGGTCACAGGTGCATCCCGACGAGAGTCATGAGCTTGTCCGAAAACCGAAGCACCGTGATGTGGAAAAAAGTAAAAGTGATCGTACTTATCTTGAAACGGAAAGTCGGAGTGCAGATCATGAGAAGGCCCGGCCTGAGCGGGAGGGGAAAAGTAAGAGCCATTCCACAGACACTAGCCCACCAGAAAAGAAATCTGTTAAATTTTCTTCTGTTGTAGACGCTGACACGGACGATACATTTGAACAGCCAACTATGTCCTTTGAGTCTTACCTGAGTTATGATGTTCCCAAAAAGAAGAAAAAACCTGTGAAACCGCCTATCCCACAGCCACCCCCTGCCCCTGCTCCAGCAAAGGCGAGCAGTAGTAGTAGCAGCAGCAACAAACAGAATGGGACAAAGGAAAGTAACAAATCTTCACAGACTAACAAAAAGAGTTCCCATGTGAAGCGTGAAAGGACTCCTTCACCCCCTCCCAAACCCAAAAAGGTAAAAGCTTCTGGAATGACGGCTCTTCAGGTTCCCAGATTATGTTTCATTATTACCCAGTCATATAGCCACCTGATTGATTGATTGTGGGTTTCTAAAGCGCTAGAATCGACTCCCGAAGGAGTATCTCTGCGCTGTAGACCGCTGGTGAACCCGTCCTGGCTTTCCCTGTGAGATGGTCCCTACTGGGTATCTCCAAGGTGAAACCAGGCATCCCCGGTGTATGTGGGGGGCCGTTGTGGAGATGAGGCAAGCTAATGCCCAGAGTTGCCAAGTGTGATCCCTAGTTAGAGTAGGCACTGAGGCGAGAATTATCGAGTCCGTTGACCCTGGTCAAGACCCTGCCGCGTCGGGAATTGAACCCTGGTCCCGGGCCGTCCTCTGCTCCCGGGTCTGCCACCTCTAACCAGTGAGCCACACCACTCTGGTTGGGTTGCTGTGCCACAGGAAGCCCTTAAATGGCTTTACTTTTCTCTTTTGACATGGAGGGATAAAGCTACCTACCCTGATGTTATTTTTTTGTTCCTGGAAAGCTTAAGGTTTCTGCTTGTAGACTGCTGAGTGTCTTTGATATTTTTTCTTTCCAGGAAAATAAGCCTGCTAACCTGCAATGTGATTGTATGTTTAATACGCAAATGAAGTTATCCATTGTCTAATACCCCTTGTCTTGCACCCAAGGAAACTTGAAATGGAATTGGTCACTGCTGGTTATAAATGGTCATTTTAAGCCACATAACAATTTGACTTCTGTGAGCAAGAATATTTTATTTCTGTGGAAAAAGTAATCCAACAGTGAAATTTGTATAGTCCAAATACACTTGAAAATAGTTGAAACAGTTTCAGGAAACACAAGTGCCTTTGAAAGACAGAGAGAAGACTGCCTGGCTAGATCGGGGTCAGAAAGTGTTTGGAAAGAACAATATAGGCATTGCAAATATGGAGTAATTTATTTTTATTTGATTTGTATTTTTTGATTTTGGGTTGTGGAAACAAGGCTATTCATAGAGTCAAACAATATGTAATACAGAGCCAGAATACATTGTTAAAATAAGACACACCACTTCTATAAGGATATAGTACTATAGTACATTATTGCACAAGGGTGACGGCTACATCCCAATTCACCATGGATAGCTCTTGTAATGGGAACTATGGATGGAAAGATGATGTTCTGAGCTCTAAGGTTATATTTAGCATGTGGTACATTTGTGTTTTTAAACTTCACTATTGAAAATAAAGCATTGAGTTAGGAATCTCCTAGCTTGATTGCAGGTCTTTGTTAGAACAGTTGGGGTGCTCTGTGTTGCTTGTTAATCCATAATTTGTCTAGTTCTCTGTTGAAACAAGTATATTAATTCTTAGCAAAAGTCACTTTTGTTTTAATTTTAGTTATGTTGGAGGCATGGTCCTGTTGTCCTGAGTTGATTGCTATCATTGCTGAGCTAAGAGGAAACTCAGATTTGCCCTTAAACCATGCCCTTTACAAGTAGAATCACTTTATGTAATTTTAACAATTTTAACAAATAATCTGCAGTGGTAACGGATTCGATTGTAGTGCTCCTGCATCCTTGCAGACAGAGAGGCGCATGAGGGAAGGGACAGGAAGCCAGATGTACAACCTTTTTTTACGGTTGCAAAAGGGAAATCGGCCTGTTTGCGACTGGAAAATTGGTATGCCCCACATACAAACCATATTTTGCGACTGTAACCTATTACAGACTCACAAAATAGGGTTTGCGACTCACTCCTATGAATGGGCTTGCCAAGGCCGTCCCTTCCTAATAGCGACTCGTACTTCAATGTACAATTGTTTTGCGACCCCCAATTGCGGTCGCAAAATACTCGTAGTTTACTACCTACTTCAAGTAGTTGGTAGGCCACTCGCAAACGGGAAGGGGTACCCAGGGGACCCCTTCCCCTTTGTGAATGGATGTGAAAATATTTTCTAAGAGCAGGCAGTGGTCCCACGGACCACTGCGTAATCTTAAAAAATGAAACCAGCGTTTCACTTTTCTTTTTTAAATGCATCCCGTATTTCTTTAAGGAAAACAGGCTGCATTTGAAAGAAAAAGGAAACAGCTTTATTTAAAACGCAGTCACAGACATGGTGGTCTGCTGACCCCAGCAGCACACCATTCCTGGGAGTGCCAGCCATTTCCAATGGGGTCGCAAATTGCACCTTCCTCATGAATATAAATGACACATGCAGCGTGCGACACCATTAGGAATCGCATACAGCGTCTGAGACACTGTTGTAAATTATAATGAGTCGCAAAAGGACGCAATTTGCAACTCACAAATTGTAAGGGTTGTCTGATATTGTGGTAGGCAGAGTCCCTAGCAGGATGAGTGACTACGCCCTGTGCTCTACTTGCTGCTTGGTCCTCGAACCTTTTTTGCAGGAAACCTGTTGAATTCCTTCTTTCAAGGAGTACTTTGCTAATTCTTCTCTTTCTTCTCATTTTCTACCACCATGAAGAAAATCTGCTTGCAAGCAAGTTTTGATCAGTCTGGTTGCCCAAGGAATGTAAAAAATGTAGCCATTTGCAGTGGCGGCTAGTGCAAAACTCGAGTGGGATGGGTGGTGGGGGGGAACGGGGTTGACCCTTACTTTGTCTGGTGGAGTCTTAGGTCTATTACTGCTTGCACAGTCTTTTCGCGATATGTTGGATTCAGAATATGAGCATCGTCTGGTACTTCACTCAGGATCTATTTTTTTGCAGCGTTTTGTGCATTTTTTGAGATGGAGTCTGTTATGGCTCCTTATGAGTCACACTGTGTTAAGGTTTTTTTATTTTATTGTGTCCTATGCATCAATTCTGATTGTCAATTGTGTGCCTGCTGCTAATGTTTGATCTGTTGTGTATTGCGTGTGGCTTCAATCAATACCCTGCCTGGTATATTTCTGTGAACCAAATCCATTACTTCGTCTTTTTTTCTGTGCGGATCATTGCTGCATTTCATATTTTGTTAGAGGTTGAGTCCATTACTCTGCTGAGTGGTGCAGCAGATGAGTGTTACTTCATCTGCAGCATCACTTGGGCTGATGTCTGTTACAAGGGGCTTGGTGAATTGCTCTTGGTCAAAACAATTATTGTGCCCACAGCATTGCTCATGTTCTTGTATATTAGGATGCCCAATTCATGCTTTAGGGTTCAGCTCCTTATTGCTGCTTGTGCATCACTCAAATCTGTTACTGTCTTTTGAAATGCTTGGATTGATTACTTAGGCTAGTGCTTTTCTCCAGGCGGAATCCATTACTGTGTACCTGATGCCTGTTTTTTCCTTGCAGATTAAGATTGATGCTGTGCCAGTGTTACCAGATATTCCCTTGCCCCCTATACAGCCAAATTATCGCCCGTTGCCTACTCTTGAGACAGTTCCCTTCTCACCACAGAAGAAGAAAAGTAAGTTGTGTACATACTATGAATAATGAGGGAATAGGAAAGGAGATGAGATATTTTGGGGCCCTTTAGGTCTCTTGTCCCTCCTTCTTTTCTTTCTGCATCTGTAGTAAAGGTTTCTATGCACAGCCCATGATGCCTTTTTGCCAGAGTTATTAATTGGAGTTTGTGACAGCTGTAATGTGGTGACCTTGCTCTCTTCTTTTCCTATTAGTAGCCCCATCAGTATTGGAAGAGGATGAGGCTGGCTTTACTGGGCGCAGATTCAATTCCAAGATGCAAGTCTATTCTGGCACGAAGACTGCCTACCTACCTAAGATGATGTCACTCTACGAGCAGTGTATCCGTGTGCTTGCAAATAACATAGACTGTGAGTATGGAAGCTTGTTATCCTCTGACTATCCCACTTGCTTGTCTTTAATTCTGTGGAAGCATGACCATCCTAAGCCAACACCCTCCTGCCCTACAGCAGTTCATGCTTAGTTCATTGTACCTGTAGGGAAACATGCTTGATGTACTGTATCTGAGTGTAACCCTCGATCAGTTAGATTTGGTACATGTGCTGTTTGCATGTTTGTGTGTCAATTTCCAGACGCTCTGTCTCAGTGTCTGGCATTAGGATTTGCTCTTCAATGCATGTGAGACCCGGAGCTATAGTAGGCAGCATTTTTAATGTGGTAGCAATTACAGGCCATTTTTAGGTGTAGCCTACCAGGCAGCACAAGCTGTCTTGTTTCGAAATACCTACTATGGACAGACATTCAGCTCGCAGTTTGTTGACTTTATTGCCGCTGTCATTTGCTTGTTTCGTATACAATGACTTGTCTTACTCTCTTGTGTTTGCCCCTCCCCTAGAGAAAAGTCTCTTCATGATACCTTTTATTTTCTGACTGTATTCTTCACTGCTCACATTTTTAGGGATATTCTTTTTAGGGCTCGCCCCTCGTGATGCACTTGGCAGCAGTGCTCGCGCAGGCGAGCTGTTTTGTAGGGGGGTTTAGAAACGGACCCTGGAATCGCACACGCACATGTGTGTGCTTTTCCTTTTGGGTTCCGCTATTGGGCTTTGTGTGCGCGTGTTTTTTTAACAGAGCACGCTATAGGCCAAAGGCGGGAGCATTGCTCCGCTTATGGCCTATTGGTGTCTGTTACGTGCACCAAAGCCCATATGTCTTCAATTATCATGCCCAGACACGGGCACAATAATTGAAGACACATGGCTCGCAGTGGCGCGGCCTTTTTTATTTAAATGTTTTCTATGGAAGAAATACACTCAAAAAGGCTTGTATCTAATGATGACCTGGAGTATTCCATTAACTCAGCAAGTAGTTTCTGCCAATAAAGTAAGTGTGAATTTCATCACGACTTTGCAACAGCATCGAACAACAGTAAACTATGCAAACGGTTTTCTGTGCAGGGGGCAATACAATCATCAAAATCTAGGGCACAATTCGGACGCTCGTTTTTTTTTTTTTTTTTTTTACATTAGTGATCACTTTTGCGATCGCTTTTTTATTTAAATGCTTGCTATGGAAGAAATGCACTCACAAAGGCACATATCTAACGACGACCTGGAGTTTTCACTTAACACAGCAAGTAGTTTCTGCCATAAAGTAAGTGTGATTTTCTTCACGACTTTGCAACATCATCGAACAACAGTAAACGGTGAAAACTGTTTTCTGTGCAGGGGCAATATAATTATCAAAATCCAGGGCACAAATTGGACGCTCGTATAAATAGTGAAGTTTAGAGTATTAGCTTCCTATTACCATGCGGCCGAGAGATAATACCTGGTGCCACAGCGCTGCTGTTTACATTTCGAAACGCTAGTCTTAGGTGTGCCCGGGCCGATTTTTGATCTCAACCCAACCCTGGGTATCGGATACGAGTGGCGAGGGGAGCTACGGGAGGGTTGGGGCTATTAGGGGGGGGTGATTTGTATTAGAAGGATCAAAGTTGGGTGTCCCAGAGGTATTTGGGAGTTTTGCTGTGTATGCGTAAGGTTCAGTGGCGGCTCGCAAAGGTAACGCTGTGGTGCGGGGAGGCGGGCTGGGTGGGAGGGTAGTGGAGTACGGCATACGACTTCAGATGTTTATTTATTTATGTTCACCTGTATGTCGGACACCACTACCCCAGCCCTGCCCCCCTCCTCACTGCGTTACCTTTGCAAGACGCCGCCACTGTTAAGGTTCCATTTTAGCTTTCAGCAGTGTCGACACTCTAGACTGCATACATATCTTGCTGAGTTTTTGCTTTACTCTTCTAAATGCCTTTAAAAATTTAACAAAATACACTGATTGTATCTGTTTCTTTGTGAAAACCTTAATAAAAACTTTGAGAGAAGAAAAAAGCCCAGAAGGGAACGCACTCTTCCACTGGAGGATGCAACATTCTTTGAGCAGGCAGAGCTGAACAGCCCGTTTCAGATAACAACATGACATGCTCTGTTACTGATTGCACTGACCCTTGGTCCACTCAGCAGATCCTCCATCATTAATCCACTTTAGCTCGTTAGTGAGAGTCGCCATCAAACTAATAAAATATGTCCAGGATAGCAGGACCTCCATAACTGGACCATGAATCTACTACGAAGGATCTCAACCCATATACCTTTAGCATATTATTTACAAATCTCAATCTTACCTGATTAGCTTGTTTGAATATCCATCACCAGAGGCAACTAAAACAGAAAGCTGCAGGAGGCTGACTTCCTTTTATGTAATTGGGTAGGAAGAGGAAGCCTGCCATTTTGAGGGGATGAGAAACTAGACTGCAGGATGTTTTAGCTTTGAAGGTTCTGTCTCCAGGGGTTGTTGCTCACATAGTGAAGACTGTGGCGGGCGAGACAGATGAAGAGGTAATGCACCAGCTGCTGCGGTCTGAACTAAAGCGTCCAGTCGCATGATCTTTGCAACATTCCACTTGTCCGTGACACACAAAATTAGGGCAATTTGTGGCATTTGTTTAAGCTTGCTCGATTTATAGTTGCCTTCTGTCCTCATGCTCTGTTACACCTTCAGCCTTAGGTGTTTGGCTTCAGCGGTGTGCATTCTGGGATTTGTAGTTTTGTTTTGAGCATTGCACCCATAAGCTGAATAAGCATTGGCAAATTCAATAGGTTTGGCTTGAATTTTGATTCCAGAAAAAATATGTTTTTAAAGCCTATAGCAGTGGAAAATGCAAAACAATAAGTATTGTTTTCTATAAAGAGTGCATCAATGGGCTACATAATTTATAGCGTGGTGTTTCAGTGTACTTTCAAAGATGTAAAATAGTCCTTCATGCTTGGCGGTGCAATCACTTACCAGGAGAGGAAACGACACACAAAACAGCCAATAAATAGCATTTGATGAGAAACTGTTATTCCTGGGTGGAGCCAAGCTCATTAGTGGTGTTGTAATGTTAGTTCACGCAGACGGCTGATCCGTCAAGCCAGACATGAAATCCCAGTATGTTAACTGCTGAAGACTAAAAAGCCAAGAGGACGCCTCTCGTTTATGCCTAAACGACTCGGCGGATGAAAGAGGGGGCAGCCTACGTGTCCGCGGGGCTTTAAGTGGGATGACAAAACTGTGTGGGGGCGGGGGGGTCTCGTAAAGGGGCGTGACCGATGTAATTAAGGTGTTTGCTTAAAAAACGGAACTTAAGTCTGTGCTCAGCATAGTGTGGCTCCCGACTGTGTTTTCCTGCTTCTTTTATTGCCTCCAGATCTAAAACACAAGTAACATTACACCTACAACAAGCCAGGACTAATGGCTTTGTCAATGGTTGTTAGTGCATAAGATAAATAGGCAACAACTACGGCCTTGTCGTATATAATATTGAAAATGCTTCAGTTCTGAAATGATGAAACTGTGAAAGTACTAAAACAAGTCTTTTTGACGTTACATCAAAGGCTTTGAGCAGTAGTACTGCTGCAGAATTTAGATTTTTGTTCACCCCGAGGATGAGGGAAAAACTGGAAAGCCCGATAGGGACCCGTCTCGGCACCTGCTTTTAAGGACCCGGCCCACTTAAAGTCCTGCGTGTGAGTAGGCATGCCTGTATTCTTGTAAACATGAAAGCACTGCATATTTTGCCCCATAAGAAGAGGCACACCTTGAGTGAATGAAGAATAGTACTATATTCAGTCTGAAATCAAAAGATGTTCCCAGTGCAGGAAGTTTGCAGTAACTCCCTCCCCCCTCCTGCTGCCTTGCGTCTGTGAGGTCGAGCACAGAGTGACCGTGTCCGATGAGCAGAACTGTAAAGTTGACCTAGGATATACCGTGTAACCTCTGGTGCACGGTGCGCCTTTGGGCATCGTTTGTCAGTGACATGTTGACTCATAGCTAGTATCTTCCCCCAAATTCCCATCCCTGCTCTTCTGTAGAAGAGGCTCCTGTTTGTGCACTTTCTCAGCTGGGAAATGATCCCCTCTTTCCACCAACTGCCGAGCAGTCACCCCCAGTCCCCTCCCCCATCCCGTCACCACTACAGGATACTTCAGAAAGCTCAACGAGTTTCCCCGGCAACCACGCCTTGTCTCCGGCGAGCTGGGGGTTAAGTCGGAGAGGCTTATTGTATTACTGGGGTGTGCGGCGTGGGTCCGCTGTCCTCCCGTCGTGTGGGAGTTTGGACAGAGGGGCGAGCGAGGAAGAGGCGTGAAAGGCCCGAGGCATCCCAGGGCAGAGGGGTACCACGGACCTGCATCATGCACCTGTCTCCAGGGCAACCAGGACTGCTTCTGGGTGTGCTGAACTTGGTGCCTTTGAAGTGCACTGCATGGCGGTGGCAGAACACCCCCAAAACTGATGCGGGGTACGAAGCTCACCCCAGGCCTCTTTCGGTTCACAACTCCATTTCTAGCCAGCGTGTGCCCGAGACCCACAATGGATATGAGCCAAGAAGAACAAACAGGACCTTGCCTTTTCCAGGTACTCCCCACCTACGTCTGTAAGTAGAAAATCCGATTTGTGACAGGCCAGCGCCTTCCAAGCCCTAAGTCTGCTTTAAAGCTTTAAACGTCCATGAATTCAATGAGAATATTGCTACCATATTTTGCAGATATTGTAGACTTGGTATCTCACCCTATGCTAATCCTCAGTACATGCACACCATATTCTAGTATAGAATTCATAAGAGAACCAGCAATGCTTCCGTAGTGCTTTTTAGGTCGAGCCTGGGCAGCACATGCACTGCTCTGTGAGGCAAGCTGTATTTGAGTATGGAGTTGAAGCTCCGCTCACTCTCCCCCATATTTTTCATTGGCTGGTTTCATTGTCCTTTGTAAATGCTGGCTTATGATTCGTTAATAGGCTTGTTAGTCCCTCCTTAGTACTGCCTTGTCTTCATTTGTAAACTCCCATGTGGACTGGTCCTTTTATTTCTGTTGTTACACAGTAGGTCTTATTTAGTCTGTAAGCACTATTTTCTTTAATGAGTTTCTCCTACTGTAGGTACAACATACTTTCCTGCAACATTCAGCGTGCCATGCGCACCTTCACTTCCCAAGACGTCCGGGACAATGGCGGCCGCTTCTTTGAAATGAAATAGGTCTTGCATTTACAAAAACCTGAGCTATTGGCACTGTAAAGAACAATGCCTTTATTTATATGTTAATTATCGAAACTGATCAATAAAAGGCATTGCCATTTACAATACCAATAGCTTAAACAATCGCAAATGCGAGACTTATTGCATTGCAAATGCTTGGTTTCTTTTTCATTCGGCACTCCATTAAAGTATGTGTTGTCTAAATCGCTCCCATATGTGCTTCACCCCCTCAAATACCTGTAACGCATTGTTTCTCCCCAGTCCATCCAGCTTTTCTGTAAAAGCCAGCAGCAGGCATTTTTTGCAGGGATATGGCTTGACATCAGGCTTTCAAAAGAGTTGTTTTTGTTTCATTGCCTGCGTGTCACATTTTACAAAAAAACACAAGCTCTGGCACACAAATGCTTTATTGTATCTGGGGGAAGGGCCATCTGATGCACGCCTGCCACTGGTGCCTGAGGCAGAAGGTGTACTTGGCATGACCCTTCTGGAGGCCCAAAAAACTGCTCTTGGGACTCCTACAGAAGACCAAATGACTGGATCCTGTGGTAGTAAATTAGGCCTTGGCAAACGCTTCCCTTTTCAATCTGACACTTCCTTATTCTTTTTAATGTCTGGTCTGTTTCTTGAGTGGAAAATATTCAAAAAACAAACCATGGCATTTATAAAAATTTTAAATTTGATTTCGGTGTAAGGTATTGTGCTACCACAAAATGTTTGCTTTTTCTTCCAATATATTGAAATGCTTTTTTCTTTTTGTAAAGACGAGAGGGAGACGGGAAAATACAAAAATACACCTTTTATTTAAGTGCTAAATAAAAACCCACTGATGCGCAGGAAACACTTCAAGCTTGACCAATGTCCAACCGTTTTCTCCACTCCCAGCCTCCAGAATCCTAAACACATCATTACACTCTAAGAACCTTTATGAGGTCATCTAAATTCTAACATAATACCATAGAAATAAAGGTAAGACACAATACCACATGTATCCTTTTTAAAACAACAAAATTAAAAATGCTGTAAATAAAATTGAAACTTAAACATCTAAAATATAGTCATCAAACTTCTAGGGCAATCTATAGTTTCTTTTAAGTGATGAAGCAGTTTCTTGAACTAAAGATTTAGTATCACAATTTGTTTCTTCATTGGATTGAGATGTGGCATTTGTTTCTTCATTAGGTTGAGAATTAGCATTTAACAAAGAACTCGAATTCAGATCAACCCATGAGCCACCATCCTCCTCTTTATCAAAAAAAATTCTTGCCCTGGTTTGAGAATTACAACAGAACTTTTACTCCACCACCCCTTATCTTTGAGAAAAACAGACGAATCAGTAACTCTCTCAACCTTGTAAAGATTTGTGAATTTAGAAGAACCCTTGCTATGAAAAGTGGGTTTACAATAAAAACCCAATCATTCACTTTAATGTCCTTACCTCTGACTTTATGAAAAGAATCATAATAGCTTTTACCAGATATGCGTGAATCTGAAATGTTCTCCTTAGCCTTGTCAATTGCAGACTCCAAATTATCCATATTATTAACTTTTTTGAACATAGGCGTTAATAAGTATTTTGCTTATCTCCCTCTCATTAAGAAATAGGGTGAAACTCCAGTGCAAGTATTTGGAGTAAGATAACTCCAAACTTTTTCCCTAAAAAATTCCAAAACATCTAAATTGCTCTCCAACACTGCCTGAATACCCTCTTTTAAAAATCTATTAGCCCTCTCAACTTGACCATTAGCACGAGGACAGTATAGTGGTGCCTTTTCAGATTGAACCCCAAACTTGTCTAGAAATGATTTCATTTTGTTTTAAATAAACTGCACCCCATTATCCGACAGAATAGTATCAGGAGCTCCTTCAATACTGAAAATTTTGTCTAAAAATTCAATCACAACATCAGTTACTGGATGCTCAACAAAAGTGTAATAAATCCACTTTGAGAAATTGTCAACAACAGCGATAGAAAATCTATTCTCCCTGCCCATACATTCAAACGGACCAGAGAAATCAATAGAAATAGTATTCCAAGGACCATCAGGAACCTTTTGAATAGATAATGGTTGAGTGGAAACCTTCCAATGCTTATCCGACTTCACACACACAGAACAATTATCCACCATTTTCTCAATAAAAGCATCCATACTAGGCCACCGATAGTGTGCTTTGAGTAATTTCTTTGTACCAGAAACACCCGGATGTCCAGAATGAGTTAACTGAACCAATTTATTCCTAATACCTATAGGAGGAACAAACAAATCTTTCCTTAAAAGTATATCATTCTCAATGCTGAGTTCTTCAGCAATCTGTGCAAAACTTCCACAATGAACATCCAAATTTTTACAAGAAGGCCAACCATCGGGCCCACTCACGAAAAGGGACACCTACTCGACCCGATGTTCTCCAACATCCCCCGCTTTACAGCTAGGCCGGCCCTTCCGCTTCCATGGTCAGACCACTTCATGGTATCAGCACTCTGGCAAATTGATCCACCGCCTACAAGTGCCAAGCAGGCCTTTCTAGTGGATAGAGCTTGGTCCAGACTCACGGTTAACAACTGGACCGCCAAGCTGGAAGACATGCCCCCCCTCCTGAGTCGGACCCAGTTAAGGCTGATGCCAATATTAACAATTGGTTATCTGCTTCTTTGGACGCTCTTATCCCCAAAAAGAGAGTTCAAAAGAGGGAGAAAAGAGTAGGTTCTGCTCCGTGGTACTCTGTAGAACTTCGGACACTCAGGAAGGGGTGTAAAAGGTTGGAGAGGTTATGGAGGAAGAATTGGGAATTATCGAGGAGAGAAGATTATCGGGCTGCAATGAGGGGCTATAAGTCCGCCCTTCGACAGGCGAAAGCCCGATTCTTTGAAGATCGTATTAAATCTGCCTCTAGTTCTTCTAGGGAGAGTTTTAAAGTGGTTAAAGAACTGCTTAAAGTTCCGGAGCCTGCGGCCACTTATGACAAACAAAAATGCACGGAGCTTGCTGAGTTCTTCCACACAAAAATTGAGAAGATCCTAAATACCCTACCTCAGCCTATGCTGTCTCAGGATAATGGGAAGCAGATTTTGGGAAGTCTGGTTGGAGAGACGGCTTTCCATCTTGATTCCTTTGGCCCAGTATCTGCGAGCGAGGTAGCCAAAACCTTAGCATTGGTTAAAAGTGGTTCCCCCATGGACCCGGTTCCCATGAGGTTCCTTAAACAGGCATCCATTGTGGCTCCCGTGACGGACCTAATGAACGCTTCTTTTGTCCAGGGTGTGGTGCCACCTACCTGGAAAACTGCTGTTGTGAAGGCTCTTTTAAAAAAGCCTAATCTGGACCCCACGGACCTGTCGAACTTTAGGCCCATCTCGCTGCTGCCGGGCCTGGGCAAAATCGCGGAACGGCTGGTCAACAAGCAATTGTCAGCCTTCTTGGAGTCGAATGGACTCCTCCGGGTTTCGCAGACCGGTTTTCGCCCAGGTCAGGGCACCGACACGGCCCTTTTGGCGGTCGTCGATGAAGCTAGACGGATTCTGGATTCAGGAGGGTCAGTGGCAGTGATCCTCCTGGACCTCAGTGCGGCGTTTGACACCGTGAACCATCAGGTGTTGATTCGGCGGCTGGCTGAGGTAGGGGTGTCAGGGGTGGCCCTGCAGTGGCTGAGATCTTTCCTTTCCGGACGATCTTACCAGGTTCGGGATGGCTGTGAGAGTTCCAAGTCAATTCCCCTCCAGTGTGGAGTGCCACAGGGCTCTTCTTTGAGCCCTACATTATTTAATGTTTACATGGCCCCCCTGGAGGATGTAGTGTCCCCATATGACATCAAAATCGTCAGCTATGCTGACGATACGCAGCTGGTGGTTTCTTTATCCCATCTGGCCGACAACCCGGACACTTTGAACTCTTGCCTGTCGGATGTTCATATTTGGATGGAAGAATCCTCCCTTAAGCTGAACGGTTCGAATACGGAAATATTGCTGCTGGGGAGCAAAACTCCCCTTTTCCCTTCGATCCACTGGCCGAGATGTATGGGTGTTTTCCCAGCCCCCAAAGAAGTAATTAAGAGCCTGGGAGTCTGGCTAGAACCAGACTTGTCATTTCGCACCCAAGCCAAGAAAACTGCAGGAGTGTGCTATGCCCTGCTTCGGTCGGCTCGAAAAATTTTCCCTCTCCTACCGTTAACATCCAGGAAGCTGTTGATTCAGGGTCTTATAACATCTAGACTCGATTATAGTAACGCCATTTTTTTGGGCGCCCCTGAATCCACCTTCAAGACCCTTCAGCAGGTCCAAAATGCAGCGGCAAGGCTGCTTATGGATATCCCGAGGACGCAATCAGCGAAACCGGCATTAAAGGCGCTGCATTGGCTCCCAGTACGGGAGAGAGTGACCTTTAAGGCACTTTGCACGGCCCACAAAATCCTCTCAGGGAAAGGTCCCCTTATTTTAAAAAACCTAGTTATTCCATACAAAGCAAGCAGAACGCTTCGATCTGATCGGAAACATCTCTTGCTAGTCCCGAGAGTCAAAAAGGCCCGCACGGGTGGGAGAAGATTTTCATTTAATACAGCAAAGATTTGGAACTCGCTTCCTCTAAAACTACGTGCCGAGTCTTGCACACTGCGTTTCCGCAAAGGTCTTAAAACCTTTTTGTTCCCCGTTTAGTGCGTTAATTCTGTCCCCCAGTAACATCTGATCTTGTCTGGAAAAGCGCTGGGATGCCCAAGGGTAACTGCGCGCTATATAAGATTTTAAATAATAATAATAATAATAAACCACAAAATGCTTCACTTTAGACAAAACAGGATCATTATTCATGGCCTCCAACCACTCTCCCTCTGAAACTGCAGCATTACAAGAATCAATAGCATCAACTAATGCCACCACACACTCCTGATGATCAAGGATCTCATTGTCACATTCATCTAAAGGAGGAAGCCTAGACAAACAGTGCGCAGTAAAATTCTTACCTCCTGAAATATGTTGCATTTCAAAATTAAATTCTTGCAATCTTGCAATAAGTCTAACAAGTCTTGAAGAATCATTACCAATACTAACACCATCCATCATAAAAACAAGAGGCTTATGATCAGTCACTAAAACAAATGGTCTTCCCCACAAAAAACTAGTACTGTAGTGCTTTTCTGCACCTCGAATCCCTCTAGAAATAAAATAAATTACTCTCTTTGTCCTCCACCATCTGTGTAAAAACAGCTCCTAGTCCAATGGCACTTGCATCCACAGTGATAAAAGACTTTCCTTTTGGATCAAACATATTCAATCCTGGAGCTTTAGTAATAAGCTTCTTCACATTTACAAAAGCCTCATCATGTACATTTGTCCAAATAAACTTTGAACCTTTTTTTAATAATTGTCTAAGAGGTTCAACCACAAGAGCATATCCTTTGACAAATCTGGAATAGTACTCTCCAAGTCCCAAAAAAGAACTCAAAGAATCCTTATCTTGTGGTTTGCTAACCTTCTCTAAAGTGTTGACAAGATCTTCTTTTGGAAAAATACCAAGAGGAGTTATTCTGTGTCCCAAGTAGTTAATCTCTTCTACCAAAAATTTGCATTTATCCCTACTTACTGGTCATCCCCTTGTTACCCAGGATACTCAACACTTTATCAAGAACTAAATTGTGTTGTTCACCACTATCTGCAAAAATTAAAATGTCATCTTGAAATGACTGAACACCCTTAATCCCTTGAAAAAGATTCTCAATTAGCTTTTGAAATACACTGGCCGCTGAGGCCAAGCCAAAGGGCATCCTCAAAAATCTATAAAGACCAAAAGGAGTGACAAAAGTTGTTAGATCCTTAGAGGATTCATCCAAAATTACCTGATGATACGCTGACTTAAGGTCAATAACAGAAAGAAATTTAGCCCCATTAACGGCTGCTAGCATTTCTTGAATACGGGGCAAGGGATAAGTATCCACCACAATGTTTTTAAGAGACCTGAAATCCACACAATCTCAAATCCAGATTTTTTTTTAAGTGCAATTACAATGGCGGAAACCCACTCTGAACTATCAGCTGACTCAATGATACCCTCTGAGCATAAGGTATTTAAATGAGTTTTCAATTTCTCTCTTATGCTCAGAGGAACCATAAACACCTTGTGCTGAATGGGGTCAGCATCTTTTTTTAATTTCATTTTGTGCATGAAACCCTTGACCTGTCCGACCTCATCCTTGAAAACATTAACATGCTCCTTTAAAATTATTTCCAATTAAATCTTATCCATGGAAACATTATTTTTTTTTTTGTGTTCAAATCATTTTTATTAGACAGGGAATGAAAAGAAGGTAAACACAAAACAATAATACACATAATCGTGATTCTTACATTGTTGAGTCAAATAAAGTAAAAATAAGACAATAGAGATATAGATCCAGAGCCACACAGCTCGTGAAAGACAGGCGGCCAGTCGTGAGAACGGTACTTACATGCGATTTGGTATTATGTAACAGTACATAGAATAGGAGTGGGTCTTAGATCATAAACAGAATTCTGTAAGACAATGTCAGCATATAGCACCGTACTGCGAGCTGATGTGGACTAAAACGATAAGCGGTAATACAATAAACAATGAATAAACATATGTTGTGTTTCCATGTATTGTGATCTTATGTTACAGCGTGTGAAACCACAAGGGAGCTCAACACCTATTATCTAACACCTTGATAGTAGGTTAATGTAATAGTAGCGTTCTCATTGGTGTCTTACCTCTGGGTAGCTACGTGACTGGAATTCTATAGTGGTTTAATGAATATTGGACACTCTACAGTGGATCAAAAGAGAAGGAGGAAGCATCAAGAGCGGACCAGAGTTTTTTGTTCGTGACGAGCCACAGGGAAGAGTGTAGAGCAGGGTTATCTATTCCTCTGAGACATGACAGCCACTCCTTCCACATAGCGAAAGAGACCTTTGAGGCAGTCTTACAATGGTATAGGACAACTTTGCACGTTAGAGTAAGTAGTAGATCAAGGAGTTGGCGATCGTGATCTCTTGACAACATCGGATCCATGGCACCCAAAATTATGTAAATAAATTCCCTCTTTGGCTTAATCTGAAATATGTGTTCAATGTAATCAAAGACGTTAGACCAATATTTGTGCAGCAAAGGACACAGGAAACGCATGTGTGGTAGATCACCATCAGCGAGGGAGCAATTCCAACATGTGGGGGTGTCTCTTAGTTTAAGCTTAAATAATTTTTGGGGGGTCCAGTATACCCTGTTAAGTGGCATGTATTTGGTTTGTGAAAGGATCGGTGACACCTTGTGTGTGAGAGCTGAAGCATGGATCCTATCCCAAGTAATATCTATGCCCGTAGTGTTAGGTTCTTCTTCCCACTTAAGTTTTTTGCGTCTCAGTGATTTGCCTAATGCCGGTGAGATCATTTTGTATACTTTCAAGACAAAGTGACCTGTGGACTGTAGGCGAGGGAGTACTGATTTTAACCATGGGTCTGAAAATGTGAACGAGCGTGTGGACAAGGCTGATTTCAACTTTAGAAATGCATAAAAGTCAATTGGTTGGAGGGAATGTTTAGTCTGGATCGTAGAGAACGGCATTGGCATGTGCCCATCGTAAAGATCCGAGACTATGTTGATGCCTTTAACTGACCAATGTTCCCAAGAGGGTGACGTACCATTGATCTTGACGAGTGGGTTGTGCCATAGGGATGAGGAAGCCGTCTTCTTCATCTGCAGGCCAGAGTTATGGGTTTGGTCTAGTCTGAGAAGAGCTCTCCTGGTGTTGAGTATAATGTACCTAGAGTGAGTAAGGTGTGACAGGTCCATGGTGAGTATCGCTGGGAGAGGAGCTTTGCCTATGATGGACTTCTCTATACTGATCCACAGTGGTGTATAACAGGAACTCTCAGTAAACCAACAAGCCCCTTGCTTGCACAGAAAAGCGGTTTGATAGTTCCTGAAGTTGGGTAGGCCCAGGCCGCCTTTTATTTTTGGAAGTTTTAATTTTTTCATAGATATTCTGGGTTTCTTCCCCTTCCACAGGAAATTACCAAATAGCTTATCTATTTTTTGTAGAAAGTCCTCCGAGAAAGTCATAGGGAGCATGCTCGCCATGTAGTTAATTAGTGGAGTGACCATCATCTTTAATGTCTCCGCTCTCCCCCACCACGAAAGGAATTTGGGAGACCATCCCTCCAAGAGCTTGTGTACCTTCTTCAGTAGTTGTTCTTCATTGATTTTCAGTGTCACGATTAGATCCTTCTCAAACTCTAGGCCCAGGTATTTGAAGCTCTTCGGCTGCCAGGTAAGTCCAGAGTCGCCTAAAATGTTTTTATCACTCATATTGTTTAGAAGTTTGACCTCAGTTTTGTCCTTATTTAAGGAATAGCCAGACACGTCAGAGAATTCCTCGATCGTGGACATCAGGGCAGGTATTGCTTTATCAGCCTGTTCACTTAAAACTAAAACATCATCAGCATAGGCTGTGAGTTTTATAACGCAATCGTTAAATGGAATTCCCGGGATGTTGACATTGTCTCTAATTTGATACAGGAAGAGGAATAAGGACGGAGACAGGGGGCAACCGTGTCTAGTGCCTTGTTCTAGTTTGAGATGCGAGGAGAAAGCTCCACCAGCCCTCACTCTTGCAGTAGGACAGACATAGAGCGACATAACCATTTTAGTAAAGAGAGGACCCAGTTTAAATTTGTGTAGCACTGCTTCCAAATATGTCCAATCCACTTTATCAAATGCTTTTTCTGCGTCAAGTGTTATCGCAGTAGTGGGCGTGGATAGGAATTTTGCCTTTTCAATTACGTGGGCTAGGATTCTCACTTGACAACCTGTTTTTTAGGAAGCCTGCTTGTGAGGGATGGATTAGGGATGGCAGGACTTTCTGGATACGATGTGCTAAAATTGAAGCTAAGAGCTTACAGTCTAAGTTTATTAACGAGATGGGTCTATAGTTTTTAGGGAGCTTAGGGTCTTTCCCTTCTTTTGGTATTACGGCAATAACCGCCTCAGCCATTGTTCCCTATACCTCGCCTGTTTCGCTAATCTCATGAAACATATTCAAAATTTGGGATGTGAGCGTTTGGGAGAAACTTTTATAAAATGTTGCCGTAAACCCGTCTGGGCCAGGGGCCTTCCCACATTTAAGTGACTTGATCGCAGATCTGACCTCCATCTCTGATATTGGTACGTTTAGTGATTCTTGTTGTGAGAGGGTAAGTGTTGGTAACTCACACTTAGAGAGGTAGTCCTCCACTTTTCCTTTCCTCACATTATTATTTTTGGCATATAACTTCTCATAGAAGTCTTTGAACAATTCCGCAATTTTAATGGGGTCAGAATTGGGGATACTTTTATCATCGAGCAGGGAGTTGATCGTGTTTTTTTGGATTTTAAATTTAAGGTAGGCTGCTAGTCCTTTCCCGCCTTATTCGACTCGCAGATTTTAAAATGTTTCCTTCTGTCCAGCCAGACTCCTGCTCTTTCACTTATTAATTTATAATTTATAGGCATACTTCTGGTTAGTCAAGCTATTTAGCGATTCAGCAGATCTATTTTCCAGATAGTTATTTTGGAGTCTCGAAATGTCTTTTTCTAGTTTCAAGAGGGCGGCGTTATGGTTTTTGTTTATCGCAGACGTTAGTTTTATGATAAGACCCCTTATGGTAGTCTTCAGGGCTTCCCATCGGATGGAGTCAGTGGTGTCACCCTCTTTATTAATTGTTAGATATTCCTTGATGGCGCTTTCTATGGTCTCTCTGTGCTTCTCATTGTTTAGGATGGCGTCGTTGAGGCGCCATAATGACTGGCGGAGTGTCGGTTTAACGTTTGATAAAGTCAGTGAGATGCATAAGTGGTCAGAGACGAGTCTTGGTTCAATGTTTGTCTCTTCTATTCTAGCTACGGCGTTCCTAGTTATGAATAAATAGTCGATTTGTGAAAAAGAATCATGTGGGGGGGAGTAGAATGAATAGTCTCTGCCATCGGGGTTCTGTATACGCCATGTGTCTATCATGTTAAATCTGCTGCATAGTCTAGTGAATTCCTTATGGGCCTTGCTTGGGCGGAAGGTGCATCTAGAGTCCCTATCTAAGGCAGGGTCAAACGGAAGGTTGAAATCTCCTGCTAGTATATGGACCGCTGAGTCCGGAATAGTGTCTATATGCTTTGTGAGTTCTGACCAGAAAGATGGTTAGTTTGTGTTGGGGGCATATATCGTTGTAATGTAAAATTCAGTGTCATCCTTGATTAATTTTGCCGAAACCCATCTGCCTTTCGTGTCCACGGTGGAGGAAACCACCTCTACATTGGCCTTCCTTGCTATCAACATTACCACCCCGTTCTTCTTAGATATTGCCTCAGAGCCCACCACTTCGATAAAGAACTTGTTTCGTAGGGTATAGAAGTGTTTCGCCTCTAGTTTTGTTTCTTGTAACAGAGCTATGTCCCCCTTTTGTCTACGGAGGTAATCTATTATTTTCTGCCGTTTAATCGGCTGGTTCAATCCCTTCACATTCAGTGAGAGTATTTTAAGGGTTTCTATGGTCGTTGTCCCTATGGGAGTGTCAACAGTAGGAGCCATCATGTGTCATATACATAGTATATCGATGTACTGTTTAGAACTATATCACTACAAGCTATTACAATAGAGCACAGGCACAATGGGTGCAATAGGACGCAGGAACTGGTGTTAGTGTAGGTAAGAGCAAAAGTGGTTTCTAGGAACACATTCGGATGTAAACTAGTCTGTAAAATAGAAAATATAAGACAAAACAGAACAAAATATGCAAAAGCAATCCCCCCCTCACCCCCTCAATCCTCCCTCCACCCTCTCCCACATCCCTCGCCTCCCACCCCAAATGTAGAAGAAGAACATGGCGACTCGGGAACGACCGCGAGGCCGCCTCCAAGCAGCTTACTCAAAACTATCTGGCGTAAGAGCTGCAAATGCATTTCAGAACATAACTGCATATATATGTAGGCAATGGGACTTAATAAAACTACAACAGTGAGTTTCTTCAATCACCTCTATGGTGAGTGTAATTGTGGAGTTGAGGCAACGGCAATAACAACTAATGAACTGCCCAAATGAGACATAATGAGACATAAACCAAGTGAATCATGAACATGCCAGTAGACCAGCAACATCTGATATCTGTATCTGGCGACCCCAAGCAGCATTCGTATATCCCATCATTGTTGGTTAGTGGAGTTACAGAGGGTAAGATTATAATACCTCGGCGTGAATTAGAATCGTCGAGTAGTGACTAGAACCATAGCTACATAGCATGTAGAGTACCGAACAACACAGAGCGGAATCAGCCGACAATGGGGTCTATGCCTAGTTCTCAGGCAGTTGGACTACGAGATATCGGAGAACAGGACCCAAGTTGTGATGGAATTATACAAGGTTTGATATCAAGTGTTCACTTGAAATCGGAGGCGGTTGCGCCTACCAGCTCCGGGGGGGAAACTTCCATATTGCCATCTCCCTGGTTGTATAGTAGGCGATTCAGTTTTTGTGGGTCAGAAAACACATGGGACACACCTTGTATTGTTACTTTAAATTTAGCTGGACCGATAAAACCATACAGATGGCCAAGCGATTTCAGTTGTGGTCTCAGTGCAAGAAAATCTTTCCTGATATCCATAGTCTCTTTACTGAAGTCCTGTGGAATGTAAATTGTGTGACCCTTCCATAGCATGTGGTTATGTTTGCGGACAAATGCTAGTATCAGTTCAACGTGCTGAAATCTCAGTGGCTTGCATACTATCGCTCTCGGGCCTTTCTGGTCATTTGTTATTCTTCCCGGAACTCTATGCGCCCTGTCAAACTCTAATGGGTGGGTGAAAGTTAGATTTGTGGCCTGTGTAAACCACTGTTCGAGGAAGGTTATGCATGATCCATGGGATTCCTCTGATTTTTCTGGTATGCCAAAAATTCTTAGGTTCCCTCTCCTATTTCTGTCCTCCAACTCGGCGACTTTCCTCGAAAGATGATCAGAGCACAAGGTGAGGTTCTTGATGGCTCCACAGGTTCTATTCTCAGAATCTTCCAGTTTGCTTATCCTGCTCTCAGATTCTGTCAGCCTCGAGTTTATATCCCTGATATCTTGTCTGACCGCAACTACCTCCTCTTTGGTGGATTTGGCCAGGTCCCTAACTTCTTCTAATCTGTTCAAGATAGTCTCTATTGCATCTGCAAATTCCTTTTTCCCTTTAAATGGTGAGACTGGTGTCGGTGGATCAGACTTCAAATGTTTAGAAGTTTTCCCATTCTCTTTGTCCCCCATTCTGAAGGTAGGTGACAGGAGGTGACTAATGCCCTTTATATCTCTTGTGAATAGCCTGGTCCGGAAGTACCTTACGCCCAGGACGCCAGCGTAGAGCAGCGCACTAAGTATTCAAGCTTGTTTCCGTGGAGCCTACAGCGCGCAGAATTGCATTCAGTATTGCATTCAGAACTGGCGGGAAGTTGTAGGTAGCGATTTGCGCTACATTTAAGGGATTGTTAGTCTTTCCTTGTACATTGGGTACATTGGCATATGAACAATCAATTCAATGGGTCGTTGAGATGCATGTGTTCAGATTTGTGTTAGTATCTGTGTTAAGATTGCGAGGCTATGTCATTGCGCGTTACAACCAGTCTGGATACACAGCCATTCATGTAGATGTTGCAACAGCAGCCGCCATTTTGTGCATCGTGTGGCGCGTTTCTTTGCCTGCAGCGTACTGTTTAAAAACACTGTAAGGGCTCCCAATCAGTGTGTAGATAAGCCTCTGCCCTCAAAGAACTTGTGGTCAATAATGTTCTTAACTCATCCCACGCTGAGAATTACTCGCGTTAATGCACCGATGGTTGCTAAAAATGCACTGGTCGGGTTGTTATGCAATTTTCATAGTCGGCCACCTTCCCACCAGCTACGCAGTGAATGCGCTCAACAGGGAGCGTTACTTGTGCACAGGTTGGCCCTACCAGCCTTATATCGGTAGCACGGACCGCAGGAGCGGGGACGCTGGATCTCTTGGGCGAAAATCCGGGAGCGCGATTAATCCGCCATTTTAAACGGGCATTTCTTCGCGCCGTTTTTCACCCCCTTACTTAGCCGATAGACGCTTGTGTGGGAAGTATTATCATTACTCACGACCTCGATGCAATTCTTGCCGCTGAGTCTAATTACTTGAAGCCATCCTCAGCACTGTGTAGGTTCTGCCTCGATCTGCGGTGAATCGAACCAGGTGCTTCGGGAAGCCTCGTAGTTGCAGCCGGCTCCGGGTTCCGTCTCGCTCTGTACTCGCCGGCGGTCGGGACAAAAAGGTCTTTTCCTCAGCTTTCAGAGTTCGGATTTGGCTCAAACTTGCAGGATAGCTAGGGGTGATGGTCCGACATCCGAATTCCCTCTTAGATCAGGAAATGGGGTCGGAGTGCAGCCCTCTGCATTTAGAAGGTCATAGCTGCCTGGAGGAGGACAGAATTACGCCGCCATTTTCCATGGAAACATTATTAACATCCAAATCTCTCAACTGAATTGGACGATCTAATCCAGGACATAAGTTAACGCCCAATCTTCCCAAATCAAACCACCCAACAATGTTTTTACCATCAATGGCCACATATATTTTCGTGAATATTTTCCTTCCTTCAAACTCTAAAGTGTCCTCAAAAAATCCTAACATGGAAATATCAAAGTCGCCAAAAGCCTTAGGGTTCACAACAGTTTTCTTAAGGACAACATCTTTCCAATTCTCATTAAAAAATAAATCCGAAAGAATAGTGATTGGTGATCCTGAATCAGCCATTGCTTCGAACCCCACTTTACCAACCAACACTCTTCCCAAAGGTGCCTTAAAAGGAATGGTCAAATTGTTAACAAAATCGACCCTCATAGATAGTAAGTAATACATTTTGTACATCATGTTCAACATAAGATATACTATTCACAGTAGGATTTATAGTTCTCTTTTGTGCATGACACACCGCTGAAAAATGTCCAACTTTTTCACATTTTGTACACTTTCTTTTAACAGCCGGACGATCAGCAGAATTCGCTAAATGTGTCTTTGCACCACACCTGAAACAATTTAGATTACTATATTGTTTCACAACACCCTTACTATGAGATTGTATAGCACAAACCGGAGAAGATGATGATGAATTCTTAATTTCTTCTTCCGCAAGAACTTTTGAAGATATAATAGACCTCTCTATTCCTTTCGCAAGATCCAATACTTCACTTAGCGTAGGATTCCGACATGCAAGAAGCCTTTCTTGTATTTTCTTGGACTCACAATTAAAGATGAATTGGTCTCTTATGAAATAGTCAACTGTAGAACCATATTCACAATTTGCAGCCAACACTCTAAGTGCCGCTACATATTCCTCAATCGTTTCATCCGGGAGTTGTTTTCTTTTATGAAAAGCATGTCTCTCAATTAAAACATTTGGCTCATCCATAAATTGTTTTTCTAACTTTGCAATAGCATCTTTATAAACATCCCAGCCTTCACCTCCACCACTAGGTGGTGCAATGGAAACAAGATTTAAAAAGAATTTAATGGCAGCATTACCAAGAAAAACAAGCATTGGAAATGCAATAGGTCTCGCATTAGAAAAGTTGGAGTTATTGGTCTTGTAAATGACACATTTTATTTATTTGTTGGTTTTTAAAATTGCTAAATTGATGGCTTTGTCATTTACAATGCCAATAGTTATAACTTTCGCGAATGTGACACCTATAGCATTTGGAATGCAACATGTTTTGTATTTACGTGACTTAGATGGCAGCTCTGGTCGTTAGGCCACATCTCTAGAGAGCAGGAGAGTGCACCAGGGGAGAGAAGCACAGCAATGCAATAGGTCTCGCATTAGGAAAGTTTGAGCTATTGGTATTGTAAAGGACACATTTTTTATTTATGTGCTTGTTTTGAAAATAGCGAATTAATAGCTTTGTTATTTACAATGCCAATAGTTTTATCTTTCGCAAATGTGACACCTATTGTAACACAATATGTGTTGTGAGGGTGAGGGGTTGAGGGTGAGGGGTTGAGGGTGAGTGAGGGTGAGGGGTTGAGGGTGAGTGAGGGTGAGTGAGGGTGAGTGAGGGGAGGGGTTGAGGGTGAGTGAGGGGAGGGGTTGAGGGTGAGTGAGGGGTTGAGGGTGAGTGAGGGTGAGGGGTTGAGGGTGAGGGGTTGAGGGTGAGTGAGGGTGAGGGGTTGAGGGTGAGGGTGAGTGAGGGTGAGGGGTTGAGGGTGAGTGAGGGTGAGTGAGAGTGAGGGTGAGTGAGAGGTTGTGAGGGTGAGGGGTTGAGGGTGAGGGGTTGAGGGTGAGTGAGGGTGAGGGGTTGAGGGTGAGTGAGGGTGAGTGAGGGTGAGTGAGGGGAGGGGTTGAGGGTGAGTGAGGGGAGGGGTTGAGGGTGAGTGAGGGGTTGAGGGTGAGTGAGGGTGAGGGGTTGAGGGTGAGGGGTTGAGGGTGAGTGAGGGTGAGGGGTTGAGGGTGAGGGTGAGTGAGGGTGAGGGGTTGAGGGTGAGTGAGGGTGAGTGAGAGTGAGGGTGAGTGAGGGTGAGGCTGAGGGGTTGAGGGTGAGTGAGGGTGAGTGAGAGTGAGGGTGAGTGAGGGGTTGAGGGTGAGGGGTTGAGAGTGAGGGTGAGGGGTTGAGGGTGAGTGAGGGTGAGGGTGAGTGAGGGTGAGTGAGGGTGAGTGAGGGTGAGGGGTTGAGGGTGAGTGAGGGTGAGGGTGAGTGAGGGTGAGGGGTTGAGGGTGAGTGAGAGGGTGAGAGGGTGAGTGAGGGTGAGGGGTTGAGGGTGAGTGAGGGTGGGGGTTGAGGGTGAGGGGTTGAGGGTGAGTGAGGGTGAGTGAGGGTGAGTGAGGGTGTGGGTGGGTGAGGGGTTGAGGGTGAGTGAGGGTGAGGGGTTGAGGGTGAGGGTGAGTGAGGGTGAGGGGTTGAGGGTGAGTGAGGGTGAGTTAGGATGAGGGGTTGAGGGTGGGTGAGGGTGAGTGAGGGTGAGGGTGAGGGGTTGAGGGTGAGTGAGGGGAGGGGTTGAGGGTGAGTGAGGGGTTGAGGGTGAGTGAGGGTGAGGGGTTGAGGGTGAGGGGTTGAGGGTGAGTGAGGGGTTGAGGGTGAGGGTGGGTGAGGGTGAGGGTGTGAGTGAGGGTGAGGCTGAGGGGTTGAGGGTGAGTGAGGGTGAGTGAGAGTGAGGGTGAGTGAGGGGTTGAGGGTGAGGGTGAGTGAGGGTGAGGGGGTGAGTGAGGGTGAGGGTGAGGGAGGGTGAGTGAGGGTGAGGGTGAGTGAGGGTGAGTGAGGGTGAGTGAGGGTGAGGGGTTGAGGGTGAGTGAGGGTGAGTGAGGGTGAGTGAGGGAGTGAGAGTGAGGGTGAGTGAGGGGTTGAGGGTGAGGGGTTGAGGGTGAGTGAGGGGTTGAGGGTGAGTGAGGGTGAGGGGTTGAGGGTGAGTGAGGGTGAGTGAGGGTGAGGGTGAGGGGTTGAGGGTGGGTGAGGGTGAGTGAGTGTGAGGGGTTGAGGGTGAGTGAGGGTGAGTGAGGGTGAGTGAGGGTGAGGGTGAGGGGTTGAGGGTGAGTGAGGGTGAGGGGTTGAGGGTGAGTGAGGGTGAGGGGTTGAGGGTGAGTGAGGGTGAGGGGTTGAGGGTGAGTGAGGGTGAGTGAGGGGTTGAGGGTGAGGGGTTGAGGGTGAGTGAGGGTGAGGGGTTGAGGGTGAGTGAGGGTGAGGGGTTGAGGGTGAGTGAGGGTGAGGGGTTGAGGGTGAGTGAGGGTGAGTGAGGGTGAGTGAGGGTGAGGGTGAGGATGAGGGGTTGAGGGTGAGTGAGGATGAGGGGTTGAGGGTGAGTGAGGGTGAGGGGTTGAGGGTGAGTGAGGGTGAGGGGTGAGGGTGAGTGAGGGTGAGGGGTTGAGGGTGAGGGAGTGAGGGGTGAGGGGGTGAGGGTGAGGGGTTGAGGGTGAGTGAGGGTGAGGGGTTGAGGGTGAGTGAGGGTGTGTGAGGGGTTGAGGGTGAGTGAGGGTGAGGGGTTGAGGTGAGTGAGGGTGAGTGATGGGTTGAGGGTGAGTGAGGGTGAGGGTGAGTGAGGGTGAGGGGTTGAGGGTGAGTTAGGGTGAGGGGTTGAGGGTGGTGTGAGGGTGAGTGCGGTGAGGGGTTGAGGGTGAGATGGGAGGATGAGTGAGGGTGAGTGAGGGGTTGAGGTGAGTGAGGGGTGAGGGTTGAGGGTGAGTGAGGGTGAGGGGTTGAGGGTGAGTGAGGTTGAGGATGAGGGGTTGAGGGTGAGTGAGGGTGAGGGTGGGTGAGGGTGGAGTGAGGGTGAGGGTGAGTGAGGGTGAGGGTTGAGGGTGAGTGAGTGAGGGTGAGGGGTTGAGGGTGAGGGGTTGAGGTGCGTGAGAGTGATTGGTTGAGGGTGAGTGAGGTAAGGGGCTGAGGGTGAGTGAGGGTGAGGGTGGGTGAGGGGTTGAGGGTGAGTGAGGGTGAGTGAGGGTGAGGGGTTGAGGGTGAGTGAGGGTGAGGGTTGAGGGTGAGTGAGGGTGAGGGGTTGAGGGTGAGTGAGTGAGGGTGAGGGGTTGGGGTGAGTGCGGGTGAGTGAGGGTGAGGGTGAGTGAGGGTGAGGGTGGGTGAGGGGTTGAGGGTGAGGGTTGAGGGTGAGTGAGGGTGAGGGTTGAGGGTGAGTGAGGGTGAGGGTTGAGGGTGAGTGAGGGTGAGGGGGTGAGGGTGAGGGTGAGGGGTTGGAGGGTGAGTGAGGGTGGGTGAGGGGTTGAGGGTGAGTGAGGGTGGGTGAGGGGTTGAGAGTGAGTGAGAGTGAGGGTGAGTGAGAGGGTGAGGGGTAGAGGGTGAGTGAGGGTGAGGGGTAGAGGGTGAGTGAGGGTGAGGGGTAGAGGGTGAGTGAGGGTGAGGGGTAGAGCGTGAGTGAGGGTGAGGGGTAGAGCGTGAGTGAGGGTGAGGGGTTGAGGTTGAGAGTGAGTGAGGGTGAGGGGTTGAGGGTGAGTGAGTGAGGGTGAGGGGTTGAGGGTGAGTGAGGGTGAGGGGTTGAGGGTGAGTGAGGGTGAGGGGTTGAGGGTGAGTGAGGGTGAGTTAGGGTGAGGGGTTGAGGGTGGGTGAGGGTGAGTGAGGGTGAGGGGTTGAGGGTGAGTGAGGATGAGTGAGGTGAGTGAGGGGTTGAGGGTGAGTGAGGGTGAGGGTTGAGGGTGAGTGAGGGTGAGGGTTGAGGGTGAGTGAGGGTGAGGATGAGGGTTGAGGGTGAGGGTGGGTGAGGGGTTGAGGGTGAGGGGTTGAGGGTGAGTGAGTGAGGGTGAGTGAGTGAGGGTGAGTGAGTGAGGGTGATGGGTTGAGGGTGAGGGGTTGAGGGTGAGTGAGGGTGAGTGGTTGAGGGTGAGTGAGGGTGAGGGGTTGAGGGTGAGGGTGAGTGAGGGAGGGAGAGGTTGAGTGAGGGTGAGGGGTTGAGGGTGAGTGAGGGTGAGGGGTTGAGGGTGAGTGAGGGTGAGTGAGGGTGAGGGGTTGAGGGTGAGTGAGGGTGAGGGTGAGTGAGAGTGAGGGTGAGTGAGGGTGAGTGAGGGGTTGAGGGTGAGTGAGGGTGAGGGTGGGGGGTTGAGGGTGAGGGTGAGGGGTTGAGGGTGAGGGTGAGTGAGAGTGAGGGTGAGTGAGGGTGAGGGGTTGGGGGTGAGTGAGGGTGAGGGGTTGAGGGTGAGTGAGGGTGAGGGGTTGAGGGTGAGTGAGGGTGAGGGGTTGAGCGTGAGGGGTTGAGGGTGAGTGAGGGTGAGGGGTTGAGGGTGAGGGTACATGCTTTTCACTTTCTTCAAAGGTTGTCCGTGCATCAAGGGTAGTTGACTGAACTTTAAGTATAATAATTGTACGTACTCTTCGGTGGCATTGAGCTCACACCCTCGAATGGTCTTCGGTAGTATTGTTTCCTGTAGAATTCTATTTCCTGCTTATAAAGCGCATGTCTCGGTCAGTATCAGCAAAGTGGTATGTGCATGTGAAAGTCGGAGAGTTGGAGGCGGTTAAGGAAATGCAGAACATTCTGCAAAAGTAATGGGAAACCATTTTTATCTTGAAACTGTTTTTAACCGACAGTCTTTTATTCCTAATCATAGATGAGTGGGAGTAATACAGGGACTGGAGCAGCAGCGCCTCAGTTTGGATTGGTGTGGCAGGCAGGAGAAAGTCAGGAGAGGGAGGAGAGGGAGGAGGGGGGAACTGCTTGCGAAATGAAATTAAAAGCGGCCGGCCGGGAAATGCTCTCGGTAGCATTCGTTTGAAGTGTGAAGCAGGGGGCGGGAGCAGCCTTTGATGTGCGGATAATTAGGGGAGGAGCAGCCAGGAGATCCAAGCTGGGGAACAGATGGCTGGCGATTTGGTGCTGTGCACGTGCCTTTTAGGTCAATGCGCTTGCGCATTGACCTAAAAGCCACGGGCACAGCACCAAATCGCCACAGTTAGGTAAGCTTTGTTTAAAGCCCTATAGTCTCGCTTCTCTCAATGCGCATGCGCATTGATAGGTCACGAGACCTAAAAAACAATATCGCTTTCAACCTTTCCGCTGAAAATTTAGAACCATCAATAGCGATAATATAGTTTTCAAAAGATTCAAACCATTTTTTCCATTCTAATTTAGGTTTGCCAGGAATCTGAAGAAAAATAGTAGGGTGATTACAAATTTGTGATGCAGCCATAGTGACTGATATAAATAGGAAATTAAAATATCAAGAAAATGTATATGAATTGCTAAGACAGAAGATTAAAGAATCACCCAACAGTATAACATCCCCTAAAAGGAAAAAGAACATTAGTCACTGAAATGCATTAAAAAATATATATATAGATATGCACAAAATGTGTTTAAGAATCAAGTGTGCACATCACTGAATAAATATGCCTAATAATGAAATCAGTCAAGTGAGCATATCACTGAAATGCTGCTTTTGTAAGTCATGAAAAAAAATGTAAAAAAATTCTCGAATTCGGATAATATAAAAAAAAAAATATATTGAATATCTAATAAATACCAGTAAGTCCGTTTGAAGATAAACAGCTTGAAGATTAAACTGTTCAAAAAAACAAACCAGAGATATTCAAAGGTGCTGCTCACTAATCGGTAAAATGGTCGTCACAGCGTGCAAGCAACGCGCCATATGAAACGCAGCGTAGTGAGCGTAGACTTCCTCTTGCGTCAGCTTGAATCCATACGTCATCAAAGAGACACTAAAGACTTGCGCTGCACTCCTCCCGCTTAAATCATCACCGGGCATCCACGAGCACACCAATAACGGTAAATGAGCAGTACCTTAAATCCTTTCAATCCGAAGTGAAATGTGACGTCCGAAATGCCTCAAATCGGTAACGGACGACGACGAAACATAAAAGAATACCTTTCGGCGAAATTTCATTAAAACTCAGAATCCGTAAATCCTACTCCGATAATATTGCCAAAGGTAGAAAAATCGCACAGTGGGTCAGCACATCAAAAACACCTTGTCGCCATTGTAAAGACGAGAGGGAGACGGGAAAATACAAAAATACAGCTTTTATTTAAGTGCAAAATAAAGTCCCACTGATGCGCAGGAAACACTTCAAACTTGACCAATGTCTAACCATTTTCTCCGCTCCCAGCCTCCAGAATCCTATACACATCATTACACTCTAAGAACCTTTATGAGGCAATCTAAATTCTAACATAATACCATAGAAATAAAGGTAAGACACAATACCACACTTTTTGTAAACAATTTACTTACAAACACTGGCAAAGCCAACAGCTCAGCCTTCCCATTATAAAGGTGAAATCGATTTGCTATGTCAATGCTTTTCTTTAGATGACATACTACTATTGAAAAAACACAGGCAATGGATTACATAGAAACCCTGCCTCTGAAAAACACAGACTAATTTAAGCATAGCTCGAAAAAAGTTCTGAACTGCAGAATTGGCCTTTTATAGCGTCCCATGTTAAAGCTTGACACATTCACTTTTCGACTCTTGGGATCTGCTTAGGGATCATGCTTTTGTAGGCCTATTATGACCTGCTGCTCAGTATATCTGCATGGGTACATGACTGGACAGCTGGTCTTGAGACTGGAAAGTCTCCAGCATGGATCACAGCAGTGTCTCTGCACTACCAGTATTTGTTTCCTGATTTTATAGATTTTTATTCCAGCCTCACGTTGATGCAGTGTGTGCGTGGAGGCTTAGGCCTGCTTTTAGCTTGCGATCGGTACCTGAACAGAGCTAACCCCTCATAGTGACAATTAGGCTTTTGCCCCCATTTTAGCTACTAGATGCTGATTTTCGACTCGGACAGTGCACTGAAGCATGCTAACCAGACCTCTGTGCCAGTGCCCCTTCCCTACAACAAGGTAATGTCTAATTGTCCTACAATTGGGCAAGGACTTTAGAACCCCTGTACATCCCAAGTAAATGATACCCAGGTACCTACGGCAAGGGTTCTAAAGAGGGTCCCTAAGGGCTGCAGCAAATCTTATGGCACAATAAGAGACCCTCATGCAAATTCCACACAGACTGCCAGTGCAGGCTCCGTGACCTGGTGCACACCATGAGTGAAAACACAACATGACACACTTCTGTGCGTCATGCCAAAGTCACTGCATCTAATATATGTAATTGCTAATGGACAGTGGTATTATTTTTTAGGAAAAGGGCGCCACTAAGGAGAATAACACAAATATTTTTATGAAAAATGTCTATCTTTATCTTGGTGCTGAAAGATCAGGAGAACCACCAAACTCCCCAAAACCGGTAGCCTTAGCCTACTAAACATAAGAAAGAAAATCCTCAGCACACAAAAGTAATGTCACAGTGATTATCAAAGGTGCAGAATGTGAGCACAAAATTCAACACAAGAAAATACATTCTTGTTCTTTTTCTTTATTCCTTGGATCTTCAAAACAGCCACACCAGTCAACACGTGTTTCGTCGAATACAAGGGAAATCGTCCCGCAACTTTATCAAGGCTATGTTCTCTGTATGTATTTCCTTATAATGTGATGATAATTCCATCTCACAAGGGATTCTGTTACTTGCGACGTCCACTAAATTTGTGCGTATATCCAAAGGGTCCAAGTGTGTCACACAGTTTCTGATTTGTAATGTGTGGAAATAGGTCTAGGGACTTTGCTCCTCGTGTACCTCAGAGTACGGAGTTCCTTGTAAGTGACAAAACACTTTTAGGTACTGAGGATTTTCATTCTAGTATATGTAAGTCACCCCTACAGTAGGCCTTTGAACCCTAGGGCATGGTACATTGTATTTCATGTGAGGACATATCTCCTTGCATGCGGGTGCAGTGATAACATTGCAGATCCAGAAAATGCAGTGTCCATTTCTGAAAACTAACAATTCATAACTCAAAAAGCACTTCCCTAATTTCTTTGAGGGTCTCATTTTTTAGGTCGAAGCACGACCTGCATTCAATGCGTAAGCATTGATTGCAGTGTGCTTCCACAACTATTGCTACCCGTTTTTGGGAATGTGGACAGGAGAGGGTGCACGAGCGCAGATCTGCTCAGTTTTGACCTCGTGAGCGCGCACGGCGCCGTGCCCCTCTCCTGCCTCATTCCCTTGCGCAAACACTCTACACTCACGCATGCGCACATACACACACTGCATACACACACGCACCCTCCCTTAAACAGACACACGCGCACACAGACAGACAGAAGCACGCACAGACACACTCAAACAGACACACACGCGTACACCCCACCCCCACTCACCCCTCCTCTCCCTCAACACACTCACCTGTTCTGGCGGTGCTCGGCGGCGGTTCTGCCTCTCGGGCGGCGGTAGCGCTTTGCGGGGCTCTCTCACCACATGAGAGCCCCGCCTTCCCCATGCGCCCGGCCGCTCTTCACCCGGTCCCCCATCTCGGGACCGGGACTGAATCCGGAGACTTCGTGGCTCTCTCTCGCTCTCTCCGCGATGGGGCGGGACTTCTGGTTGGGGCCGCGATGGGATTCGCCGGCTGCCCAACCGCTTCCGGGTCGTCGCAGGCAGCGCGGCGGCCCGGCGGGGACTTTCTGGACTTCCAGTCAAACGCTGACGTGGCGGGATACATAAGCATATATAGATTTTATTTGCACGTGATAGCAGCGTGTGATGTAACCCGTGAAAGCACGCCGTCGCAGGGTGACCTCATGGGGAGGCCCGGAACAGAGGCACTGCCTTCAGTGGACTATTCGTGCCACTCGGTTCTGTGGCCGCTCGAGGGAGGACGGCAGCGGGACATCCGTGGCCCTGGCGGCCAGTGCTACCCAGAGACACGTTAAAGACATGGGCAAGTGCTACAGGACGCTTCGGCAGTGGCCCCGATGAGAGTTCTGGCCCCAGGAGACGCGCATCAGCACCGGAGAGTTATGATATGGCGTAAGGGATTGCAGATATGGAAACTATGCATGCTGGGATTGAGGTGCCTTACCAGAGCTGTGCCGTTGCCCCAAGGGCTGCAGGCCAGGGTTGGGGCACACTGGAAGGGCTGCGTGTGGATGCAGTGCTGGACTAACAAGGCTGCTACAGGGTGCGGCTGAGATGCAGTGACCGAGATGAGTGCACGTTCGCGCGTGCTCTGGGACTGCAGGAGGTGCTTCAGATCAGGACTGGTCTCAGCACTGGAACCGCAAGGGGGGGGATGCTTTGGCAGGTGCGTATTGGCCCTCAGCTGAGAAACAGCAGGGGGCGCTCTGGTGAGAACTGAGATGCACGTTGATGGCAAGATGCTAGCATAGCAAGTGGTGCTGTAGGACAGACTCGGTTGTAGGGGGGCTGGAGAGCGTGTCATTAAACCTATAGGGTGACCCTACAAGTCTTACAGAACCATTCAAGTCCTGCACTGGGCGCACAGGGGGTTTCTCTCTGGAGGATGTCTCCTCTAAATATCTGGCACAAGTCAGAGGTTGCAAGAATTGAACAGTGTGTAGTACACGATTTGGAAAGCACTGCATACCCGTGGCGAGGCCTCGAGGCGCTGTCCTAGGTATGACCCCTCTCGCGTTGCTTCTGCTATGTACCCACTTTAACATACACATACAATTCGTCCTCCCTGGTCTCCGGCCCCACCCCGGGCAGTCTCCTGTAGCCATCACCGGTCTGACTACATGGTGCCCCAGGTCATGACCTGATTACACTCTCTCACGTCACGTGGTGAGTACGATGTATCATCCCGAGGACCGAGTCACCACTCTCAATGCAAAGTGATGGGCCTGGCCTGTGTGGAACACGCGAGTGAAGGGACACGACGCCACCTGAGCCCCCCTCTATCGCCGGCGACCTTTATCTGCTCCTGGGGACTGCCCTTGATTACCTCGGGCCGCCCGCGCGTGCCGTGTCAGGGCCAGCTCAGCGGCCTGCGATAATGGCGGGAACCGCTCTCCATAACGAGGTGTCAGCAGAGCTGGGAATATATATATATATATATATATAAATAAAATGGGAGCGAGGCGCGGGAATCTGCTGACCCCGTGGAGAGGCACGGCTGAGATAACGAACCATAAATCTGGGCGCGCGCGAGGGTGAAGCCGGATTCTAAATGAAGGGACTGACCCGAGCGCAATGCCACGCGAGTCCAGCAGGGGGAGCCATGCGACGGGAACCAAGGCATAGATGGGCAAAGGAGACAGGAAGGCACTGCCAGTGGGAGGAAGGGATCCTGGAAGAGGTAAGCAGGATGAGGGATCCAGGCAAAGAGGAGTATAGGCGGTTTAGTTAGGTAGAGGATGTGGCTTAAGGGCTAGAGCGGCCGACTTTGATGGGGGAACCATGTTCCGAGTCTGGCAGGAGGCTCAAACATTATGTGATTCTGGGCAAATCACGTAATCTCCCTGTGCCTAAAAATAAATGTGTCTATAATTGCAACTAGTGTTCGTGTAAAGCGCTCTGATACCTTTGAGTTGGGTTCGTGCTATATAAAACTGCCCAAAATTTTTTTTTTAAAAATGAACTAAAGGCCGAGGGGTAATCGGAGCATACGAGTGCAACTGAAGCCAGAGAAAGTGAAATAGGAGGGAGTTAGGTGAATCCCCCGTAGGGTGACCACGGTTATAAGAGCCAGGCACAGAAAAAGAACGGAGGGTAACATGCCCTGCTGCGGGGCCCTGGGTATGGGGGGAGCACGAAGAAGCATGGATGTATTGGGAAGCTGGTAAACGCAAGGTGCTTGGTAGAGCTGCTGTTTTAGATATGGACACATTTTATACGTCTATAAAGCAAAGGTTTCATGGTCACTGGACCGTTGACCATGCCATGTGCATAGCAGGCAATGCACGCTGTAAGCAGGGGTACTGAGCACAGGACATGGGTGCAAACCATATCCAACACCCATTGCCCACTGGACGCAGCTGCAGGAAGTACCAAAAGATAAAGGTGATAGGTTATTGGGACATGCCATGCCCTCCGTCCAGTGAGATTATCCAAGTCACGGGCATTTTGGCTGCAGATAATGTCTGAACTGCATGAACTGAGAAGGCAAGAAAGAGTATAGAGTACGACCACATACAGCAGTATCACGCAGAATTGTTTTCAGTAGACCTTTTCATATTTCAAAATATGCAATACAGCCTAGATAATATTGTGGACTGTTGGTGACCTTTACTTCGAGACTTATTATCACGCCACAATAATCCACATTGACATTACAGAACCAGGTGCGTAAGAATTAAAAATTTGTCCCACATAATTCTCCATTATCGTCTTCCTGTTCGCTGCAGTTGGAAGTTCTGCTGTACATCTGGTCGCTCAGGGCTGGCCCACCTGAATTACTGCAGGGGATACAGTGGGTGCCTCCCAGGAAGCCACACACTCCCCCTTCCCTCATACTGGAACTTTTAGCATGTGGGAAGCCAGAGTATGTGACTCCCCAGAACTGGTAAGGGGCAGCACACTCGTGGACTTCTGTGATCGTGGAAATGCACCTTCTGCTGCAGGTACACTGCTCGCCTTTTTTGCTATCCTTTGTTTTTAGGTCTCGCTGGTACTGCATCCGAAGGATGCGTCCAGCTGGAGACTTATAGCTGCCCGTCTCGGGGTAATGAGGGACAAGAGGGTGCCACGCGCTTCTCTTGTGCTGGATTTGACTGCGTGCCCACACTCACGCATGCGCACATACACAGCCACACGCATACACAGGCACACACCCCCCCCCCCCCGTCGCCGCCGCACCTACACACACACTAGCGCACCTACACGCACACACAGAGACCCCCCCCACACACACACCAGCGCACCTACACACACGCACGCACACATACAAAGATCCCCCTCCCCCGCCGCCATCGCACACATACATACACACACACACACACACAAGCGCACCCCCCTCCCCCCTAGAACTAAGCCCCACTTACCGCCATTCGGTACTTCTGTATCCGGGGCTCTCCCTCGGGCATGGGAGCCCCGCTCTCAGGCACTCCGTGGGCGCGTGCACGGGACTTCCGAAGACGGAAGTCCCGCCCAAAGGAACTGGCTCAAACGCGCATGCGCAGTGACCAGACGCTCCAGCCAAAGCAGCTCTGCGCCTCCACGCACCTGGCCCATACGAAACTTGTCTTTATTGAAGTAAGAGCAAGACAAGAAGATGACTTAATAAAGCAAAATAGCATTGTGTGTCATAAACGCACCGCATTGTCTCAATTGTTTCAAAAGTTTTTCTTGTCTCAGGGTTCAGCCGCCTTCTTCCTCCGTTTTGTCGTGGTTGCTGTGAATCGGGATGGGGTAGAGTAGCTTGTCCTGGACCCGGCTTCCTTGTGCCTCGGTGACACTGATCACTGCACACCATTCAGATCTAGGCCGCTGCGCGCGCTGCTCTGGGCTCTGCTTGTGGGAGGTGTCGGTGGGTGGGGCTGTGCTGCCTTCTAGCGAAGGTGCTTTGCTGTACCACAGCATCACTCAGCACCACCACAGCATCACTCAGCACCACTACAGCACCACTCAGCACCACCCCAGCATCACTCAGCACCATCCCAGTATAACTCAGCACCACCACAGCACCACTCAGCATCACCACAGCACCACTCCGCACCACCCCAGCACCACTCAGCACCACCCCAGCATCAATCTGTGCAACCATTTAACAACAACTGGTTCAAATATGTTCTCTCAATGTTTCAAACTTTATTACAAATGTCACAAAAAGATGTTAATATTTCACTTCTGTTCTTGGATTTTCGTCACAATAAAATACACTGAACATAATCTTCACAAACATTTTGTACAAAAGTTTAAGCTATTGCCATTATAAATTAAAATCACTTTTATTTAAGTATTAATTATTTAAAAAAATTAAAAGCCATTGTAATTTGTAATATCAATACAGCTAAATCACGTAAATACAAAACATGTTGCATTACAAATGCTATAGGTGTCACATTTGCGAAAGTTAAAACTATTGGCATTGTAAATGACAAAGCGATTAATTTAACTATTTTCAAAACCAACACATAAATAAAAAAAATTGTCATTTACAAGACCAATAGCTCAAACTTTCCTAATGCGAGACCTATTGCATTGCAAATGCTTGTTGTGTGTGTAAGTAATAAATACTTAGCACTACCCTCTGATATGCCTAAGTGCTCACTCCCACTACCATAAAAGAGCATTTGGGTTGTTATTTGTTCCTTTGTTCTTTTGGGGGTTGCCTGGCCTCTGCAAGACATACCTCTTTTAGGTATACCATATAGAGAGCCAGCTTCCTACAGCTACTTTCCCTGACATTGATTTCACACATGCAGCACGGCGGTGGCAGTATACTGTGTTTGCGAGTGACTTTATAATCTGTCCAGGCCTTTTTACATGTCGTGTCGGTGGGAGTCCACTGACCCACTCGTCCAAAGTTCAACTGCTCCTGATGCCAAGATTTTGCAGCGTGAATCTTTTCTGGATTCACTATGCTGTGCATTAATCCGCCATCTAGTGGTTGGGCCCGGAATTGTAGTATTTCTTCTCTTTTTTTTTTTTTTTTTTGGTGGGCATCGACGTAGTACCATTTGGTGCCCTTCTGTGACGTCGGAAACTCCCACCTTTGGTAGCCATCTTCAGATTTATTTTTTCCGCCCTTGGGTCTGGATCGATACAGAAGGAGCTTCCAAGATTGGAGAGAAGAATCGAGGAAAGGCAAAAGAAGCTACCAAAGGTGGGAGCTTCCGGAGGAAGCCAGTCGACGCCAAGGAAGGGCACCAAATGGTACTACGATGACGCCCACCAGCAACAACAACAAAAAGAGAAGAAATACTACAATTCCGGACAAAACCACTAGATGGTGGAATAATGCAACAGCATAATAAATACAGAAAATTCTTCAAGCTGCAAAACTACACCGGACGGTAAGAAACTGTTCGTTCTGTGCATTATAGCATGTGTCAGAATGTTGGTGAAATAGTGTGCATTACGTACTGTACACCAGTGCATAGGTTCCTCTTTTGATACCCATGGTCTTCTCATGTGTACAAGATTGCTTTCCTAGCCTGTGGAAGTGTATTGCCGACATCACTGAGACAGGAAGGACGATAACTGAAGTAGGTAAAGAAGAAACAGACTGCCCCACAAAAAATCCAGTATGTCCTTTCTGAATCACAAGTCTGCTGACTGGTCTTACTGGAACTGTCATCTGGTGGCTGTCCGGGGTAAAGGGTGGGATGCTGTTCCTGTTGTCTGGGTGTGAAGGGGCCTTAGAAAGGCACATTCCTTCGTCTCTCGTCCTGATCACTATCTGATGCAACTGTTAAAAGCCAAGGTGAGAGTGCGCACACCTCTTTGTGCCTTTCTAGAGGGGAGCTTCAGTCTGGAGACAACCATCCTGTAAGGAGCATGACCCGAGCCAAAGGCCGGATATTGAAGACCGCCTGTGAAGGACGCATGAAAAGGGAACTGACCCATACTGGTTCTGAAAAGGCACACTGGGAATCCACATTCCCAGTCTTCTAACTCTGAATAAAAGTGGTAGCATTACTTGTTCCAGTATTCCAGTGTTCCAAACTGAAGCTTTCTTCAGATGAAGGGGTAGCCATCACGTGAAGTACGATCTGAAGAAAGAAGCACTGACTTATCCAGAGACCTATGGACCCCTTCCTGTTTGAAAGAGAAGGAAACAAGAACCCTTCAGAATGAGTGGACTGTTGGAAGGCGATGTAGCAGTTGGCCCTGGTGCAGTGGTCTGTCCAGCTGACACTTGCAGCCTGAGCAATTCACATGATCAAGAACACTGATTTGAGCCTGTCTGTCCGTAGCCGTGGCACTGCTGAAATGTGCCTGGTCAATTCTGTGTACTATCCCAGTCATTGTTGCCAAGGTACTGAAGCAGGTGTGCCTGATTGACCAGCCCAAATGAAGAAGGGATAGGTATCTTTCTGTGGCACCTGCTGTGTGCCAGTGTACATGAACTGTGGCTCTGCTGTACAGCCCTGACTGTCTTAAGGAAGTAAAGACTACAATCAAGCATTGCCCAACCAGAGAGGCCACAGCGATAGAGCGCATGGCACTGCTCCAAATGTCCCTTTGGACAAGCCCTACACTGAAGATCTGAGGCGTTGCCTTGTGGCACTATCTGTCGAAGAAAAGTCTCTGCAGCAGTGATGCCAAAGACCTCTAAGCCTGTTCAGGTTACTGCCTCTTTGAGCCTCGATGTCTGCTGAGCTCCACACCTGGAGAAAAGTACTCCCAACTGCCTCCATCTGGAGAGGTACCAGCAAGACTCACTAAAGACCTACCCTAGTGATGGGGCTGTATCTGCAGAATCCTCGAGGTCTGCCCTTGCTGAGTGATCATCTGAGCCTAGAAGAGGACCTACGCCAGAAGCACCTGCTCCTGCTGTGGCCTCTCTCTAAGACTCACCAAGCAGCTAACAACTGCTCACCTCCAGCTGGACTATGCTGTGCTAAACATAAAGGCCTCCCCCCATGACCGGTCAACAGGCTTCTGCAGAAAGGTTCAATGCATCCCTCGAGCTGCCTTACCACAAACTAGTGAGAGACTGAAATCGTCCCAGATCCATTGTGACTGTATGCGGATAGAAGTAGGGGGGGGGAGTGCTGTACTAGGATTCCACCACATTAGTGCCGAGTAGTTTTACTGACACAAAGAGAGGTAGGGTGGGTAGAGTGCCTTTAAGGGGGCGAGCCCCACTTTGAAGCCTAAGAAACTCACACCCACACGTCTGGTGTGCCAGTATTTTTGTAGAATATGGTTTTCTGTGTTGTATAGGAAAGTGTCCCTTTTTAGGTCTCACTGAAGCAATGCGTAAGCATTGTTCGGCGAGATTCTAGTAAGGCTTACCAAAAGTCTCCCTAAACTGCGTATTAGACACAGTTCATGTGAGCCAGGCGCGTGCACATCACCAGCCACATCGCACTCCATACACCATTTGTCTGCGACTTCAAAGCAAGCCGCTCCCCCATCAGACTATAAATGAATGTGCTCCCCCGCCCCCCTCCGCACAATGCCAGAGCTTGTTTTGTAAAGCTCTCCTGTGTTACTCCCAGCCCCCCGGCTCCTGCCTCCCTCCAGGCGTCTTATCTGAATACCCTCCGTACATGTCTGTTCTGCAGCTAAATCACCTTCTCTGCAGGTCGCCTCACTGTCGCAGTGCACTGTCAAATTGTCACCACGAAATCATAACATTCAGCGTTCAAGCATTACTGTTTCTTGTTCCTGAAGAGAGTCTTGTAACCTTTCCTCAGCCCTGAGAGAGTCCGGCAGCCTGTCCTTTGCTCTGAGAAAATCTTGCATCATTTGCGCTGTTTTAACAGAAATGCACGTTAAACCCAGTATGGGAGAGGCCGCTGCATTTCCCTCATGCTGGGAGAAACCTAGATCCTTCCTTCTGGTTTGAGAACCCTGCAATCTTTGCTCTGGGTGTGGCATGCTTTGTGGTAGTCTTGTTCTTGCTGTGCTTCATTTGGGTTGCTTCAGTCGTGCTGTGTTAATTCTGTTTAATTTCTTTTGCTTTGGCTGACCAACTTACCCCTGACATCATTCCCTTAATTCCTATCTTCGTACAGGCCTGGCTCGAAGGGTTTCAATCGGTCTTGTTATTAGGAACAGGGAGATTTGCACAGAATCACAGGATGTTCAGTTGAGCCTCCCTGCCGAGACTCAAACCCATTTCCCGAGCTCGACCGCTCTAGCCGTTTGGCAGCACCGTCGCCCAAATGTTTGTTTTATTTATAATTTATGTATTCATTTATTTAGCCGCAGAGTTTGTATGTGCAATTTTTCTACTCGTGGGTACTTTTCATCTGATTATATAGCGCATACTCAACCCGAGGGTATCTGAGCGCTTTACAGACACACAATCATTTTTTATTAGGCACGGGGAGATTTTCACAGAATCACATGATGTTGAGTTGAGCATCCCTGCCGAGACTGAAACCCATTTCTGAGGTCGACGCTCTAGCCGTTAGGCCGCATCCTCGCACCACACACGCGGCCCCACACACTCAGAGCCACACACACCCAGCCACACACACTCTCAGCCACACACACACCCAACCACACACACCCAACCACACACACCCAACCACACTCGCAGCCACACACACCCAACCACACACCCAAAGGCAATAAATGATTACACACAGTCTAAGAACAAGATCAATTGTTTTGTATAAAAATATTACATTGTTACTTTTATTTTAGAACCAAGAAAAACTCAGTTACAGGTAAGTACCAGTTTTAAAATAGAAGTACTTTTCAGGTACAGTAAAATGTGTTTGCAAAAGCAAGGAAAATACTTCACAGTGATACTGAAATTACTTTGTGGTGTTAATCAACAATAGCAGCAACTTAGCAATGTACAAGATAGACACAGTGCAAAGAAGAAGAAATGCAATGGAATCCTATGTAAGGAATATAGTTATGCACATTTACAGGTAAGTACTCTACTGGCACATCCAGTCTTCGGGGGCTTAGACCAACACTGGGCAACGGTCAGATGAAGGTAGATGCTGCACCACCAGCGGCACTGGGGCGGCCAAGTCCTGAGGTCACTGAGCCCAATGTTAGTCAATGGAGACTGGGGACACCCACAAAAGGTGCTGGTTGCAGGTAGGTACCCACAGTTTCTGGGCACAGGCCCGGGGTTAATGCAGGCACGGGGGCAACAGCACCAACCATACACACCCAGCGGCAACCGGGTGCATGGCGCAAATCAGCTGCATTTGCCAAATGCAAGCAAATGGGAATCTCGGTCTCACAAAGAGGCTGCAGGTTTGGACCAGGAGGCTGTACGAAGGTGACCAACAGCTGGGTAGGTAAGTAAAGATGTTGGTAGATGCCTAGGCACTGACTGCTGGGCTCTTCACAGTTGGGGGCTGAAGATACAGGGGTGACTTTAGGTGTCTGATGTTCGAGGCATGTGGGCTGCTGAATTCATATCTGTGCATAGATCGCCGCCTAGTGTTGGGTCTGGATGATTGCACATTGTTGTCCTGGAAGAGTCTTCGAAGTATCACGAGATAGGTGGCTCCTCCCCTGGACTACAGTGCGCATGGGCATCCTCTCCATCCTCAGATTGTTTTTTTCCGCCATTGGGTTCGGATGTATATTTGTTAACTCAAGTTCGGAATCGATAGAAAACTTTTAATTTGGCCAAAAGGCCTATAGATATCGTCGGTATTGTCTTTGCGATCGGTGCCGAGTACTCGTTCCAGCTCGATTTCCAGCCGGACGTCAAGAATAAGCCGCGTGGCTATTCAGCTCCAAAGGCCCGGTCGACGCCAGAGGCCTTATCGACGAACGAAATGGAACGGAGCCCATTCAAGAGATATCCCGTTTGCAACTCCAAGAATCCTCACATCGACGTCCACCCGGTGTGCAACAAGTGCCTGTCTCCGGATCACGATGAAGCCAGCTGTATGGCTTGTTCTCGGTTCTGGTCCAAAAAAACACTTCGCCTTCGACGCGCAGCGCGGAACGATGCCCAGCACACAGCGCCTGACCCGGTGAACATCTTCCATGCTGAAGACGATGAAGGGGTCGAGCAGGAAGTTCATGAGATCCAGTCGGATCCCGCGTCGGAGATTGACTCCAGTTATGACGCAGAAGATGAGGAGATAGTCGAAAATGACGACGTCGTCGACGAGGTAGGAGACGACGATGAGGCCCTTGGGGCCGTGGAAGATAGCTCCAGCGAGGAGCAAGGCCCGCCCGCTGGTATGGGGGCCGACACTAACACACTCGATAAGGCTCAGGTCGAGGGATCGCCACGAGGCCTTACCCATGATCAAACGCATAGCTCTCCAGCCTCACTTCAAGGCCCGGCTACAGACGTTAATAAAGAGCCATTGGTTGACCGACCAAAATCGAAACCAAAAACTTCGGTGGCCACAAAAAGTACAAGTTACTTTGGTCGGATCGAAGGGTTCAAGTCCGTCGGCTCCGACGAAACAAAAAGGTGCTATCGACCCAGAGAGGTCGCTAAAGGGTGTCGAGTCGAAATCCGGGGCACCGAAGAAACAGGTCAAGGACATCGACCCAAAGAAGTCGGCGCCGAAGACCGTAAACACTAATAAAGGACTCGAAGCACAGGACGCAACCGATCCTAAGCGTCGACCCGACAAAGCAAAAGTCAGCAAGGACCTTGAGCACAAAACTCACAGTGGCTCTAAAGCTCCCGTCGAGTCGACAAAACCATCCGCCTCTTTCTCCAAGCAAGTGTCGGACTCGCTGCAGCGCATTAAGGAAAAGGCTATAGCTGTCGGACCAAAGGCCGCTCCACCCCCAAAGACAGTCAGTAAGACTCCGAAAGCGTCGGCACCAATTAAGTTTATCCTGCCGCCGCCGGTGACACCTAAGGCGTTCGCCCCACACATGGCCATCGAAGCGCCCAAGAAGGTGTCCATGGGGCAGAAGCCTACAACTACTAAAGAGGCCACAAAGCATCGACAGCCTCTCCAGGAAGACGAATCGAGGCAATTCATCGACGCCGACACTGGTAGACTTTCCATTCACAAGCGAAAGATCGTCCCAGAACAGCCAATGGAGTCCTATAAGATTCCATTAAAGAAAAAAAGGGATTCAGCAACGTCACCTCCTTTCTGAACCTCTGCAAACCTATGGACAAGACTTTGCTCCTTCTTCACCCACACATTCAGATGTGGATGTAGGGGATGCTTACGATGAGGAATACAGTTATCCTGTCGACACTGATCCAGAGGACAACACTGACCAGTGGACAGACGCTGTTGACCATGGGGAGCCACAAAATGCCCCTGACAGCAATGTCTATGCTGTTAAACCATCACCTACAGAAGACACGGCTGCGTTCAACGCACTTATTGAGAGGGCAGCAAAAAATCATGATGTCCAACTCCATGCTGACCCTATTGAAGTGGACTTTTTATTTGACACCTTCTCAGCCTCAGAAAAGACTGTCAAAACGCTACCCATGCTAAAAGGTGTCCTGAAACATGCTGCAGACATCTTTAAGGAGACCACAAGGGCCAGAGTGGTAAACCCCAGGATTGAGAAGAAATACAAACCAGCACCTGGGGACCCTACATATATCAAGGGACAGTTGCCATTGGACTCGCTAGTTGTTTCCAATGCTCGTAAAAGAGCGAACTCGCAAACCACGGGTGATGCTCCTCCCCCTGACAAGGAATCAAAAGTGCTAGAAGCCTCGGGGAAAAGGGTGGCAGCTTAAGCGGCCAATGTCTGGCGAATCTCCAACACACAGGCACTCTTAGCCAGATACGACAGGGCTCATTATGATACACTTGAAACCCTGTTACAACACTTGCCAGATGAGTACAAGGAAGCGGCAGAAATGCTAGTTCAAGAAGGAAAACTTATTTCAAACGCGTCTATTAAGTGTGCACTAGACGCAGCAGACACTGCAGCCAGGGCGATTAATACTAGCGTTATGTTACGTAGACACGCATGGCTGAGAATCTCTGGCTTCAAACCACCATACTCAACCAGCCAGTTAACCCTGATTACTTATTTGGCCCAGAAGTGGACACCACCTTGGAAAAAATAAAAAAGGACACGGAGACTGCAAAGTCTATGGGGGCTCTACAGTCCCAGCAGTTCAGGGGTGGTTCTTTTTGTCGCTCCAGCAATAGAGGAGCTTCCAGAGGCCGGTGTCCCAGTAGACACAATATAGTAAAGGAGGCACGCAATCCACCTACACCAAGAACAATAGGGGCGGCTATCGTGGAAACAGCACCAAGGGCAGGGGTCGTGGAAACAACAACTCCCGATCCTCCGCCTCCAACAAACAGTGACGTCTTGTCACTGCCCCCCGACCATATAACACCGGTAGGGGGGGAGACTACAACAGTTCCTGCCAGTCTGGAAAACCATCACCACAGACAGGTGGGTGAGGCAGCTTATCCAGTACGGTTATTGTCTGGAGTTAACATCCACTCCACCCAACATACCCCCAAGACACCGTCCTATGTCCGCAGAGCATATACAGTTATTACAGCAAGAGGTAGTCAGCATGCTGTAAAAAGGAGCCATAGAGCTCGTGCCTGTGGAACAAAAAGGTACAGGGGTGTACTCGCTGTACTTCTTGATCCCGAAAAAGGACGGCTCCCTCAGACCCATTCTGGACCTCAGGCCCCTAAACCAGTACATCCTGTCAGAACATTTTCACATGCTCACGTTACAGCAGGTCCTACCGTTGCTCAGTCAGGGAGATTTCCTCGCAACACTAGATCTAAAGGATGCATATTTCCATATACCGGTACACCCGTCACACAGAAAATATCTCAGATTTACCATTCAGGATCAACATTATCAGTTCAAAGTACTCCCTTTCGGAGTACCAACAACACCCAGGGTGTTTACCAAGTGCCTAGCGACAGTGGCTGCACACCTGAGGAGACAAAATATCCACGTCTACCCTTATCTGGACGACTGGCTTATCCAAGCAAAGTCGGCCCAGCAATGTGCCACCCACATGTCCCACACCATTCACCTACTTCACAGTCTGGGGTTTTCACTGAATTATCCAAAGTCCCACCTTCAGCCCGCCCATGTACGGCAGTACTTGGGCGCAACAATAGACACTCTGGCAGCCAAAGCACAGCCAAATTCGGTGAGGGTCAACAGCATTCAAATGCTGATACAAAAATTCAGACCCCAACACTCGCTTCCAGCACGAGTGTTTATGCAGTTGATAGGCATGATGGCCTCCTGCATCTTCATAGTCCCGCACGCGAGACTACATATGCGCCAGCTTCAGGAGGGCTTAGCACGTCCGTGGAACTAGGCTCAAGGACAATTGAAAGACCTAGTGTTGGTGACCGGTCGCGCATACAGCTCCCTGCATTGGTGGAACCCACAAAACCTTTGCAAGGGCCGACCGTTCCAAGAGCCTGTACCACAGATAATACTGACAACGGACGCATCTCTCCTGGGATGGGGAGCTCACGTACTCCACTACACAGTGCAGGGACTATGGACAATACAGCAGAAAAAGATGCACATCAACCTTCTGGAACTGATGGCAATCTTCATGGCAATGAAAGCATTCAAAGTACATTTGTGCAACAAAGTAGTGTTGATCCGGACGGACAACATGCCTGCCATGTATTACATACAGAAGCAAGGAGGTACACACTCCCCACAGTTGTCTCATATGGCTCAGAGCATGTGGAAGTGGGCCATTCAGAGAAACTTCTTCCTCATGGCAGAACACCTCCCAGGCAAGGACAATCAGATGGCGGACCTGCTCAGCAGGCACAGCCACCAAATACACGAGTGGGAGATACATCCATCGGTACTCCACCCGTACTTCCAGCAGTGGGGTCATCCAGAGATAGACCTATTCGCCACAAGGGAAAATGCAAAATGCCAAAGCTTTGCCGCCAGGTTCCCACACCCACAGTCGCAGGGAAATGCGATATGGATGAACTGGTCAGGCATATTTGCGTACCCTTTTCCCCCAGCACCACTAATACCGCTCGTGGCACGCAAACTAAGGCAACACTCGATGACTCTCATCCTGGTTGCTCCGACGTGGGCACGCCAACCATGGTACACCACGTTTCTAGAACTCTCCGTGGTACCGCATCAGAGGCTGCGACTCACACCCAGACTCTTGACGCAGAACCATGGCGACATTCAGCATCCAGATCCGCAACAGCTCAACCTGGCGATCTGGCTCCTGAGGTCTTAGAATTTGGCTACCTCAACCTGCCTCCCGACTGTATGGGTATCATAAAGGAGGCAAGGAGGCCCACAACTAGAGCATGTTATGCGGCCAAATGGAAGTCTTTCGTCATTTATTGTGCTAATAATGACATTAATCCGCTAGATGCATCTACTCAAAACATCATCTGTTATCTATTACATCTATACAAATGCAATCTGGCCTACGCTTCCATACGTATACATTTATCCGCAAATAGCAGCTTATCTACAAAACAGGAGCCATCTCTCACTTTTCAGAGCGCCTGCCATCAAAGCCATTTCTGGAAGGACTCAAACGAGTTATTCCTCCCAGACACCCACCAGCACCTGTATGGAACCTAAATGTGGTCCTTACCAGACTGATGGGTGCACCTTTTGAGCCTCTCCACTCATGCGAGATACAATTCTTAACGTGGAAAGTGGCTTTCCTAATAGCAATCACATCGCTACGACGAGTTAGTGAACTTCAAGCGCTAACTATCCAAGAGCCATTCCTACAGGTTTACTCCAACAGGGTGGTGCTACGCACTAACCCTAAGTTTCTGCCTAAGGTGGTTTCACAATTCCATATGAATCAAACTATTGAACTACCAGTGTTCTTCCAGAATCCAGATTCAGTGGCAGAAAGAATGCTCCACACACTGGATGTCAAAAGAGCTCTCATGTACTACATAGATAGAACAAAAGATTTCAGGAAGACAAAACAACTGTTTGTTGCCTTTTCACCACAACACAAAGGCAACCCCATTTCAAAAGCAGGTATAGCCAGATGGATCGTTAAGTGCATACAGATTTGCTATCAAAAGGCTAAGCGCACATTAACGATTCCCCCAAGAGCCCACTCAACACGGAAGTTAGGGGCATCCATGGCTTTCCTGGGAAACATTCCCTTAGAGGAAATCTGTAAAGCAGCCACATGGTCTACCATACACACATTTACCAAACACTACTGCGTAGATGCGCATTCAAAACAGCAGGCAGCTGTAAGACAGGCTGTTCTAAAAACACTTTTTCAGACTGCTGCAGCTGGCACAGGCAGCCGCCGCTAATGGAGGGACTGCTATGTATTCTATGCACAGATATGAATTCAGCAGCCCTCATGCCTCGAACCGAATATGCTACTTACCAGTATGCATCTGTTCTTGGCATGTAGGGCTGCTGACATTCATATCGCCCGCCCTCCTCCCCGGCGCCTGTAGCGGCTGCAGCACTCGGAATTACTCTTAGCATGGTCATCACTTACTGTACTACACTCCATCTCTGCCACAATGGCGAAAAACAATCTGAGGATGGAGAGGATGCCCATGCGCACTTTAGTCCAGGGGAGGAGCCACCTATCTCGTGATACTTAGACTCTTCCAGGACAACAATGTGCAATCATCCGGACCCAACACTTGGCGGCGATCTATGCACAGATATGAATGTCAGCAGCCCTACATGCCAAGAACAGATGCATACTGGTAAGTAGCATATTCGTTTCTTTACCAGAGCTGGTCGTGGTCAGTGGGGCCCTTCGTTATGAAGCTGCAGGTGTCTTTGTAGGGTCCAGGGCAGGTCAGCCACCAATGGTATCGATGTCAGGATCACTGGGGAGACTTCACTGGACAGGTGAGTACCTCAGACTCTGACCGTGGGCGTCGGGTGCAGAGTGGGCACGAGTTGCCATTTCAGCTGGATCCGGAGTCCTTGCAGTTGGATTCTTCTGGATAGAGCCGCTGTCCTTGGGAGATCTGGTCTTTGTTGAAGAGCAGGCAGTCTTTCTCTGGCTTTTGGAAATCACTATCCACAGGACAGTCGTCCTCTTCTTTGCAGAGTCTTTAAAGTTGGAGACCGGCTGGTTAGCTGGTGACAAGTCCGTAGTCGTCTTCAGGCTTTGCTGCACAGCGTCTTCTTTGTAGGTTGCAGGAATCTGAGGATCAAGGTTCAGGGGTGCCTTTAAATACTGAATGTAGGGGCTTTGCAGATACTTTCAGATGGTAGCCAATGGGCAACTTTGCTTTAGGATGATTATACCTAGGGCTCCCTGTTTTATGGTATTTATTTTTTTGCCATTTCCGTCTGTATTTATCCATATTTATTTTTTGGGCATTTTTTCTGTATTTATCCACATTTATTTTTGCCACAAGTAAAAGGCGATGCTATAGCTAGTATTTTTCCACATTTATTTAAATTGACAATGCACACATGCGCTCACTTAAACTAGTGATTTGTTGGGGCTTTAGCAGTGCTTTAAATGGTCCAGTACTGAGTAATTTGAAAAGGAGAGTACATGTGCTTCTCAGTTCTGCTATAAAAACACTTTAGGATAGAGTACAAGCACTTATAAAGAGCAAACATGTGCCAACGCTTCTGTATTTCCATCTAAAGCCACCTGTCACAGGCACTTAACTCGCCCCTTTCAGAGGAACCGCGCCCCCTCCTCTTGGAAGGATACCATCCTAAAACAAACACGGATTAAAAGTGTGCACAGTAAAAACCCAGTGCTGTACACGTGCACTTTTATTGTTCTGTCACTTTGTGTCTCTTGTCGCCATGGTACCCAGACATGCAGTGTATCACACAGCTCACACCGGTGTAGATGGGGAATATCAGTGAGAGGGCACAGTAATAGGAGTCAGACCTCACCCTAATGCACCACAGACCCCCTTCCGTTGCGCTTCTTCCTCACACTGCGTGCTATAATGCACGTCATTAGCACATTATACAGACAAGGATTGTACCCCAGCCAGCGATACAGCAACAATTCGGTTAGATCTAGCACCAAATGTAGCATGCCGTTTTTAAGCGCTGTAAATTTAACATAATCAGAAGGACGAATCTGGCTTTTTGGGCGAATTCAAACTCTTGACTCCTAACGCACCACATTTGTGAGCGGTGAGTCTTTAGTTTGCTGAGCCATCCTGACAGCTAGGTGCTTGTTCGCCCCACCGACTTTCTCAGGTACTCTTATTAAAGCTCCTCCCCCAGCTGTTTGCAATTTACTTCCACTCACTATTTGCAGCATGGAAACTCTTGTTGTCAAGTAGCAAGCAATTTATTCTGGTTACATCTTCTTAGTGAAGCCTGGTTTGGGTGTGGGGAATCTGAGGCATCACCCACGTGGGCTTTGAAGCCAGGTGCTTGATGCATAGTGCTGCCTTTTCTGAAATGGGCAATTTGGTGTAATGTCATAAAATGCAAAAGCTGTCCCCTTCCTCGTTTAGTTGTTCTCCTTTTACAGTGCTCCTGAAACGTTGCAGTGGGTTAAACCACTTTATCAAACAAAAAGCCAGTATTTTGCAAAATATACGAACCTTTTTCGCCCTAAATATATACATATCTAAGCACTAAAACAGTGTAATTGGGAACTAACATGCAAGGAGTCGATATAGAACTATTTTGTAGCAACGATTAACTGGACATGTTTCTCTTTTAAGCGCTTGGGAATTTGAAACCTTGCAGGTTCCACTCTGCAATTCCCTCTTCCATGGTCGATAAATGTCGTACTTCTACATTTGGTAGTAGTAACCCTGCTTTCTAAAGTGCTATGAAATGGCAATACTAAGGTTGTTTGTGTGGCAGGAAAAAAAGTTATTCATTCTAAGTTGCCTCTTGTTTCTCTTATGCTTCACAGTTGAAGTACCTCTGCACTAAGGCTTAACATAGGTCAGAAACTGACGTTTTGTAATTAAGAATTACCCCCCTCACCCCCATGCAGTGCTCCTTGTTCTAGTCATAACAGAAGGAGGCTTGCTCTGCCTCTGACGCACACTACCTAATCCATCTTTTATATCTACACCATCCGTAATGTTTTACTAAAGGCACCTGCCGCCTCCCTCGCTTCCTGTTTTTCTTCTGTCGGTAACGCTACCCAGAGGACGGAGATAACATTAAAGGAATGTGCGAGGCTGACTATGTGTACATTTGTGACAAAAATAAAAAGCTTTGAAACGGTCACTTACAAAGTGGGGACTTGCTGTAAGGACCGCTGGGGGGTGCTTGTTGCCGCATATGCTTCCCCATTCAGGAGTTCCAGTTGGGGCGGGACAGCCAAGCATGTACAGTCGTGCCAATTAGCAAGTTGTCTTCCAGGGGATCCTCATCAATAGTCATAAGCATTAGAATATTCCCGCCCATGCGCGGGACCCCGGAAACACTATATCATATGTGCCCCACATATATATACTCACATATATATATATATATATATATATATATATATATATATATATATATATATATATATACAAGCAATTGGAGCCAAAAATAACAATAGAGCTGGATTATGCTGTAAAGAATTTCCACCATACATGAAACATATGCATTAGAAACATGAAAAACAACATCAAAGATTGTTTTGAAACGGTTTTAATGCTGAAAAAACAGTAGAAATTCTTATTATATCCTGAAAGCATAGAAAGCTCCCAGGCTGCATTGCAAACACACAGTCTAAAAAGACTGAAAAGCTAACCTGTAGCTGCATGCTACATAAAACTGACACCGTGCCTTTAAGGCACTCATGACCCCTAGTATCCCATCATGCCTCAGGGGTGACAGTTGGGTCAGTTGTTCTTTCCGGCTCCTTCAGGAAGGATCCTGGTTACACAGCTCCACTCTTTTTCTGTTTTCTGACAGAAAATTCTCTGTTTTCTAAATTTTTAACCTTACTTCGATGTTTTTCATCTAGTTAAGTAGGTTTTCTCTTGTTGGTTGGCATTTTCATCTTGATATGCCTTCCCTTTTTGACAAGTGCCCTTCTTGTGGCAAGAAGAAGGCAAAGACGGACAGCCATGAGGTATGCATCCTTTGCCTACCTGAAGAACATGACCCTAGGACCTGCCCTCAGAGTCCCTGTCATCAAGAACTTTGAAAGACAGGGAGAGAATTCGAGTCTATGGCCTAGCCCATAGGTCTTCTAGAGGGAGGTCCCCAGCCAAAAAGAGCTCCAAGAGAAGCTTCAGCGTCGGGCTCGACGCTGAGAAAGGAGCAACCGGTGGGTCATTCTTCGAAAAAAACGACATTTATCACCGTCGACGGCGGGCTCGCCGTCAAGAAGATCAGGTATGTTGTCGTCGAGATGTCAAGACCCTCCGGCATCGTCAACTCGGCGACGATCGGCGTCGAGAGATAAGACCCCTCTGCCGTCGTCAACCAGGCGACGACCGGCGCCGAGGGGTAAGGAGCCTCCGCCTTCGTCGTCGTCACGACGTTTGGCGTCGAGAGCTGGCTCACCTCCGTCGTCGCAGGCTAAGCGACCGACGTCGAGAGCCCCAAGTCCTCCGCCGTCGACAACCAGGCGTCGATCGGCGTCGAGGAGGAGATCTACGTCGCGTCGACGTTCGGCGTCGAGGGCGACCAATACCCCTCCGCCGACGTCACGCAGACATTCGAAGTCAAAGGAAGCTCCGTCGTCGGCCAAACAACGCCGCTCGACGTCGAGAGACCATTCCTCACGCCGTTCGCCGTCGAGGCATACGACATCGAGATCGCCTGATCCACCGGCGCCACAGAGACAGTTGGCGTCGAAGGAAAGGACTCCGTCGACGGTGGGACAGCACCGGTCGACATCGCTCGGAGTCAAGGCATGCGCCTTCGGAGCATTCGACATCGAGGCGCCATGAACGGTCCAGATCGACGTCGAAACACCATGAACGAAGATCCAGGGATGGTTCAGTGATCCTAGTGACTGAATCAGCCTCCCGTCACTCTTCTGGTTCTTCCAGATCAAGATCCAGAAGTCCTGCCCGCAGATCTAGAAGTCCTGCCCGCAGACCTCCCACTGCTGGTGTGCAGTTGTCTCCCAGATGGAATATGCCTCTGCACAATTCCCACTGCTGGTGTGCAGTTGTCTCCCAGATGGAATATGCCTCTGCACAATTGGCGAGACTCAGGTGCTACAAGAAGGCTGCAGGAATATGTCAGCCCAGTACACAGATCTCCTCTGCAAAGACTGGTCGAGGAAGTAGACAGTCGCAGCCCTCCCAGGCGCAGAGAAAGATCGCCTGTGAGGCGAGCTGCATCTCGTTCCCCTGCACGAGAAGAACGCACACGGAGGTCTCACGAGAGGAGGCGCGATCGTTCCCCTAGACGGGAGGTACCCGCCAGAAGATCTCTCGAAAGGAGGGCTCGAACACCAGCTACTTCTCCTACCTCCTCTACCCGCTCTTCCATACGGGATTACTCTCCCACTTTGGTTGATAGCCCTGTCTCTAGGGTTTCCCCGGTGGACGATATCAGCACCTATCATGATGTTTTACAGAGGGAGGCACTGAAATTAAACATCGAGCTGTCTGTGCCACAGGTCTCCACGACCGTTATCTTTGAGACTCTTCACCAAAAGTCGGGGTCTCGTCCACTGCTACCGTTGGTCCCAGGGATCATGGATCCTGTCAATGATGTGTTCCTGGCTCCAGCATCGGCAAAAGCGGTGCCGGCTCGAATCCAAAAGAAGTATAAGGCCGCACCCTCTGACCCGATCTTTGTGAAAGCGGACCCGCCCGCCGACTCAGTAGTCATGGCGGCGGCACGAAAGACCCACTCAGTCTCTCCCTCCTCCTCAACTCCTCCTGATGAGGACAGCATGTTGCAAGACTCATGGGGCCGCAAGGTCTGCAGTTCTGCCGCTTCGACGCTGAAGGTTTCTAGCTCGGCTGCGCTTTTAGGCAGGTACGATAGAGCCTTGTGGGACTCAATGGAGCGTTTTAAGTCAAAATTGCCTAAGGAGGACCAACAAGACTTTGAGGAGACCCTGACTGAAGGAAGTCTGGTGGCTAACAAGATAATTAGCACTGTTGCAGACGGAGCAATACTGGCGGGACATTCATATACCCATGGAGTATGTGCCAGACGTTTATTGTGGCTGCGCCTGACTGGCCTCAAGCCTGATGCGCAGCAGCGCATTCTGAACCTCCCGTTTACCGGAATATCTCTCTTCGGCCAGCACACGGACGACAAGATGAGTCGGATGAAAGCCGAGCTCGACACCGTCAAGGCAGTCGGCTTAGAAAAAAAGGAGGAGTTTAAACGCCGTTTCAAGTCCAACAGAGGCAGAGGGGCTCAACAGAGGGTTCAAACCCCTCAGTGGTCCCAAAATAAGGCCCAGTGCAAAACCCAGTTTCGGGGTGGTAAAGCTAACAGAGGTAGAGGAGGTCACCAGCAGTCCTCTACCTCGACGAGAGGAGGAAAACGATGAGCACTGGCTTCCTCTAGCGCCGTTGTCCACTCCAGTGGGAGGAAGTGTTTCAAAACATCTGGCAGAGTGGGGCAGCAACACGAACGATCGGTGGGTGCTGAATACACTGCGCAATGGATATGCTCTTCGTTTTCATGCGCCTCAACAGGACATTCACCCAAAGAGATCTCGTCCGCACCAACTCGATCTGCTCCGAAAAGAGGTGAAGGCTCTTCTCCTAAAACGAGCTATAGAAGAGGTGCCTCCTTCACAAAGGGGAAAAGGAGTCTACTCCAGATACTTTCTTGTCCCCAAAAAGGATCAGGAAAACAAGTGCCGGCCTATCCTGGATCTTCGTGTTCTGAACAAGAACATAGTCAAGGAGAAGTTCCGCATGCTTGCTCTTCACCAAATATGTCCACATCTCTAAGTGGGAGATTGGATGTGTTCGATGGACTTGCAAGATGCCTACTTCCACATTCCAATTGCCATGCGACATCGGAAGTTCTTAAGGTTTCTGGTGGGCAGCAAACACTACCAGTACAGGGTCCTGCCTTTCGGGCTAAAGTCAGCGCCGAGAGTCTTCACCAAATGCATGGCAGTGGTGGCAGCCTGCCTGCAAAATAGAGGACTTTTCGTCTATCCCTACCTGGACGACTGGCTCCTAAAAGGCCCATCTACTCATCAAGTAGAGAACGACTTTCACCTTTGCCTGCTACAATTGCACAGGCTCGGCCTCCACGTCAACATGGAGAAGTCAGTACAGCTACCGACCCAATCCATTCACTACCTGGGCTCCGTTATAGATGCAAAATTGGGAAAAGCGTATCCTTCTGAGGAGAGACTATTTTCTATGCAGCAAAAGTGCAGAGTTCTACTACAGTCCCAGAATCCAACAGCGCGTCAAGTAGCGTCTCTGCTGGATTCCATGGCATCCTGCATCTTCCTGATTCCTCACGCCAGGCTGAGGATGCGACCTTTGCAGCAGGCTCTGTAGGATCAATGGGATCAGTCGACGGGGCTCTGGGAAGACCGGATCTATCTTTCCCAGGTGACGAAGACTTCCATCAAATGGTGGACTCACCCTCGCAACCTCCTGGTGGGAGTACCTTTTCACCAACCTCTCCCGGCACAGTCTATAGTCACAGACGCGTCTCCAAGGCTGGGGAGCACACATGGGGTGTCTGCAGATTCAAGGAAGGTGGTCAGCAAAAGAACAGACCTACCATATCAACGTGCTGGAGCAGTCCATCTGGCTCTAAAGTCCTTCCTTCCTGCACTCGAATCACACTCCGTTCTGATACAAACGGACAATACGACGACCATGTTCTACCTGAACAAGCAGGGCGGAACTCGGTCGCGTCCTCTGTCTCTGGAGGCACAAGCCATATGGCACTGGCTGCTTGCCCGGAATCTCACAGTAGTGGCGGTGCACCTCCCAGGAGAGCTAAATATCAAGGCCGACGCACTCAGCAGGCACTTCGAAGATCAGCCAGACTGGGTGCTGCACGACGAGGTGGTGGCAGACCTCTTCCATCGCTGGGGTCGTCCAGAAATAGATCTGTTCACGGACGACGTAAACTCAAAATGCCTCGCCTTCTCGTCCAGATTCCACCGTCCAGGGGGAATGCCCTTTTGATGGACTGGTCAGGGACATTTGCTTACGCATTTCCTCCTCTGCCCCTGATTCTGAAGGTGGTGTCCAAACTCATCAGATCCAGCATGACCATGATCCTGGTAGCCCCGGACTGGCCTCGGCAGGGGTGGTACCCGGACCTTCTACAGCTGTCGGTGCTTCCACCCAGGAGACTGCCCTGCAGGCCGGACCTGTTGACCAAGATGGGGGGGGGGGATTCTTCATCCCAACCTTCCCTCACTGCACTTAACAGCATGGTTCCTGAGGTCCTACAATACGGACATTTAAATTTACCACCTGATTGTATGCACATTTTAAAGGAAGCGAAACGACCCTCCACAAGAACGTCTTATGCGTTTAAGTGGAAGAGGTTTTTTCTTTGGTGCAGAGAACGTCACTGTGATCCCTCATCAGCAGAGGAGGTGGTGATTCTGCCTTACTTGTTGTACTTAGCAAGATCTGGTCTTAAATATGCTTCGATCAGGGTGCATCTCTCTGCCATTACGGCTTATAGGAAGTCTCCTACTCAGCCCTCCTTCTTCCAGATGGAGGTGGTCAAGGACTTCTTACAGGGGTTGAAGAAAGTGTACCCCCCTGTTAGAAACCCTTCTCCTCCGTGGGAATTAAACCTAGTGTTGTCTAAGTTGATGGGCCCCCCTTTGAACCCATCCACAGATCTTCCTTGCAACACCTATCGTGGAAGGCCACTTTTCTAGTTGCAATTACATCAGCGCGCAGAGTAAGTGAGATACATGCGGTGTGTACAAAATAACCCTACACAACAGAGTAGTCTTAAGGGCGCATCCATCTTTTTTATCTAAGGTTGTCTCTGATTTTCATATAAATCAGTCTATTTCTCTTCCTTCTTTTTTTCCAAACCCCACGACCCCGGCTGAGCGGTCGCTGCACTCTTTAGATCTCAAGAGTCCTTAAATTTTATTTGGAAAAGACCAAAGAAAGTAGGAAGACAGACCAATTGTTTATCAACTACGGTCCACTGAGGACGGGCTTTCCAGCTGCCAAAAGATCCATCTCCAGATGGATCGTCTCCTGTATTAAATTGGCTTATCAGCTTGCAGGCAAGCCCTTACTTTTGTCACCTAAAGCACACTCTACTAGGGGGAAAGCGGCAACAGTAGCTTTTCTGCATGATGTCCCTATGTCAGAGATTTGCAAGGCTGCAACCTGGAGATCAGTTCATACCTTTACAAGGCATTACTGCCTAGAATCTGATTCCAGGACTGATACTCAAGTAGGACAAGCCTCTTTGAGGAATCTATTTGGGTAGCCTGCGGCCTGTACAAGCTTAGTTTTTCTAGGCTTAGTAATGTTATTACTGTATTGTTACTCCTTTGCCCGCAGGGAGATGAGGTGAGGCTCGCTATTCTATTCTAATGCTTATGACTATTGATGAGGATCCCCTGGAAGAGAAGGCTTAGATACTTACCTGTAATCCTAGTTCTCTTCCAGGGGTATCCTCATCAAAGTCATAAGCAACCCTGCCGCCTCCCCGGGCAAAGGATCTTTATTAATTTGGAGATATTGTTAACCTATTTGTTTCCATGTTTTTTCAGTCTCCGAAAAGAACAACTGACCCAACTGTCATCCCTGAGGCATGATGGGATACTGGGGGTCATGAGTGCCTTAAAGGCACGGTGTCAGTTTTTTGTAGCATGCAGCTACAGGTTAGCTTTTCAGTCTTTTTAGACTGTGTGTTTGCAATGCAGCCTGGGAGCTTTCTATGCTTTCAGAATATAATAAGAATTACTACTGCTTTTTCAGCATTAAAACAGTTTCAAAACAATCTTTGATGTTGTTTTTCATGTTTCTAATGCATATGTTTAATGTATGGTGGAAATTCTTTACAGCATAATCCAGCTCTATTGTGATTTTTGGCTGCAATTGCTTGTTTTTATTTATATATATATCTATATATATATATATAGATATATATAGATATATATAGATATATATATAGATATAGATAGATATATATATAGATATAGATAGATAGATAGATATATATATATAGATATATATATATATAGAGATATATATATGGGGCACATATGATATAGTGTTTCCGGGGTCCCGCGCATGGGCGGGAATATTCTAATGCTTATGACTTTGATGTGGATACCTCTGGAAGAGAACTAGGATTACAGGTAAGTAACTAATCCTTATGTTCAGGGAATCAGGCATGCACAGGAATTCAGCACTTGCCTTCGTCTCGTAAATGGAGTTGCTAGGTATCCTTTCTAAATGACCAACGTACTTTATTTCTTGTACAGCGAATAAGAAATTGATTCGATTTAAGCCGTGTGCTAGGATGCGCTGCTGCAGCACTGTGAAATTAAGTGCTTAAAATGTGCAATGTATGGGGCCTGGGACTGGGAGTCAGGGGCGTTGGGAGAGGCTACGGCATGGGGTGACAGAACAATAAAGCCTCATTAACAAGTAAATGGTCTTTTAAAAGACCTGTGATGTACTTGTGCGGCTGTGTGTGTGTGTGCCCAGGAAGGAATTTCAAGCAGCAGGAAGGGGTCATGGCGAGCACTCTGGATTCCAGCGCGGGAACATTTTCTAGTATGCTACCGTTTCTACATATAAATACAGACATAGGAAATATAGATTTCCGTCTGTATTTATATGTAAAAATCCGTAAAAACGGAAAACCGGGAGCCCTAATTATACCCTTTGTGTGTCCCCTCCATTTGGAGAGGAGACATCTCCTAACCTGAATGGTTAGAATCCTTCCATTCAAGATGGTGGATTTCCAAAAGAGGGAGTTCTCTCGGTCCAGGGCACAATGGGAGGACAAACCTCTCCTGACTTCTAATTTCCCTTCAACCTTGCTGCCAAAAGTGGGGCTCAGTCAAGGGGGCGGGCATCTCCACTAGCTGGAGAGGCCCTGGTCAGCATATCAAAGGGCTGGAAACCTTTGAGGCTCACTGCCCTGAATGCTGTTCCTGCTTGAGGGTAGGTGAGAAGCACCCCCACCCCCAGCAGGCTTTGTTCCTGACCCACAAGAGCACAAGGGCTCCCACATCAGGGGGTCAGAAACATGTCTGTGTGTGGCAGGCTGGTGCAGACCAGTGAGCTGTAGACTAGGGAGTTGGTTGTTTTTCATTGCCATTTTTAAGATGCCCTCTGAGTGCATTTTAGAATAAATCAAACACTGGAATCAGTGTGGATTTATTCTGCTGAGAAGTTTGATACCAAACTTCTTACTATTCAGCAAAGCCATTGTGGAGTTCATAATGACAAACACCCAGCCCATGTACTCAATATGGCTTCCTCACTTACAATGTCTTAAGAATGGCACAGACCCTGTAGAGGCATATTGCTCGTACATCTATGCCCTCACCTGTGGTATAGTGCACCCTGCCTTAGGGCTGTGAGGCCTGCTAGAGGGGTGACTTATCTATGCCACAGGCAGTATTTGTAGGCATGGCACAAAGGAATGTTTGCCCTGCCGCCTTTTAGGCTTTGTCTGCACCAAAACAGTCTGCAATGACAGTCTATATGTGTTAGGCGAGGTGTCTCTGAAGGAGCCACAATGGATGTTGCAGCCCTTGGAGACCCTCTGTGGTCACAAGGCCCTTGGTACCAGGGGTACCTTTTACAAGGAACCTATATGTGGGCAGAGGTTTGCCAATTGTGGAAACAAAGGTACAGTTTTGGGGAAGCACACTGAACACTAGGGCTCTGCTAATCGGGTTCCCAGTGCCTTTCAGTCAAACTGCATTAGATATCTGGGGGAAAAGTGGGGGGTAACCATGTATGAAGGGGCACTTTCCTACACAATAGATCTGTATTTTACCCGGGATGATAAATTCCACCCCATTTCCTCACTAGTCTCGAAATATGTAATCTGTCGAGCCCTACCAGGTCCCTCACACTAATACAGTTTTGTAGAGCCGATTCCACAGACCCGAGAGTCTGTTGGATCATGGTTTCCTCTGCCAATGCTGTCCTTCGTTGATAAAAAGCAAATTGAAGAGTCTGACTGGCAAAAAGCTTTAAAGGAATCCCAGACCACAGGGAGGGATGCTGTCCCTGTAAATGAAAATCGAGAAACTCCCTTATATGCTCATCCATTAAGCTAACCTAGCCTTCTTCTGAGGGTAACCTCATTCAAATCTCCAGCTCCAGGGGCCAAATTCCCGAGTAGAGTCGCCAAGTTGTATAAACAACGACAAGGCGTTCTGGTGCAAAAGGACCCTTGGATTGCATGTGATCTTGGAAAAAGAAACCAAACTATTGCTGACCAGAAACATGTCTAATCGACATGGCCGTATGAGAAGTGGAATAAAACGTGAATTATGGATCTCTATGATGCTTAATATGACAAAGATCAGCCAAAGTATATGAGGATATTAACTATTGTACGACCCCCACCCCGAAGTCTGTACTTACCCCGGCACGCCAAGTAATTTAAAAGCTGATCTGAGGACTTAAGCTGGGATGCTGAATCCTTTTAGGGCACAGTGTAACGTTAAAACCACCACACACAAAATAAGGTGGGGCCCTGAGATGCAACTTCGATAAAGAACATTAAAAACCTTCGGGTTATCCGTGTTAGGGCCGTAGAGAACGCAAATGGTAAAGCGATTTCTATCTTAATGAATAGTCTCCAGCAACCCCCCTCCACCCCAGATAACTGTAGCTTATTTTAATTGCTGCTGTAAGGTTTTTTTGTTTGGAAAGCGTGTTCTATTTGGATGTTTTATCCTGTCTTAAAGACACAGTGCTATTCACTAATCACACTTGTGTGGTCATTTGTTTTACTTTCATGCTGTGCTAGCCTGTTTGATTTACATATGTTTTCTTTAAAACGGGAAAGACTCCCATACATAGGGTTTCTTTAGTATCTGCTATGCAATATTTAGCTGTGTATGCCTTTTAAGTTCATCACATACAAAGCAAAATTCCTATTCGGACTCATTTTCATAATAACTATTATTTGAGAGGTCAGCTTTACCGCCCTGTCAAGACCTTATATCACCAAAACAAACCTACACATACAATGTTCCGAATGGGGCTTTGGGGGTCAAGCCTCTGTAGCTGTTGGCTTGTTTGCTTTACCTAACTTGCCATTTCTCGCTCACCAAACTTAGCTCACCTATCAAACATAAATACCTAACCTACCACACCTGACCTATTTAACATCCTCTGATACCTAACCTACCATCCTTCTCCAGTCATGTATACCCTAACTCACACTGACCTCTGAAGTGGTAATTTTGTGAAAAAGGGAACTATTCGGATTTTTGCATTTTATACATTGGAAAAATGATCTAATGCTCCTCTGTTAAATTTAAAATAGTCTTTTTCAGTTGAGGTATCCTAGAAATTATGAACCCTGTGATAAAGCTAATATGACACATACATAATAATCGTATACTTCTCACATCCTAAGCTTTTGCACTGTAACACAAGCAAACATTCACGCACCCTCTGTCACACACCAACAGACTCCAAGCATAATATTTTAATAACACTAAGTTACCTTTACAGTAACATGTAACACAAAACTAAGAGCATACTAACTCTCACAGTAACCTCTCTCTACCTCAAAACATTAACACAGAATAAATTACATTTCTGCCTCTGTGTTTACCACTGGTTCGATGCTAGAAAAAAAAAACTCATAGTTATCACCTTTCGGCTAACACTCATCTATTACCTTTTTACTTTGCTAAATGTATGCTAATGTATTGAATTGAATTGAATTTTTATTAACTGTACAATTAATTAAAATCTTTACAGTGAAAGGAGAGAGTACAGAAAACGGTAATTGTAAACTTCTTTGCTTGATAAAAGGTCTACCAGTGTGCTAATTAAAAAGGCGAATTAAAAGCAAAATAGAGTGAGGGGGTACGTCACCCCTGTCTAAGTCCCATATGAATGGCCTTTTTCCAACCTTGTGTGCCTTGGAGTTAGTCTTAATGGCGGATGATTCATTGCTGGAGGGGCGTACCGGTTGGGCACTGTCAATGCTACTACGTAGCGAAGTCACTTCAGCTAACGTCTGCTGCTTTTACCATGGGCTTCTCAAGTGTTAAAATGCTTTCGTTGCTGGCTTTTAAGGCTAGCCTAATTTGGTGAACGAATTTCGCCAAGCTCGCTAGGGTCATTGTGTTGATGGTTGAGAAACACAAAGCTGATGCTTCAGAGCATGATTTTATGCTCTGACTGAGGCAGATCGGTCTCAGCAGTCGCCGGCGATCGATGTCGAAAAAAGGACAGCAGCAGAGAAGGTGCAACCAAGATTCCCTCTTGTAGGTGCATAGTCTACAAGATATGGATTCCCCTCTTTGTGCCCATACGGGGTTGAAGTCTGCTATCCCAAGCGTGGTCAGCCTCATGTATAGAATTTTGCTTCGGACATGTGTTGTTAGGGCCTCACTTAAATATAATTGTGCTTTTCCTACCATGTACGAGTTTAATGTGTCCAAATGGGAGCTTCGACAGAGGGTTTTATGGTCGAGGTCAAACGAGATTTCATGAACTTGTTTGTTGACTGCTCTCTTCCAAACATTCAGTGGGATGTCCTGCCGCAGAATATTTTCTTCCTCAATCCTCAGAGTTTTGATTGCGTTCACCAGCCTGGTATGCCATGTCGAGGCTGGCCCTTCGAAGATGGAGCTCAAGTGGTATTTAAGGGAGTTAGCCGGAGCCCTTAATATCCTTAGATACAACTTTATAAGCTCCCCCTGGCAGATCAAGTCTGGCCTTGCTAGGCCAAGCTCCAGTCTCAGCCTGGATCTTCTAGCTGTCCTTGGTATGTGTAACACCGACTTGTATGCCTTAACTTGGGCAGAGTTGAGAAGAACGTCCAACTTTCCAGGAAAGGCAAGCTGACCGTAAGAGATTGCAGGGAGAAGCTTTGCTCGTAGGGCTATCAGAATTGGACTGGCGGATGGGCTGATCAGGTTCTGACTTAGTTGTTTTAGCATATATGTTACCTTGTTGGCTTTGAAGGCCTGATGATTTAGATGTACATTGGCCTTTGCCCGTTCCGTGAACCAGACCCCCAAGTAGTTGTATGAGGCCACCGAGTTTATTTGAACGTTTCCCAGCTGCCACAGTGCATGCCTTTTCCGTTGATAGGACCCAAAGATAATAACCTTGGTTTTCCCTTGATTGACAGACAATCTGTTGGCGATGTTGAATCTGTTTAAAGCTGTTAGTGTTCTTTGTAGGCCGATCTTCGTGTGATCCATTATAGCCGTGTCATCGGCATACTGTAAAACTGGTAGCCTCACACTTCCTAGTCTGGGGGCTACTAGGCTGGCTCCTTTTAGGGCTTCCCCCAAATCCGCTGTATATAAATTGAAAAGAGTGGGGGCCAGCACACACCCTTGCTTCAGCCCATTTTCTGTGCCTATTTTGGGAGAAACTGTCCGAGCGCTTGTTTTGGCCCGCACCCAGGTGGCCTCATATAGTGACCTAATTGCCTTCAGAAGATTCGATGGGATCCCCCACTTATCTAATTTCCACCATAAGCGTTTTCTGTCCACTTTGTCGAAGGCTGTACTATAGTCGACAAAGCAGCAAAATAGTGGTGGGTGGTTCTTCGAGGTTGCCTGGGCTGAGAGATGTGCTAGTGCCAGGACATTATCCATTGTAGATGCCTGGGACCTGAAACCAGTCTGGTACATAGGTATTATGTTTTCCTTTTCGGCCCATTTTTCTAGGTCATGGAGTACTAGGCGTGCATATGCCTTGGCCTCCAGGTCGAGCAGGGCTATGAGCCTATAGTTCGATGGTTCTAGGCGGTCACCTTTTTTAAAAATTGGAACCAATATGGAACCCCTCCAGGAGTCCGGGGTTATGGCGGTCATGTAGATGTAATTGAAGAGCGGAGTTAAGAGTCGCCCAGAACTCTGGTGCCTGTTTGAAGATCGGTCCTGGGATACCGTTGGGCCCTGGGGCACCGTCGTTCCTCATGCGCTTAATGGTTTTAATAACCTGTTGGGTGTTTGTCCAGGTTAGTATGATGCCTTCAGCGTAGGCCGTGGAGCTGTTACCCCTCGCGTTCTTTCCTGGGCTCGAGAGTATGACTTCTGGATTTGTTCTAATCTGTTGGACTTCCTCAGCTAACTCCGCTTTTTCTATTGATGGGTCTTCATTAGTGGGGACTATTACATATAGTTGTTTCACATGTTGGATCCAATCTTTTTCGGGTACCCCGTTTGCTAATGTACATTTGCTAATATTTAAAAAGTTGACCCCCCCAATAAAATATTTCATTTAAAACACAATCCCCTTTAAAAGATTAACAATTCTATTGTATTAGTTAGATTGTAATTTTGGAAGTACTTGTGTCTAGTCAATTTAGCTCTATTGTACCACAGCAAAACATAATTATTGCGTTCAACATAAATAGCACATTGCCAGCAAATATTCTATATTATTCTTGCAACTGGCGGTTTTCTTGATAGACAAATATTAGGTTTGTAATCCGTCTTTAAAGGCTCACAACAATTAACACAACAAAGCTCTAACACCTAGAACCCAAAACCTTTCTAATTTAAAAGCCAGTTCATAGGGCCTGAAGCGTCGTAGCTTCAGCTGTTAAATTGATCTTTCAATCCTTTGAGGAAGCTTCAGACTTTCTTGGAAGAATGAGCCAATAGGATTGACCCTGATTACCTTGAGGAACACTAGCTCAGTGGGGCTTCTAAACTGGTAGAGACACTTGTTTTTCTATTGTTTGGGAATCCTGGTGAAAATCATGGTTCACCCAAGCTGCCAAGAAAAGAAGTTTGCGGAGAGCATTCCTTATCTTAGCAGCAGCATCTCAAACTTAAGGTGACCTATGGCTCTCTGCAAGGGATTCTATCAATTGGTGGCTGCGGTGAAATGCTTAGCATAATTTCCAATACTCATCAGCAGCCCAATAAGTCCAGCTTATTTACACGAACTGTCTTCTCAGTAAATAATGGATAAAACAGGGGTGGGATTAGTCCTTAGCACCATGTCTGAGAGCTGGAAGAAGGAAAGGTTAGCACCTCAGAGGGGGAAGTTTAGGATGGCAACAGAAACAGCTACACTTGTGAAACACCGATCCTCCTGCAGGTCAGGCCAAGTGGTCGCCAATGTTCCCAGAGCACTTTTACATATATATGTGGAAGGACAGGATATCTTTGAATGGTGTTTGAGCTTTTAGTTTGCTTGTATAGCACAGGTTTTGAATGAGGTTACTAAGGCAGCCGCTTTATTGATTTGCTTACCTTTGGATGGGACAGCCGTCATTGGAAGGATGCCTGTGGTAGATCACATGGTGTATGAGCAAATTAAGAAGGTTTGGGCTGGTCCCAGGTCAGTACTTTCAGAGGTTCAAGGAATGTAAAAGGGTGAATTGTATACAGTTGGAGACTTGTATGTGTGGTGTATTGCAAGACTGTATGGATTGGGTGAGAGGAATGGGGGCCAGGAATTTTCTTTCCCTGAATCAGTTGATGGCTACAGAGTGACTCTAGCCCACTTGGAAAATATCTGTCTAACCTGACACAAGGTGATCCAGAGGAACTTGCAGTGTTAGCTGATACGTGTTTGCGAACATAGTTCACAAGGGGGCTAGATCAGCATGGTTCCAAGCCAGAAGTGGAGAGGAACTCTCCACAGACTGTTTTAAAACCAGAGGGTAAGGGCAAGGCTAATTCCCAAGAAACCTGGGAGAGGACAAAGCAGAATGGGAATGGTAATGGTGTATCCATGAAAGAACATCATGAGAAGGGTGGACATGTGGGTTCTTCCAAAGCCAAGGTGGAGACTGTAAGTGCCATTAGATTAGATATTATGTAAGAGTGTCAGGTTAAAGACCCTGTATCAGCAGGACCTGTGATCGCTAGTAGGTGACACGTGGGTGAAGGGAATCCTGTTGCGTTCAACATAGTAGCTATGGATTTCTGGGAGAAGGATGTAGATGCTCAGGCACATATGGTATGTACTTGCATATATAACCGTTATGGCAGACCATAATATTAAGACCAGAAGACGCAGCAGTCGGCAGCAAATGTTGACTTATACCTCTTACTTTCAGAAACTTCATATCTGCTATGAGGATTGTCCATTACCACCAATTTACATCCAAAAACTAGACATCACTAAATAAACTGGTATGGAATAACTGTCACACTGCTGAACTATTTTGAGGACTTTAATGTAGTCCACCACTGCTGGTTCGAAATATTTATACACTGACTGCTTATTTACAATCTCACAATGACACTCCAGTATGGGATGATAATAGCAATACACATCCTAACAGATCTCTCCACATCGCTCTCCCTTGCCAGCTCAGGACCACTATTATAGCCTGTGCAGTAACCAGCTAAGCAAACAATAATCTTAAGCAAACTAACCAGCTGAGGTGTTCAAAGCTACAGCACACTTGAAAACCATAAAACTGCACTTCTGTCTCTCACACTCCATCTTCCGCCACATTGCTATGCCCTGCGCCCCATAACCCGATAACCACATCTCTAAAGTCATCTCGCATGACGTGCAAACATGTCCCACAGAGTATCAAAACAGACAACATCCGTCCAACCACGCACCCCACACTTTTTATCATGCTGCCCATGTAGACCACGGCTTCAGCGCTCCGCCCCATAAGGGTAGTTAGCACTATATAAATGTTGCAATACAATATACAGAACTGAATGTTGTGTAATCCAGCTGAGACCGAAAATAAGAAAATTGAGATTTATTTTGAAGGTTGCTGGAAATGTACTTTTTACTAAGATGTTTAACACATTTTATTTTTAATTTCAACTTCACATTTCAATGTAATATTACTTTACATGCTGTTGGGCACCGCATATAAGCAATTTGCATAGCATCACAGATGTTCTTTTGAATATATGTGTTGGGATTAAACCCTCTTTTTCTGTTTCCAAAAGTCGGCAATTAGTCACTAAACTATATCTCACTGACCTTCCCAGTTTATGGCCTACTTACTGAATCCAAAAACAAACGTGTGGAGGGTCTGGGGGAATATTTACTGACCTGTCTGTTCGCTCCCCTACTATCATAATACAAAACACATATCAGAGCAGAACATGTCTAGAGATGGTGTGTAACTAAACCAGTGACTATGAAACAGTAGGATGTATATGTGAACCAATGCCGTAAAGAGTTATAGGAAACAAAAAGCTAGAACAAGACCCATCAGCCCACCATTGCGGCGGAGTTTACGTCACGTGGGAATTGCTGATTAATCCATCCCACCTCCGGCCATATAGTGCCGGTGTGGAAATGGATATCAGAAATCTAGCCATGATGTTTACCATAAAGTGGACTAAATAAAGTGCAGTGCTCGAGTGAGGTGATGGATAAAATTGACTACACAGACTGAAAGAGTGTACATATAGAAGACCGTGTGTCAAGGGTTAAAAGCACGCCTGGTAGTTAGACTACCCTGTGGCGCTGTGCAGAACGGTCGACATGTTTCAGCCTAAGGGGCGTTGCCCCGGCTTTCTTCAGGACCTTAGATATAGAATAGCTACTGCAACTGTCACTACAAGTGATGAGTTAGGTGAAAAATTACAAAATGTTTACTAATAGACAGATACTTATCTACCAGGAACTTTAACGCTTAGTTGTCCACTGGCGGGAGAGAAGCATGTCTTCTTCCCAGCCTTGTGTGGGTGAAGACCTCACCTCACCCGGCAACCGCTCGGGAGTATGAGGCCCCGCTCTGTCCGTCGGTACCCCTGTCCAAGAGCCAAGCGGCATTGGTTCACATATACATCCTACTGTTTCATAGTCACTGGTTTAGTTACACACCATCTCTAGACCTGTGCTACTTACTGAATCGTCCACCCACAAACTGCTTTATGTACTTACTTCTGACTTCTTACACAGGCCTACAAAGTAAACAAGCACTGTTCCACTAAGTAACTCGCATGTAATTATATATGTATTACTTTATTCCTTAGTAATCGAGGAAGTGGGTGGAGTCCCTACTTACTGAATCGTCCACGCACAAACTGCTTGATGTACTTACTTCTGACTTCTTACACATGCCTACAAAGTAAACAAGCACTGTTCCACTAAGTAACTCGCATGTAATGATATATTTATTACTTTATTCCTTAGTAATCGAGGAAGTGGGTGGAGTCCCCTATTCCTTGCTGGAGCCTGTTTTGGAGAAGTGCACCCCTGAACAGCTCTATCGCATTGAGGAGTGTAATCATGTGAGTGCCCAAGAGAATTCTGCCTTATTCTGTACTTCCTGTTCCTCTTGCATGTACATACATCCCTCACGGTTTCATGTCTTGTTTGTACCTTTCTCCATTGCTTTAACATTTCTTCCCTTTTGCCTGCATACTTAATTCCCTTCTAGCCCCATGTCGGGATTTTAAATTGGTTAAATTGGAGCCTTTTACATAGACAACCCTACACTAGAACCCTAGGCTGAAGCCAGACCAGGTCTGAAATTATATTATTGCATCATCAAAAAAAATAGTTATTTTCTGCCTTAGGTGCTTGACTACTCTGTAAGCAACTGTAAGTGATTACCTTATATTGTAACCAAGCCCTTCCCTATGTATGTATGCCAGCAAAGGTGATATAGTCCTAATGGGATGTATATATATATATAGTTACCTTTTAAAGAGCTTGGGACTTATTCATGATCGTACATTCACACATGAGTAAATCTTCATGGGTAAATTTACTGTTATACTTGGTAGTAAATCTAGTGCTCTCAATTGTTCACCATTTCCGAGTTAAAGTTACATCAAAGTGTAGGCCTACCCCCGGAATTCTGGCGTGGAGCATAATTTCCGAGTGTGGCGTTAAATCTAGTAGCATTTTACACTCTGGTGGAGGTATCCGCCACCGTGGCGGAGATCTCCCCATGGTAAAGTATCACCAAATTGTAAATAGCGTATTAAACATAAAATAAATATCGAAAATAATTTGCAACACATGAATGTAAATCAAATTTACATTTTTTTAAATGTAACACTAAATAGGAAAAATGCTACAGAAACAGCACTGTTAACCTAATTTAGAATTAAAAATGTAATTGAAATTATTTTATTATTTTTTTAAAGTATTATTTAAAAATTACCCATCTAAAGTAAAATGGTAATATGCATTTATGTATTGAACGTTGCTAAAATTATATGTAGTTACTTTAAAAGGCTTTTGCCGAACCCGAAATGTGTTGGCTACCCACGTTATTTTATGAAGAAATAAAGGAGGTACTAACATCACCAAAGATTCCCTGGTGGCTTTTTTGAATTGTCGTTGCCAGTAATTTGCGGAGTCCCACTAGTCTCTGGAATTAGTGTGTGTGTGTGTGTGTGTATGTGTGTGTATTTATGTATATATGTATATATATATATATATATATATATATATATATATATATATATATGTATATTCATGGGATTAATCATCGTTCTTAATACTTGCTGCAGTGAAGACGCCACTTTCACAGTTTCATTTAAATTTATAAAGTGCGGTCCTATTTGAGATCTATATGTGGACATAGAGGAAGGGCTTGCCATCCAAGTTAAATCCTTTGTTGGTGGAGCCATACCAACATGTACAATGTTAAGTTGGTTTCAAATGTTTAAAGGCTGGTGTTCAAAGTTGCATGCATACATTATCTCACCAATACTAGACATTATTCTAAGAAACCTAGAAATACCTGATCGTATTTGCCACATATTGATGAAAAATATGAAATCCTTCCTCACAATATTTACCATGAGTGGGCTACCACACATTCACCAGGGTGCCATTCTTAATTGGAGATAGGGCGCGCTCTCAGTTCTGCGCTTGTTACAACCATGCGTGTCTCTTCACAAACATGTATTAAAATAATCAAGTTGCCCCTCGCCTGGCGCTCATGATGTGTTGTGGAAATCTATGGCTCACCGCCACAGGAATTTGGCTCAAAGGCCATCATTCCTCAGGTTCAATAACCTCCAACCGTCATCCTTAGAATGAGCCATATTTCTATAAAAGCATCGGTTTTGGCAGCAGTCATTACAATTTTTTACCAAGTTCCCCCAAAGCTGCTGAACACTTCAGAGATGGGTGCAACGTGTGTGAGGGTGAACTGGCGTATAAATACAAAACTTCCCAAAAAAGCAGGTCAGGGACTCGAAGGGTCAATCAGACTTCATTTCTCCAGAAGGTAGACTCGGTTTTTGCAAACATGCCTTTCTCAATACTTGCTGCAGTGAAGATGCTACTTTCACAGTTTCACTTAAATTTATAGAGCTGTTCTCGCATTGGAAACTATATGTCAACATAGAGGAAAGGCTAGCTATCTGAGTTAAATCCTAAGTTTGCAGCTGCCATACCAGCATGTACACTGTTCAGTTGGCTCCAAATGGAGGCCAATGTGTAATGGCTGGTGTTCAAAGTTGTATAAATACAATAGTAGACATTATTCCAAGAAACACAGAAATACCTGATCGTATTTGCCACATGCTGATGAAAAACATCCTTCCTCACAATATTTATCCTGAATGGGCTGCCACACATTCACCAGGGTGCCGTCCCTAATGCAAATAGGACGCGCGCTCAGTTCCGCTCTCGTTACAACCATGCGTGCCTCTTCACTAAGATGTAGTTAAAATCATCAAGTTGCCCCTCACCTGCCGCCCATGATGTTTTGTTGAAATCTCTGCTTCCTCTATCCGGATCATTATTAATAGGCATCAATGCTTTTAAAAGATTTTCCTTATTTGTTGGTTCTCTTTACTGTAAGCTAGAATGAGTCTTATCTCCTCATCCTTCAATTCATTTTCATTGGTCTCCTTTTTAGTAATTAGTTTCTCCTCTCTTTCAATTTCACCCTGTCTATCCTTTCCGAATATCTTTGTGGTGGTAACCTGTCCGTTTGGAACGTTCCCAAGTCTACTGGCAGTTTTTACCCAAAGTCTTGGTTAGTGGAACAATTTTTTTTCAGTCTTGGCTATTCCACATAGGGACACTTCGCAGTAGAGGTTGTGGGTGAAAGCTGGAGCCATGTAATACTGAGTTGGTGGATGTCCCTTTTCTGTGTACTGAGGTCTCAAACTTGCAGTTTTCTACATAGATAGAAATATTTAAGAAGTTGATTAATGCATGATCGGGATATAGGAACTCCATTAAATCCAAATGTGTCAATTGCATACAGAAAGCCACCTTAGTTGAGGGACAAACTAATATAAAGTCACTTTGCAGAGAAACAAATGAAGATGTGGTTAGTTAATTCCAGGGTTGGCTTCAATAAGTGCTTTGCATGTAAAATAGGCAAAAATATGAAAGAAATTAATAATTAATTATTTAAGAAACCAATGCTAAAGCGTATAAGAGCTATTGAAAATAGAGATCTATCTTATGCTGGAGCAAAATATCTAATGGAATATCATGAAGGTGATACTTGGAAAATAATGGCATGCTATGATCGAACACATTGTCCAATCTGAAAGAGGGGGTGATATGATCCGATTGCTAAGACAAAGAATGTCTTGGTACATCATAAGACTACAAACCAAACAATGATGAATAGTTGCATATTCATTTGGAATTGGACTTTAAACATCAGAATAAAAATGCTTTGTGAAGGAACAATAAACTTTTCTCCATCTAATCAATGTAGACCCAGATTGGCCAAAAAGAAGGTCACAAATTGATATGAATAACTAATACCTCACTCATTGATGAGAAGCAGGAAAAGATTGAGGACTAACTCAATGTGTGGTGGGCAATAATTGTGAGACCCAGGCCATCTCACAACATAGAAATGGAGTAAATCGATGAACAAGTCCTGTCATAAAAACTACCACACAACCTCACTAAGAGTGAGGCACCTTCATGAGAACTCACTTATGTGATACTACACTATGGTTCATTGTATTTATTTTGCTTTGGAATTGTTAACATTAGTAATGTCATGACTGCCGCAGTTCCCAAAATGCTTCATTATGAGCAGGACGGGTATAAATGTTGAAATTAAGAAAGGATTACCGAGATGTGATGCTGAATAAATAAGAAATTGAAAGCCTTTCGGGTGCCGCTGACTTTTGGAAGAGTAATATTGCAAAGGAGGTCTGGCCCTTTTAACAGCTAGCACCAGCAGCCTAAGTGCGCAGCACTGCAGACTGTTTGTGAAGTATATAAGACCTTTCAAAGTCTCTTACCGACAACTGCTGCTTGTGCCGCCCTTTCAATCCATTCAACCAAGGGCTGAAGGTTTTGATCCTTGGAAGTATAAATATATTTAATAATTAAAAATAAATTTGGTTTATTTAACATTTCCAATGGAGTTCTATTTTAAGTCACTGCCTCTTACTATTTTCTGTGGGAGCATGTTGTTGTACCAGTGGCTGCCCATGTGTGGTGCTGTACTCACTGCCGGTCTAAGCTGGAGTACGTTTCTGACTATTTGGGTCCTTTTGGCTATATTTTATTTAAAAGTGCTGCTTGTGAATAGTGAGGGGGTACTCTTTTTGTGGGTGGGTGCTTGTCCCTCTCTAAACAGCTTTTTAACCCCTCCTTATTTCTTCCTAAACCCCTTCCATTTGTATATAGTATTCCACCTTTTCAAGCCACCGATCTCCCTCACATTTACTACGAAAGCTTAAGCGAAGATGTGTGGAGATCCCGCATAGAAAGGCGAAGGTAGAGACCTGTACACGTAGGTTAGCGAATAGTTCAATTGTATTTGTACTTTGTACTAAACTTATTACGGAATGCAGTTTGTCTTTAGGCCCACTTGTGGGATTTTTGGTCAGGGCTATTGAAGGGAAATAAACAGCAAACTCTACTTCACTCTTTGCTCCCTTTCCTTCCCTCAATTGCCTATGTTTCCTTTGACCCCACACTCGATCTGTTCTTTCTTCAATCAACATTTTTGGTTTATCTGATGTTTTCTCCTACACCCCACACCTAACTCCTTTCAAGACCTCCTTCTCTCCCCTCACTGTACTGAATCCCTCCCTTTAGTCCAAAACGGAAGTTCTCTTCTGCCTTAGGTTCTGATAGAAGACACGGACAGGCTGTGGATGGGTCACTGTCAGCGAGACTTCAAGAAGGAGCAGGCTGAAGAGTTTGAGTCCTGGCGGGAGATGTACCTCCGCCTGCATGATGCGCGGGAGCAGAAGCTGGCCATGCTCACACAAAATATTCGTTCTGCTCATGCAAACCGGCCAAAAGGTGAGGAAGCGATGATGAGGACCCTTTCTTGAATATGCCTGGATTCCTAAGGAAAGGGGTGGAGGTGTTAGGGTGGTGAGGGGGCGTGGGGGATGCACAAATGTTATTAAAGGAGTAACAAGCAATTCAGGGGCAGATTTCTCAGGAATGGCACCTAGGATCTGGAATGCGCTCCCGCCTGAAACTAGGCGTATCCCCTCCGCTGCACTCTTCAAGAAAGAGGTGAAAACCATCCTTCTGGCCAAGATCTCCTGAACCTTATAGGTGCTGGATCAGAGACTCTGCATCGCCTTGTATCAATGCTCACCTTGTCACTACAGTCACACTGTCACTCTGGCACTATACCTCTACTTGATGGTGACACTACTACGCTACCCTCTCCTACCGACCAATATATGAGACACATTGGGTCACTGACTCACCCTCCCGATGCCCCCATTCAGTGCGCTCTCTACACTAAACACTGGTGTAAGCCTTCCACACACTCAAGGTGCACCTGAACACCTCTGCTATGGGATCATTGATTTGTTCCATTATACTACCTGTTTACCTGACTGTATATTGATATATGTTATGTATTTTATTATTATCTGTGCATGTTAGTGATTACTACATTGCTCCCATTACCTCTGTTCATTCCTACTGCCCCTACCCTGTCATTGTGAAGCGCTCTGATATCCGTAAGGATCTTGTTCGCGCTATATAAAACTTTGAATAAATAAATAAATAAAATTTCTTTCCCACCACCTGTTACAAGAAGTTTTTCTGGAATAGTGCGATTCCATTACTCCTTTGGGTCCATGGCACAGCTTCAGCTTGAGGCCTTTGTCACATCTTTGTCTTTGAGGAGCCTGGCACAGGTCTGTTTATAGGGCAGGGGAGGCTAGCACAGCTCTCTTTTGGGGGACTGGGATGGCACAGTTTCTTCAGTGAGACTGTGCCATTACTTCCATTTTGGGACCTTGCTACAACCTTCCTCTTTTGAAAGGTCCCTCGCAAATCTCCTTCTTTGGGAGACCTGGTTTGATTACAATAGTGAGTTGAAAGTGAGATTGAATGGCATGGGTTCTTGTATAGGGAACATCCCTGTCACTTCCCCACTCTCTTCCCCCTCCATATTAGCCTCTCTTGAGCTAGCTAAGCAATCAAGACAATGTGCAGCTCCAGAGTTATTACTGTTGCATTAAGGTGACTTTCTGCCTCACGGTTTTCAGTCTGGTGGAATGTTATGAGCCATCTGTAGCATGTTCGAAGAAGTCACAGGTTCATAAGTGCTATTATTTGTTCACGCAGGACGCCAGGCCAAAATGGCATTTGTCAATGTGGAAGCAAAGCCCCCAAGAGACGTGCGGAGAAGACAAGAAAAGTTTGGAACAGGAGGGGCTGTTGTGAAGGATAAGATCAGGTGTGAGATGAGATGCTGCATTCTGTCTCAATCCTAAGCTTTTGTATTTTGGCAGCTCTGGTTATGGTGCATGTCTTGAGCCCCCTTCTTATCTACCTGTAACAGCCACTGCCCTCTTTCTGTAGCACCTCACCTATGTATCCCCTCCAATGAATGGTCTCTCCTTTTTAGCTTTTTCTCCAACACTTTTTTTTCCTCAAAATTTTTTTTCTCACGATCTTTTTCCCATCATAGGATAAAGCCAGCGCCCTTCACCCTTGTGCGCAGCACCATTGCTCCCCCTGAAGAAAGCTATACAGAAGAACCAAGATCTTATGATGGTCCCAGCACCAGTAGTGCCTACTCCAGCACCTCAATGGGCACTGCATCCCCTCCAATGAGTGACCCCCGAAGGCCACTTGTAAAAAGTAAGTTGTTCCAGAGCACAGTGTTTATTTTACATCTGGCAATTAACTGATTAGCAGTTTTGTTGTGTGGACCTATTGCAGATTCACCGTCTTGCATACTTTCCTCTCTTTGGGGTTGGAAATCCAGTTACTCTATTGCCAACAGGCACGTGTATGTATGTATGTATGTATATGATATTTTTATAGCGCAAGCCCAGATAGAAGGCAGCTGAGTGGTGTACTTCGCCAAAAACAAGCATAAAGTGTACGAGTAATAAGAAAAGAAGCTGGGTTTTGCAGCGTGAATCTTTCTGGATTCACTATGCTGTGCATTATTCCGCGGTCTTGTGGTTGGGTCCGGATTCGTAGTCTTTTCTTTGTTTTTTTTTTTTCTTTTCTTAGCCCAGGTGGGCGTCGGCGTCACACCCCCATGGGTGTATTTCCGGTGACGTCGGCATGCTTCCTGCGGAAGCTCCCACTCTTGGGCGCCATCTTCAGATTCTTTTTTTCCGCGGTCGGGTCTGGATCGTTCCCGTTTGGGCTCCAGACATTTTTGGAGAAAGAAGAAAGAAAATACAGAAAAGACGAGGAGAAGTCATCTGAAGACTCCAGGGGACTTCACCGACGAAAAACAAGCAAGGATAAGGCGTTTTCCATCGAGATCTTCGACGACCGTCGACGAACACGCGACCAGAGAGGCCCTGGACGCTCGAGGATGGACAACACGCCGTTCAAGTTCTGCCGTAACTGCCACCACAAGTACGCGCAGAAGGACCAGCACCCGGTATGCAACCTTTGCCTACCGGTGGACCACGAAAGCGGAGACTGCAACGCCTGTTCCGCCTTCACCCCGAAGACCCTTCGTGTGAGAGAGAGGCAGAGGGTAGCACACGCCGCCCTGCAGGGGAAGGCCCCGACTCCGTCACTCTACGAGCTGGGGATGTCCTCCGAGGAAGAAGACAACGCTGCCGCCGAAGACGACAGCTACACGGTCGTAGAGACCGATTACACGAAGACTTCTGACAAGGTAGGAGACTCTTCGGCCCCCAAGAACCCGAGAGACTCTGAGTCTAGAAAAATCGAGGGCAAGACCCCGAAAGCGCCGACGCCAAAAAAGGCGGCGTCCGCGACTACTCCCAGGCCCAGCGGATCCTCCGAGAAGGAGTCCCCGGCGCCGAGAGCTGCTGATCAGCAGAAAACGTCGAAAATCGTCCCCGAAAAGGATCGATCGACGAGGGAGAAAGACCCGAAACTGACGACGACGACCAGAGACCCGAAATCCGGTTCGACGTCGAAAACTTCGACTCCGAGAGGCACGGCGACAAGCCATCCGTCGAAGAGAGCGGCCGACCCATCCGACGCGGAACACGCGGCCGAGATGGAAAAGAAAAGAAGGCGCCTCGAGGCAGAAATGGAGAACATCATGCAGCGGAAGAAAGATTTCGACGCAAAGATGAAAGCCTTCACGATCCCTCACAAGACCAAGCCACCAGTGATGGAGGCGGTCGAGGAGGAAGAAGAGATCGCCGAAGTCACCGAGCAAGACCAGGACGTCGAGGTGATCGACGACCAGGAGGAGTACGAGAATCCCTACGAAAGTTACAGCTATGGGGAGGAAGAAGAGGGCAGGACAGACACAGAGTCGGCACCCTCTGACCTTCAGGAGGTAGATTACATCGATGTCGACACCGACAGCCCGGAGGAGGTGGTCGACACCTACCCCTCGAGGCCCTCGCCGCCGGACGACATCGGGGCCTACAACTCGGTGATACAATCTGCCGCAGCAGCTTTCAAGCTCAAGCTCGACGAAGAGAAGCAGAAAGTAGACTTCCTTCTAGAAACATTACTCCCAACACAAACGAGGAGCCAGTTCCTTCCAATGCTCGAGAGCGTCTTGGCTCAGGGGAAGGAAGCTTTCAGGGAGCCCGCAACATGCAAGGCAGTAACTCCCAGAACTGAGAAGAAGTACAAGCATGCCACAAAGGACCCGGCCTACATTCAGGGCACGGTCTCCGCAGACTCCATTATCACGGCCACAGCAAGGAGGAGGGCTAACGTACCCACTACCTCGGGCCCACCACCGGATAAGGAGAGCAAAAGGATGGATCTGGTGGGCAGAAGGATCGAACGGAATGCCGCGACCCACTGGCGCATGGCTAATTCCAACGCCCTGATAAACAGGCACATGTACCAAATCATGGAGGGACTGGGGCAGTTGGTGAAGGACTTGCCCCAGGATGCCAGGCAGAAAGCCGAAAAGCTGATTGAAGAGGGGAAGAATGCGGCAAATTCTTGCCTTAAGACGGCCCTGGATGGGGCAGACACCGCCAGCAGGCTCATGATGATGGGCGTCACGGAAAGGAGGCACGCCTGGCTCAGGATATCCGGTTTCAAACCGGAGGTGCAACACAGCATCCTGAACACACCGTTCAACGGCAGCACGCTTTTCGGACCAACAGTTGATGAACAACTCAGCCAACTGAAGAAAGATAACGAAACAGCAAGATCCATGGGGGCATTGCAGTTCAGAGGGAACAAGAGGGGCACCCCGTCACGGAGGCCCGGCGGGAGAGGCGGAAACCAGCCAGGTACATCACACCAGGCTTTCCAGCAAACGCACCAGGCAGACTCGCAGACTCAGCAGGGTCATCAGAAGCAGCCCTGGCAGTACCAACAAAGAGGCCAGTCCTTTCGAGGGAGAAATGGACGGGGGCAAAATAGAAGAGGGAGCCAGCAGCCCACCTCCAAGTGACTTCAAAAAACTCCGTGTGCCCGCCCGCAAAAAAGAACCCAGGGGGGCAGCACGTACAGATGGGTCAAGACAAACTAGACACCTACGACCACAGGACACCAGTGGGAGGAAGATTAAGATACCACCTCCAGGAGTGGAGAGAAATCACATCAGACAAATGGATCCTCAACATTATCCAATTCGGATACTGCATAGAGTTGGAGGGGAGGCCAACAAGCAAAAAACCAAAAAGAAAGCCACTAGCAGGCAAGCAGCTACAGTGCCTTCAGGAAGAAGCAAAAGAACTCCTGCAGAAGCAGGCCATAGAACGGGTACCCTTCAAGGAAAGAAACACAGGAGTATACTCAACGTACTTCCTGGTACCAAAAGTAGACGAGACAATGAGACCCATTCTCGATTTAAGGTTCATGAACAAATTCATAAGAACGCAAAAATTCAAAATGACCTCCCTGCAAGAGGTGCTCCCACAATTGCAGATCGGGGACTTCATGGTCACTATAGACCTCAAAGACGCATACCTGCACATCCCAATGAACAGAATGCACAAACACATGCTCAGGTTCACCGTCGGAGAAAGCCACTACCAGTTCACGACACTGGCCTTCGGTCTGAAATCGGCACCAAGAGTTTTCACAAAGTGCCTCGCAGCAGTCGCAGCGCACCTAAGAAGGCAAGGGATACACGTATACCCTTACCTGGACGACTGGCTGGTGAAAGCAAACTCATACCACAAATGCAAGCTGCACGCACATACAGTGACCAGCACGCTCATAAACCTGGGGTTCTCCATCCATTGGAAGAAATCATCAATGGAGCCAGAACAAGTGAAGATCTTCCTGGGAGCACAGATCAACACCTTACAGGGCAAGGTGTTCCCCAGCGAGAAGAGGGCGAGGGTGCTGGTGAAGGAAACTCGCCTCTACCGGAAGGGACAAGCTCGGACAGTGAGGGCTGCGAGCAAGATCATGGGGATGATGGCATCATGCATCCACCTGGTACCGAATGTACGACTCCACATGAGACCCATTCAAGAATGGCTACAGGAGCAATGGTCACAAGCTACAGGCAGTTGGGAGGATCTAGTGGTTGTAACGCACGAAGTGCAGAAGGAGATGACATGGTGGACCATGGAGAACATAGCAAGGGGAAAGCCTCTAACGCCCCCAACGCCAACAGTGACCATCACCACAGACGCATCCCTGAAGGGATGGGGCGCTCACATGGAGGAGCTCAAGGTGAGAGGACTGTGGACACCGACGGATGCCACAAAACACATCAATTACTTAGAATTGAAGACAATCTTCCTTGCACTGAAAGCCTTCCAGACAAGACTGTACAATCACAAGGTGTTGATACAAACAGACAATACCACTGCGATGTTCTACATCAACAAGCAGGGGGGCACCCAGTCAGCCCCGCTTTCAACGCTAGCACAGGAGATATGGAGGTGGGCAATCCCTCTCAAGATAGACCTGCTGGCCATAAACCTGCCAGGGAAGGACAACATACAAGCAGATTGGCTCAGCAGGCAGACTTCAGCATCCCACGAGTGGGAGCTCAATGCTCAGGAGACAAGGCACCTATTCGACAGATGGGGAACTCCATCGGTGGACCTGTTTGCCACACGCCAGAATGCAAAATGCCGAAACTTCGCATCCAGGCAGCCCGAGGAGGGGTCACTGGGGAATGCCCTATGGATAGATTGGTCAGGGACATTTGCCTACGCCTTTCCCCCGATACCACTGATGCACAGAGTACTGAGCAAGTGCAGAGCGAGCAACATGACACTGATACTGGTCGCACCACAGTGGGCGAGGCAGACATGGTACTCGCAGATCATGGAGATGACACAGTGTGCACCCCACAGATTCAGCAGGAGGAAAGACTTACTCTCCATGCAGAACGGAGAGGTGCTGCACCCAGAGCCAGAGAGCATGAGCCTAGTAGCGTGGCTCCTGAGGACATAGAGTTCGCACATTTAAGGTTGCCAGAAAGTACACTGAAGGTCCTGCGGGAGGCAAGAAGGCCTAGCACTCGGAAGTGCTATGTTGCCAAATGGAAGAGGTTCACAATATGGTGTAGACAAGAAAGACTTCACAATAAAATGAAGAGGGACTCCACAGTGCTAAAGTACCTGACGCACTTGCTAGAGAAGAACCTTAGCTCATCCTCCTTGAGGGTTCACTTAGCAGCAATAGTCGCCTACACAAGGGGTGAAACGTGCAGGAGTTTCTTCACATCACAGGTGGTGAAGAGATTCCTAGAAGGGGCGAAAAGGATCGCACCGCCCAAGCGGGTGCCGCCACCTGCATGGAACTTGAACATAGTCCTAACGGAACTCATGAAAGAGCCCTTTGAACCGCTCCACAAGGCGTCCTTAAAGATGCTGACTATGAAAACAGCTTTTCTGGTTGCAATAACGTCCCTACGCAGAGTAAGCGAGCTTCAGGCTCTGACGCTACAAGAACCCTACATACAAATACACAATGATAGGGTTGTGATGAGGACTGACCCAAACTTCATGCCGAAGGTGGTATCTAAATTCCACATGAACCAGTCTATACAGATACCGAGTTTTTTCCAAAAACCAACAACTGCCGCTGAGCGAGCTCTGCACACCCTGGACGCCAGAAGGGCAGTCATGCACTACATCGAAAGGACGAAGGGACACAGGAAAACAAAACAGTTCTTTGTGTCATTTGCCAACAGTTACATGGGAAAAGCAGTAACCAAAAAGACAATTGCACGATGGATCGCACAGACAATCCAACTCTGCCACAAGCGTGCAGGACAAGAGCTAGCAGAGGGGGACACGTGCCCACTCCACTAGGAAAAAGGGCGCTACAATAGCCTTCCTGGCTAACACACCCATACAAGACATATGCCTGGCGGCAACATGGGCTTCGGTGCACACGTTCACGAAGCACTACTGTGTGGACATACAGATGAACAAGGAAGCTCAAGTTGGACAGAAGGTGCAACAGCACATATTCAATACCCAACGCTCATCTTCCACCCAACCGCCACAGAAATGAGAAACCGCTACGAAATCTATGCACAGCATAGTGAATCCAGAAAGATTCACGCTGCAAAACGAATAGTTTTCTTACCTGTCGGTGTAGTTTTGCAGCTTGAAGATCTTTCTGGATTCACTAGCGAACCCACCCACCTCCGCCAGAAAGATGAGGCTGGAGAGAGAAGAGGTGGTTAACAAAAGAAAGGTTTAAAAAAAAAAAAAAAAAAAAGTACAAAGCGGTAAAATACCAACTAAATAGAACATTGCCATTACTTCGGAAACGAAAAGAAACACGGAAAAAAAGAACCCGAAGATGGCGCCCAAGAGTGGGAGCTTCCGCAGGAAGCATGCCGACGTCACCGGAAATACACCCATGGGGGTGTGACGCCGACGCCCACCTGGGCTAAGAAAAAAAAAAAAAAAAAACCAAAGAAAAGACTACGAATCCGGACCCAACCACAAGACCGCGGAATAATGCACAGCATAGTGAATCCAGAAAGATCTTCAAGCTGCAAAACTACACCGACAGGTAAGAAAACTATTCGTTGTGGACAATTAATTCACGGTGATGAGGTGTTCTGTAAGGAGTTGAGACTTCAACTCTACTAATTGGAGCAGTGGTGTGGCGATTAGGGATGTTGTTGATACACATCATGGGTGCATGATGGAAAACACCAACTTGTTTTTTTTTCGTTTTTTCAATTTTGTGAACTAAAGGAGTGCCAAGAATCACCAGCGAGGGGGGACTTGTCTGCATGATAAGTAGGGATGCTGGGTGTGATGGAATACCTTCAGGCTAGTGGGCCCTACAGACCGTGGAATAGTTATACTGAATGGAATTTGCAAGGAAACTGTCCAGACATAAATCCAAACAGTTACATGTCAAACAAAACTATTTGCAGCTTCTTTTATCTTATTTGCTTCCCTTAAATAAAGACATTTGGGATCATAAAGTCAGTACTAGACTTACACTCTCTCCACCACCGTATCAGAACTAACATTTCAAGAGCTCCTCCGGTAGGTAGGAGTGGAATTCCCTACAGTCATCCCTACGAAGTTTAGATGGGGTAATTTTACATAGAAGAGAAATTACAGGTTGCTAAAGCAATGGTCCGTCATTCGCAAAACTTAATTTAGGGATTACAATAGTGCCCAAAACAAAGAATTGCACACATATTTAACATAAGGCGATGGATTGCAGGGGGCAATTATAGAGACCTTGATGTTTTCCTTTTTTTCTGTATATCACAAGTGAGCAGGGGAGGCAGTCTCAGAGGAAAGGGGGGTTGTTTCAAAGATTTGGTTGTAGAAGTTCTGTCTTCACTTTCGTCTCCAAGTGGATCTTAAATCTCTTTTTCGTTTTTTCAATTTTGTGAACTAAAGGAGTGCCAAGAATCACCAGCGAGGGGGGACTTGTCTGCATGATAAGTAGGGATGCTGGGTGTGATGGAATAACTTCAGGCTAGTGGGCCCTACAGACCGTGGAATAGTTATACTGAATGGAATTTGCAAGGAAACTGTCCAGACATAAATCCAAACAGTTACATGTCAAACAAAACTATTTGCAGCTTCTTTTATCGTATTTGCTTCCCTTAAATAAAGACATTTGGGATCATAAAGTCAGTACTAGACGTACACTCTCTCCACCACCGTATCAGAACTAACATTTCAAGATCTCCTCCGGTAGGTAGGAGTGGAATTCCCTACAGTCATCCCTACGAAGTTTAGATGGGGTAATTTTACATAGAAGAGAAATTACAGGTTGCTAAAGCAATGGTCCGTCATTCGCAAAACTTAATTTAGGGATTACAATAGTGCCCAAAACAAAGAATTGCACACATATTTAACATAAGGCGATGGATTGGAGGGGGCAATTATAGAGACCTTGATGTTTTCCTTTTTTTCTGTATATCACAAGTGAGCAGGGGAGGCAGTCTCAGAGGAAAGGGGGGTTGTTTCAAAGATTTGGTTGTAGAAGTTCTGTCTTCACTTTCGTCTCCAAGTGGATCTTAAATCTCTTGTTGGAGCTCTGTGTGACATGGATGTGGTCAAGTTTTTCAATAGGGAAGTCTGGTTTATTGGTGTGAGTAGTTTAGTCTATGATCCAGATGGACAGGAACATGATGCTAGGTGGAAGTGGTTACCCTTGGATTGTAGGAGGTGACGTCATTTGATTTGCATGGTCCATTAGTTAGGAGCGTGGACTAGAGATGGATGAGGGCAGATTTCAGGAGTCTAGTGTGAAGAGATGAGCGTTTGTGATCTGAACCTTAAGATGCAAGTAAATTGAGGTTCAACTGATTCCAGGTCCCTATTGGCTTAATTTTTTTTTTTTTTTAAATTTTGAAAAACCTTTATTGAAGCATCTGCACACAGAATACATGCCGGTCACATTATGGTACAAAGTATAATGAAGTCGCACAGCATTGGGAAAATCAAAACTGCTCAGAGAACATCCTAAACTCCTCCCCAGCCCCCCTCTCCAAATGCATAGTGCATGACTGGACTAAGCTCTGTACATATCTGAGCACTGTGTTATCAAGGACTTTGCGCCTTCCCTGCCATCCTCAATGTGAGGCTTACTGTAATGTCAGGCGAGAGTTTGCATGACCCACATCTGCCTCTGAACACCGCCCAGTCATGAACCAACTCAGTTTGTACTCACACCTCACAGCTCTGTGGTCTCTCAGCGTGGTCATCCCAGATGTCTCCCCCAGTTCAAGGGCCACTCCAGCTTATCCTTTCTCCCCAGCCTCCTGTGTACCTTCGTTGTCTGTGTGTTGTGTAAGGAGATATGACACCAAGGGCCCCCAGATGTCTTTGGGATGGGATTTGATGGGGAGCTGTTCCGCATAGTTATGTAAGTGTTCCTGCCAAGTGGACAAGTCTCTTATCCATTCTTTAAAGTTGGGGGCTCGCCCTCGTCCCCATTTACATGCCACCTTCCGTTTGGCTATCAGCAGCCCCATTGCAAGGTATTTCTTGTGTACAGTCTGTACCGTGTGTGTCAGTCCCAAGAGGCCTATAATTGGGGACGCTGTAATCTGTACACCCAACATCTCGGACATCCCTTTAAAGACATTTATCCAGTAAGCTTCCACCCTGGGGCACTGCCATGCCAAGTGAATGAAGTCTGCCCCTTCCCTGCCGCACCGATCGCATCGATCATGCTCGCGTAGCCGGAAGCGGTGTAGTTTGACTTTAGTGTGATACAGACGATGGAGGAATTTGTAGTGTATTAGCTGCAAGCGGCTGTTGCCAGTGACCGCCTCCTTCTGCAGACAACTCCGCTCCCATTGGTCATCGGTTCCTCCAAGTCCTTGTCCCATTACACCCTCGCACGCACCTTAATGGGAACGCTTCTAACTTGTTTATACAGCAGGGAGATGACGTGTGTGGGTACATCAGCCTGTAGTAGCGTGTGAAGTGGTATGAATATGTCCGGTTCCTCCGGGAATGTTTGGGTAATCGCTCTGATGTTCTGCCTAAGGCGGGTATACAGAAACATGTCCATGCTAGTGGGTGTGCGTCCTCCGAAAAACTGCTCAGCAGTGCGGAATTGGCCCTCTGTGTATAGGTCACCCCATGTGTTGTACTTCAGCGTGCGAAGCATTCTGCAGCCCAGTCCTTCGCACGTGACCTGCAACAGTGGACTGCTTTGCAGTGCCAATCTAGGGTAATGCATAAGGGGAGTCTCCATCTTGCGCGCTATCCATTTCCAGGCCATCCCAGTGCAGTCTACCGTGGATGGGTCCCTACCACATTCTTTTATCTGTGTATATAAGTACCCCTCAGGGGGGACTGGGGCCATATAGCCATCTTCTACTGCCAGGTGCGCCATGAATGGAGGTGGATGCAGCCAATACACAGCAAAATAATACTGCTCGAAGTTGGGGACATCGTATCCACCCTGATAAGGCAACATGAGGGTCGCTAAAGTCCACCAAGCCTGCTTCCCACTCCAGATAAGTCTAAGTAACTGTGTGTTGAGGGTACGGAAAAAGAAGCTGCCTGGGTGGTACTGTATGTTGATAAATAAATAAATTTAGGGAAGATCGTCATTTTGATAAGAGATATCCGACCTGCCATCGAAAGGGGTAGCTTCAAGCAGTGGGTGATGCTGTCAGTGACTTTGTCGATGGCTCTACCATAGTTTCTGCGCATTAGCTCTTCCTTGTTCCTGGTAACGTGTATGCCCAAGTATTTAAAATCCTCTGCCTACCACTGTAGCGGGTAATCTAGCTGGTGTTGTTCCGTCTTCCCGGTCAATGGGAATACAGCTGATTTAGCCCAGTTAATCTGAACCCCCGAAATGGCGCCAAACTTCGTAATTTCCCTCAGCACTGGGTTGATATTTTCTTGGGGCTTATGTACATACATCGTTATGTCATCCGCGTAAAGGGATATTAACAATTGCCTAGTGGGGTATACCAGGGCCCTGTGTTGGTGGGCTGTCTTATTTTCGCCGCTAGGGGCACAATTGCCAGCGCAAAAAGGACGGGCGACGGTGGGCACCCCTGTCTCGTGCCTCTAGAGATGGGGAAGCCCTCAGACCTAGTCCCGTTCAGCAGCACTGAGGCACGTGAATTGGAGTATAGCAGTTTCACCCAGTTAAGAAAAGAATGCGGCATGCCCATGTAACTAAGGGTACCAATAAGGTAATCCCATTCGAGAGAGTCTAAAGCTTTGGTGGCGTCGAGAAAGACTGCCACCGCAGCACTATTCGGATCAATGTCTTGCATCACGGACAGCAGGGTTGTAAGATTATGGGCAGTTGCCCTATTGGGAACAAAAGTACTATGTCCAAAAGTTATTTTCTATTCGAAAATGCCTTTAAATCTGCATGTTTTTAACTTAAATAATTGGGAGAAGTATTCATTTTCACATTGGATTCGGACACATTGAATGTAAAATTTTAAAATAATACCCAAAATAAAGAAAAAAAGAGATTTGTTAGTTACCACACTTCAAATGTTGTACTTGGTCAAATATTACAAATTTATTTACAAATTCTACAAGATAGTTTTTAAATGTAAACGGCGCAAGTGCAGGAAGGAAAAGGGTGCTCAAGTGATTGAGAAAAGGAAAGGAATATGCAATATATTACAGTGATCAGAACAACATTGGAAAGTCTTCCACTATTCAAAAAAGAAGAAAGCCTGTCCACACAATTTAAAAGAGGACTTATTGGACGGTGTAGGTACAGGTACATAAATTGGAGGGCGTCGACGTTTCGACCCTAACGCTCTAGGGCTGTTTGGGGCCTCGGCTGCGGGTCTTCATCAGGACTGGGGTTGAGGGGAAAAGGGGCTTGGCCGTGTTCAGGCCCGTACACAGTTTCGGGACACCAGTGATGCTGGTGCTGGGGCAAGGTCCCGGCTTCCAATGAATGATTCACCTAGTTAATGGTAGGCGGTCACTTAGCTTGCAAGGTGGGTCTTGGAATTAAATGCCACTATATAGGTCGAAGGAAGATGTCCAACCGGTGCCCCCGCGGGCAACTCGGTGGAAGGCAAAGTGAATTAGCCAAGGGTCACTTCTATCAGTTTGTAATTAGCCCAATGAGGTCCGTAGTAACCTGGGGACCGGGTCGTGATATTTTGATAGCACCGGTAATTTAGTTAGCGTTGTGTGCTCCAAGCCGCGAACAGCGTTCGAATCTGGCTGTGGCTGCCACGTACGGATATTTTGATAGCACCGGTAATTTATGATAGCACCGGTAATTTAGTTAGCGTTGTGTGCTCCAAGCCACGAACAGCGTTTGAATCTGGCACAGCCAGATTCAAACGCTGTTCGCGGCTTGGAGCACACAACGCTAACTAAATTACCGGTGCTATCAAAATATCCGTACGCGGCAGCCACAGCCAGATTCGACCGCTGTTCGCGGCTTGGAGCACACAACGCTAACTAAATTACCGGTGCTATCAAAATATCACGACCCGGTCCCCAGGTTACTACGGACCTCATTGGGCTAATTACAAACTGATAGAAGTGACCCTTGGCTAATTCACTTTGCCTTCCACCGAGTTGCCCGCGGGGGCACCGGTTGGACATCTTCCTTTGACCTATATAGTGGCATTTAATTCCAAGACCCACCTTGCAAGCTAAGTGACCGCCTACCATTAACTAGGTGAATCATTCATTGGAAGCCGGGACCTTGCCCCAGCACCAGCATCACTGGTGTCCCGAAACTGTGTACGGGCCTGAACACGGCCAAGCCCCTTTTCCCCTCAACCCCAGTCCTGATGAAGACCCGCAGCCGAGGCCCCAAACAGCCCTAGAGCGTTAGGGTCGAAACGTCGACGCCCTCCAATTTATGTACCTGTACCTACACCGTCCAATAAGTCCTCTTTTAAATTGTGTGGACAGGCTTTCTTCTTTTTTGAATAGTGGAAGACTTTCCAATGTTGTTCTGATCACTGTAATATATTGCATATTCCTTTCCTTTTCTCAATCACTTGAGCACCCTTTTCCTTCCTGCACTTGCGCCGTTTACATTTAAAAACTATCTTGTAGAATTTGTAAATAAATTTGTAATATTTGACCAAGTACAACATTTGAAGTGTGGTAACTAACAAATCTCTTTTTTTCTTTATTTTGGGTATTATTTTAAAATTTTACATTCAATGTGTCCGAATCCAATGTGAAAATGAATACTTCTCCCAAATATTTAAGTTAAAAACATGCAGATTTAAAGGCATTTTCGAATAGAAAATAACTTTTGGACATAGTACTTTTATTGATTAATAGTTAAGGACCTCTGTTTTTCTGTATAAATTGATACACCCAGGTCCTTTGACTCTATGGGCAACACCCCATTGAATTAATGGTCTATTGGGAACAAAGCCAGCCCGGTCAGGTAAGACCAGTCTCTCCATCAGGAGGTTGAGACGCGTTGCAAGGACTTTAGCCAGGAGTTTAGTGTCGCAGTTGAGAAGCGACAGCTGTAGGTAGGAGTCGCAAGAAGCAGGGCACTTCCCTGGCTTCAGCAAGGCAATAATCTGGGCTTCTCTCATAGTTTTCGGCAATATCCCCTCCTCCAGCGCCTCGTTATAAACTGCCTTCAAAATAGGGTCTAAAGTGGTCACACAGGTCTTATAAAACTCCATGGGCAACCCATCGGTGCCCGGCCCACGTCCCGACTTCATAGACAGGATGTCCTCGGTGATCTCATCCACCTCTAGGTCTAGATCAAGGAACTTACGCTGGGTATCGCCCAGCCATGCCAGAGCAGTATCCTCAAAATAGGTCTGCAAGTCTAAAGGCGGTCCCCTCTGGGATGTGTAGAGTCTTATAAAAACTCACAAATGTGTGTAGTTGCTCCTGCAGGTTTCTATGTGGCCGCCCCTCCTCATCTCGTATTTCCACAATATAGTTTGCAAATTTAGGGGAACGTTCTCCATTTGCTAACGCTTTCCCGGGCCGATACCCCTCCCCAAATATCCGTGCTCTATGGGTTTTCCCCCTGAACTTATATTCCCTTTCGGCCGCCTCTTCAAATTCAGATATCTTAGTACGGAGAACTGCCATGGTGACTCCAGTCTCCTCCCCCCTACCAGGTCCCTCTCTAGCGATTTAAGTTCTCTTTCAAGTGTTTGTAATTGTCTGCGTAGGTCCTTCAGGACACCCCCCCCCCCCCCGGAGATGCACCAGCCGCGCACCGTCACCTTAAAAGCCTCCCACACTGTAGTCCAACTAGAGACTGAGTTTACGTTATGCTCAAAGAACTCCCGAATCTCCAGCTCAGCCCTAAATACCTGGTGTTGGAGATGCAGGGGATTAAGTCACCAATGAAGATAGGGGGAATGATCCACTGGGGGCCGCAATCTGATCCTGACAGGCGAGTGGTCAGAATACATACGGGCCAAGTGGGATGCCTCTTCTATCCAGTGCGCCATACCCACCGTTGCCAGCACATAATCGAGCCTCGCCCAGGACCCGTGCACCGCCGAGTAGTGTGTTCCTTCCCTCAGTGTGGGGTGTTTTATATCGCCAGGTGTCCAGCAGGCAGTTAGACATTGTGATATCCTGCAGTGTTTTTTACAAATTAGCGTAGTGCATGTGGTCGGGATGGGATCTGTCGGTCATGGGGTCTATAACAGTATTGAAGTCGCCCGCCCAAATCACATAAGTAGGGTCTAGTGTCTGAATCTTGCCCCACACTTCAAGGAGGGCGTGTGGATCATCCGTGTTGGGACCATAATAGTTAGCAAACAGGACATCATGAGTGTGTATCCGCCCCCAGAGTAGACAGTATCGCCCATTTGCATCCACCTCTTCTCCCCCCTGTACAAAAGGTGTCCCACGTTTAATCAGAATAGCCACCCCTCTGTAATAGCTCGCGTAGGAAGCTAAGCAACGGTGCGTAACCCAACGGGCCGCGAATTGGGATTGGTAACTCGGGCCCTAGTGGGTTTCCTGCAACAGGGCCACATTAATACAATGTCTGTCCATGTAACTCAGCACTTCTCTTCTTCCGTGGGTCATTTAAGCCTGGTACATTCCACGATAATATATTAAGTCCTCGTACATCCAGAGTACCTTCAACCATTGTCCCAGCACGTATTCACTTCTGCTACATAACTACCTTGTCCATTGTCCTGCCGTGCAACTAGAATCAACCCCGAACTCCCCCCAACCTCCCCTCCCACACCGGCTCCCCCAACTTGCCAGGTATGCGACCCTCCCCCCAATAACAAGTTCAAAGTCTGATAAGGTCCACCTCTCAGTAGAGGAAAATCTGGGGATATGCCCACATATGGGGAACACTAGTGGCTCACGAGTCGCCCTCTCACCTCCTATGTTTCACACACCCGCAACTCTGCCCTACTAGGCAGGGTGCATCAGTGGGATGGAGGCGGGTGCCCGGGCGGTGTCTAAAAGTTATGATAAAAACACCCAAAAAACTTTAATACATCACCAATTTGGAGACAGTCTCTTGACATGTATCGGGCTTGTTCGTCTACCGTGCAGTGTCCATAGATTGATATTCAGTCTGGGTTCGAGGTAGGTGAATGAGATCTAGAGCGCCTGCTGCCCTCTCTCCCGGGACGCTGCTCTGCGATGTCTTCATAGGTAGTCTTCGGCTTGTTGGGGAGTGGTAAAAAAGTGCGTAATCCGGAGTTTCGCCGGGTAGAGCATCGCATACTGAATATTTTGCGCCAGAAGTTTCTTCTTCACCGATGCATATTTGCGCCTCGCTTCTTGGACCGCCTGCGTGAAGTCCGGGAAAAAAGCCCAAGTAGTATTCTCGTAGCGTACTTGTTTCATTTTCCGGGCAAGCCGCAGCACAGTGTCCCGATCCCGATAATTTAGGAAACTAACAATTCCAGGACGGGGCGGTGCTCCCGGCGGTGGGCGCACAGCTAGTGACCGGTGTGCTCTCTCCACCGTGAGATGGGCCGAGAAGGCGTCCCTGCCGAATAACTACAATCAAGTTTTCCATGAAGACCTCCATCCGGCCCGTGTTGGTGGACTCTACAAGGCCAAGGACGCGGACATTATTCCGGCGGGAGCACGCCTCCAAATCCTCTTTCTTTGCGATCACTTTCAGCAGCTTTTCCAGTTGGAGCACATGTGTACTTGATGCAGCGCCATCTTCCAGGTCCGACACCCTGATTTCAACCTCTTTGAGCCTATGATCATGTTGCTCAAGTTTGTTGACCGCTGAGTCCATTCTAGTATTCATATTATCTGCCTTGGCGTCGATAGACGTGAGACTTTGCTGCATGCCCAGCAGGATCGCCTTCCAGTCCCCATCCTGCTGTTCCGGTGGGTCCATGTCAGTGCGTTCAGCCGAGCTGGACCTCTGCCCTTTGCGGGGGTCAAACGAAAGTTTGGATTGTTTAGGTTTTTTGCGGCCCATGTGTTCGAGGCATGTGGGCTGCTGAATTCATATCTATAGCATAGATCGCCGCCTAGTGTTGGGTCCTGATGATTGCACATTGTTGTCCTGGAAGAGTCTTCGAAGTATCACGAGATAGGTGGCTCCTCCCCTGGACTACAGTGCGCATGGGCATCGACTCCATCCCCAGATTGTTTTTTTCCGCCATTGGGTTCGGATGCATATCTGATCACTCAAGTTCGGAATCAATAGAAACTTTCTTTTTGGCCCGAAGGCCTTTTCCTATATCGTCGGTATTGTCTTCCGATCGGTGCCCAGTTCTGTTCCAGCTCAGTTCCCGAGTCGAACATCCAGAGGAGTCGCGTGACTCTTCAGTGCTCGAGGCCCGGTCGACGCTACAGGCCTTCTTCAACACACCATCATGGAACGGAGCCCGTTCAAAAGGTGCCCATTGTGCAACTCGAAGTATCCCCACATCGCCGTTCACCCGGTGTGCAACAAGTGCCTGTCGCCGGATCACGATGAAGCCAACTGTATGGCTTGTTCTCGTTTCCGCTCCAAGAAGACGATTCGACTTCGGCGGGTGGCGCGCCAGGAGGCCCAGCAGACGGCACCTGACCCGGTGAACATTTTCGATACCGAGGGAGAAGAGGCAGACGATTTCCAATCCAGCGGCGGAGGTCGACTCCAACTACGACGCAGATGTAGAAATGCTCGATGCAGAAGACATCGTCGACGAGGTAGGAGGTGACGATGGGGCCTGTGGGGCCACGGAAGATAGCTCAAGCGAGGATCTATGCCCCGTTCAGACAATATCTACGGCTCAGGTCGAGGAATCGCCACATGGCCTTACCCAAGATCTTGCACCAAGTTCCACAGTCTCGCCTCCAGGCCCGGCTACGGACATTTCTAAGGAGCCGCCATTGGTCAAATCGAAACCAAAAGAGAAAGCTTCGGTTTCTACGAAAGCGAAAGTGCTAGAGGCGCCGTCGAAAGCGCGTGTCGCCTTGGTCGGCTCCACGTCTTCAGACCTGTCGGTGCAGACAAAGACAATAAAGGTTGTAGAAGTCAGGAGTGCTTAGCACATCAGTGGACTCAGGCTCACTGACAGTTGGAAGATCTAGTGTTGGTAACCGGTCGTGCATACAACTCTCTGCCTTGGTGGAATCCACACAACCTTTGGAAAGGACGACCATTCCTGGAGCCTGTGCCACAGATCATCCTAACGACTGACGCATCTCTCCAGGGTTGGGGAGCTCATGTACTCCACTACACGGTGCAGGGACTATGGACAACGCAGCAAAAGAAGATGCAAATCAACCTCCTAGAGCTGATGGCGATCTTCATGGCGATGAAGGCATTCAAGGTACATCTGTGCAACAAGGTTGTGTTGATCCGGACGGACAACATGACGGCCATGTACTACATTCAGAAGCAGGGAGGTACACACTCTCCACAGTTGTCTCATCTGGCTCAAAGCATGTGGAAGTGGGCCATTCAAAGGAACATCTTCCTCATGGCGAAACACCTCCCAGGCAAGGACAATCAGATGGCGGACCTGCTCAGCAGGCACAGCCACCAAATGCACGAGTGGGAGATGCATCCATCAGTACTCCACCCGTACTTCCAGCAGTGGGGTCATCCAGAGATAGACCTGTTTGCCACAAAGGAAAACGCCAAATGCCAAAGCTTTGCCGCCAGGTTCCCGCACCCACAGTCGCAGGGCAATTCGATATGGATGAACTGGTCAGGCAGATTTGCGTACGCTTTTCCCCCAGCACCTCTAATACCACTGGTGGCACGCAAGCTGAAGCAACACTCGATGACGCTCATCCTGGTTGCTCCAACGTGGGCACGCCAACCATGGTACACCACGTTTCTAGAACTTTCCGTGGTACCACATCAAAGGCTGCGCCTCACTCCCAAGCTTTTGACGCAGAGCCATGGCGACATTCAGCACCCAGATCCGCAACAGCTCAACCTGGCGATCTGGCTCCTGAGGTCTTAGAATTTGGCTACCTCAACTTGCCTCCCGACTGCATGGATATCATACGGGAGGCACGAAGGCCCCCCACCAGAGAATGCTATACGGCAAAATGGAAGCGGTTTGTCATTTATTGCGTAGACCACGACATAGACCCGCTTGACGCGTCCACGCACAACATCATTTGTTATCTGTTACATCTCTACAAATGCAATCTAGCGTATGCTTCCATTCGAATTCATTTATCCGCCATAGTGGCTTATCTCCAAAACAGGCAGCATCTCTCCCTTTTCAGAGTGCCTGCCATTAAAGCCTTTCTAGAGGAACTCAAATGAGTCATTCCTCCCAGGACCCCACCTGCTCCTGAATGGAATCTTAATGTGGTCCTCACCCGACTAATGGGTCCACCTTTTGAGCCTCTACATTCATGCGAGATTCAGTTCTTAACATGGAAAGTGGCTTTCCTAATAGCCATTACGTCACTGCGACGTGTTAGTAAGCTCCAGGCACTAACTGTACAAGAGCCATTCATACAAATTCACTCCAACCGGGTGGTGCTGCGCACTAACCCTAAGTTTCTTCCAAAGGTGGTTTCACAGTTCCATATCAATCAGACTATTGAACTGCCTGTGTTCTTCCAAAATCCTGAGACAGTGGCAGAAAGAATGCTCCACACTCTTGACGTCAAAAGAGCTTTGATGTATTACATTGATAGGACCAAAGATTTTAGGAAGACAAAACAACTCTTTGTTGCCTTTTCCGCACAACACAAGGGCAACCCCATTTCCAAAGCAGGTATAGCCAGGTGGATCGTTAAGTGTATTCAATTTTGCTACCAAAAAGCTAAGCGCACTTTAACGATCCCCCCCAGAGCCCACTCCACCCGCAAGTTGGGGGCCTCCATGGCTTTCCTGGGAAATATCCCTTTAGAGGACATTTGTAGAGCAGCCACATGGTCTACCCCACACACATTTACGAAACACTACTGTGTAGATGTGCACTCCAAGCAGCAGGCAGCTGTAGGGCAAGCTGTTCTCAAAACACTTTTTCAGACTGCTGCAGCTGGCACAGGCGGCCGCCGCTAATGGAGGGACTGCTATATATTCTATGCTATAGATATGAATTCAGCAGCCCACATGCCTCGAACCGAATATGCTACTTACCAGTATGCATCTGTTCTTGGCATGTAGGGCTGCTGACATTCATATCGCCCGCCCTCCTCCCCGGCGCCTGTAGCGGCTGCAGCACTTACACTTACTCTTAGCATGGTCATCGCTCACACTGTTACACTCCATCTTCGCCATAATGGCTAAAAACAATCTGGGGATGGAGTCGATGCCCATGCGCACTGTAGTCCAGGGGAGGAGCCACCTATCTTGTGATACTTCGAAGACTCTTCCAGGACAACAATGTGCAATCATCCGGACCCAACACTAGGCGGCGATCTATGCTATAGATATGAATGTCAGCAGCCCTACATGCCAAGAACAGATGCATACTGGTAAGTAGCATATTCGATCTAGGGTGTGGTTGTATCTATTCCTCATAGGAGTTATATTGTTCCATCTGTTGTTTGTCAACTCTGAGGTTATGTGTAGTTGGATTTTCAGATCTGCTTTAAGTAGTTGTAGGCCATGCTTAGCAGCACAGCTCCAATGGCTGACGCTTAGGGTGGCTGGCAGGCTGGGCCCTGATGTGCCGGGCATCAGCAAATTAGCTCGAGTGCTGTTGGCCTAAGCGCCTGGTGCTGAAAACTCTTGATTTTCAAGTTCTATGCCACTGCTGGGCCCAGAGCCTTCAGAGGGCAAGGTTGTGGCTGCCTTACTCCTCTGAGATCCCTTTTGAGTTCCTAAATTGGCTTCTACATGGGAGGGTTGGCGAGAATTAGCAGTTTGGATGGCTGTATGTGCAACAAAGACTGGGGCCCTATTCTAGTTTGAACTGCAGCTTCCATTTGAGGACTTTAGGGAGCAGTATGACCTCCCTAGCGGTTGCTTCTTATTACATGGTGCGGTCTCGGCGGCGGTCTGCAGTCACTGCCTATCCGAGCAGTGGTTACTGCATCAGGGACCTACAAGGCTGTCACCTGCCTTCATAGGCGACTGCGTGGTGATATGCTGATGCCTCTAGACCAACTACGACCCAGCTGGGAGGAGGACCTGTGGATTCCAATCACAGAGAAGGACTTGGAAGCAAAAGTAGCTCGAATGTCTAAAGTATCAAGGAATGTGCGATTCAAGCTCATCAATTTTTATTTGCTCCACACAGCATTCCTCATCCCAGGGAGGATTAATATCCATTTTGCGGTAGAGGATGCAAAATGCCCCCGGTGTGCAGAGTTTGGAGCAGAGTTTCTCCACATGTTCTGAGATGCCCGAACTTGTTGGCTTAGTGGGAGAGCATTATGGGGTTCCTGGCTGAGTTTACCAAGCAGAGGTTAAGTAGACTCCTAGTTACTGCCTGTCATATTGGTTCCCACACACTGCAAAAACTAAGGTCTCAAGCAAGTTTCAGGATCTAGCCCTAGTTTTAGCGAAAAGGGAAATGGCCAGGAACTGGAAGACTCCAGGGGGGCAAGAGAGACAGTCTGGAAAAAAGAACTGTCAAGATGGGCAGCTTATGAAAGGGCATTGAGACTCTGTGAGACCTGGCGAGGGCAGAGATCGCTGGAGGTGGCCAAAGCATGGGAAGCCCTACTAGACGCATTACAGCACCCCAGAACCTTTGTCACCGTAACAGATGCAGAGCACCCCCCGAAAAAGTGCTGGGGTGTGAATGAAAGAGGGGCAGGCTCCTACACAGAGGTGATGCATGCAGAGTTGGCGATTGGTAACAATTAAACCTCAAGGCCAAAGATAGAGCACAAACTGCTTTTAACATATTGGCACAGGAATGATATAGCACACCCGACTGTAAGGATGAACGAGACGGAGACAAGGGAGGGGGTGAAAGATAGCTGCCGGGGGTAATATTTGAGTTGATGAATGTTAGTGATCACCAGCTGTTGAAGACACTGGCACTTTGTTGTCAAAGATGTATAAAGCCTGTCTCTTCATCAGTAGGTATAAATGATGTATATGACTATGTGTTACTAATATGCATATGCGATGAATATGAACATGAGAGCTTGAGCATACCAAGCATTACGATATACAAATGACTGTATTACAAGACTTGATTTAAAAATGCAATAAAATCTATTTACAAAAAAGTAGTTGTAAGTCATATGTCTTCTCGCTAAGTCTTGACTGATGATGTGTGATCACTGGTGCACAGAAATGGTGGATTAATGCTACAGAGGATTCTTCTGAAGTCCAAATGAGTATGAAGTACTTTTTCCAGAGACCCAGCACTTTGGGGCTAGTGGTCAGGGCCCAGCCAGGTTTCCCACTCGGGTTTGCCACATTCTTCAAAATTCAACTTCCTAGCACATTAGTGCAAGAAGGAAATCTCTTCCCAAGCTATCTACACTAAAGGATGCGGGAGCCGCAAATGGTCTGTGTGGCCGTAGTGTAGGGGTAGGATGTTGTATGGCAGAATGAAGCTTACTCGGCATAAAGCACCATATAGAGGGTTGAGCCAATTGCTGTTGCTTGATAGATTTCTGATTTTAGGGCTGTAATATAATATTAGGCTAGACCGTGGTAAGCACACAGCAGAGTCTTGAAGGTGCCGACCTTTGGCTGCCCCTACCACCAAGTGGCTGTGACACTAATGCTGAGATCAGCTATATTATGTTACATTCAATGTGTCTCCATAGAAAACAACATTCACATAGCACACAAACTCTGTACATACATGGAGTAAGCACAGAGTAACTCTAGAGAAATTGAGGGATTCCAGTTGGGGTAAAAAAAAAAAGATTTTCAGGAGAGCTGTGGAAGTAGAACTGGTTGAGTGACTGCATTTTATTTCTTTTGGGTGATTAAGAAGGGGGTGTCGTTTGTAGATTATTGGGTTCTGGATTTCTGCAGGAGATTGTGAATGCTCCCTCTTGCATCTCAGAAATGTTGGGGTGGTGTGGACTTGCAGATCTCTGAGGGTTTGTAACTGCAATTGTACCTGAACGTCCTGTTTTTAAATGTCAAGCAACTAAGGAATTCTCTTCTGGCACAGGTGTTTGTAACTGCCTCTTTCCTTTCTGCAGAGATTGCTCCGATGATGGCAAAAACTATCAAAGCATTTAAGAATCGCTTCTCACGCCGGTAGTTGCTGTAGAACCAAACTGTGAATGTATCTGTGGAAGCGGAGTGGACGCCAACCTCAATGGTCAAAGCTGTAAGCATGGTGGGCTGCTGGGTCGATGTTTCTCCCTCTCCTGAACGCAGCTCTCCATGCTCTTCACCCCTAATTTAAGCATTTTATGCATCTCAGATGATTTTAATTGACCATGTTTCTAGTTTTAACAGGGGTATTTCTTCAGTGTCTTGACAAAGCAGGTACTGGGTTTTGAGATGGACTGAAGTGTATTCTAACCCTCATCTCCGACTGGCCTCCATATTGGACAACACCTGCTCTTGTACTGTGTACCACATGTGCTGTACCTTTTCTTAAACTGTCCCTTCATGACTTGCACCTCTGTCACAAAATGTTGCTCAGCTGCACTGTGCCTGCTCTCAACCACTCTTATTTAACTTACTTCTCAATAAATGCATATCTTCTGCTGTTTAGCACCTGCTCATACCACTTGCCCCTCCTGGAGTCTGTCCTCTTACCTCTCACACACACAATCCTTCTTACACCACAGTAGCTACAGCTCTCAGGCTCTACCTGTTTGCCCTCCACACCTTTCTGTATTGTAGCAGCTCTTATACTAAGCTTTTTCTCTGACCTCGTCACGCCCCTGCTTCCTCCTTCACTGTACCCGCTGTAAAACCAGGCTCGTCCTGCACTAAACCGGGTCAAAAGAACTGCCATTGTTTTGTCTTACCCACTTTGTGCCCACTCGCGTACTTTGTCTGTTTTCTCATGATGTTTCATGTTTTACTGTATGTTCAGTTGTCTGTGCTTCCTTTGGTGCTCCACCTGCTCTCGCACATTCTCCCTTATTGAAATCTGGTGTGTTTGGGATGCCGTTGTGTGAGAATGGGGGCTGGGGGCAACAAAGGGGCAATCTTGTGTGTTATTTGCAAAACATCTGATGGAGGGTTCATTAGGGTTGTGTAGCTCTTCACTGCTCTGGAGACATTGAAGAAACATCTGTTTTAAGTGTGTTTTTAAGCCACTTTAAATATTTTCAATTCTTTTAAAATTGGATTATGTTTTAAATCCTAGGGTCTTAATAGATCCAGGAAAATGAAGTGAGTATCTTGGTAATGTTATCTGGCACTCACAAAGGAAGGTTGCGGCTGAGAGGCTTAACCAGTATGGTTCTTAACAATGTGGGGGAGGTGAGACACACAGTGCACAGGTGGCTTTGAGTCCACCCTCTGTGGTGAAATGTTTTGTGCCTGCAGGGAGTCCTTTTATCGCTTCCCAATGTAGTTCAGAATCATGGATGTCTGTTATCAGGGTAGTCTGGTCTCCTTCCCACAGAACTCTGAAGATCCAATCTGGCTGACTGATTTTTATATGCGAGGTAAATCCGATTTCACCTGTCTTTCGAGTCCTGGTAGCTTTACATGTGCATTTGCCAGCAAGAAGCTATGCTGTACATTTACATCTCCTCTATCTTGCTGGCATGATCTTGAATCTTGTGATGCTCTGTCTTTGAACTGTATGTGATAACTCAATTCTTGTTATTATTTGTGTGACAAAGTGAAATTCGACTCTCCAGCCCCATCTTAAACTGCTTCCTGTGCTTTATGGCCAGTATGCATCAGGATGCTGAGGTGTGTGAACGGGGGTTCTGACTTGGCATTTTAAACAAGAGACTGACGGGCCATCCAAGAACATATGTCTTGTATTGACACTTGAGGAGGATTAACTTTTGTCTTTCATTTACCTATGGAAGTGTTTCTTGTAAACTCAAAGTTTCTTATTTGTAGCTATGTCAGAAGTGAAATCCGCAAACTGGATTCCTCTTCTCTTGAATATCAAGTGTAATGTTTGGGCTAAATGGTCAACATCGATCAATATATCAGCCTCCTTCTGCCCTAAACTGTGTAAGCTAGCCATATTCCAACATGAACTGCTGCTGGAATACTGGAGGAATAAAAGGATTGAATGGGTCAATTGGTAGTCAAACCATTACAAAGCCTGATCGGGGGGAAAGCTCAAGAGTGTTTTTCACATATAGTAGCTACTCCTGAGACAACTCTTGATTGTGTGTTGTTGAAAATTATTACAAAAAAGTAATAGCACCTGTATTGAAAATCCTGCGGGCTGTTTCACTAAGGGATGTTTGAAGATGTAGCCTAGACTAAGACTTCAAATGTCTACATCCAGAATGTTTTATTGCCTACTCAGCTACTTCCTATTTGAGGGCTCCCAGTTGTACATCTCAAGATTTGCTTCATACCATAGACAATAGGGTCAAATGATTTTACAATGCTTTAGAAGTATATATTATAAATGTATTTATTATATGTTTACATTTTGGCAACTGTTCTATGTGGTTTGGTTTCAGTGGTTTCCCCTGCTGTAAGTTATCTGTTGATCGTATCTGGAACAAGTTGATGTTCAGCGTACTCTTCATGAAGGGGCATACATTTGCAATTGCCAGGCTTGGTGGGGTGCCCTTCTGCTTGCCAGAGGGTTGTGATGCATTCCTGGGAGTGTCCACATCTCTTGGAGCCCATATTGCATTATTAAAGCCAATCAGGGGACAATCATCTGGCTTATCCACCAGTTACCAAAATTAGGGTTAGAAAGGCACATAATGTTTTAGCCCCTCTGTTATCTTGTTGGAGAGACTGGGTAACTTAAAAAGAATATTGATCTTTGCTGATCTGATTGAATGTAGGGTAACAGGAGAAGTGACATCTCCTCCTCCAGGTGTCCCAAAATGATATTGGCCCTGAAAGATATCGAGCTGTGGTGACCTATAACATGGGCTTGTATTAGCCAAGAAACATTGTTTAACGTTTCTGCTTAATAGAATTAACCAATTCTGTTGACAAGCATAAAGGAACATCAAATGTGCCCAGTCAGGTGAATTCCTAAATTAAATCATGTTCACAATTCCTTGGTTCAAAGGACCCAGTTTGGGCAAAAGGCCCTGCCTTTGGATTGTGTTTGAACGTGTAATGAGAAAACTGGCACAAAGGTTGTAGCTGCCAAAGCTGCACATAGTACATCTCCAAGCAACACGCCAGCAGACCGATTGTGGGGGCCATAAAGAATTTTCCCTCTCTTTTAGAATGAGTGGTTCCAAGAATTCCAAGAGGTGTGAATGCAAGGAAGGTAGTGCAGAGTGCAGCTGCTGTCAGCTGAAGAACCAGCATGACTATAGTGGGGTTGTGAGCATCCCTTGAGCCCTTGGTTTAATAAAGCCAGTGTCATTGCAGCAACTATGAAAGTGCAATTGTAAACCTAGTTTGATAACAGCAGTAGTCTGATGTTCCCCTTCGGTTCTGATCCAGGCCAGCGTGAGTGAACTTGTTTAAGGAATGTACTCTGTGCAGCTCAAACCATGTCCCTAATCTCATTGTTTTCTGCATGCCATCACAACCAGCCCATGTACTCCGAAACAGAACCCAGGAAAGCCTCAGTGAAAATGGTTTCTGGATAATATACCTGGGAAGGAGGAGGAAGGATGGTACTGGGTTACATTAGTCATTTGGGGTCTCGACCTATGTAAATACATTTTCCTTTAAACTTTTTGTGGTAACTCCTTAAAAGAATATTTTAATTAGATAAGTTATATGAAAAGGAAGAAATCCTTCCATATCTTAATAAAAATCCAACTCTGTTACTGTGTCAGTATCTCCTTTTTGCCTGACTTATTGAATGTCTTTGTGCACATTGAAGATGCTTTGTAGTGCTTGTAAATTGATGTTTAAATGGGTGAACAGTTAACTCCTCAGGGCGCTCTGCACGCTGGAGTGAGTTCTGCTCCATTTTACAATATGTTTTCAGTGTTTACTGTTTTATCTACTTTATTCTGCCTTCTACAAATGACGAAGGCATATTTTCAAGGATTTCAGTCTTTCGGGGGGTCTCCTAATTCCAGTGCCAGCCCTTTTGAGGTTCCTCTTTCACCATCTGTATCTGAGTTGACAGTCCAAGCCAATTATCTGTAGTCCCTTCTAGTTTGTCCTCATTCAGCTTTATTTCCTCTTTAAAAGTTGACCCCTCTATTTAGGACATCTTTTTCACAGTGTCCCAAGCTGACTTTTTTGTTTGAAACTGATCCACCAAAAATACATATCCTGTCTCCAGTCTATTCACATTCCTGAGACTTTAAAATGTACAAGTTCTTTTCTAAGGAAGACACAAATGGAGAAGGCTGTTGATGTACTTGCATGGCAGTCAAGGCTTTTCTCTAGGGAGTTATCTGAAGGTGTCTCCATTAGCCATGATGAAGTAATCTCAAACCACCATGTTAAACCTCTGGCTTATAAAAGTGTTTAAATGCGCTGACCTTATGTGGCCATCTTCCTTAAAAAGAATCCAATTCTTTGTCACAGCCTCCATTCTGCCATTCGACTACCCTGTTGCGTAATAAGGCAGCAATGGAGCTTCATTGATGTAAATTGTACCATCACCGGATTGCCACGCCATCATAGAGCAAAGCCACCCTAAGCTGACTGTTTAAGAGCCTGCTTAACCTGTTCTGTGGCTACAAATTGTATCTGTAAAGTGTATGTAGCATTCATTTTTGCCTAGGAAAAACAAGGTTTTTAAGTGTGAGAAAGCATTATTCAGTAGTTTTACATTTGGTCCTTATGTTCTGGGTTGGACAGGACATGCAAAGCATATGTTAGACCGGTCTGTATCCAAGGAGACTCTGAGCTCAGGAGCAACAGCCACCCTCCTCCTCCGTACCAGTTTCTACATTACTAATTGGCCTCCAGGGCACCTGGCCAGGCCTCTGCCCTCCACTAACACTATGTACAGTGCTTTAAGTTTAAGATCACATGCCCTTAAATAGTTTTCTTATTAGTTGCATCTGTGTTCTAATTGGTTCCCAGGGCTAGGGTTTCTATAGGACCTAGGACTTTGGGTTTGGGTTTTGATTGGTTGCTAGGGCTAAGCTGTGATTGGATAATAGGGCCTGGGCTCCCATTGACTCTAGGCGTTAGGGCTAGAATTCTGGTTGGTTAGTAGGGTTCCCATTGGAGCAAGTTCACCTGATAACTAGGGCTATTTAACCTCATGGCGTCTCAGCCCCGCATCTAGCCTGAGGGCATAGAGGACAAGGGCACTTGCCGGTTGGAGCCAAGAGCCAGAAATGCTGCCCTTTTTCCAGCGCCCATCCACATCATTAAACATACCAACACATTCTCAGCAAAGGCACACTACTCATTCACAACAGACACACTCAATCCATAATTCAGTCTCTCAACAAACACCACAAAACACCTCTGTTCGAGGCATATGAGCTGCAGAGTGTACACTTGGCATTAGATCGCCACCTTGTGTTGGGCTCGGATGATTGCAGGTTGTTGTCTTCTTGGAAGAAGTCTTTGTAGACACGGGATAGGTGACTCCTCCCTTGGACAATACTGCGCATGGTTATCGACTCCATCCTCAGATTGTTTTTTTCCGCCACTGGGTTCGGATGAAAGTTCTCCGCTCCGGCTAGAAAAAAATTTCCAGCAACATCGAAACGTAAAAACTTTATACAAACAATATCGACATCGAATATACTACTTTCAACACCATCAGCACCATTCCGGTGCATCGACGCGGGCCGTTGGGCCTATCGGCGCCATGCGACCTACACCTCATGGACAGGACTCCGTTCAAGAGATGCCCGGTATGTCGAGCAAAATTCCCTCACAGCGATCATCACGAGGTCTGCAACCTCTGTCTATCGCCAGACCACGACGAGTCGACCTGCACAGCTTGTGCATCCTTCCGATCGCAAAAGACCATTCGGGATCGGAGGGCCCATCGACACGAAATGAGGAGATCAGCCTCAGCACCGGAGGGCATCTTCGATGACGAGGCTCCACTCGTCCCAGAAGAAGATTCGCCTGATCTCCAGATCGTATCAGAGGCAGAGGACTCAGATGACTCGATTCCATCTCGTCAACCCGTGAGTACTCTTGCCCCTGCACCACAGACACTGCCCAAGCCAAAGGCAACGGTCAGCACTCCGCCCAAGGGCCCAGTCGAGACCAAAATATTCCCTCAAACGCCCCGCCTTCAGGCACGGCTCTGAGGAAAATGACTATGCCTTCCGGTGCCTCGGCACCGAGCAAACCACACGTGCCAATTCCACCTCTTCCATCGGCACCGAAGCACAAACATCCTTCGACACCGAAAGAGTCTTTGACACCGAAGCCAAAACACCCATCCGTACTAAAAGACCAAGATCATTTGGCACCCACGCCTAAAGATGCACCGGTACCGAAGCCAAAAACGGCACCGGATCCAAAAGAAGCTCCGGCTCTGAAACCGTCCGGTTCCTAGAATAAAGAGGGAAAACCAGATTTCGACGCCTCAAAGCTGACGAAACCTGCTTCCACTCCAAGGACTCCAACCTCGGTACTGAGGAATGTAAGGCCTGATTCAGTCTCGCCTAAACCCTCAGACAGGCCTACTTAAGCAAAACTAGTTTCGACACTGAAAAATTTGCCACAGGACACGGTAACGCCTCCTACAGCAAAGGACACAAAGAAACCTCTATCGGCACCGAAAAACCAACGCCAAAGAAGGTTGTAGAGGAGGAAGAACTGTTTAGACCAGATCCTAAACAAAAGAAGGTCTATATCAACCCAAAAACTGGACATGTGGAAGCTATTCCTCACAAGAAGAGACCAGCAGAAACACCACTTCTACCTGTGGTTCCTGCCAAAAAAGGATTGTGCAACTTCTCCAATGCACCCTTCCTCTCCTTCACCTTCTTCCTCTCCTATCCCTACTTACATTACACCTACAGTTTCTCCTGTTCAATCTCATGCATCCTCACACCACACTGATGAGAAGTATGATCTAGGTGGGGGGAAATGACATACCAGAGCCACATGCATACCCTGTAGGTGAAGATCTCAATCCAGATGCATATCCTAGAGATGACGATTTATGACTTCCCACCACACAATGTGCCCAACATTCCTGAGCCTCAGTCCTACCCAACAAAACCTTCCCCTCCAGAAGATAGTATTGGGTTTAATCACCTCTTCAATAGAGCTGCCCTTTACCAGGGGGTTTCAATGCACTCTGATGCCATTGAGGAGGATTTTTTACTTTATACATTTGAGCAGTCACCAAGGTCTACGCAAATATTACCCATGATCAAAGGAGTCGTTAAACATGCTCCAGAAATATTTAAAGACCCGGTACTTGTAGTAGAGTGTTAAATCCAAGAATAGAAAAGAAATATAGACCAGCACCATCTGATCCAGTCTATATTAAAGGACATCTGCCACTAGACTCTTTAGTAGTGTCCAATGCACGGAAAAGAGCTAATTCCCAGACTTCTGGTGACACGCCCCCACCTGACAAAGAATCCAAGGTTATTGATGCGTCAGGTAAACGTATTGCTGCGCAAGCTACAAATATATGGCGCATAGCAAATACACAAGCCCTTATCTCACGTTATGACAGCGCTCACTACGATCAATTGGAAAAACTATTACAGCCCCTCCCAGATCAATTCAAAGATCAGGCAACAGACCTCATACTAGAAGGCAAATTAATATCCAATGCCTCAATAAAATGTGCACTAGATGTAGCTGACACAGCATCCAGAGCAGTCAATACTAGTGTCATACTCCGACTACATGCGTGGTTACGCATTTCCGGATTTAAGGCGGAGGTGCAGACTACCATCCTAAACCAGCCTTTCAATCAGAACCAGTTGTTTGGGCCTGAAGTAGACACTACACTAGAAAAAATGAAAGGACACAGACACAGCTAAGTCTATGGGAGCGTTACAATCCACACAGACTAGAAGTTCTTTTCGTCGCTCCTTTTATAGAGGAGGCTCCAAGCAAACCGGAGCAGATACAACATCATCTTTCAAAACGCACACACAAACCTCCTCTAACAAAGGCTACTTTAGAGGAGGATACAGAGGCAATAATAATAAGGGGAGAGGTAGAGGTAACAACAACAACCGCTCCTCTTCCACTCCAAAACAGTGACTTCCCTCTGCTCCCCCAACAGCATTCCACTCCTGTAGGGGGCAGATAACCACAGTTCCTACCTGTCTGGAACTCCATCACAACAGACAGGTGGGTGAGACAGATTATCCAACATGGCTACTGCCTAGAACTCACAGCAACCCCCCCGAATATACCACCCAGGCAGAGTCCAATGTCTACAGACCATCTGACTGCTTCAACAGGAAGTTCTAGCGCTTCTACAAAAGGATGCTATTCAATTGGTTCCTTTTGGAGAACAAGGAACAGGAGTTTACTCCCTGTACTTTCTAATCCCCAAAAAGGACGGGACACTTAGACCAATTCTCGACCTCAGGCCCCTCAACCATTACATACAATCAGATCATTTTCACATGATCACTCTGCAACAAGTACTCCCACTGCTGCAACAAGGCGACTTTCTTTCAACACTAGACCTAAAAGATGCCTATTTTCACATTCCTATACATCCTGCTCACAGGAAGTATCTAAGGTTTGTAAAACAAGGACAGCACTACCAGTTCAAAGTACTTCCATTTGGGTTCACAACAGCACCACGAGTGTTCACAAAGTGCTTAGCAGTAGTAGCAGCACATCTCAGAAGACAATAGATACAGTCTTCCCTTATCTCGACGATTGGTTCATAAAAGCCAAATCATTCAGTCAATGTGTCCCAACACACAAATCAAACAATTCAAACGTTGCACAACTTGGGGTTCACAATAAACTACACCAAGTCGCATCTGCAGCCTTCGCATGTTCATCAGTAGCTGAAAGAAACAGGTTAGTATTAGATTCCTTACCTTAGAATATCCCCAGGCGTCAGACTGGATCCGGAATTTTTTGCGTAGCAGTACCCTTGCGCGTCGGTAGGCGTCGTCTGCGGCTCCACGTCCGTCGTGGGCGCCGGAATGACGTCGCCGGAGTACTTAGACGCCGCCCTCACGCGCTGCCGTGAGTTCTTTTTTTTTTCCGCGCCAGCAAGCATCAATCCGAAAAAAGTGGTACCCTTAGTCAATTTTTGACTAAACTTTTTCGATCATTTTTGATCCCTTTCGAAGTCTGTATGACTCAGACGGTGCTGGTAGGGATGCCTGGGTTCAAACCCTGCGCCAACTGCGACCGACTGATATCGTTCACCGACCCCCATCGCCGGTGTCTTCATTGCCTGGGCCTCGACCACGACGACAAGGCCTGTTCCGACTGTCGAGCCATGACGTCTAAGGATAGGCGGGAGCGGTCCCGCAAGCGGCTCGAGCTCCGGCAGTCGGCCCCGCGCCGCTCGAGGTCCCGGTCCGCGAGGAGGTCGAGGGACCGGTCGCGGGGTCTGAGCCACCATGGCTCCGGGAGTCGTCCATGGTCTTCAGGCTCCTCAGGTAAGCATAAGAAGTCGAAGAGACGTCATCGCTCTTCCGACTCCCACCCCCACCCACCCGACGCGGCTGGGGGTTCGGGCGGCTCCGCCGGAGCCACGGGCGTCGCGGCCTGCTCCATACACGAGGGTCCCTGGGCAGCACGTGACGCCGGAGGAGATTGAGGCCTTCCTCTCGGCCATGAGGCCGCTCACTCCTCCGTCGGGCTCCGCGGCGCCTTCGGGCTCTGCGGCCCCGACTGGGAGTCCCTGCGGGTCGGGTGCTTCGGCTCCGACGCCGTTGGGTGCTTCGGTCCCGACGCCGCCCGTGACTTCGGTCCCGGCGCCGCAGGATCCGGTTCCGGGTCGTTGCTGGTCGACCTCATGACCTCGCCGGCGCCGGCCCCTAGGGTGTCGTCCCCGGCGCCGCCTTCGAGCAGCACCGTCTCCGATCCCTCCCTCGATTCGGGTCCGGCGCCGCATCCAAGGCTGATGGGAGATTTCTACTTCTATGACTCGGCCCCATCCTTTGGTCCTGCGTATCAGGAGATGGGGTGGTGAGGAGGATTGTGAGGGGTCTGAGGACCCTCTGGCACGGGAGTGTCAGTCCTACCAGGACTGGTCAGGAGAGCTTGGGGAAGCCAGTGGTCTGGATACCTCGCCAGACACTGGCTTTGTCTCCCCTCCCACCGTGGCTACGGAGGAGGGGGCTGCTTATAGTGTGGTGTTGACGCGGGCAGCCAAGGCCTTACACCTTAAGCTCCCCGTCGCGGCCGTGAGGACTAACCTCCTCACTGAGGTCCTTAAACCGCAGTCAAGCTCGGCCGAGCCTCTGCTGCCGTTTAATGAGGCCTTGTCTGACGTTCTTCTGGGCACCTGGTCCAGGCCCGCTACAGGTCAGCCTGTAGATAGGAACGTGGCCAGACGCCACCACCCCGCTCCGGGCGACCCTGCTTCCCTGTCCACCCACCCCACCCCCGAGTGCCTGGTCATCCAGGCCTCTAACTCCCAGACCGCATTCCCGACAGCTCCCCCTGATCGGGAATCCAAGAGGTATGAGCAGTACGGGGAAAAGATCTTCTCGTCTGTCAGTTTAGGATTGCGGTCCGTCAACACCGCATGCCTCTTGGGCCGCTACACCCACTCTCTGTGGGACACGGTTGCGGACGTGCTGCCACAATGTCCGGAGGAGGTCCGAATTAAACTCGCCCAAGCCCTTGCGGAGGGTCGAGATGCGGCACGGTATTCCATCTGGTGTGGGCTGGACACCACGGACTCACATGGCAGAGCGATGGCAATGACGGTGGCGCTTCGTCGCCACGCCTGGTTGAGGTCCGCCAACTTCTCGGCTGATGTCCAGAACACTTATGGACATGCCGTTTGATGTCCGTCGCCTCTTTGGCGACAAGTCAGGCCATGCGCTTGAGCGCTTTAAAGACTCCAGGGCTACGGCCAAGTCCTTGGGCCTCTCAGCCCCACGCCAGCAAATGGGTGCCTTTCGCTCATTTCGTGGCCAAGGAAGGGGCGCCCCCACACGTGCTGCCAGCCACGCACCGCAGTCTAATATCCAACGCGGTGGTGGTTGTGGAATCCGCCATGGTGGCGGTCGGGGACAACGGCGCGGCCAGTCCACACCTGCCCCTGCAGCATCCGCCTCGAAACCTTCCTAGTCCGAGCTATCAGGCCCATGTGACGCCAGTGGGAGGCAGGGTTCGCCACCACCACCTCCACTGGCGCACTATTACATCGGACAGGTGGGTGCTGCAAATCGTCCAAAGGGGTTACTCCCTCCCCTTCGAGACGACCCCTCCACCCATGCCACCGTGGTACCACCGCGTTTCGGGGGATCACTTGACACTTCTCAGAGAGGAAGTTACGGCCCTCTTGGCCAAGGGGGCCATCGAGCACGTTCCTGGGCCAGAAGTAGGGTGTGGTTGTTATTCCCACTACTTTCTGGTACCCAAGAAGGGCAAAGGGGGCCTACGCCCTATCTTGGACCTACAGAACGTCAACGGCTTCCTCCGGCAGGAGAAGTTCAAGATGCTGACACTAGCTCAGGTCCTAGCTGCCCTGGACCCGGGAGACTGGATGGTAGCTTTGGACTTGCAGGACGCTTATTTTCATATACCCGTCCTGCCGGCCCACCGGCGTTACCTGCGGTTCACGGTAGGCCACGAGCACTTTGTTTACCGTGCCCCCCTTTGGCCTTACCAGCGCCCACGGGTGTTCACGAAAGTGATGGTGGTGGTCGCAGCTCATCTGCGCAGGTTACGGGTTGCAGTATTCCCCTACCTCGACGACTGGTTGTTGAAGGCGGGCTCGCCCCAGACAGTGGTCAGCCACCTCCTGACTACGGCCGACCTCCTGCACCTGCTGGGGTTCTCCATCAATGTGCCGAAGTCACACCTGTGTCCCTCTCAGAAGCTCTTCTTCATCGGAGCGGTTCTAGACTCCGCGCAGTTTCGGGTTTATCCTCCCGAACAGCGGTTTCGGGATATTCAGGCTATGATTCCGATCTTTCAGCCGTTATCCCGAGTCTCGGTCAGGTTGACGCTGCGGCTTCTGGGGCTGATGGCCTCCTGCATCCTTCTGGTGCATCACGCCAGGTGGCGGATGCGGGCTCTGCAGTGGGACTTGAAGTTTCAGTGGGCCCAGCATCATGGTAACTTGTCCGACCATGTCTTGATCTCGGAGGGCACTGCAAAACAGTTGCAGTTGTGGCTCATGGACCGCGATTGGGTCAGCAGCAGATCCCTCTCCCTACCCCAAACCGGAGCACGTAGTTGTGACGGACGCGTCCCTCCAGGGCTTGGGGGCCACATGGGAGAGGCGGAGATCAGAGGACTCTGGGACGGGCTGAGTCCCAGCTCCACGTCAACCTTCTGGAGCTGCGGGCGATCCGGCTTGCACTGAAGGCATTCCTCCCCTCTGTCCGGGTTAGTGTGGTGCAGGTGTTCACTGACAACACCACCGCCATGTGGTACTGCAACAAACAAGGCGGGTGGGGTCGTGGACCCTATGCCAGGAGGCCCTGCGCCTCTGGCAGTGGCTGGAACATCAGGGCGTGACCCTGGTGGTTCAACACCTGGCAGGTTCTCTGAACGCCAGGGCGGACGAACTCAGCCGTCGGTGCATGATGGATCACGAATGGTGTCTGAACTCGGACGTGGTGCAAGGCCTCTTTCAGCAGTGGGGAGAGCCTTGGTTAGATCTATTCGCCAAGAGAACGCGCAATGTCATCAGTTCTGCGCGTTGGAATTTACAAGGCGGCACTCGCTCGGCGACGCTTTTCGTTGCGAGTGGAGCTGCGGTCTGTTGTACGCCTTTCCGCCTCTACCACTTCTGCCCAGAGTGCTGAAGAAGATCAGGCGCGACCGGGCCCAAGTTTTCCTTGTGGCTCCGGACTGGGCACGAAGGTACTGGTCAGTATGTCTGTCGATCCCCCGATTCGTCTGCCTCTTCAGGAGGACCTTCTGTCGCAGCAGCAGCGGACGGTCCTCCACCCGAACCTGTCCAGTCTCCACCTCCATGCTTGGAGATTGAGCGGTGACAGTTGAGGCCATTTGACTTGCCTCCTGAAGTTTGTACTGTGATTCTGGCAGCCAGGCGTCCCTCCACAAAGTCGGTATACGCCTGCAGGTGGAACACATTTGTGGCATGGTGCACAGCAAAGGCTGTGGATCCTCTCTGCACCCCTTTCTGAGGTTCTCCTCTTCCTTCTTTCTCTTGCCCAGCAGGGCTCTGCTCTGGGCACTATCAAGGGCTACCTTTCTGCCCTTTCCGCCTTCTTGAGGCTACCTGATCAGCCCTCTTTGTTCAAGTCCCCCATTGTAAATAGGTTTTTGAAGGGCATCACACACACGTTTCCTCCTGTTCCATTCGTAATGCCCCAGTGGGACTTGAACCTTGTACTTACTTTTTTGATGTGTGCTCCCTTCGAGCCACTTCATAACTGTCCTCTCCACCTTCTTACTCTGAAGACTGCTTTCCTAGTTGCCATCACCTCTGCCAGAAGGGTGAGTGAGCTCTAGGCTCTTTCCTTTCAACCTCCCTTTCTTTCTGTCCATCCGGGCCAAGCTGTGTTGCGGACAAGACCCTCTTTCCTGCCCAAGGCAGTCACAGCCTTCCACATCGGGCAGTCCATCACTTTGCCCACCTTCTTTCCGCATCCCTCGAAAGAGGAAGAGAGGCTCCTCCATCTGGACCCAAAACGTGCGCTCTCCTTCTATTTTGATCGCACTTGCCAGTTCCGGGTGGATGATCAACTCTTCGTTGGTTACGTGGGTGCTAAGAAAGGTCGGGCGGTGCACAAGCGGACCATCTCTCGGTGGGTCATCTTGTGCATCAAAGTATGCTACTCCTTGGCTAAAAAGGAGCCTCCTGTTGGGCTGAGGGCCCATTCCACTCTGGCCACGGCAGCTACTACTGCCCTGGGCCGGCGAGTTAACTTGCAGGACATACGTCAGGCAGCTACGTGGGCCTCGCTGTACACGTTTGCAAGACACTATTGTCCGGACAGCCAAGTCCGGAGGGATGGCTTCTTTGGCCGTTCCGTCCTCCAGGACTTTCTGGTGTGATTATTGGTTCACAGACCCACCACCGGGGTTGGTATTGCTGGGGTATCTATTCTAAGGTAAGGAATCTAATACTAACCTGTTTCTTTCAGATGCACAAGTTACTTGCCTTCGGTAACGATATATCTGTAAGAAACAGTAGTTAGTATTAGATTCCTTACCAACCCACCCATCGTCCCCGTTCTGCGAACCGATATCTAGGGTTAAGGTCATCCCCTTCCAGGGCCCTAGTTTCATGGCACCAGTGTTGGTTTTTACCATGGCTCTGCGTTTCTGGCGTGGAAAAGCTGTGTATAAGAACTGATGTCAGCGTGCGAGGGCGGCGTCTAAGTACTCCGGCGATGTCATTCTGACGCCGACTACCGACGCGGAGCCGCAGACGACGCCTACCGACACGCAAGGGTACTGCTACGTAAATATTTCCGGATCCAGTCTGACGCCTGGGGATATTCTAAGGTAAGGAATCTAATACTAACTACTGTTTCTTACAGATATATCGTTACCGAAGGTAAGTAACTTGTGCATCTAGGAGCTACCATAAACACATCTACAGCTCGAGCGTATCCCATTCCAGCCAGGATACACAGCATACAAGCCTTAGTCTCCACTTTTCAACACCAGCAGTCTCTCCAAGCCAAGGTGTTCATGAGACTAGTAGGCATGATGGCTTCTTGCATCTTCATAGTTCCATGTAAATGTAAATGTAGTTGAGCTTATATAGCGCACAGCTACCCGCAGTGGGTTTCCCGGCGCTTGCTTAGGGAACCCTTCCTGGTATTCCCCTGTGAGATAGCAGGGTATCCACAAGGTGAAAGTCAGGCATCCCGCCGCGAGGGGCCGTTGTGGAGATTAAGCAAGCTATTGCCCAGAGTCGCAGAGTGTGAACCCGTGAGTCGAGGAGGCACCGGGGCGAGAATTATCGAGTCCGTGGAATTTTTAGCCCAAGACCCGCCGAGGCAGGGAATTGAACCCTGGTCCAGGACCGATCTCAGCTTCCAGGTCTGCTGCCTCTAACCCCTGAGCCACACTTCTCCACACCTCAGGATGGAGTCGATGACCATGTGCAGTATTGTGTCCAAGTCACCTATCTCGTGACTACAAAGACTTCTTCCAAGAAGACAACAACCTGCAATCATCCGAGCCCAACACCAGGTGGCGATCTAATGCTAAGTGTACGAGTCTGCAGCTCTACATGCCAAGAACAGACTGCAAATGCGCCCATTACAAGAATGTCTAGCACAACATTGGAATCAGGCTCAAGGTCACCTCACAGACCTGGTGTTGGTAGACGGCCGTACGTATCGCTCTCTGCAATGGTGGAACACCAAAAACTTGACAAAAGGACGTCCGTTCCTCGACCCGGTTCCACAAATAGTGCTCACAACAGACGCATCCCTCACAGGATGGAGAGCCCATCTCTTACATTATACCACACAAGGCCAATGGAACAACCAACAAAAACGGTTCCATATCAACCATCTAGAGCTGCTAGCAATTTTCTTAGCACTCAAAATGTTTCAATTACAAGTACAAAACAAAGCAGTCTTAATCCGGACAACAATATGACAGCCATGTACTATATACAAAAACGGGGGGGGGGGGGGGGGGGGCGGGAACACTCTCTGCAACTGTCCCAGCTCGCACAAAACATTTGGAGATGGGCCATTCCTCAAAACATACATCTGGCAGGCAGCAGAACACCTTCCGGGAGTACACAATCGGATAGCAGATCTGTTGAGTCGGCAGTCGCAACAGATTCACGAATGGGAAATACATCCACAAGTTCTTCAGCCATTCTTCCAAATATGGGGGCATCCACAAATAGATCTGTTTGCCACCCACCAAAATGCTAAATGCCCAACCTTCGCCGCCAGGTTTCCACACCCACGGTCCGAAGGCAGTGCGATATGGATGAATTGGTCAGGCAGATTTGCGTACGCTTTTCCGCCTCTCCCACTCATTCCACTAGTAGTGCGCAAGCTCAAACAGTCTCTCAAACTGATCCCGGTGGCTCCCACATGGGCACGCCAGCCGTGGTTTACCACACTACTAGATCTCTCGCTGGTTCCTGATCAAAAGTTACAGCTCACACCCTCCCTGTTAACACAGAAACATGGAGAAATAAGACACCCAGAACCAAGCCAACTGAATTTGGCGTTCTGGCTCCTGAAGTCTTAGAGTTTGGTTACTTAAACCTACCACCAGACTGTATGAACATCATTAAGGAAGCTAGAAAACCCACTACCAGAGCGTGTTATGCCGCTAAATGGAATAGATTTACAATATATTGCAAAAATAATCACAGTGATCCACTGGACACTTCCATCCAAAATATCATTTGTTACCTTTTACATCTGCAAAAGTCCAATTTGGCTTATTCTACCATACGCCTGCATCTTACAGCAATTGCAGCCTAGTTACAAAATAGGCAGCATCTATCTCTCTTCAGAGTACCTGCAATAAAAGCATTTATTGAAGGATTGAAACTAATAATCCCACCTAGGTTACCACCTGCATGGAACCTAAACGTTGTACTTACAAGACTCATGGGACCCCCTTTCGAGCCTTTACACAAATGTGAATTGCAATTTCTAACATGGAAAACTGCTTTTCTTGTAACCCTCACCTCTCTCAGAAGAATTAGTGAAATACAGGCATTCACAATACAAGAACCCTTTTTTCAAATACATCCTAATAAAGTGGTTCTTAGATCTAACCCTAAATTTCTACCAAAGGTTATCACTCCTTTTCATCTAAACCAATCTGTAGAGCTACCTGTGTTTTTCCAAAACCCAGACTCTGTGGCAGAAATGGCCTTACACACCGTAGATGTTAAAAGAGCTCTGTTATACTATACAGATAGGACTAAATCCTTTAGAAAAACAAAACAATTATTACACAAGGGCAACCCCATCTCTAAGGGGGGGGATTGCCAGGTGGATTGTAAAGTGTATACAAATATGCTATCAAAAGGCAAAACGTACTCTAACAGTTCCTCCTAGAGCGCACGCCACTCGCAAACTAGGAGCCTCTATGGCTTTCTTAGGAAATACACCACTAGAGGACATATGCAAGGCAGCAACATGGTCTACACCACACACCTTCACTAAACACTATTGTGTTGATGTGCAGGCCAAGCAGCAAGCTGCAGTGGGCCAAGCTGTCCTTAGAACACTGTTTCAAACTACAGCAACGGATACAAGCGACCACCGCTAGGGGAGACACTGCTGCACAATCGATGCTAAGTGTACACTCTGCCGCTCATATGCCTCGAACGGAAAATGCTACTTACCAGTATGCATCTGTTCTTGGCATGTAGAGCTGCAGAGTCGTACACGCCCACCTACCTCTCCGGGACTTGTATCCGTTCCAGTTCTCATCTTACTTAGATGCACACGCATGGACATCCTTTCTCTTTACTTCTACTAACTCCATTATTTCCCATCATGGCGAAAAACAATCTCAGGATGGAGTCGATGACCATGTGCAGTATTGTGTCCAAGTCACCTATCTCGTGACTACAAAGACTTCTTCCAAGAAGACAACAACCTGCAATCATCCGAGCCCAACACCAGGTGGCGATCTAATGCTAAGTGTACGAGTCTGCAGCTCTACATGCCAAGAACAGATGCATACTGGTAAGTAGCATTTTCCATATACCATTTCACACCTACTGCCACACAGTGGCAGATTTACTATTGCACACACCACCACTCTGCCCTAAAGCACTATTAAACGCACACATCACCAACAAAAAACCAAAGCCACATTACACATAACCCTAATCCCCTCAAGCACATCCTCATTTTCATACAAAGAAGCAGCTATACCCTCTTACTTGTAACAGATCCCAGCACCAGCAACCCTTTACTCAAACTTCTCTCATCTCAACACACCCCGCTTTTTACCAGAAACACTCCTTATACTGCATTCCACCCCAAATATTACCTCTCCATGCTACCAAAACAACTACTCATAACCCCTGTTCACCTCCCCTAACACACCACATACTCTTCTCCAAAAACCATCACTATCCTTTGTCCTCAAACACACTCTCCAGCACTACTATATCCTGCGCACACGCACTCTCACTACACCAATATCACATATGCCTACTCCACAAAAATCAAACATAACACGCACACAATTTCTTACTTCATTGCATCACAGAATACAAACACCCACTCCCTCACTCATGCCCACACAAATAATGCACATCATAAACCAACTTTGCACCCACATTTTTAAACGTTTACAACACCAATCACGAAATCCCCCAATACACAGTGCTCATATGCTCTCCTTTCACCCATTGAACAATTTAGAGCCTGAAAACATGACCCACATGCTCCACCACCTCTCACAAATACACCTTCCACTCACATCATACACAAATGACATAAACCCACCCTGTTCACAACTTTTCCTCTCGTTGTCTATTACTCAAACAAGACTACACCACAGAAACAACTGCATAGCCCACCATCTCTCAACCACTATCCCCATCACATGCACACTCCGATGCAACAAAATGCCTTCTAAGCCTGTTGGACGAGGATAACAATATAAACTTGCACTATTGCTATTTAAATGCAGTTAACAACATCACCAATACTCCCAGTACTACAAGCCCAAAGCACACTACTCGCTCTTGTAGCAATTGCATTCACTCAACCATCAAAACACAATTTCTAAACTGTCTACTAATAAATGCACAATCCCTTTAAAAAAACAAGCACCACATCTATGACCTACTCTCAGGGACTCAACCTAAATTGCTCTTCAGACCGGATCATGATTGGGAAATGACATAGCTCCAGTACTGCAGAAAGCTGTTCCTCCAGGCTATCAAACTCTCACACATAATTACATAGGCAAAAGAGGAGGCGGACAAGCTGTTATATTCAAGGAAACAATAAATCTCACCAAAGCTGGGGACGTTTCCATACAAGAATGTGAGGCCCTCCTGACCAGATGCAACCCTACACCAACTTTCTCTTGCAACTTCCTCCTCCTTTACAGACCACCACTTGGCAATGGAAGATTCCTAGACAAATTTCTAAACGCTTTCAAACCATCTGACATTACATTCCAACCTATGCATCCTTAGTGACCGAAAGATATGGTTTGATAAACCTAATATGCCCCTTCTCAGAACTATTATCACTAACCTAAACACACTGAACCGGATAATTCCCAAACTCGCACACATCGCTTAACACATCCTAGATGTCATTTTTGTCAATCCAGAACTAGTCACTTTCCAAAGGATCACTCCAGTCACGTGCTCACACCACACTCTGGTAACTTTCCAACACAAGACACCACAACTCTACACGCCTAAGGCCAGCTTGCCAGCAAGCACATGTCATTTGAGCAACGGAATTCTTAGGACCTAGACCAAGGGTCTCCAATCAGTAGCTCGTGAGCTACTGTAGCTCTCCATCTATCTCTGAGTAGCTTACCTGTGTGCAGCCCAGCGTATTAAATTAGAAAGGTTTTGCTTGGTTGAATTAATATACATATTAAAAATGGAGATTACACAACACTGATAATATTAGCTGTCAATGCATTTCTTTAAGCATAAGTGGCCCTCAGCACAGAAAAGATTGGAAACCCTAGAGTCTAGACACACAACTAACATAGACCTCGACACAATACATTAATTTCAAAAACTGACTAGTTCCTGGAGGCTTTTGATATCCCAGTTCCACTAAAAGCCACAAAATATTCCAAAAAATAACAAGCACCTTGAATGAATGCAGAAGAAAAAAAGAGAAAACCACAAATTACAGCGCTGCAATGCACCTACCTCAAAACAAACACTTAAGTCAAACTTTGCCTACCCAACACAGAAAATATACAAGTCTTATAACAAAAAAGCTTTACAAAAAAACTACTACTCAAACAAAATTCAGAATGTAAAATTTGCACATATAGAATTTTATAAAATTCTCACAAAATTTCGAAAACCTAAATGCACAGAAGGAGACCATCCTATTTCCCAAGAATTTACTGACAAACCGGAAAATCATTACACAACCAAAGCCTGCATGTTGCATTGCTATTTACACCAAAAGAAAAGCTCCAGTCCTTTAACAACAGTTTCCCCGCCCTCACCCATGCTGTTCAGCATCTACATGAAGTCATTACCGACAATGATTAATACATATCAGCTCACCTGCTATATCTTTAAAGATGACACACACTTACTTCTTAAACTGAAAGACCTCAAAGACATTGGAAACTCCAAAATCTTCAGTTGCCGCTGAACCGTTGATCAGTGTTTGACATGGAGCCATATCAAACAATGCGGTCAAACTGAAATACTCACCTGTAGTGATTGTAAAAATGATGACCCACTCTCCGTCTTGCCTGATGATCTGGGATTACCTCCTAAAGTATCCAAGGAAGTAAGAAACCTCGGTGTTACCATGAACTCTAAGCTATCAATGAATGCCAAAGCGGATAAGTTAGCAAGATGAAGCTTCATTACTATAAAAACTCTGCGACTCCTCTTCCCCCACCTAGGATTTCTAAGGTACAAGCTATCTCGTATACTGTCTAAACTTGATTATGCCATTGGTCTCTACCATGGATTACATCTATCAACTATGAAAAAAATATAAGGAAATTCAAAACTCTGCTGCCAGACTACTCCTGCATATGAAGACACCCCCCCCCCCCCCAGGGCCTTACATTGGTTACCGATTGGCAGAAGATCCACTTCCAAGCATTTATAGATCACCCACAAAGCAATACTTGAAACAGGACTGCTTTTCATCAAGAAGAAAATCACGAAATACATGCAAAAAAGAAACCTCAGCTCCAGATTGGCACCCTGCCTCAGAATGCCAGCATATAAGAAAAAAACATGGTTGGAACATCTTTCTCTGTTTAAGCAGCAAATCTGTGGAATTCATTTCCCTCAAACGTAGGAGCCACAGAAAACCATCTTATCTTCAGAAGATTTCTCAAGGGCTGGCTCTTCCCTAAATGACCACCATATTCATAATACAAATGTACAGCAATAGTATGCACAAGACCCCAAAGGTGCATATGTTTGTAACATGTATACTTCGATTATATGTATGTATTCAGATGTGTGGATTTTTTTTGCACAAATGCACATTTTATAGGAGTGAAAATATGTACTTTTTATATTTATGCTTAACAATTGTATATATCAGTTATGGTTAAAATATATGAAATTCCTTGTATTTATGCTTAAAATGTATATAGATCATTACATAAATTGCATAAGTACTACATGCTTATTTATGGGTCTCTATTATGACCACTCCTGTCACAAAATATAAACATGGTTATACAGAATATGTTTAAAATGGTAACTATTCAACAAAAACAAATACAAAAATAATAGAAACAAATTATACTAATTAACCCCTCGGGTGCGCCACCGATTTTGCGGAAGTGCGGCACTTCCGCAAAACGGGCGGGTCCGCGTCGGCCAATGGCCAGCACCAGCGAGGTAGTGCTTCCGTCGGCCAATGGCCGACGGCAGCATGGAAGGGGTTAATGGGTAAAAATAAAGATGAGTTTGTGTGGACATATATATTATATTTACTAGAGGAGTGGAAAATATACGAAGACATATATTTCACCAAAACAACAATTAACAAATACAAAATATCTTATACATACATATATGCATATCTTTATATCCACATATGTATTAGATCAGTACATCAATAACATAAGGTGATGAGTGTATGCTTATGGGTTTATTTTCCTATAATAGCACATCTGTTAGCTACAATTGCTATAAACATATTTGCACATGAAGTGCTTCACTACTAAAATATAGGGGCACAAATATAAATTCAAAACATAAATGCAATAAAAAACTTTAATTTACAGTAAATTGGAAAGCCTGAATTTGTGAATATTTATCCATGCATGTACATATGGGACTCTATTTAGTATACTTTTATATCTCCTGATTGTCCATATACGGATCATGTTAAAATCTCTATGTATGTATGTATACCTCTTATATGTGGTAATTTATCTACATATTAATATATTCACCTCCTACTGCAGTTGTTAACTTATCTCCCCAAACCTTACTCATGATATTCCTCTTCCAAAATATTCCCTATCTCCACTCTCTCGCTCATTCCAACCCTCTTTAGTACCATTAACTACCAAATATAGTACCATTAACTCCAAAATAACCCTTTCTAAATTACCCCTGCCCCTCTATTCATCCTTTATCCTGCACGTTGGCTGGTGGGAGGAGCAGGTCCTCAAAGTGCACCACAAAGGGTGGATGGATAACAATGTAATTTGTTTCTTGAGGTACATTGACGATATTTTTATCGCTTGGAGAGGCACTAAGGAGGAAGCCCTTACATTCATACAGGAGATAAATTGCAACAGTCTCAATCTTAACTTTACGGCGCATATAGATAAAAATAAAATCCAATTTCTAGATGTTGAAGTATATGTTGCCAATGACACCCTTAATACTACCTTACACAGAAAATCAACTGCAGGCAACGCCACGCTGCATGCAAATAGCATGCACCCCAGACACACCATTGCAGGGATTCCCTACGGTGAAATTCTGAGGTTAAAGAGAATTTGCAGTTCCCCATCTGATTATGAAATATGTCTTAAAGACCTTATGACACGGCTGAAAGCAAGGGGGTATTCTGATGATATTTTAAAAGCAGCTCTCAACAAATCCTTGTCTCGGTCTAGAGAAAGTCTTTTTCCTGCCACAACTATTGTTGATGAAACCTCTATTGTTATGGACCCTCCAGTAGAATGTCCACGCCTGATTACCACATACAGTAGGGAAGAAAGGTTAATTAAATCCATCATTAATAAAAAACTGGCCCATTGTCCTCAGTGACCATGTTCTTAATACTAGATTGCCGGCCACTCCCACTGTAACTTTCAGACGTGCCAAAACAATGGGGAATTGTTTGGATAAAGCTGCACCTGAGCTTAAAATGAAAAAATCTTGGTTACAAGCGAAACAGGGTTTCTTTAAATGTACAAGCTGCCGTGCTTGCAAATTTGGCACCACCATCTCACACTATTCGACTCCATTTAGCTCCATTTCCAAACCTATTTTGGGAAATTACTCCTGTAGAACTGACCATGCTGTATACGTTCTGGCATGCACCTGTGGGCTCAGATATGTTGGCAGTACCAAGCTCCAGGTGCATGTCAGAATACTGCAGCATTTACTTGCGATTCTACACAGTGACCCGGCATATCCGGTCGCCCGACATTTTAAAAGGGCTCACAATAATGACCTTTCATGCTTGAGTTACTTTGTGATTGGAGCAGTCCCGCCACAGAAAAGAGGGGGCGATCGCGAACTCCAACTCAGAAAATTGGAAAGTAGGTTTATCTTGGAGCTCGACAGTCGTTGGCCAAATGGGCTCAACAACATTGAAGAAATGCATCATTACCTATAAGAATAGATTGCTTATCCCCCGACACTCCCAGTCTGAGAACGAGCACCTGGCCAATATTCCCAAATTCAAGAGGACACGTACCGGAGGCCGACGTTTCTCTGTAAAAGCGTCCACTGGTTGGAACTCCCTCCCACGCTCCCTCAGACTGGAGCCCAATTACCTGGCGTTCAGGAAAAAACTTAAAACCCTCCTGTTTCCTAAATAAACCCTTCTCCCTTATCCCCCTCAGCAGGATTTAATCTCTATAGCGCGGGGATGCCCTCGGGTCACCAGGCGCTTTATAAGTTGCTAAAATAAAAAATAAATTTTCATGAGTAATCTATGTATATCCATTTTATTTCCTCTTCTCCTCTTGACAGTATTTGTCTCCTAGTTAGGTTCCCTATTAGGAGATACTAGATTTAGAAGAGTAGCAGAAGAAGGGTTATGTGAGCATTGAGCGCGGAGGGTTTTATAAGATCTGTACCCTCGCTTATATCTGTATATTGAAATTTCTAGCTCATTTACTTTGATATCTCTTTATCTACAAATTGTTTATACCAGTGTATTATGAATTGTCTTTTAACTTTTTCTACTAGATTTTAGATCAAGTTAAATGGTGTCTTCATGTGTTCCTAGTCATGGGGTATGTTGTTATTTTTACATATGCCCATTTTTAAATTTTGATAAACTTTTTGATACCATTTGCTATTTATGAACCTTGAGAACCGATAATTTAACCATACTGACATTTATGAAATTTGAAAATTCTAAAATACTAATATTTTATATGTATGAAAATGTATGGTATCCTTGTTTTGATGGCAATGTGGTCGACTCTTGCACTTTGCACTTTTTTCATACAATTTGCACTTTTCCTCACTTTTTGCACTTTATTTGTTGCTGCTAAATGCTTAGATTTGCACATGTACATAACTATAGCTACCAATAATTATCGAATTGTGGGTGGTTAGTAAAATCAAGAGTACTGTATTTGTAAAGTCTTGCAAACTTACTTCATTAGTTTTAGAAAATTCAGATTAGTGATGTATAATACTATAATTGTTTTTGACATATTCTAAAATGATTCACATGGTCAGTATTCTTTTAGAACTAATGGATTTAACCAGTCATGTTTGTATAGAGATACAATGCTATACACAGACAGATGTACACTATACAATTGGCAGCAATAGTACTTTTTCACTGTTTGTATTAACACATGCAACACTGGAGGTCGCCACCAGGGGGTGGTGACATTTTGCAAAAATAAGTGTATAAAAGAGCATTACAAACATTACTATGTTGCAGCGTGAACAAGGGCACCTTGGCCCGAAACGCGTCGCTGGTTCTGTGGGTGATGTAGAAATAAAAATTACATCTTGCTGACTTGTTGGTCCGGTCCTCTACTTGCTGGCGTGGAAGCGTGGGCTGCGAGCGCAGAGCGTGCAGAGGAGGAGCGGTGTTTTTTATATATATATATATATATATATATATATATGTCACTCCTTGACAATCCTGAAGACAGAGTGCTTGGTTTTGTGTGAGAGGGTGTCCAAGCATGAGCTGAGCCCCTCTGCAGCTTTCGGAATCCCTTTCTTATAGTTGTTCCATGATACAGTCAGACCAGATACTCTTAAGTGCATTATAACCTCGTGGTAAATGCTAACTTTGGAATGGCTGCATCAAAACATGTTGTGTTTGGTGTCAGACTTTGGAATCCTATCCCCCCCCACCCCCGCCAGTCCTGGCGGCGGGGATAGAATTCCACCCTTCTAGAGGGAGAAGACATGTACACACTTAGTTACCCGATAATAGTTTTAAAGAGCCCCAGCATCACAAAATTGACGCTGCTGCCACAGACACGGGTCTGACCTGCTGCTGGACGAAACTCCAGCGGGGAGGCTTGGACAATGTTTCCTGTCCAGGGAGGTGCCAGCACCTCCCCAGACAAGCTTTAGTATATTGGGGCAGGGGGGGTTGCATTCAGTGAATGCTTTGCAGACCGTGCCGGGGGCACACAAGGTGTCCCCATGCATTTCCCAGTTCAAACCGGTATTCAGCCCCAGCTCTAGCGCAAAACTGGACAAAGGGGAAGGGGTGTGACCACCCCCTCCCCAGGTCCTCCCATAGGTGGTACCCTAGAGTTAGTCCAACCCCTAAACTTAGTATAAGTATAAGAACCCAGTCCCTAGGACTTTAGATTACCCTGGACGAAACCCTGAAACATAAATCTTGGACCGTCGACATTCCATTTTGACTGGAAGATGGAATAAATCTCCCTTTGGGTCAAGGAGTGACTCCCCTGTTCAAACAGGCATCAACGGACTCAGCCTTCACAGGTCAGCAGTCTAGTGTCTGCTCTGCGCGTGAGCATCAATGAGAACAAGGTGCGCCTTTTTAATTCGAACTGCGCACTTCAACTGTGTTCCGGCTGACAGAGCACGTCGTCTTTTAAGCTCCGTGCCGGAATCAATTTTGAGGATTCAGGGACTCCGATACAGACTTTCCGAAGATTGCCACAGTGTTCCGAAGCAGCACGAGTATCGCATGCGCAACGAGGGACGTCGCCCCAGCTGACTCGACGAAAGGAATCCAGTAAGGCCTGTTCTTGTTTCTTTCTTGTGATGTGTGCACAAAAACTCTTTAGTTAGAGCTACAAGCTTATTTATTTTGAGTCCCGTTCATTCCATTCAAAAACTGTGAACTGTCAAGAATTTGTTTAATCACCCATAGTCCTTGGTTCTTGATCATACCATAGCCCTTGGAAGCCAAAGAAGCGCAGATGAGAAATATTAAGCTCCCTTACGCTACAACCAGGTAATGAGAGGAAGAAAAATCTGAATATAAAGTGTTAGTAACATATGTAGTTTTGAGGGTAAACACATGTAATTCTGTTTCTTGCAGTACCGAAGTAGCCAGAGGGAACAAACACCAAAATAACAGATCATAACCAGAGAGAAGCGAAAGCCTAAAACTTTTGGGGTAAATGTTAGTCCTAAGGTTACTAAAGTTTAGACTGTAGTTTTTTTTTTTTTTTGGAAATTGTGTTTCCTATAATATTGTGTTTGTTCAGGTGCAGCCAAGAAGACACCTCAACCAACGACAGAGGGAATAATATCCGACTCTACCAAGGCAGTCTCTCTTTTTCTCTCCACTTCCCCTTCCCCCCTGTTTTAGACGTTACCTTGAATTATATAGTTCGGGTGGCGGCTGAGGCGGAGGGGCATTGGGTACATCGTCGGCTCCTGTGGATGTTACCAGGCACCTGACAGATTGAAGTGCCAACGCATATCCACCCGAGCCGAGATGGCGGAGGGATTAGATTTGGAAAACCCTAGCGGGAATACTAGAAGGGTTGCAGAACCAATTTTCCCAGTCCGCTGAGGAGAATAGAAACCTGAGGCAAGAAATAAAAAGATCCCAACAGGAAACTCAGCAGATTAAATTGAAAATGGATGAGCTCCTGGCTGGTACTACTCCATTGCCAGGACTAGATCCAAGTCGTAGAACTGCTGTAGAGGTGGCTACACAGGTGATACATTCTGTGGCCCCAATTGTCCCTTTAGCTAATCCCGAGAGGTTCACTGGAGATCCACACAAGGCTCAGATATTTCTGACCCAGTGCTCCTTACACTTCCTATGTAGGTCAGTGGTTTTTAAAGAGGATCAGGCTAAAGTTGCGTTCATGCTGTCTTACTTGAGCGGTGACGCAGCCGCATGGTCTATGCCATTGGTATCTCGGAATGACCCAGCCTTGTACGATTTTGAACGTTTTAAAAAGGAGTTCTTGCGAATTTTTGACAGAAGAACTGCAAATCAAGCAACGGACAATGATTTACTAGACCTCAAGCAAGGGAACCGTGACCTGGTTGCCTACATTGCACAATTTAACAAATTGATTGTTGAAACCGACTGGCCAGAGGCAAAACGATCTGCCATTTTCTATCGGGGTTTAAAGGATGAGTTGAAAGATGCCTTAGCGCAGATACCAAAGTGACCACAGGAAATCTCCCAGTTAATTGATTTAGTTCTTCAGATTGAACACCGATTGTCTAAAAGACGATCAGAAAAGAAGGACTTCAGGGTTTTTGTTCCCAGATTAGATCGCATCAAGTCTGAAGGTGTTAAGTCTGACCAAACCACAGGAGAAGAGCCAATGCAGATTGGATCCATCAGGGGTCCAATCACAAAAGAAGAAAAAGAGAAGAGGCATACCCAAAATTTGTGCATGTATTGTGGCGGTTCGGGACATTTTGTGAAAGAATGCCCAAAAAGATCTAAGACCTATGCTGGGTTAAAAGACAGGTCCCACCAGTGAATGGGGTTGCCCTGGTGGGAGGTATTGAGAAGCCAACTCAAGAACCTCAGCAATTAATCAACACCCTACAATCAGCCGCACCACATTTTATAGTTTCTTGCACCATAAGGTTCGGAACACGAGAAAACCATGGGGTATCGGTCATGATAGACTCGGGCGCCACCGGAAATTTTTGCGACATAAAATATGCGCAAGAAATTGGCATAAAAGCAGTGAGAAAGAAACATTGTGAAGTAGTCAAAGCTGTGGACGGTACCAACCTAACCTCTGAACCGATAACTGAAGAAACCGAAACACTAGAATTGATTGGGTTACAGGGTCATCGTGAGTTTATAAGATTTAACCTTATCGACGCACCTCAGTTTCAATTGATCTTGGGACTTCCGTGGTTGTCCGAACATAACCCGACTATAGATTGGGAAAGAAGAACTGTCACAATGAGTTATGAATACTGCCAAAACAATTGTTTCACGAAAATTAGTCAAAAGTCAGAAGGGTCACCGGCCAGGGAACTAGCTCAAATTACGAACAGCATTTGTGTGTTGGAAACAAGGGAAATTCCTAAGGAATATCACGATTTGGCCAGCGTATTTGATAAGAAGAACGCAGAGAAACTCCCTCAGCATCGCGAATACGACTGTAAAATTGAACTAGAGCCTGGAGCAAAACTACCATGCAGTCGCATATACACCCTAACGGAGTCAGAGAATGTTCATCTGAAGGAATACTTGGATGATTATCTGAAGATCGGGTTTATCAGACCTTCACAATCTCCGGTGTCGTCGCCTTTGTTTTTTCGATCAAAAACGGACGGCACTTTGCGCACTTGCATAGACTATAGAGCCTTGAACCAAGTAACCGTAAAAAACAGATATCCTTTACCTCTCATATCACAGCTTCTGGATCAGGTCAAGGGGGCTAAGGTTTATACTAAGCTTGACCTAAGAGGGGCATACCATTTGATGAGAGTTGCCGAAGGTGACGAATGGAAAACAGCCTTCAGGACCAAATATGGTCTATTCGAATATCAAGTGATGCCATATGGACTATGCAACGCACCAGCAGCTTTTCAACATCTGGTCAATGATGTGCTTAGCGAATTCCTTGATCGTGTCGCAGTCGTTTACATAGACGACATGCTGATTTTTTCTGAATGTATGGAAGATCATGTGAAACATGTCAGAGCCATATTGAAAAAACTATTGGACAACTGTCTGTTCATCAAACTTGAAAAGTGTGTTTTTCACACGGATCAAGTGGAATTCTTAGGATTTGTCTTCTCAGCAGAAGGAGTTGCAATGGATCCTACTAAGGTGCAAGTCATTCAGGATTGGCCGTCACCGAGAAACGTAAAGGAGATACAAAGTTTCCTAGGATTTGCCAACTTTTATCGGAGGTTTATACCTAATTTCTCCACCTTGGCCTCTCCAATCACTCCGTTGTTAAGAAAGGGCAAAAGATTTGAATGGTCTCACGAGGCTGAAGAGGCATTCCAGTGTTTAAAGAAAACCTTTGTTACGGCTCCGATCTTGGTACATCCTGATCCCGAGCAGGCTTTCTATGTGGAAACTGATGCATCAGACTTCGCTACAGGTGGAATTTTATCGCAAAGGAGCAAACCGACAGGGCAACTTCATCCAGTGGCATACCGGTCTCGGAAATTGTCAGAGTCTGAAATAAATTACTCCACCGCAGACAAAGAATTACTGGCGGTCAAGGAGGCGTTTCAGGATTGGCGACACTACTTACTGGGAGCCAGACACTGTGTGACAGTCTACACAGACCATCGCAACTTACAATTTTTAAAGTCAGCAAAGACACTAACTCCCAGACAGTTGAGATGGTCACTGTAGTTCTCGGAATTTGACTACGTCATTACGTACAAACCAGGCGGGAAGAATGGGAAAGCAGATGCCTTATCTCGAATAGGGTCAGCCGATACTGTGAGAATAGCTACAGAGGAACCCATTATTCCACAAAATAAAATTATTGGAGCGATTCATTCTGATGAATTTACCACCGAGATCTTGAGAACTCATTCTGATAAACAGCTAATCAATTGGGTCGGAGATGATGACAGAAGAAAACTGGTGGAAGGACTTCCGTACCATGAAGGGAAGTTGTACCTTCCAACTAAAGAGATGCAAGAAAAGGCTATGGGAACATGTCATGATGACCGCCTGGCAGGTCACAAAGGAGTTAAGAAAACCCTAGATTTAATCAAGAGATACTTTTGGTGGCCAGACATGTCAGCTCGGGTGAGACAGTATGTTGCAACTTGTGAGTTATGTATAAAAGGGAAACCCAATCGGCAAACTCCACAAGGGTTGTTACAACCTTTGCCTAATGCACCCCACCCTAGGCATACAGTGTCCTTAGATTTGATCGTAGACCTTCCATGCAGTCAGGGTCACACCGCTATATTGGTGTTAGTAGATTCATTCTCCAAAATGAGTCATTTTGTTCCACTAAAAACAGTACCCACCGCTTCTCAGTTGGTTCAAGTATTTAATCAACATGTAGTCCGTGCACATGGGATTCCCCAAATAATCATTTCCGACAGAGGAACTCAATTTGTATCTAAATTCTGGAAAAAATTCATGCATAATTTGGGCATCGACTCCCGCTATTCTACCAGTTACCATCCTGAAATGGACGGTCAGACAGAGAGAGTCAATCAAGAATTGGAACAATACTTGAGACTTTATTTAATGGAACAGGAAGGTAATTGGTCGGATTTACTATGGACTGCAGAGTTTGCTTACAATAATGCAGTACACAGCTCCACAGGTTACACCCCCTTTTTCTTAAACTCAGGGAGACATCCTAGTTTAGTGTTAGGGGCAAAAGATGAAACAGTTCCTGCAATTGCCAATTTAATGAATGAGCTAGAAAATACTTACAGGAAGGCCCTAGAGAACCTGTCAAAAGCAAAAGAGTCATACAAACATCAAGCTGACAAGAAGAGAAGAGTAGGGACCGAGTTTGAAGTGGGGGATCAGGTGTGGTTGTCCACTAAACACCTAAAATTGAAAGGAAATAGGAAGTTCCAACCCAGATTCATTGGCCCATTTAAAGTTCAAAAGATCATAAATCCTGTAGCGATTAAATTGCAGCTTCCAAACTCTCTTAAAATCCACCCCACCTTTCATGTATCACTGCTGAAGAAAAACCCACCCAATGTCAGACTCAAGAAAAAAACGTTACCAATCACTATAGAGTCAGAAGAAGAATTCGAGGTTAGCAGAATTTGAGATTCTAAGATCACCAAAAACATACTGTATTATTTAGTTGATTGGAAGGGTTTTGGGCCAGAAGAAAGATCATGGGAGCCCTCTTCCAACGTACATGCGCCAAAACTGGTAAAACAATTCCACACGGCAAACCCAACAAAACCCACATTGGAGGGGACCCCTTTGGAGGGAGGTACTGTCAGGATATCTTTAGCTAGGATTCTGGGAGGGCAGCACCAACCCCTGCGCAGGTGTTCCAAATACTTGCGGTGGAAGAAAAGGTACCTGATATCCACCCTTATGCTAAAGCAATGTTTCAAGAATATACAGGACTCAGCAGAAAACCCAACATGGTGGAGCAACACGGACTCGGCCTTCACAGGTCAGCAGTCTAGTGTCTGCTCTGCGCCTGAGCATCAATGAGAACAAGGTGTGCGTTCGTAATTCGAACTGCGCACTTCAACTGTGTTCCGGCTGACAGAGCACGTCTTCTTTTAAGCTCCGTGCCGGAATCAATTTTGAGGATTCAGGGACTCCGATACAAACTTTCCGAAGATTGCCACAGTGTTCCGAAGCAGCACGAGTATCGCATGCGCAACAAGGGACGTCGCCCCAGCTGACTCGACGAAAGGAATCCAGTCAGGCCTGTGCTTGTTTCTTTCTTGTGATGTGTGCACAAAAACTCTTTAGTTAGAGCTACAAGCTTATTTATTTTCAGTCCCGTTCATTCCATTCAAAAACTGTGAACTGTCAAGAATTCGTTTAATCACCCATAGTTATTGGTTCTTTTTCATACCATAGCCCTTGGAAGCCGAAGAAGCGCAGTTGAGAAATATTACGCTCCCTTACGCTACAACCAGGTAATGAGGAAGAAAAATCTGAATATAAAGTGTTCGTAACATATCTAGTTTTGAGGGTAAATTCATGTAATTCTGTTTCTTGCAGTACCGAAGTAGCCAGAGGGAACAAACACCAAAAACCAAAATAACAGACCATAACAAGAGAGAAGCGAAAGCCTATAACTTTTGGGGGAAATGTTAGTCCTAAGGTTTCTAAAGTTTAGACTGTATTTTTTTTTTTTTTTTATGTGTTTCCTATGATATTGTGTTTGTTCAGGTGCAGCCAAGAAGACACCTCAACCAACGACAGAGGGAATAATATCCGACTCTACCAAGGCAGTCTCTCTTTTACTCTCCACTTCCCCTTTCCCCCCTGTTTTAGATGTTACCTTGAATTATATAGTTCGGGTGGCGGCTGAGGCGGAGAGGCATTGGGTACATCGTCGGCTCCTGTGGATGTTACCAGGCACCTGACACTCCTGGACCATGTGGCTGAAGAGTCAAGCTTCACCTACATCAACCGAAATCACCCGACATCGGCTGGCATCTTCTTGCCGCCTTCCTGGTCACTAGCTAGTGACCCAGACTCTGTCCCGTCTGCTTTGAGTCTCTCCAAACCCCCGATCCACCCTTGGATCCACCCGGACACTTCATCTGGTCGCCTGCAGCACTTCTTTGCAGCTTTCCATTGGACACGACGACGAAATCTGACACGAAAAGACACCTATGCACCCGGCTTTCCTGGGTGAAGTAGCACGAGTACTTCGGTGCTTCCGTGGATCTTGACTCACGAAGTGTCCAGTACTGAAGGGATTTTACCGTGGTCCACGCCTAAGTGTCCTTATCCTTTAAATTTGTAACTTTTAACTTTCTCCATAGAAGTCAATGGTGATTTGCGCCTGTGTTTAGACACTGCACGCGTTCCCCGTGGGTCTCCTGCGTCCCTACCTTGGGTGGTTCCTGGTTGCCCCAGCGGTTCTACAGGACCTAAGCCTTGCTTCTATCCCTCTCGTGGTTCTTATACCACTTCCTTAGTATATGGTTTGTGAGGCCCCTAGGGCAAAACGTGTACTATGCTAATTTACTGTGTGATATTAAGTAATTGTGTTGTACTTTTGCCTCTAGCCTCATAAAGAGACTGGAGGGGTGTGTTTAGAAAAATAAATACATATATTTTATATATATAACCTGGTGTGGTTCTGCTTTCATTTGATCATTCATGAGATTATAGACTGCCAAAACAAGGTGCTTTACATTCCTTCAAGACTTAGCCTGAAGGCTGCTCTCCACAGCTACCACTAGGATAGCTTTCTATAAAGGTTGTCTTAAACCTACCATCAATAAGGGTTTTTTGGACTGGATGCAAGGTGCCCACTAGAATAGTGGACAACATATGCCAGGCCAACTTCTCACAACAACTGTTAGTGATACACTATTAATGACATTGATACACGCTAAAGAACTATTAGTAATGCTAACATGGCATTCTGAACAATCTTTTTAATGTATGGATTGGATGTTTTTGTCTTACAGTGAATGTGGTTGATTGCGTTGATGTGGGATTATGGTTTCTAGCTTGGTGTAATATGATAGGGAGCCCGAGATAAACAAAGCTAAGGTGTTGTATGGTCAAAATGAATATGTATTAAGTAATAAAATATGTTTTGAACAGGTCTGCTTCATGATACTAATTATTTATTGAGTTATACCTTTTGAAAATTAATGGAGAAGCTTGAGGTCTTTTTTGTATTTTGAGTGCTTCCTTTATTTCTGTGCCTTCCTTTTTTTTTTTTTTTTTAATATTTTTTATTTGCATCAAAAGTACACAAAAACCACGAAAAAAAAAAAGAGCAAATCAAAAATATACAACAGTCACATGTAGGCATTACAATAATCCCAAACGAAAATACAGTCATGTAAAAGAGAAAGGAAAAAGGAGAAATAGAAAGAAAAGATGCCAATAATTTAAGACATAAATGTTCCCCAAATTTTGTCCATTTTTTGTTTAGCCCGAAGGCCCTTGGAATTGGCAAGAGTGGTCTCCATAGCATAAATTTCTTTAACAAAGCTCCACCATTCCATAACAGTTGGTGTATTTTTCTGAATCCAAACTCTGGCAATAATAAGTCTTGCACACGAAATTAAAATGTTCAACAAATCATTAAATTCATTTTGACCCACGCATGTACCAATCAGTACATCAGTTGAGGAAAAAGAGATTGGTTGATTAAGTCTATCGGAAACCACCTTAAGTATACCACTCCAGTAATCTTTAAGCATAGGACAAAATAGAAACATATGAGTGATATCAGCCCTGCTTAGATCGCATTTAGGGCATTTCGTACGTTCACTAAAATTTTTAATCCTTGTCCATTTGAGAATTCTCTCTGGGGTATGATACAGTTGGCATATAGATTTAAACATTTGCAACTTAAGGCTAGAGGAATGAACTGACATATCTAAGCTCTTAAAAGATAAGGTGATTAGATCAGGTGGTATATTTGCAGCTAGACTTGTATTCCATTTCGCAGTTAATTTTATTAAATCGCTGGTATAAAAGGCCGCAAATAATTTGTATCCTATACTAATCAAAGCTTGGTCTGATTCTCTATAAATACAATCCCAAAAGTCTGAATCTATTATCATCTTAAATTCTAATTTTTTCACTAAATAATCCTTAATTTGAAAATATTTAAACCCAGCCAGTTCAGATAAATTATAGCATTGCCTCAATTTTTCAAATGTCATAAACCCTTGATGATCATACAGGTCTCCCAATGATCTAATACCAGATTCTGAATATAGTCTGCATATTGATTCATGAAAAATTGAAGGGAATCCTGGATTACCCCAAAGAGGTGTTTTATAATGAAAGCAAGAGGCATTACATTTCATCATGATGGAGCGGCAAATATTAACAGTATCTCGTATAGTCTTAAACTTAACCCTTTTGAAATAATTAGGGTCATTTAATCTGTAAATAAACATAGTGGCATCTTGTCCTAACAGAAATTTATGAAAATACAAACATTTATCCAGAATTGTTAAACTACGAAAGCGAGTTAGGAAAGCCGACCAATAATAGAGTTTGAAGTCTGGAAGAGCCAAGCCTCCTTGACTAAAAGGAAACTTAAGTGAGGAGATTGCCTGTCGGGCCTTTTTATATCCCCATATAAAGCTACTAATAATCCCTTCTAATCTAACAAAATAAGAGTTATTAACACGTAGAGGAATTGCCCGAAATAAATATAGATATTTAGGCAGAATTTTCATTTTAATTAAATGTATACGTCCGATAATATTAAGGGGAAGTTTGTGCCATTTCTTAAATTGCATTGTAGTCTCTTTTAATAATACTTCGTAATTTAGAGCCACAACAGAATCAATGTCTGAGGAAATTTTAACACCAAGATATGTTGCGACCTTACAAATACCTGAAATAGAGGTAGGAAGATGATGATTTGCAACAATTTGAGTTTTAATAGCGTTAAGTTTGTAACCAGAAACTGATCCATATATATTTGCTTCGATAAAAATACCTTTCAAAGCTTGAAGTACATCCGAGGAAAACACTGCTACATCATCTGCATATACCGTGATGTCCAGTTTATTTAAACCATTTAAAAATGGATTGATTAAAGTCTGACGTTGGAGAGCAATTAAGAAAGGTTCCATACCCAAAGCGAAAAGCAGGGGTGATAAAGGACACCCCTGTCTTGTCCCCCTCTTGATTGGGAACATAGGAGAGTATTTCCCCATGTAAGATATTTTACCCATTGGGTTGTCATAGAGTGATTGAATCCACCTCAACAATTGACCATTAATGCCAAATGCCTGTAGGGCTGGCCATAGAAAGCCCCACCCCACTCGGTCAAATGCTTTTTCTGCATCTAGTAAGATCATACCGAGTGGGGCGGACTGTATCCGTGCAGCATCAAAAGCAGAAATGGCCATATTAATGTGTGCTGTTGTATCACGTTTTGGTATGAATCCATGTTGTTGGGAAGATACTAATTGAGACATAACTGGTGCAAGCCTAATGGCCAATATTTTAGCAAAAATTTTGGCATCGCTATTAATAAGTGAGATTGGTCGATATGATCCCCTCTCATGAGGTACTTTACCCTTTTTTAAGAAAAAAATGATTTGAGTTAGATTCCAAGATTTAGGTGCTTGTTGACCATTACCAATTGCCCGGATCACTTCCAATAATAAAGGTATTAATTCCTCAGCACAGCATTTGTATAGTTCCAGAGGAATAGAATCCTCCCCTACTGCTTTCCCTGTTGCTAAGGAGTTAATAGCCTCTCTAATTTCTCTTACTGTGATGTCTTCCTCTAGTTGTTTTGTTTGTTGTGGATTTAAGACATTTACTGTGTTAAGTTCTATATATTTTTTAACACTATCTTCCGAGGTTACATATTCTGGAGTATATAAAGCTTGATAGTAAGAAGCAAATTGTAGCAGTATAGATTTAGATTCGCTAACCAGTTGATCATTGTCTCCTTTTATTTCTTTAACTATGTTCTGTGCGCGATCTTCGGCAACTCTATAAGCCAGAAGTTTACCAATTTTATCTGCATTTTCATACTGATCAAGCTGATATTTTTTTAATTTATTAATACTTTTAGTTCTAAGAAGATCTTTGAGTGCAACTTTGAGTGCGATTAATTTAAGATTAAGATTAAGTATATCTGAAATCATTGCCTCATCAGACAAAGCTGTTGATAACTGAAGTTCAATATCACGTATTTCACCAAGCCTTTTCTCATTCAGAATTTGGTGTTCTTTATTTTGATGCCATATGTATTGCTGTGTAAAACCACGTATGCTAGCTTTACAAGCGTCCCATACTATTAAGGGTTGGCTCGACTGGATATTTATATCAATGAATTGTTTCAGGTGTTCCTTAAGTTGACTCACAAATCCATTGTCAGAAAATAAATATCTAGGAAATGAGAAAAGTCGAGGCGAAGAGTCTTCAGGTCTAATCTCAAAAGTAATAGAGATTGGGTTATGATCTGAAGTTACCCTTGGGTAAATTTCCATTGAGCATTTATTGCAATTGAGGATGGAATCTGAGACCCAAATCATGTCTATGCGTGAGCATAGTTTATGGGGGGCCGAGTAGTAGGAATACCCTGCAAGTTTATGATTTAAACATCTCCAAGAGTCTTTTAAAAAATGATTAGATGCTAAGTCCAAAATTGCTGCTCTAGTTTTCCGCATTCTTTGAAAGGAATTTTTCCTAGTTGTGTCCAAAGCATAATTCATAATACAGTTGAAATCACCCAAAACAATAAATTCCCCTTCCCATCCAAGCAATTCTATATTAATATTATCAAAAATTTGTGGTTCATCTTGATTTGATGCATAAATTCCACATATTGTGTATTTCCGGCCCTCCAGTTTTATCTGAGCAATAGCCCATCTACCAGCTTTGTCAGTTAGTGTCTTAAGTATTTCGCATTTCAGCCCTTTTTGCCTTAAGATCGCTACTCCACGAATTGAAGCATTAAATCTAGTACAGACTATTATGTCATATCCTAATTGTTTCAACAGATGCTTATCTTTATAAGGTATATGAGTTTCAGTTATAACCACTATTTGAGGATTGTACATTTTCAGCTCTTCATACACTAGGTTTCTCTTTGTTCTATTATTTAATCCTGAAACGTTCCAAACTAGCCATTTTATACGATGCATTGTAAATGATAAAAATCCTTATCTGTATGACCGTCATAACCAATCAAAACATTTTTATAAATCATATTATTTTTGTATATTTTGTGCCTTTTGATGCATTTTTTTTCCCCCCAAAAAAACTCTCCCTCTTCCCCTCCCCACACTTCATAACATCCACCCCCCACCCAATAGTTACCTGCTGGTCCCCCCGTTCGGTTGACTGCCGTTCCCCTGGCAGTCGGAGAGCGGTTAGAGCGCTAATAGGGTCCAGGTAATCAGTACTAATCATATCAACAAAAAGATAGAAAAACCATGCTACACAGTGCTCTTTATCTCAAATATAACCTAGCCAAAGGGACAATCGCCTAAATCCCGCAAGAAATTAAAGCTAATAGTAATATATCCAGAAATCCAGAAAGCCATATATGCAGAGCATTAGTCATTAACTTAATCATTTCCCCAATCGCCAAGAGGCAATAGCTTTTTCAATTTCATTTACTTCCAAAAAGAAATAGGAACGGCCGTTTTTAATCACTTTCAGTTTTGCAGGTTCCTGTAAATAAACTTGATATCCAAGTTCTTTAATCGGGTCAATGAATTGTTTCAGTTTCCAACGTCTTTCTAACGAGAGTTTGCTTAGATCTGATCTCACAAAAAAAATAGTAGAATCAATGGTAACTGGAGTGTTCGGCCGTGCTTTTAAAGAAATAGCTTGTCTGAGCAAATAGTTACCTATGTAGATCAAAATTGGTCGTGGGAATTTACCACTCTTATCCCTTTGAACTAGGGGTAACCGGTGAGCCCGTTGAATCTGAGAATCCCAATCCCAATCTGAAAGGTCGGGAAAGGCCTTTTGAAATAATTGAGTAATATATACTCTCGGATCTGCCCCCTCGGCTCCTTCAGCAATACCAAAAATGCGGAGATTCTGTCTCCTTTGTCTATTTTCTAAGTCTTCCAGCTTAGCTTGCATCTGAAGAAGTTGAGAGGCATGTTTGTTCACTGCTATTTCAGAACGTTGTGATTTCTCCTCTGTTACCACCACTCTTTGCTGCAATTCCTCGATATCTTGAGTCACAGCCCCCAATTTACATGCCATCTCTTCTAATGTGGTTTGAGTTCTATTATTGTCTTCCCTCATTTGCTGGTAATGAATTTTAGCTTCTTGTTTCTGTTCATTTAAAAGATGTAATATTGTCTGAAAAGAAGCAGATACCTCCCCCTGAGGAATCCATTCTGTTGGTACACTAGATGAAGAAAGAACTGTATTTTCCGGGTGTATTTCTAGCATAATCTCGCCTATCGGAGCTGGAACAGCATCGCATATAGACGCCTTAGAAGTATTAGGCAAAGCTTGGGTTATACTGCTACTGCTGTTATTACTGCTACTGCTACAGCTAATTAACACGGAAGCAGAATTGTCTTCCACAAGTATCATAGAAGGTACAGAAGGGTGTGGATGATCCAATAGAATTCCCTCAGATGATTTTGTAGACTCCTTAATCATGCCAGACAGATCATGTCCATCAGCTTCGGCTGGGGCCTTCGTAGTAATAGAACTAGTAGACTGAATGGGACTGAGTGGTACATTGGTGGCTTGATTTGAGTCCATTAGTCCGGGTCTATTCATATTCGCCATAGTAGTAGCTCCGTTTACCTCTTTGGTAATAATATTTTGATCATTAGGGCTATTACCAGACAATCTCATCGCCATTGATTTTACGCCACCCTTAGCCTGCACCCATTGTCTAATTGGACTGTTTTCGGCAATCGCTTTCAGAACACTTGTCTTGGATTTGCTTGTAATTTTTGTGGTCTTATTCTTATTTTTACCCTTCGATTTTTTGGTATTCAAAGCTTTATTTTTATCTTTGATTGATCTTAAAGGCGTATTGCTCCCTTGATCATTAAGGTCCATGTATTCTTCGTCTGTCTCAGCTACATCCGTATTATCAGTATTTTCACCGCCCTCTCCGCCCTCACCTTCTTCCACACCCTCGGCATTCCCCTTGTCTGGAGGCGTATTAGTCATTTCACTCTGAGGGGCTTTCGTATTAGTATCGGTATTAATCACCCTGTTCATAATCTGAGGCTCTAAAGGCTCAGTAGTTCCTTTAGCCAGTATAGTAGAGGCATTAGTTAAATCTGTAACCCCTCCATCTGCAATAACCAACTCCGTAGTATCTAACACTGACGAGATATTTAACTCAGTTAAAGTGGCATTGCTCTGAGCTACTGCAGTAACACTTTGACACACTGTCTCAGATTCTATTGCTTCTATTTGAATCCCTCCGTTTAACAACATGTTATCTTCTGTGTTACCTTTTGGTCAAGTTAATTTTTCGTGCTTGCCGGGGTGCAGTTTATCCACATCCAAAGTTAACTCCAGAGCGTTGTTGGCAGATAAGGGCTTTTTACATGCTGTTAAATCATTCATAGCCGGCACTAACAGAGATACCGGTGTGGTCGTTGCTCTCCCGCTAGCTGTTGTCGTCCGGGTAGTCCGCGTAGGAGGTTTCGGCGCCATCCCACAAGAGCTCGCCTTCTTTGTCAGTGTTGCTGCCGGTGCCGCGTGAGAGCGCTGAAGCAGTCGCAGACCAAACCAGTTGACTGCCGTCAAGCTCGCCCAGCTCGTCCAGCCCTTCGTGGATTCTAGAGCGAAGCGTGGTATTTTCCAAAGTCTCTGTATGCTAGTGGAGCACAGCAAGCTCCGGATACGGCTCTCGATCAGCCGTAGCTGCCGCATTCAACATTCAGCACTTGCGGTCTCAGTAAGTTGCGAGCTCTCCGTTTTCTTTTTGTAAATTCTCAAAATTAAAGCATTGCAGCTTTACAGCTCTACACTTCTGCGTTGTGTAGCAACAATTACTATATCAATCGTCCATTAATCTCGCATCAGCCCGGACCCATTCAGCGTTCTTCACTCCGGCGGTGTCAATCCGCCATCTTGGGACAGATGTACTTAGGCACCTATTTCTGTGCCTTCCACCACCGATCTGGAGCTCTGCTCCCAACTTTGTCGATTTATTTTGGATGACTTTCCAAATAATTTCGCCAGTGTGCTAGGGAACGGTGTCCCCATCCAAAATGTCAGGCTTCAAGCCGTACTGCAACTGCAGGAAGTTGGTATGCACCCCCATGAGGCGTGTATTTGGTTCAAGGGTTCAGACCATTAAGTCATGCAATAAGTGAGCCTTCATGCACCTGAAGGCAATACAAGGTCAAGAGGCAAAGCTGTATACCATTGAACACAAGAAGTTATGCCTTCACAAAGGTGCCACTCTCAATCCAAGGAATGGTACCTAGGCCAGTGCCATGACTGCTCAACTGTGCGCACAAAGTCCAAGTCCACACACAAGCAGAAGAAAGAGAATTGGGACGTGACCATCACTGACTCCAAAGAGAAGGGTGCACCCCCCTTTGAGGTATCCGGACATGTAACAGATTCCTTACATGGTACCAAGGCACCCCCAATTTCCCAGGCTCTCATCATCATCACCTCCTTAGCAGATAAATGCTTTCAAAACGGCCATGCAACAAGTTTTCATTCCCCTTCTGGCTCCCTCTAGCATGCCTTCGTGTCCCAGGGGCCACAGAGCCCATAGTCTGGTTACTGACGACAAGTCCAACCCCAGCATGGTCTGAATCCCTGGGACCTGTTACCAGGCACACACTGACTTCAGTATAGACTTCCATTCGAGGTCCAAGATCCAAGGCAGTCCCAACTACACCGGTGCCATAGTAAAACCTGTTGCAGACTTCAATGTTGGACCCCAAACTGACTTTGTCTTGAGCCTAACCTGTGTTGTACTACAACAACATAACCTATTGTCATGCAACCTGACTGTAACCCAGTGCTTCTGCCATGTCACACACCGAGGCTTTATCTTTTATGTTCTGACTTTGATCATATGACAGAGCAGGGGGCACCACCAGATGCCGATTATGGTGATGAGAAGGCTTGCTTCCCACATCACTATACTGATTATGCCTTATACGTTGATTTACAGAAAGCCTTTGTGCTTGACACCTCACCTGAGACAGAGCTCAATTCACCACCTAAGTCAACAGCGAAAGAGAGTGCCTTGTTTGCATTGGTGGATGGGAGCGCAGCTGAGGTATTAGATTTACAGCTACCCTCTATTGAGAACAAAACAAATGTCCTCACAGAGATATTACAGCTTAGGCCAGCTACTTTTGAGTCCTTGCTTCCCTTTAGCAATGCCATCTTTTGATACTCGAAGCCTTGTTCTTGCCTGCCTGCGAATCGGCAGATGGCCAGACTTTATAGTACTATGGCTTGTTTTATAGTACTATGGCTTGTTTTGAAGCATGAATCTTTTTGGATTCACTATGCTGTGCATTATTCCGCCATCTAGTGGTTGGGTCTGGAATTGTAGACTTTTTTTTCGTGGCCCAGGTGGGCGTCGACATACCACCATTTGGTGTCCTTCATGACGTCGATGCAACATACCACCATTCTGTGTCGTTTGTGACGTCGAGTCGCTTCCTCTGGAAGCTCCCACCTTTGCTCGCCATCTTCAAACTCATTTTCCGACGTTTGGTCTGGATCGTTGTCGAGGAGTTCCAGAGTTTTGGAAGAGGAATTGACTGAAAACAGGAAAAATGCTTATCATCGCACCCGACTACAGGCCAGGTAGACGGGACTACTAAGGAGAAGAAAATTTCGAGAGAACTGCGTTCACACGAGAATGTGCACACAGGGAGCACTATGAGCGTAGGAATGGACAAAACCCCCTTCAAGGTTTGCACCAATTGCCACCACAAATACGCCCAGAAGGACCAGCATCGAGTCTGCAACCTCTGCCTACCAATCGACCACAACAGCGAGACTGCAACGCGTGCTCGGCGTTCACACACAAGACCCTCAGAGTAAAAGAGAGGTAGAGAAGTGCGAACCACACATGAAGGGGCCACCTCCATCACTCCGAGACTTTGGCCTCTCCAGTGGAGAGGAGGACAATATCGCCGAAGGACCAGAGGACTGCACGGTCGTCGAAGTCCATAAGTAAATTCGGAGGAGGTAAGAGTCGACGACCCCCAAACACTCGACCGACACTCGAAAGAGTGAGACGAAGTCCTCGAAGGGAACAGTGCCGTCGAAACTCTCGCTGAAAGCAACTGCACCCAAGGGCCCACAAAGGGCCCAGCGGATCCTTCTAAAAGGATTCCAGACGGCAAAGATCCACGAAAAATCAAGGTTGTCGAAGGAAGCCCCCGAACAGGACGCCAAGAAAAGAAGAGTCGACAACTGCTTCGACAACGTGAAGCGCTCAAATCCTCGACGCTGAACAGGCTGCCGAGATGGAAAGGATGAAAAGGAGGCTCAAGGCCGAAATGGTGAGCATCCTGTAGCGGAAGAAGGACATCAACGACAAGATGAGTCGGTACACCATCCCACCGAAGCCCGCAGCCGAGGTCGAAAGGGACTTCGAAGACCCTGAATCGCCGAAAACGCCTGAACCCGTTAAAGAACAGGAAGGAGAAGCCCTGCATTACTTCAGGGGTGAAGGAACAGCTAACCTACCAGGACTCGACGTCCTCAGAGGTGCAAGACTTATAGTGGCATGATCTGGACGCCGACATGCCAGAAGAAGGGGTAGACACACACCCTTCGAGGCCTTTGTCACCAGATGATATAGGAATCTATAATTTGGTGGTCAAGAATGCTGCAGAAACATATGGGGTAAAATTGGAGGAGGAGAAACCCAAGGCTTGCTTTCTCCTTGAGACTCTCTTACCCACACAAACAAGAAGTCCATTCCTGCCCATGCTCCCTAGTGTGCTGGACCAGGGCAGAGAGGCTTTCAAGGAACCAGCTATATGTAAATCTGCAACCCCAAGAACAGAGAAGTACAAGTACTCCTCAAAGGACCCTGCATACATTCAAGGATCAGTGCCAGCCGATTCGATCATTACTGCAACAGCTCGGAAAAGGGCCAATGTGCCCACAAATGCTGGACCACCTCCTGACAAGGAGAGTAGGAGAATGGACCTCACAGGGAGGAAGGTAAACTGGAGTGCGGCAATCCAATGGCTCATTGCCAACTTCAATGCCCTAATCAACAGGCATTCATACCAGCACTGGGAGGAAGTAGGGCAACTCCTAAAGCATCTACCGGGTAGAGGAGGGGAAAAACATGGTGAAAACATGTTTAAAGTCGGCCTTTAAAAATTCAGCAGGCAGATGATGATCAGGGTGACGGAGAAGGCACGCATGGCTGAGGATTTCGGGGTTGAAGCCTGAGGTACAGAATTACATCCTGAACACGCCCTTTGATGGAGAACAACTTTTTGGGATGCCAGGCGATGAAAAGTTAACTGAAGAAGGACAACAAAACTGCAAGGTCTTTGGGAGCACTGCAGTCCAGAGAAATGAGATGGGATATGCCCTCAAGAAGGCCAAATGGTAGTTGAGGGAACCAACCAAGTGCCTCACACTAAACCTTCCAACAATCAAGGAAACGGCTAGGGACAGCAGCAGCAGAACTGGCAGAACCAGCCACGGGGCCAGTCCTTTCCAGGCCGCTGGAGCGGATGAGGGCAGGCACGGAGAGGAGGGCAACAACCCACCTCCAAGTTACTTTGCCAAAAGGCAGACTCCCACCCAGATAACACCTCAAGGGGGGCATCCACGAGGAAAAAGGTTCAAGAACAGTTTTCACAAGGCAAGCAGTTACCCAAACACATAACACCAGTAGGTGGCAGAATAAGGAACTTCCTCCAAGAATGGAAAAAGGTCACAACGGACAAATGGATACTAAACATCATACAATACGGATACTGTATAGAACCAATAAGACAACCTCCAAACAAAAAGCCAAGCAACAAGGCACACTCGGCAGAGGAACTTTCACTCTTGATACTGGAGGCACAGGAACTGCTCAACAAGGAGGCAGTAGAGATAGTACCATACAAGGCAAGAAACAAAGGTGGTTATTCCAAGTACTTCCTCGTACCAAAGATAGATGAAACCCTAAGGCCTATCTTGGACCTAAGATTCTTCAACAAGTTCATAAGGACACAAAGATTCAAAATGACGTCTCTCAAAGAAGTAATACCCCAAGTACAGGAAGGGGAGTACATGGCAACTATAGATTTAAAGGATGAGTACTTACACATCCCCATCAACAAACGACACAAACTAAGGTTTGTGATCAGCAACTCACTACCAGTTCACAGTGCTTGCATTAAGGCTTAAATTGGCGCCAAGGGCGTTTACAAAATGCCAAGCAGCAGTAGCAGCGCACCTAAGGAGGCAGGGAATAGATGTATACCCCTACCTCGATGACTGGCTCGTAAAAGCAAGGTCTTACAGCCAATGCAGAGTGAAAAGTAACAACCAAGGCACTTGAAGGACAAATTAATAATGTTGAAAAGGATTACACAAATGAGAGAGGGATGTAGGTAGGTCTGAATTCAAATTTTATTACTAATCGGATTAAAAAAGAGATCACAGACACTAGTACAAATCATATATATAAAAAGGTATTTTAAAAAGGGAAGAAATTAGAAAATCAACAAATTAACAACAAAAGACACATTCAAAACATATTTATAAAATCTTAAACAAATTAATTCTCAGACATAAAATGGAAAAATTATAAAACTGTGGCATTAACAAATGAGTTCTCTACGCGCGTTTCGGCGACCAGCGCCTTCTTCTGGAGTAGCCACGTATATTCTGTGCGATGAAGAAAAAAGGAAAATAACCAGATTTTAAAAATAATACTAGCCTGTAACATATTCATAAAAGAATATCATCTCTAAACAATTTATAAAATCATTATATAAATTGACCTACATTTTACATCACTTTCATATTGTCAAACAAATATACATTTTATTTTTGCCTCTTCGCAGAGGGCCTTCATTTCTTTGTGCATTTCAAGCCTAACGTACCCAAGGGGACTAGGAATCGGGGGGAATAGGAATACTTGATATTGAACTGAAGCTTACATAAGGGGTGTCGGATATCTTATGGGGGGAGAAGTGCACCCAAATCTTCAGAATATACTTACATAAATAAAGCAAAAGCGTCACAGGATAAAGTAATCAAAATGCAGACTTGTTTTTCTGTGCGACAGTGATCTAGATAAGAACATAAAAAATAAGACACCAGATTTCTATAATTTATAAATAGAATATTTACTGACTCGATGTCAAAGGATGATTGAACTATATAATTAGTATTCTTTACAAACAAGAGAAAAATATCATAGGCGGTATCATATGTTATACTATAGAGCCTTTAATAAATAGGTCATTGCAGTAATATACCGCCTATAATATTTTTCTCTTGTTCGATATAGTAATAAAAATTCCCTGGCCACAAATCTGAAGCAACTATCTACGGCTACAGAATCTTTTCGAACTATTATTAGGTAAAGAATACTAAGTATATAGTTCAATCCTCCTTTGACATCGAGTCAGTAAATATTCTATTTATAAATTATAGAAATCTGGTGTCTTATTTTTTATGTTCTTATCTAGATCACTGTCGCACAGAAAAACAAGTCTGCATTTTGATTACTTTATCCTGTGACGCTTTTGCTTTATTTATGTAAGTATATTCTGAAGATTTGGGTGCACTTCTCCCCCCATAAGATATCCGACACCCCTTATGTAAGCTTCAGTTCAATATCAAGTATTCCTATTCCCCCCGATTCCTAGTCCCCTTGGGTACGTTAGGCTTGAAATGCACAAAGAAATGAAGGCCCTCTGCGAAGAGGCAAAAATAAAATGTATATTTGTTTGACAATATGAAAGTGATGTAAAATGTAGGTCAATTTATATAATGATTTTATAAATTGTTTAGAGATAATATTCTTTTATGAATATGTTACAGGCTAGTATTATTTTTAAAATCTGGTTATTTTCCTTTTTTCTTCATCGCACAGAATATACGTGGCTACTCCAGAAGAAGGCGCTGGTCGCCGAAACGCGTGTAGAGAACTTATTTGTTAATGCCACAGTTTTATAATTTTTCCATTTTATGTCTGAGAATTAATTTGTTTAAGATTTTATAAATATGTTTTGAATGTGTCTTTTGTTGTTAATTTGTTGATTTTCTAATTTCTTCCCTTTTTAAAATACCTTTTTATATATATGATTTGTACTAGTGTCTGTGATCTCTTTTTTAATCCGATTAGTAATAAAATTTGAATTCAGACCTACCTACATCCCTCTCTCATTTGTGTAATCCTTTTCAACATTATTAATTTGTCCTTCAAGTGCCTTGGTTGTTACTTTTCACTCTGTTAATCCCTGACCTAGGACTTACAGTATCAATTTGTTCAGGGGGTCCTTGATACCTTTACGCAACTTACAGCCAATGCAACCAGCACATCCAGCATTTGATACAAACACTAAGCCAACTGGGTTTTTCAATCCATTGGGGAAAGACGTCAATAGAACCAGAACAGGTAAAGATATTCTTAGGGGCAGAGATCAACACCATACAAAGCAAGGTGTTCCCCAGCACAAAGAGGATTTTGGCAATACTGAGGGAAACACGTCTGTACCGCAAGGGGCAAGTTCTGACAGTGAAGACGGTGAGCAAACTAATGGGTATGATGGCGTCATGCATACACCTGGTCCCAAATATTCAACTCCACATGAGACCATTCCAGGAATGGATACCGGAGCAATGGTCACAGGCAACAGGGAGTTGGGAAGATCTAGTGGTTGTCACACATGCAGTACATCAGGAAATAGCGTAGTGGAACAAGGAAAACATCATAGGGGAAACCATTCACAAAGCCAACTCCAACAGTGACCATCACTACAGACGCCTCCCAGCTGGGGTGGGGCGCGCACATGAACAAACTCAAGGTGAGGGGATTATGGTCTCAGGAAGATGCGGTCAAACACATCAACAACCTACAACTAAAAAAATTGTTCCTAGCCTTAATAGCCTTTCAGAAGGAGCTGTACGGAAACAGGGTGTTGATCCAAACTGACAACACAACCACCATGTTCTACATCAACAAACAAGGAGGAACACAATAAGTAGCACTATCAGGGCTAGCACAGGAAATATGGACATGAACCATCCCACCAAAAATAGACCTACTAGCAATACATCTCCCAGGGAAGGACAATGTGGAAGCAGGCAGACTCAGGCAGACACTAGCATCCCATGAATGGGAGGTCAACCAACAGGAAATACACATAGTATTCCGGAAGTGGGGTGCACAGTAAATAGACCTATTTGCAACACACCAAAATGCAAAATACCAACACTTCGCATCCAGACAACCAGACCATCGGTCACAAGGGAATGCGCTATGGATAAGTTGGTCAAAGACATTTGCATACTCTTTTTTCCCCCCCGATACCACTGATACACAGGGTGCTCAGCAAATCCGGATCAGCAACATGTCGCTAATACTAATAGCACCTCAGTGGGCCAGACAGTCCTTGTTCTCACAAATTGTGGAAATGGCGCAAGCACCAGCACACAGATTCCCAAAAAGAAGGGACCTGTTAACAATGCAGAACGGAAGGGTGCTACACCCAGAGCCAGAGAGCCTCAGCCTAGCGGCATGGCTCCTGAAGACCTAGAGTTTGCACACCTCAAACTACCGGCAAGCACCATGGCCGTGCTCAGGGCTGCAAGAAGACCTACCACAGGAAAGTGCTAGGTAGCAAAGTAGAAAATATTTTCCGAATGGTGCATTAGGGAGAAACTGCAAAGGAAATTCACAAGCGAATCAACAGTACTAAATACTTAACACATCTACTACAAAGTAAACTAAGCTACACATCCCTAAGGGTGCGCTTAGCAGCGATAGTGGCTTACACGAGAGGAGAAACAGGGAAAGGTTTCTTCACCTCCCAAGTAGTAAAACGATTTCGTGAAGTGGCAAAGAGAATCACACCTCCAAACAGAAGGCCAGCACCAGCATGGAACCTCAATGTAGTGCTAACTCAATTGATGAAGGCACCATTTGAGGCTATTCACAAGGCTACACTGCACATGCTCACGCTAAAGACAGCCTTCTTAGTCGCTATCACATCACTACGAAGCGTAAGTGAGTTGCAAGTGCTAACACTTCAAGAGCCCTACCTGCAAATACACAATGATCTGATTGTAATGAGAACAGACCCATACTTCATGCCAAAGGTGGTGTCTTGGTTCCACATCAACCAAACAATCCAAATACCTAGATTTTTTCCAAAAACCAACCACAAGCACAGAAAGGGCGCTACACACACTGGACGCCAGGAGGGCTGTAATGCACTATATAGAAAGGACAAAGGAGTGCAGAAAGACAAAGCAGTTCTTTGTTAACTTTGCCACCAGTTTTTGGGGACAACCAGTTACCAAAAATACCATTGCACAGTGGATTGGACAAACCATACAACTATGCCACAAACAAGCAGGACAACTGTTACAAGGAGCAGCTCATGCTCACTCAACAAGGAAGAAAGGAGCAACAATTGCGTTTCTAGCTAACACACCAATTCAAGGCATTTGCCAAGCTGCAGCATGGTCTTCAGTGCACACGTTCACTAAACACTACTGTGTAGATCTCCAAATGAGAAAGAGCGTAAGTGGGACAGAAGGTCTTACAACACATAGTCAGTAACCAGAGCTCATCTTGCACCCAACCACCAGAATAAGGACAAACCGCTACAAAGTCTATGCACAGCATAGTGACTACAGAAAGATTCATGCTGCAAAACATATAGTTTCTTACCCGTCTGTGTAGTTTTGTAGCTTGAAGACTTTCTGGATTCACTAGCGAACCCACCCTCCTCCGCCAGAAAGATGAGCCGGGAGGAAAGGGATTAAAACTGGAAAATGACTTTAAAAGATAAGAGGAAAAACAAGAGTAACACAAGACAGGAAAATAGAATCCGAAGATGGCAACCAAGGGTGGAGTTTCCGGAGGAAGCGTGTCGACGTCACTAAGGACTCCAAATGGTGGTATGTTGACGCCCACCCGGGCCACGATTTTTTTTTTTTTTTTAAAGACTACAGTTCCTGACGCAATGACTAGATGGCGGAATAATGCACAGCATAGTGAATCCAGAAAGTCTTCAAGCTGCAAAACTACACTGACAGGTAAGAAACTATATGTTACTCTAGTTTTGCCACCAAGTACCCCACCCCAGAGAGCGTTCTAGTGCAGGCCTTGACTAATAATGGTGAATCCTAACTCATTTTCAACCACTCCTCCAGAGTATCCAAGATGATTGAGGATGTTGGCAAGTCACCCCTCATCAGCCAGGCTAATTTGACTTCAGTGGCATGGAGACCACGGAAAGCATGTCTGAGCATACCTGTCCCATTGATATTTTCAGCATTCTGTCCATTATTTGTTTGCAAAGCATTTTTCACCCTAAGTTGGATGAGTATGCCCAGACGTATCCGTATGTCCCTTGCTCATTGCCACTGGATTCAAGCAGCCTAACTAATGAGGGGTGATACCCCGAAAGCGGTCCTAGGGTGCTTGTGTCTGTTCCAGAGAGGACCTGGCTTGGCAGTTCGAGCTGGACTGTTCCCATGAGAAGCAGGGTCAAGACTGATTTGCATATGGCTGGGTCTAAACTGGGTTGGCATGGTGAGCAAAACAAAATTTATTTAACTCCAATGTCTTGACTGGGGGGGGGGGGGTGAATGTTTGCTTCATTTATCATTCTGTCCATCATTTGATTGCGTAGCTAGAGCCTATGGAACATCAGACAACCTTACTTATAGATCACAGAATCCAGGCATAACACAAGATCTAACCTGCCTGCGGTGAAATACATTTTTGGAATATTAAGGGCATGAATGATGCACATAAGGTATGACAGCTGTTGGCCTCCCCAAACCGCCACTGTTTAGAAGTTGTCAACTTGCAGGAGATCCTCTTGACAGGTCATATGCTGCACAAGTTGTGCGCGGGTTGAGAAACTAAAACACAGGTGGCCTGTACTCTGCATATGCACGGGTAGTGGCAATAGTGATCTGTAGGGGGACGCCACGGAGCACTGATACAGTAAGATACAACAAAGACGGTAGATTCATCATATTATATGGGTCAATGAAGGGCAAATATGTGACTAATATTTATGTGAATGGCCCCAACGTGGACGACCCTGATTTCTTTACGGACTTTTGTCACAGGGTGTTGGGCCAGAGCGGCGTCTCCATAGTCTGGGGGGAAACTACTTCAGTGTGATATTGAACGCAGCATCCGATAGATCTAGCAACTACACAATATCAGTATGTATAATGACTTAGTTGGCGTGTGAAGACTCCATTATGGGGATGCTGTTGAGGGCACATGCACCACCTACACATAATATGTGGTCCCAGATAGACTGGTTCATCGCTCAGGATCGCTGCCCTTGCTTGGTCCCAGTGGAGTACCTTCCAAGAACGCTATCTGACCACTCCCTGGTGCTCATGGAGCTTTCAACCGAGGGTGACTGAATGAGGGCATATGCATGGAGGCTCCCATCTGTGACCCACCCTTTAGGGAACACTTGCCTAAAGGGGATTGCAGACTACTTCACTCTTAATTCCAAGACTGTCTTCTGCATGCACTCCCTGGGAGTCCTTCAAGGTAATAAAAGGGGTCCTCATATCCAAACAACTGAGGTCTTGAGATGGATATTCGCACTCTAGAGTAGTGCCACGCTTTGACTGGCTACACTTGCCAATATCAAGCAAAGCTCATTGAACACAATGAGCTAGCTGACGGGGATTTACAATATTTGAGTAAGTAATCCAGGGCCAGTATCTATTGAAAGCGCACGATAGAGCAGGCAAGAACCTGTCCAGATACTCCAGAAGTCTCAGACTACTGCATACACATACCTCAGATTGTAGATGAGTTGAGAGAGGCGCACACTGCTACCCGCTGTATTACCCTGACCTTGATATGTTTTTAGATCTTATTGTACCAAACCACATTCACTCTAACTGCAGACCACCTGACTGCCAGTTTAGATTCCTCTGGCTGGACGATGAGCACAGACAGTATCTCGATGCCCTATTTACAGTTGAGGATAATGTGTAAGTGATTTGCGCCATGCCTCGATTATTCGAAATTTGGATGAGGCGTGACATTGAAAATGCTGCTGTGTCTGGAGGATAGAGTGCCATTTTGGAATAAATTGCAGCAGTCAACGGCACGTAGCATTGCAATTGCTAAGATGGTAGTTCTGCCAACTTTTTTGTACCTCTTCGTAAACATACCCATTCTGCTCACTATATGCTTCTTTACACGCCTCAGGGCGTGGGCAGGCTGACAGCCTAAAGTCACCTGGAAACTACTGCCGCTCCTGTTTGAGCAAGGGTGGGGTCCTCTATGCACCTAACGTGGAGCTGTATTACTACTACACTTCGACTCAGCTGGGTAAAATGGCCCCCTGCTCACTGAATACTGCGCTATGTATCCCTATGAAATGGCCACGAGCCAAGGTGGACACAGTCAACTGTGCCATCTGCGCATGCCACCAACTCAGACAATGTGTGATCTTAGTAACCCTTTACGCTAGCTCAATCTCCACCATGCAGAACCCGGTTTTACCACTAACATTAGACCAAGGGGTGTGAGAATGGGTCGACTGTTCTATCTGGGCACATTTGTCACCATACATAATATGCAGGAAAACCTGAACAGCACTCCATTGGACACATTTTTGATTCATAGACTCTGTTCCATCAGCCTAGAGGTATTCCCAGTGCTCCCTACCGATCCATTAGAGTTGCCGGTGCTTGAAATTATGCTCGGTGCAAATGCCCCATTTATTTATTTATTTATTTAGCGATTTGTATAGCGCCTGGTGACCCAAGGGCATCCCCGCGCTGTAAAAAGGTTGATATCCATTGAGGGAAGGGAGGGGAGGAGGGACATTTATTTCGGGAATAGGTGCGTTTTCAGTTTTTTGCGAAAAACCAGGTAACTGGATTCCAGTCTGAGGGTGCGTGGGAGGGAGTTCCATCCCATGGCCGCTTGAACCGAGAATCGTCGTCCTCCTGTGCGTGTCCTTTTGAATTTGGAGATGTTGGCTAAGTGCTCATTCTCCGAACGGAGGGATCTGCATGCTTTGTAGGGGGTGACCAAGCTGCTGAGGATCGCAGGGCCAGATCCGTTGATTAGTTTGTGTGTCGTGCACATGGCTTTGAATTCCACCCTTTGGCGCACAGGGAGCCAGTGCAGGGCCTTGAGGGCTGGTTTTGCTGACACTCTCGAGGGAAGGTTCATGAGCAGACGTGCCGCAGCGTTCTGTGTCCGCTGCAGTCTCGTCAGTGTGGCCTCTGGGGCTCCCAGGTAGACCATATTGCTATAATCCAGACGGGACAATACTAGTCCCTGGATAAGGAGTATCCTGGAAGCAGGTGGTAATAAGGGGAGAATCTTACGGGTAGTACGCATGAGCCCAAAACAGGTACCCGCAGTTTTGGCCGCTTGCGTCTTCATGGTGAGCTCAGGTTCGAGCCACACTCCAAGGGTTTTGATTTCACGCTTCGGCGAAGGGATTTCTCCGTACACGTCAGGCCAGACTGTTGGGGGGATGGTCGCCCATTGTTTTCCCAGGAGCATCGCTTCCGTCTTAGACCCATTTAATTTTAATGATGAATCACTCATCCAGCTGTGGATTTGTGTGAGACAGTTGGCCAGGTTCTCTGGGTGGTCGACTAGTTGGGATAAGGAGACGGCCAGTTGAGTGTCATCAGCGTAGCTTACCATTTTTATGTCAAATGGTGTCACCACGTCTTCAAGAGGGGCCATATATGCATTAAAAAGCGTCGGGCTCAGGGAAGATCCCTGAGGGACCCCGCTTGTGAGGGGGAGGGTGGATGAGTGGTAATTGCCGTCCCATACCTGGAACGTGCGTCCGGTGAGGAAGGATTCTATCCAGCTGAGTGCCTTCCCGGTGATCCCTGCTGCCGCGAGTCGGTGGAGAAGGACACGATGGTTAACTGTGACAACTTATTACCCGGCTACATGCCATAATGCAAGAGAAGGACCCACTCTGTATTCCGAAGGCTCATGATCTCTGGCAGCGAGACTTGGGCATGAAGTTAACAGAGAAACCATGGGTGTACTGCTCTACCTTGACTGGTTTGTGATCCCCGACCTATCGACAGTGCCTGATACACCTTAGATTCCTTCATAGACTGTATCACACTCCCTGTGTGTTATGTAAAATGGGCCTTCTAGAGGAAGTTATATGTGTGCAATGTGTGGCGCTGGTTGCAACCTTTCTGCACCTGGTGTGGCACTGCCCTAGAGTGGGGAGCCTTTGGGAGCCTGTGCTGGACACTATTACTGAATACCACACCAACAGAACCCCGTTAGTGGGCCCACTGGGATATATTAAGGAAGTCATGAAGTGAGTGCAATGTCTCACGACCATACACCTTATCCTTCTGTAGTAGGGGTATCTCTGTTATAGTCATAATCTAGTGAATAGTCCCGCCCATGTGCGTGGACCCCGGAGCAATCAAAAATAATCTCTTACAGTGTCAAAAAATGCAGAAATGCATAGACACTTAAGAGAGAATTTAAAGACAGATAATGCAGCCAAAAAGGCTACACTGTCCAGTACTTCAACTAGAAATTCCACCACAAAATCCACAAAACAGCAAAGCCTGTACAGATTTCCCTTGCTTAACAGCAAAATCCCTCAGGAATGATAGAGAGAAGAACCTGGACAGACAAGCCCCATAGGCTGCCATTATGTGGCTTAAATAGGATACTGTGCCTTTAAGGAACCTTCCAGAACCTTCTCCCAGTATCCCAGAATGCATAGCAGGTCCAACTTAGTTTCAGTTCTTTTTTCCGGCTCCTGCAAGCAGGACCCTGGAGCATTGAGCTCTCCCTTTTCAAGGGTTTTGTTGGTGTTTTTACACTAAATTCGATTTTTGGTGCTTTTAAAGTACTTTAGTGACTTTCTTCTTGGGTTCCTGCACTCTTTTATTGTCCATAATGCCAGCATTATTTGACAAATGCCCGGAGTGCTCCAGGAAGAAGGCCAAGTCAGACCCCCATGAGGTCTGTATCCTCTGCCTTTCCTCTTCCCACATCCCTGAGGAGTGTGTGATCTGTAGAGGCTTCTCTGGAAGGACCCTGAAGGACAGGCGAAAAATCAGACTTCAGGGACTTGAAGAAAGAAGATTGAAGGCACGAGGTGGGTCAGGAGGGGCTCCTTCTGCCCATGCTGAGGCCTCTGGGGGGCTCCCCAGGGGCAGGAAGTCCAGCCCGCGCCCAAGATCTCCGTCTGGGTCAGTTGCGATGACCACGACGTCGAGGGGAAGGTCCATGGGCAGTTCCCGGTCTCCCCAGGGCTCTGGGTTGAGAAAACGTCGCCCGTCGACGTCGAGGGAGGTGTTCCGGCCGCCGTCGAAGCCGGTGTCGATCTCCTCGTCGTCGGCGTCGAGTGGTCGACATCGGAGGACCTGGCGTCGGCGCTCGCCGTCGAGGCGACACCGCCGTTCGCCGTCGAGGACATCGTCGTCGAGGGGATCCTCGTCGTCGAGGCCGCCGTCGAGACGGAAGAAGTCTCCGGCGCGAAAGACGTCGACGTCGAGACATTCAAAGAGATCGACGTCTAAACGTTCCAAGAGGTCGACGTCGAGGCGATCCAGGTCGACGTCGAGACGTCCGAAGAGGTCGAGGTCGCCGTCGAGGCACCATCGCCCGTCGTCGAGATTCCGTGGCTCGTCCATCTGGTCGGGGTCGACGTCGAGACGTCGACACCGTTCGACGTCGAGGAGTGAGAGGCGGTCGACGCCGAAGGGCCGTTCGACGTCTAGGGACCCAGGCTCGCCGTCTGGGCACCGATCTTCGGCGTCAGGAGGTCGAAAAGACAGGCCCAGGAATGTGGGGGGCTCCCCACATTCCGGACAGGATGATGGCTCGCCGGGAACGGCGTATTCCGAGGTATATACCCCGAAGAAGCCTCCAGCGCCTCCTTTACTGCATCCTTTACCAAGGGGTCCGCCTCCGAAGGCTCCGACCCCCCCTCCATTGCCTGCTCGCCCGGCTCCGCAGGCCCCGCTTCCAGTGACTCCCCCACCCCCGGTTCCACCGCGGGCGGTGTCGATGCCCAAGTTTCCGACGCCGCCGAAGAAGACTCCTAAATCGAAGCCGAAGCCTCGGACTCCGGAACCGGGGAGGCCGGCGGACCGTCCCAGGCCCAAGAGATCGAGGTCTCGCTCGGGGAGACGGGACAAGTCTAGGAGTGGACGCGGATCTTCATCGAGATCCAGGCATCGCAATAGGAGGCGTCGGTCCAGGTCACGCTCATCTGGGACCCGTTCTTACTCGCCCACGCTGTCTGATTCGCCGGAGACTAGGGTGTCCCCGATCGACGATATCTGCACATTCCAAGAGGTTCTCCTGCGCGGAGCGGCGAAGTTGGGGATCAAAGTTGAAGCGCCTACGCCTCCGACTTCTGTCATCTTTGAGACGTTACACAAGAAACACCTGTCTCGCCCCCTACTGCCTCTGGTGCCGGGGCTCCTCGTGCCGGCTGAACAGCTTTTCCTGACGCCGGCGGTTGTGAAGTCTGCGCCTTCCAGGCTCCTCAAGAAATACAGAGCTCCGGACTCGGACCCAGCCTTCTTGAGAAAGGACCCGGCGCCGGATTCGGTCATTGTGACGGCGGCCCGGAAGCTTCATGCCACCTCCCCTGCGTCCACGGTGCCTCTGGACAAGGAGAGCCGCTGGATCGACTCTGCTGGGCGAAAAGCGTGTGGTACATCCTCCTCGTCAATGAAGGCTGCCAGTGACTCGGCGTTGTTGGGACAATACGACCGTGCACTGTGGGACTCAATGGAGCAGTTTGCGGACCTCGTTCCTCGAGACCGCAAAGAGGACTTCATGGACATCGTCCAGGAGGGGATGCTGGTCTCTAACCAGGCCATTAGCGCCGCGGCGGATATTTCCTTGCTGTCTGCGCACGGATACTGCCACGGGATTAACCAGAGGCGCCATGCTTGGCTCCGGTTGACGTCTCTTAAGCCAGAAGCACAACAACGTGTGGCGAATCTCCCGTTTTCCGGAGATACCCTCTTCGGAAAACACGCGGATGACGAGATGGCCAGGATGAAGGCCGAGGCGGAGACCCTGACGGCGGTGGGCTTGGAGAAGCCCAAGGAGAAGAAACCCTACCGTCAGTTCCAACGGCGGTTCGGGTCGCAGAGTCGTGGAAGAGGGCAGTCTGCCGGTCAACTTCAGCAGCAGCAGTACAGACGGCCCTTCCAGAAACGCCAGGGGGGTAGAGGTAGACAGCAGTCCTCTACCGCTTCCAAGGGCCCGGCCGGGCCTCGACCCTGAGCTGTTACTTCCCCCTCGTCCGTTACCCGCTCCGGTGGGGGGAAGCGTTCAATTTTTTCTGGCAGAGTGGAGAAAAATTACTCAGGACAAGTGGGTGCTGAATATTGTCTGCAATGGATACAGTCTGCGTTTCACCAGCCCTCCTCCATCGATTCCTCCCGTCAGCTCGCAGTATCAACTGCGCGAGCTTCAGGCGGAGGCAGACATTCTGCTAAGGAAAAGGGCGATCGAAGACGTACCTCTGTCTCAAAGAGGAAGAGGTCTTTACTCTCGGTTCTTTCTTGTCCGCAAGGACAAAAACGAGTTCAGGCCCATTCTGGATTTGCGACAGGCAAACAAGTGGATTCGCAGAGAAAAGTTTCGCATGCTGTCGTTGCATCAGATCTACCCTCAGCTGCAACGAGGAGATTGGATGTGTGCCATAGATCTACAGGACGCATACTTCCACGTGCCCATTGCATGCAAACACAGGAAGTTTCTGCGCTTTTAAGTCGGCACCAATCACTATCAGTACACGGTACTACCCTTCGGGCTGAAGTCTGCACCCAGGACATTCTCGAAATGTATGGCAGTGGTAGCCGCACACCTACGGAGGAACAAGGTGTTTGTCTACCCGTACCTGGACGATTGGTTGATCAAGGCCTCCTCCTTCTCGGAAGCTCAAGCACACTTCCAGAAGACGTGCGTTCTCTTGAACAAGCTGGGGTTGCACATCAACATGTCCAAGTCGGTCCCGATTCCGGTCCAGTGCATCCAGTACTTGGGAGCCTCCATCAATACACTGTCGGCAAGCGTGTCTCCTTCGGAAGAGCGACGTTTATCACTCCTTCGGAAGGCTCAGGCTCTCATGTCTACTCCGTCCACGACAGTGAGGACGGTGTCTTCTCTGCTGGGATCGATGGCCTCGTATCTTCCTGACGCCACATGCGCGGCTGCACATGAGACCGCTGCAGGAGTGCTTGGAGGATCAATGGGACCAGAGGAGAGGATCTTGGGACGACAAGATACGACTGTCTCTGCATGCTCTTCAGTCTCTGAAGTGGTGGTGCTCGAAGGAGAATCTCCTCAGAGGGGTTCCCTTCCACAAGGATATTCCCACACAGACTATCGTGACGGATGCTTCTCTCCAGGGCTGGGGAGCGCACTCCGGAGACCTACAAATTCAAGGGACGTGGTCCCAGATGGAGGCCACGTACCACATCAATTTCCTGGAACTCAGGACTGTGCACTTGGCACTGAAGGCTTTTCACCCGTCCTTTCAGACCAACTCTCTGCTTGTTCAGACGGACAACACGACAACGATGTATTACCTCAACAAGCAGGGGGGCTCGAGATCGCGCACTCTGTCGCAGGAGGCGCAGGCGATCTGGCACTGGCTTCTGGCTCGAGGACTGTCGAGAACGGCCACCCATCTGCCAGGTGTGCAGAATGTTCAGGCAGACGAACTGAGCAGACTCATTCAAGAAAACCACGAATGGGTCTTAAACGACGAAGTACTAGGAGAAGTCTTCGCAAGGTGGGGAACTCCAGACGTGGATCTGTTCGCCACCGCCGACAACAGCAAATGCCGAGGCTTCGCCTCCAGGTACTACCAGCCGGGGACGCTGGGGAACGCGTTATGGATCAACTGGTCGAACAGCTTTCTGTACGCTTTTCCACCAATTCCCCTGATTCCGGCGGTTCTCATCAAGCTGTCCCAGTCCAGGGCGCGGATGATCCTGATTGCCCCGGAATGGCCCAGACAGTGGTGGTTCACGGACCTGCTTCACCGCTCTCTCCTTCCTCACATGAAGCTGCCGTGCAGGCCGGACCTTCTCACGAAGTTCGGGGGGCGGATGGTACACCCCAACCTCTCGTCTTTGAGTTTGGCGGCATGGCTCCTGAAATAGTGTAATATGGCCATCTGAATCTCCCAGAGGATTGTATGGACATACTGAAGGAGGCTAAGCGACCTTCCACTAGGACTTCTTATGCTTACAAGTGGAAGAGGTTTTGCATCTGGTGCAAGTCTAAGAACTATGACCCTACGACATGCAAAGAAGATGTCATCCTTCCGTATCTGCTGCATCTGGCGCAGTCGGGCCTTAATGTCCATTCCATTAAGGTTCATCTGGCTGCTTTGACTGCCTACAGGAAAGGCCCTTCACAGACTTCCTTCTTCCAGATCCCTGTGATCAAAGATTTTTTGGAAGGCTTGAAGAAAGTGTTCCCTCCTGTCAGGCTTCCTTCTCCTTCGTGGGACTTGAATGTGGTGCTGTCCAGATTGATGAAGGAGCCTTTTGAACCCATTCATAAGGCTTCGTTGCAGCACCTGTCCTGGAAGGCGGCGTTCCTCGTGGCCATTACATCGGCCCGCAGGGTGAGTGAGATTCAGGCGTTGTGTTGCCAATAACCTTATACTGTGTTTCATGCTGCTAAGGTTGTTATGCGTACTCACCCTAAGTTTCTTCCCAAGGTTGTTTCTGATTTTCATATCAATCAGACTATCACTTTGCCTACGTTCTTTCAGAATCCGTCATCTCCAGCGGAAAGGTCTTTACATTCCCTGGATGTGAGGAGGGTGCTGAAGTTTTATCTTGATAAGACTAAAGATATTCGTAGGTCAGACCAATTGTTCATTAATTATGGCTCAGTCAGGACAGGTCTTGCTACCTCTAAACAGTCCATCTCAAGGTGGATTGTGTCCTGCATACAATTGTGTTACTGCAAAGCTAATAAGACCTTAGGGGGTAAACCTAAGGCTCATTCCACCAGAGGCAAAGCTGCCACGACAGCTATGCTTCGTAATGTTCCCTTTGCAGAGATCTGCAAGGCGGCCACTTGGAAGTCGGTCCATACCTTTGCTAAGCATTACTGCCTGGACACTGATGCCAGGGCAGACGCTCAGGTTGGGCAGGCTTCGCTGCGGAATTTGTTCGCACAATAGTGGCGTGTTTTTCATATTCTCCACCGCCGCTTGATGTGGGGATGGGCTTGCCATTCTATTCACTAGATTATGACTATACACAGAGATCCCCTACTACAGAAGGAGTAGTTTCTGTCCTGTAACTCCAGTTCTGTAGTAGGGGTATCTCTGTTATAGTCATAAGCGCCCTCCCGCCTCCCCGGTGGAGATTTGTTCAGGTACATAATGCTACAGGTCTGGCGTTGTTTACGCCTTCAAAAAGAACTGAAACTAAGTTGGACCTGCTATGCATTCTGGGATACTGGGAGAAGGTTCTGGAAGGTTCCTTAAAGGCACAGTATCCTATTTAAGCCACATAATGGCAGCCTATGGGGCTTGTCTGTCCAGGTTTTTCTCTCTATCATTCCTGAGGGATTTTGCTGTTAAGCAAGGGAAATCTGTACAGGCTTTGCTGTTTTGTGGATTTTGTGGTGGAATTTCTAGTTGAAATACTGGACAGTGTAGCCTTTTTGGCTGCATTATCTGTCTTTAAATTCTCTCTTAAGTGTCTATGCATTTCTGCATTTTTTGACACTGTAAGAGATTATTTTTGATTGCTCCGGGGTCCACGCACATGGGCGGGACTATTCACTAGATTATGACTATAACAGAGATACCCCTACTACAGAACTGGAGTTACAGGACAGAAACTACTCCTTGCTATGCATTGGGGACGATGGCTTGTGCAAGCGTGAAGCTACTGCTGAACAAAACCGGCATCCAGCACTGCAGCTTTTGTTACTCTGGGCCGAAACTGCAAAAGCAGCCCCCAGCCTCCTGGGCAAACGCCTGATGCCCACTACGGCCAGTCCGGCCATGGCTACCTCTGGCATCTAATAGACGTGATTATGATATATGGTCACACAAGACACATTCTAGCCATGTGGGGCAGGTGTACAGGAGTATATGATAAATTGATAATTTGGGATTGGCTCTTCTGAACTAAATAAATGAAAGACTTGCGGAAGGGGGAAGCACAAAAAGTTACTTTTAAAAATTGACAAGTATTTGTTCAGGAAAGTTAATTTATTCACCAAAAATAAAAAGCTGTCGTGGGGGGAAAAAAGCAGAGGTTACAACATTAAGAATTGTAGGACTTCATTAATCAATCAGGTCCATATCAAAACCAAAACATGTAAAACGCAGTTCTGTATCTGTTGCTGTGCTTTATTACGTCAGATAACCAATTTTGAAACACCACGATACAACTACACTCCTGATTAAAGAGATATGAAGTCTTGATAGCACAGTTTGAGTTAAGGTTAAATGAGGATTTCAAGTCAGTATTCTGTGGTCAGTAACTGAGAGATATATGCTTACAAGTGAGTAAGGCCAGATGTACGACCCACCATTTAGCGAGTCGCAAATTGTGTCGCATTTGCGACTCGCAATTTGCAACTCGCTAATTGGAATGCACAACAGTGTCTCAGACACTGTTTGCGATTCCTAACGGGGTTGCAAATTGCATGCCTCATTAATATTAATGAGGCAGGTGCAATTTGTGACCCCTTTCTGAATGGTTAGCATTCACAGGGATGGTGGCCTGCTGGGGTCACCAGACCACCACGTCTGTGACAGCTTTTTTATGAAAGCAATTTTTTTTTTAAATGCAGCCCGTTTTCCTTAAAGGAAAACCGGATGCATTTAAAAAAGAAAAATTTAACTTTTCAGTTTCATTTTTTTAAGAGCAGGCAGTGGTCCCTGGAACATGTACAACACAACAGAAACGAATTGGAGAAATTATTTCAAGGAAATTGATTGGATCCTATGGGACCTACTCTGGGAGGGTAACCCCCCTGGATTGCCACACACAAACTCACGCTGGGGTGGTTCGATGGGGGCATTGGATTACCTGACATTCGGAAATAGTATTGGGCATCCCATCTCGGAGCAATCAACCAATGCATGTTCAGACCACAAGGTGACCCTGCCTTCCAGATTGATAGGTGGCTTCTGCCGGGAGGGAGCTTTTAAGGGGCGCAATATGTGCGCACGCTGAAACCGGCTTTGACCGGCCCCACCGTGCATGCGGTGCAAGTGTTGAAAGCAACTATGAAGAGCTTGGGATGGGAGGGCAGGATTACACAGGCCACACCACTCTGGCATAGCGAGCAATTGAGTAGGCTGTTCTGCTCAATGGGCTTCGATTGTTGGGATCTTATTGGTATATATAAGGTGGGAGACATGTGGAAGTCAGGTGATATCATTTCCTTTATACAGCTGCATGAGGAATTCGAACTGGCATGTTCCGAATACTTTCGGTATCTGCAAATTAGGCATGTTTTGTTCGCAGTGCTTTCTAGAGGAGAGTCACTCCCCGAATCCTCCCCACTTGAGGACAGATTTCTAGATGGGAACTTGCCGCAAAAGGCAATATCACTAATCTACAAGAAACTGAACAATAATATACCCGATCCCCTGGTCCAGCTGAGGGCAAAATGGGATCATGATGTAGCAGGCTTGGACGATAAGGAATGGCTGGCAGCAGGGGCCTCTCCTCGCAAGGTCGCCATTTTCTCTAGGCTTCGCCTAATACAGCTTAAGCTTCTGCATAGGTCCTACCTGTCCGGCCCATTACTGGTTCAAATGGGGTACAGTTTAGATGGTGGTTGTTCCAGGCAATGTGGGCAAGAGGGTACTTATATCCATACACTTTTGGAATGCACGATAATTCAAAGATATTGGGCGGCAGTAGTGATACTAATGTATGGCGTGCTGGGGCAAAAGATTGACTGTAACATAATAATAGGCATTTATTGAGCGCACAGCTACCCTGACGGGGTGTCACTGCGCTATAGTGGGCAGAAAATGAGGCAGAAGACAGAGCAGCAACTAATCAAGCCGGCTAAATATCTGCATTTACTCTGGGTCCCCGCACAGCCGAGTCAACGCTGTCGCAGTAGGTAATCCAAGCACCCTCAAACCATGTCGCCACTTTGGCGAGCGCCGAGGCCACGCCCCCTCACTGAGGCCACGCCCCCTTTTCAGCGCGCTATTTAGACGCTGATTACAAGCGTCTCCTCAATGCTCGTTGAGTCCCCCTGAGGCAGGAAGCCGGGTGTGGACATATTCATTTTTAAAACTGTATTCTGAATTTGATTGATTTTAAAACTGTGTTTTGACTGCAAAATACTCACTCTGCATTTACTCTGGGTCCCCGCACAGCCGAGTCAACGCTGTCGCGGTAGGTAATCCAAGCACCCTCAAACCTTGTCGCCACTTTGGCGAGTGCCGAGCCCACGCCCCCTCAATGAGGCCACACCCCCTTTTCAGCACGCTATTTAGACGCTGATTACAAGCGTCTCCTCAATGCTCGTTGAGTCCCCCTGAGGCAGGAAGCCGGGTGTGGACATATTCATTTTTAAAACTGTATTCTGAATTTGATTGATTTTAAAACTGTGTTTTGACTGCAAAATACTCACTCTGCATTTACTCTGGGTCCCCGCACAGCCGAGTCAACGCTGTCGCTGTAGGTAATCCAAGCACCCTCAAACCTTGTCGCCACTTTGGCGAGCGCCGAGGCCATGCCCCCTCACTGAGGCCACGCCCCCTTTTCAGCACGCTATTTAGACGCTGATTACAAGCGTCTCCTCAATGCTCGTTGAGTCCCCCTGAGGCAGGAAGCCGGGTGTGGACATATTCATTTTTAAAACTGTATTCTGAATTTGATTGATTTTAAAACTGTGTTTTGACTGCAAAATACTCTCTGCATTTACTCTGGGTCCCCGCACAGCCGAGTCAACGCTGTCGCGGTAGGTAATCCAAGCACCCTCAAACCTTGTCGCCACTTTGGCGAGCGCCGAGGCCAAGCCCCCTCAATGAGGCCACGCCCCCTTCCTCCCCACGACTTCCCATAAATCATGTGCCTTCACCGAACGCGCAGCGGGCGCGACGTTTTCGCGCCTAAGGCAAGCCCGTCTGCGCCCGTCCGCGACCGACCGTGTCCAGAGCCCAGGCCACCCCGCTATCTTGGCCCTCTACAATACTCGTCGGCACAACTTTTTGCTCTTCAGGGCCCTTGGCCTATCAAAGCCTCCCTGACCACCCACATCAACAACTTGGGACTGACAATCCCAGCTGCTCTTCCCACTTTTCTCGACCCAACTCACCCGCCTTCATCCCCCTTTCCTCCCCCTGCTGCTCCAATCCCCAGATCAGCCCAGGTCAGACCCTTCTTTCTATTTACTACCTCAACACGCGTTCTGCAGTTAAACACTGTCATGAACTTTCCGTCCTGCTGGATCTTCACAAACCGGACCTCCTGTTCCTAACAGAGACTTGGTTTCGTGACAGCTCTCTCCCCATCCTATTGGCCTCCCTCCCTGCTACCTATTACGCCCTCCGAGCTGATCGGCCAACCGGCAAATCAGGTGGGGGTGTCGCCCTGATTGCCCGGAAGGAACTGCCGTTTCAACTTCTCAGTTTTCCCTCGATTGGCACATCAGATTTTCTAGTGGCTCGTTCACTCTCCCTTAAAGTGCCCCTCACATGCCTACTTATGTACCGTCCCCCCAAACCCCCTTCAACTTTTCTTGATGGCTTCCAAGAACTTGTAGCCACCCTAGCAGTTAACAATTCCTCCGTCCTGGTACTGGGCGACTTTAACTTTTGGCCCTCTGATCCAGACGAATGCTCCACCTCAAAGGAATTCTCTGAAACCTTACTCTCCCTTAACTTCATTTCGCACATTCACTGTCCTACGCACACCCAAGGCCATACTCTTGACCAGATTTGGTCCCTTAATTGCCCTATTACCTCCCTATCTGTTTCCCCTTGTCCCTGGTCTGACCACTCACTGATCTCTTTTTCCTCCCAAATTGGCCCGCCCACCAAGCTTTCGCGCCCTAAAAATATCTGGGTAAGATCTTGGGGCAGGGTAGATGTAGCCTCTCTAGCTGCTTCTCTTCCCGCTTCCAGCCCAGCTGTATCTTGCCTGTCCTCCTCAGATCAAGCCAACGCCATCAACATTTGGCTTCATTCAGTCGGTGAGTCCATCGCTCCACTTAGGCGAGTCGCCTCCAGGCGGACGAACGATTCCAACTTTTGGTTCAATGATGAACTGAAATCCTTAAAACTTTCAGTCCGTCAAGCAGAACGGGCCTGGCGGCGCCAATACTGCCCCACCCTTAAAGCTCAGTATATTTCCATCTCGCTACAATACAAAAAACTTATTTTCTCCATTAAAAAGGATTACTTCTCTTCCAAAATCCTAGTCGCGGAAAATAAACCTAGAGAAATTTTCTCTATCATTAACAAACTGGCCTACTCCGATAGAACCACTCTTAAGCCGGCCCCTTCTCAACCTCTATGCGACTCCCTGAATTCTTATTTTTTGGAGAAAATTGCAACAATCAGAGCCAATATCCCCCCCTTCCCCTTCCTTCCTCGTCCCGCCTTGTACTCCTACAGAGGCTTGCCTTGACTCTTTCCCCCTACTAACTGAGGAATCTTTTCTCTCCCTCTTGCCTCTGGTTAAATCTGGGTCTCCACTTGACCCATGTCCTGCCCATGTTCTTCGTCACATCTTCACGTGTTGCCCCCTGCCTCCGCTCACCTTCCTCAACTGTTCCTTGTCCCAGGGCTTGGTTACCAACGCCCTCAAAACCGCGATAATTCAACCCATTCTCAAAAAACCTGGTGCAGACCCCTCTGTCCCCGCTAACTACCGCCCTATCTCTCTGCTCCCTTTCTTGGGGAAGGTCTTGGAGCGACATGTTACTAGAGTACTTACCACCTACGTGGAAGAAAACCGCATCTTAGCTCCTCGCCAGGCCGGCTTTCGTTCAGGTCACTCAACCGAGTCAGTTGTGCTCTCAGTACTTGACAATCTTAGAGAGGGTTTAGACATGAACATCTCCCAGGCCTTGGTGCTTCTCGATCTCTCCGCCGCCTTTGACACGGTGGACCACTCCATCCTACTCTCCCGTGTCGGGGCGGCGGGGATCGGCGGCACATCCTTGGTCTGGATGTCTTCCTTTCTAACTGGCCGCACTCAAGCGGTCCGCCTGGGAGACTTCTCGGCTGAACCCCGAAAGCTGTCATGCGGGGTTCCTCAAGGGTCCTCTCTCTCTCCTTTATTATTTAACTTGTACATAGCCCCCCTCATCTTCGCACTTCAGCGAATGGAGGTATCGTATACAACTATGCGGATGACCTCCAGCTCATTTTTTCCCTCTCTCACTCCCCTGACTCTAAACTTAATTTTCAATCTATCATGCTCTTTATCCGGGACTGGATGAACCACAACCATCTGAAATTAAACCCAGACAAAACCGAGCTGGTCTTGACAGGTGGTTCCTCCAGTCCCTGGTCCCCCCTCTTTTGGCCCCCTTCCCTTGGGCCCCCTCCCTCCCCCTCCCCCTCTGTTAAAACCCTTGGTATTAAACTCAACGGCCAACTCACTTTGCATTCCCAGGTGAACTCTGTGGTTTCTTCCTCTTTTCTGTCTCTCCGCACCATCCGTAGGGTCTCCCGGTTCTTCTCCTTCACGGCCCTTAAGTTGATCACCCTGGCCATGGTGGTCTCTCGATTGGATTATGCCAATGCCCTCTACCACGGCATGCCTGCTTACAACGTACGACGACTCCAGCTGGTTCAGAACCAAGCTGCTCGCTTGGTTTACAACCTTTCTAAATTTCACCAAGTTACTCCCCTCTTGAAATCCCTACACTGGCTCCCCATCCACGAACGCTCCCAATTTAAGGTAGGCTGCCTTGTCTTTCAAGCCCAGCTAGGCTTAGCCCCCGCGTTTATCTCGTCAGAGATTAAACCCTACGCCCCCACCAGGGATCTTCGCTCCTCCTCCCAACATCTGTTGACCATCCCCCGATTTCGCAGAAAAAAATAGGGAGGCTCCAAATTTTCCACCCTTGCCCCTACCCTCTGGAACTCCTTTCCAGCCCGCCTCAGATGTACTACTCAATATTCACAGTTTAGAAAGGCCTTAAAAACCTTTTTATTTTCTAAAGCCTTCTCCTAAGAAATTATCATTAGTCCCCCCCTGTCACTCTTGTCTCTGAGGACTTGATTCAGCATAGCGCCATGGAACCGGTTCGGTGAACGCGCGCTTTATAAATAATTTAAAACTCAAACTCAAATAGCCAGGTCTTAAGGGCTTTGCAAAACTCACATTTAAACTGAATCAAACGCAACGGAAGAGGTAGCTTATTCCAACATTGGGTGGTTCCTACCTCAAAGGTTTTACCTCCTGATCTAGCTTTTGAGAACCGAGGGGTGATGAGCAGGCGCTTGTCATTGGACCGTAGAGATCTCGATTGACAATAGGGACGGAGTCTCCTAAGGTAGACCGGACCACGGACTTTTCCTGCCCTGAAGGCGAGTGTCGGTGCCTTAAATTCTATTCGCTTGGCCATGTGTAGCCAATGGAGTAGTCGAAGATACGGGGAGATATGTTGTCGAAGTGAGACTCCGCATACCAAGCGGGCAGCCGCGTTTTGTACCGTCTGCAGTTTGCGGAGCAAGCCTAATGAGAGACCCATGTATAAGCCATTCGCGTAGTCTAAATGGGAAGTTATCAGTGCATGAACCACAGTTTTACGGGTTGCATTGGGCAGATAGTTAATACATTTCTTGATGATTTTAATCTTGCCGAAACAAGCGGCAGCCACCGCTTGAACCTGTGTGGCAAGGGACAGCTGTTTGTCCCACCTAACTCCCAGATTCCTGACTGATTCCTTGGGAGCCGGAACAATGCCCGGTTTCTCCGGCCACCACAGATTAGAAGAGAGGGGAGGAGGTTGGTTAAAAAATAGGATCTCGGTCTTATCTGCATTAAGTTTCAAGAAATTGCGGCCATCCAGGCCGCAATATTCTTGAGGCAATTTTTCAGGGGGTCGAAAGTAGCGGCAGACACTGCATTAAAGGTGAATAGAAGCTGAGTATCATCAGCATATGAAATGATTTTGACCTGACGTGGCAATCAATACAGCCAGCAGGGTTAAGTAAATATTAAAAAGCAGCGGTCTCAAAGTAGATCCCTGCGGCACGCCTCACTTAAGTGGTTTAACTGGGGAGGTATACGGATGTGTCCGGACCTGCTGTGTGCGGTCACATACATAGGACGATATCCAGTTCAGCACTGAGCCCCCCACGCCAATGGTCTTAAGGCGATTCAGAAGAATGGGATGGGCAACGGTGTCAAATGCTGCAGACAAGTCTAAAAGCACCAACACCGCCTTGGAACCTCCGTCGACCGCCCAGCGTATAGAGTCTGCCATTTCAATAAGGGCAAATTCCGTACTATAGCCGGGACGGAAGCCGGATTGAGAGTCGTGAAGGAGGCTATTATTCTCAACAAAGGCCATCAGTTGCTGATAGACCAATTTCTCTAAAATCTTAGCAGGAGCTGGTAAAAGAGAGATAGGTCTATAATTGCAAGGAGATTCAGGATCTACGTTTGCTTTTTAAAAAATGGGCAAGAGGAACGCGTGTTTCCACGCATCCGGATAACAGCCCAATCTGAGGGAAAAGTTGCAGATGGCGTTTAAATGGGGATTGAGAAATTTAGCAAGGATGTTGTATTGCTTGGCGGGCAAGGGGTCACTAGGGTAACCGGATTTACACTTCTGCAATTCGAGAAGAGAGGCTTCCTCCGAAATTACGGTAAATTCTGAGAGCACAGAACTGGGAACCGGCATTACAAACTGGTTCTCAGACGTCGGAGTGATTTCATGAGACTCCGGAAAGGAAGCATAAATAGATGCAATTTTGGCCTAAAAAAACTCGGAGAGTTTATTACAAAGGGTCTGTGAGGGGGGTGGGAGGGGTTTGAGTGTGGGTGAGTGCCAAAGGGTCAGTGAAGGACTTAACAATTTTAAAAATCTCCCTAGATGAGTTTTTAGCATTCTCAATCCTATCGGCTAGAAAATCTCTTTTATTATCAATCAAGAGTTTGCTGTATTCTTTTAGAGCTAAGTGATAGCTTAGCTTACTTGCTGCAGAATAGGTCAATCTCCAACTGCGTTCAAGTTTTTTACACTCAGATTTTTTTTGTCTGAGTTCTTCTGAATACCAAGGTGCCGAAGGGGAAGATCTGGGTGACTTTACTCTTTCAATGAGGCTAGTAGATCAAGCACGCCACCTATCCAACTATGCAAGTTGGAAATGCCAGCCTCTAGATCGTTAGGGGGAGTAGGTAAGGAGTCCTGATATTTTAAATGCCTGGGGCCCAACTGACTTAAACTTCAAAGAGTGTATGTGGGTAGCTTTGTGATTGATGGTGGCAGAGAGGAACATCGCAAGATTGTGGAAGGCCCAGCTCCCGCCGAGTATAGAGGAATGGAGTAAAGATATGGATTGGTGCATGGTCACAGAAAAGACCATTTATGGAGCTAGGGGCGCCCTGCCAAGTGGACACAAGTTTGGGACAAGTGTAACGCCCATAGGGGAGGGATATGTGAGGCTCCCAAGACGAGGGAAGAAACCGTCACCCAGGATCTTCACGTATTATAATTGTGACTATTATTTTGCTGTATTGTCATTGATTTGCTGAGTGTCTCGCCTCTGGCACTACGCTGTTGCCGTTCTAAGTGTATACTGCTTTTCTCCTATATCATACCTGGATTTCAATTAAAAAAAAAAAAACAGGGAAAAAATGTAGTGTATGGTACAGCCTTATATTCTGAATAAAACTGTTTTTATCCTTGTGTAGATTTTAGGTTTTCATATGAAGTGAGGCAGTTGGAGATGCCAAGATAAGTTAGTAGACATAGTAATGCTAAGATAGTCATATGTTTTTACGTGATTAAAGCAAATCTACAGCTAAGTCTACTAAAGCCCAGTCTAGTACCTGTTCTTTTGTATCCATTGTCAAGCAGCATGTAATATGCAATTAGCCAAAGATCTTACTGTCCATGAAGGCAACACGTTGGTAGTTTTTTTGGATCAGATCCATATCCCTTTTTTGTGGCTTGTGATTAAGATGCTGCCATACCAGGATAAAGGTTAAGTTCCTGTCTTTAACCCATGCCCAAACAAAGCTTTACATTTAGAAAATCAACAAGCATTGGCATAGCCAATAGGTCTCGCCTTTGGGACCTTATAAGTGTTTAGTTAACTAGCACAATATCCTTGGTGCAACAACATCAACTGTTGCTTGGCTAAACACTTATAAGGTCCCAAAGGTGAGACCTATTGGCTATGCAAATGCTTGTTGGAACTGCCGGTGCTCAGCACTGGCAAGACCTGGGCCACTTAAAGCCCTTATTGCTGGCACTTATCAACATCAGATAATAGGTACTGCATGACTAAGTGTTCCATTAGAGCACCGATTTTGATTACATCTTTACAAAGAAGTGAACGAGGTGTTGTGGATAGCCACAAAGATGGTCTAATTTGGACTGCAAGTGTTATTACAGTTCTTTGCACTGTGCCTCCAAGTCACTCATATAAGCCATATTGTTTATTTCTCGTGATAGCGTTTTCTGTCATCCAGGCCTCTATACATAAGATAATTTCCTCTGCTTTATGTCCCGAGCACGGTTATCAGATAACTATCACTGACATATAACACCAGCAAGGGTTTAAGTAGGCCGGGTCCTGCTGGTGCTCAACAACGTTCTAAAAGCAGGTGCAGAGAGGGTCCAATTATGCCCTCACCCTCACGGTTCTCAATATAAGAAGCTGACAGTGCCCGTCTGAAGGTCTGCCCACTGCCTCCCGGTATCACCATCAAAATAGAAAACAGGCAATGCTCAAAAATACATGCTGATATAGTGACGGGAGGTTTATTTCGTTTGCAACAACTAGGAACTCATTTGAGTAAATCGGTGAAATGAATGGGGAATAAAAAATAAATGCAGAGCATGTTTGCATAATTATACTCATTTCAATGACATAAAAAAGTAGTTTTTTTACAAACACACAACATAGTTTCTTCAACTAAAAAGAAAATGCCCTACAAAATCGTTTTTGCTGGTGTAAATGCTGAAACTAACATTGAAGTGGCTAGAGAAAGAAAGAGAGCAAGGCTACGTGCATACCTGCGTGGCACAATTAAAAACAAGCGTTTGGAATGCACCAGGTATCGAATTTAGGTGAGTTTGAGCTATTGCCATTGTACAAAACAATGCCTTTTATTTATGTTTTCGTTTTTGAAACATAAATAAAACGCATTGTCATTTACAATGCCAATAGCTTAAACTCGCGTAAATGCGAGACCTATTGCATTGCAAATGCTTGTTGAACAGTGAGGCTGAGGTGACTGGATGGAGGGAGGACTAGGGACGAGGCAGAAGTAAGATTAGAATCTAGTTTTTAATGGAAGGGTTTATTGGAAATCCGCCTGAATATAACAAATAAAGACTTTTGAAGCACATTAATCCAAAAGTCAGACTCTCGGGAGAAACAGTACATAGTGAGCCGGGGGAAAGCTGTACACCGTGCAGGGGGCAGTAAGTAACTCGCTGCAAACGAATAGACACACTGGGCCAAATTTCGGGGGGGGGGAGGGGTGGAGGGGGGGTAATTCTTCCAGCAATAGTCAGAGTCGAGCTGCAGGGGCTCTAGAAGATGTCAAAAAAGAACAAAGCATCATTAACAAGCAAATGGTCTTTTAAAGACCTGCAAAGTATTCTGGTGCAGCTGTGTGTATGTGTCCGGGCAGCTGTCTCAGCCCAGGCTGACACACACGACTGGGTGGGGAGGGAGGGGGGGGTCTGGTTCTGAAGCCCTTTGAGCCCAATGGGCGTTGCGGGCCTGGTTGCTTTGAACTAATATACGTACCACTGCACCAGTGACGTAGCAAGGGGTAGCGGGGGCGGTTTGCCCCAGGTGGCATGAGTTTTGGGCCATCGGCCATCCCCTCTTACCCCCTGCTCTTACGGCTGCTGAGAAATCGCCCCACTGTCCCCCCCTCCGCTCTTACGGCAGCTGTGGGCGGCAAAGGCAGGGACTGCCAAGGGGGGGCAAAGTCGCTAGCTACGCCACTGGTTCAAAGTCCCTATACATAGCATATCATCTATTAAAAAGCATATGCTCACCTGCGGGTTCTTGACGCTGTAACAAGTGGTACTGGTGTGGCTTAGGGTACCCCCACCCCTACAAACCTCAGAGGTGACACAACTGGAACAAGTGTCAGGAAACCTGACAATCCCTCCATTGTGGTGGTGGTGACTGAATCTGTTAGAATTTTCAGCTGCGCAGAAAAGTTTGGGAGCGTCTCTGTGGGGCCAGTCTGTGTATAAGGAAATGCTGAAATAAAGGAGCGCTGGCTTTAAAGTCCATTTTCCTGTCCGCTCCCGATCCCTTATCTCATTCTCTTCTTGGGTAGTCAGCAGCCCTTGAAGCATGCTGTAGATTCCTTTTGATAATTACTCCTGGACGAAATGGCAACCATAAACAGGAAAGGAAGCTTGCATGCCCCGGGGCCTACCCTGTACAGCGCTGTCCAAGAATCCGTGAAAACGTGGCGCAATTTAGTTTGCCGTATGCGCATAAGTTGCCTAAACTCCCAAGAGACTCTATTAGTAATGAGGATCTGTATAACAACAGTATTTATACTATATACTTGTGTCCCATATTCAGGCTGAAGACTTCACTGGCTGCCATGGGGAGGCACCATTGTTCCATTAGATGAGCACCACGCATTGCCCTGCCTCTTTGTTGTTTATCCGGAATACTCAACAATAGACAATAGTGCCCCGGCTGTGTGTCCATAGGCAAAGCAAAGCTGGCATGGTGTCAGAAAAAAAAAACCATTAAGAAAGCCAAAATAGCTTAAATATAAAGTGCAGTGTCCCTGAAAAGATTTTTTTTTAAAGCCAAATAAAGCACAGTGTCCCTGAAGCAAGCGCTGCACTCAGCTTTTAAGCTAAAAAAGGCATTTCCCTTGCAGGAGTGAGCAGGGGCACCATCTGTTTGCAATTTAATTACGAACAAATGTCGCCATAGCTCGCTCCCGCAAGGGAATCGCCAAGCGTGCACGCATTGCCATTGAAAGCAATGCAATGCGTGCACGTTTTTGGCCTAAAAAGTGAATCGATTCCAAGAGGTCTCCTCCTACGCAGCGCATGCATGCTGCATAGGCGAGACCTAAAACTGGACAATGAACTTAAGAACAAATGAAAAGAGGCCAGTGGGACTAAGGCCCCACGAGTTGTTCAAAGGTTTTTCAGTAGGGAAACTTTGGATAGCATAAGCTAAATAATCTGATATATCATCAGAAAAAGAGTTGGCTGTTGAATGATACTTACTATCATAAAACACATATACATGGGTCTTTTTGTCTTTTTCACTAATGGAGAGGTCAGGGCCAGTTCTAAAAGTTAAGTTGGAGTCGGATGCCATGTTCCAGAAGGAATTGGCAAATTAATTTTTATAAGAAGGACCCACTTGTATCGTGCAACACTGTACTTAGCACACCTTACTGTGGATTTATATGCCTTCCTAGAGCTAACAGAGTTCTTTTGAGAGAATGAAGTGGGATAAAAGAGCCTTTTTGCATTCATTATTAAACCACACACTATTGTGACGTATAAAGCATGTAACTACTTGTGGTTTTATGTCATTTATGGCAGTGTCAAGGTCGAGCTAAGTCCATGCGGATGAAGCACAGGAGTAGGAATCTTCCATATATTATTGCTTGCAATGAAGTCACTATCAATGTCTTCAGTGCCAAATAAAATACAATGTCACCTGTCAGTATAATAGGAAAACAAACATAAATTTCAGTCAATTTGTGAAGAAAATCAATCGGTTTTTGGACCAAAGATTCATGAATACCAGTTGCTGGTGTAAGATAAACATTTACCAAAACAAATGGGCCAGACTTCTAGCTGCCAGGGGGTTCAATCAAAACAGCTAGAAAATTTGAGATGGGGGGGGGGGGGGTTATCTGATTGATCCAGAGCATTCGAACACGGACTTGATTGTTGTTGTAAGACATATCTTCGAGCGATCTCAGTTGAATGCTTTCTCATCATAGACTTTATATCCATCCATCGAAGACAACCACAGCAAGATTCCAGGATTTTTGCAGGCTTATAAAGCCATTTGTCTGCAGGGAGTCTCCCCCTCCATCAGTTTTACTGTGCCTTTTTAACCCTGGTGTTTTCCAAGAATCCATTGTGCATTTCGGATCGATCATCTTATCTCTTGTATTAATTTATTACCAGAGAAGCTTTAATTTATGAAGTCACCAATCCAATTTAAGTTCATGCGGTCCTGGTTGCCTTCAGTGAATCATTATAGATGCCTCATTTTATGCTGTCCTCCTGAGTTTATGGATATTGTGAGATGAAAACCTACAGGATGTTCAGGGTCAGATTGTGTATGAGGAACACTGAAGTGCTTATGCGGTGTGCGATAGCTAGGCAGTATCCTAGTTGTTCGTTCAAGCAACAATACGGGAATAACAGGTTGGATAAGGCATATAGAAATCTGGTTCAATTTGAATGTCCTGTATAAGAATGGTAAAAAGTAGGTAAGTTCAATTTCCATTCGGTTACTTGAGGTTTATTCGTTGATTTTCCAACGTTACATCAAGAGAGTTTTGTACTCTGAAAGAGGAAGGGGTGGGTGGGGGTGGGGAGGAGGGGGGGATGGGGGTTACTCTTGCTATTTCTTAATTTGGATGGAGATAAGCACCCCAGGTCTATTTTGGCTCTCTGGCCTCTGAATATCCTCCCACAGAGGGACACGTTATAAATCCTAATGCTGACCTATATCCTTTGTGCTTTGGACCTGGACGACCATATACCAGTTGTGCAGTCCTACAGACCTCGGCGGTTCAGGGTAGACTAGGAACATTTTTAGTTTGCTGTGCTCCTTTTAGCCTCACCAGCACCTTTAGGGTGTTAGTGAAAGCAATTGCATCTGGCTTGCCCAACTTCGGAGTTTGGGGATACCTGCATTCCCTTACCTTGAAGACTTGCTCACCAGTCAGTAGTGGACCACCTCTGGATGACAGTTCATTGTCAAGGAGCCGAAGTGTCACCTCACTCATTCACAGAGGCTTTCATCGATTGGAGCACTCCCTTACACAGTGGAGGTCAGGGCTCAGGAATGTAAAATGTAATTTCTAAAGTGCGCAAATACCCGCGGATGTCTTGGCACTGAGAATCTTAAAACACTCTGAAGACAAAATGATCGGAGGCTCAGCGAGTTAAAAAGATTAAAGAAAACAACCAGGATTTCAGCTGTTTACGAAAGCTAAGAAGATTCGGATGGTTTATGAAGTGTTGTAGCAATTTGTTCTACGGCTGACAGGTGGTATAGACAAAGATGCAGCTGATCTCAGATTTCTATTTTGTTGGTACTACCTGATTTTACTTGCAAGACAGTTGGGTCTAGTACTATACAAGGCCTGTGGGCTAGACCGAGTGCTCTGAAAGCCAGACTTCTCCTTACAGGAGGCCTGTGGAGTTCAGTTAGAACATTTGACACCAACTTATATTTGGGGAGTTTCTTTAAGAGGCAAGCAGCTGCATTCTGCAGCGTCTGGAGCTTTTTGAGTGCCGATTGTTGAATGCTCATATAGAGGGCATTACAATAATCAATCCTTGATAAAACAAGAGTGAGGACTACGGATTTTTGGAGCTGGAAGGGAATGAAAGGCAACACCTTGCTTAGAGACGTACGCAGTAGAAAGCAAGATGCTCTTTAAAGGATAGATCAACATAAAAAAATACCCCAAGGTTTCTTACTCTGGGGACAGGCTCTGGAGGGGAACCCAGAAGGTGGACCCCTTTCAAAAAAACGAGAACCTCTGCAGATATAGGTACACTGCTTAGATCCCTGATTAGCCCCATAGAAGCTCGCCTGATTAGGATAGAAGCAAGGCTGACCAACATTGAGAAATCCACTACCCAGTTTGTGGATAGTTGGAAAGTCGAGAAGAACGGTCCAATAGCAAGCGCGGATCCAAAGACTAAAAAGGGTCTGGACCCCCAGACCCTGATAAAAAAAAAGGGGATAGAAACTGCCAAAGTCTTGAACCCTAATCCCAAGCAAAAACCCATTACCCAGCAGGCGGCTAGTGCAAAAACAAGTAATCCCCCCTCACGCCCACAGTCATTAGCAACATCCACTGATATAGCACATTCACAGCCATCAGCTACTTCACTTCCTAGCCCTTTACAAATCAACTCCCAACACCTAAACACCACACCACAGAAACCACAAAAAACTGTAACAGTCAATCTACCACCAGAGGCAGGAACATACACTGTAATTCTGGCTGGGGTACCGGAACTAAAACCAGCAGCCATCGAAACAGGGGCATCGTTAAAAAACAAGGTTATAAACTGGCTATCTACATACAGGCCGCTCCCTAGAGGCATGACTAGCGACATTCTTATGGCGAGAAGAGTCTCTTGGGTGAGGAAGATGCCCAAAACAATCAGTGGCGACTGTATACTGGTCAGTTTTAAAGAACCAGGAACAGTTTCCTATATCTGTGGTTGGATTCCGGGTGATGAGGGGAATAACATCCAGCCGCTCCCGCTCTCATTCTTTTATCCATCAAACACGCATATAGCCAATGACCAGAGATGGGGCTGCCCCCAGGAATCACTGGGGAATTGGGAGTACAATCAAGGAGGGAGGAGGGACCCATACCACCAGAGACGAATGGCACCAGGGCACGCTATGAGACATGGCGAGGCAGAGGGCTGGGAAACGGTCATCAGGAGGGGGGTGGGAAGGGGTGGACGAGAGCGAGAAGCACCCTGGCCCCCTAGATATTACCAGCCCCCTTATTTCCCAACTTTCAACCGGTACGATTGCCTTGAAATGGTGGATTGACAGTTTGAGTCCAAAGGCAGGGTATATTCCCACGGGCAAGCTACTCCAAATATTACTGAGGGTGGAGGGGACAAGTTGCCCGCTATACTATGTAATACTAACCAAGGGAATGTGCATGTCGTCTGCACAAAGTTAGGAGATCCCCAATATAGAGTAGTAACGGCATCCGAATCACCGGATGACCACAGGGGTCAAGGGCCCACACAGGGGGTATCCCTAAAACACCACAATAACCCACTGATAAACCCAGGTACACTTGAGAGCATCCAGCATGACATCCAATTAAAATAGTAGCACACTCTAAATTTGTTGTCATGGAATGTAGCCGGATTGGCTAACAAAATAGACTCCCAATCGTGGGCTGCCCTAATTGATTCCAAAAGCGTATGCCTGTTTCAAGAGACCTGGGCAAGGGAGGAGCACACTTCTCGGGGCTTTGAGGTATTTGCGATACCGGCAAAATGGGGAGGCAGGGGTCGCCCATCGGGAGGACTCGCAATCTGGGTGGCATCTCACTTGGGTTGCCTAGCCACACGTCAAGCTGTGGACTCCGAAGACATACTGGCCGTCCTTTTGGAATGGCCCAGATCGCTCAAACTACCTATAATAAATATTTATTCCAGACCAGTCCCTATATCGAATGTTTCAAAGACCATAGAAGAACTGTCGTCTTTGCTGGATGCTATTCCTGGGGGTACGCCCTATGTGGTGCGGGGTGATTTTAATTCGCACTTCGAGCCACTACCGGGCCTACTTGATGGACCCTCCCTAGAGGAGGATTCAAGTTGGCAGGTTCCACCCTCAGAGGCCCCCTCGCCGAGAGCATGGACACCACTAGCCGTGCAGATAAATAGACTTACCCTTACCCACGGCCTTAGGGCTTGCAATGGCCGCGTCAAATCCGACATCCCGAGCAGATGCACATATAATAAAACAGGTAGAGAATCAAGATTAGATTATCTCCTTGTACAGCTATCTGCCTGGAAACGGGTTATAGACTTTAGAGTGATAGACCGAGAAGACAGTGACCATAACGCCCTGGAACTGGAATACGTCATCCCACGAACCGAGGGCAGGGTACAGGACGATCAGAGGGTCACGGTAGGACATCTCCTAGAAAACAACAGAAGGAGAATAAGATGGGAGAAGCTGTCTGCTAGGGACGACCAGATAGCGATCCTTTATGCTAGGATTACACCGATTTTAGATGAGGCATTTGCCTTGTGGGGGCCATCGAGTACCCCGGATAACAGAGACCAGCTCTGGAGTATACACGAACACTTAATTAAAACTCTAGAGGTGGATCTGTTCAGTAGCGGACCTTCTAGACCGGGGGAACACACAAAGAAACCTGGTTTAATACTACACGCCGCAACGCCAAACGTGACCTTGCGCTTACAATTAAAGCGGGGGGAACTCGGGAGGAGATTCGTGCCAGAAGGCGGGCGTATAAGACACTCGTGGCAAATGCCAAGGTGGAATGGGATCTCCAACACTGGGAGAAGCTCTCTGATTCACTAGCAACTAGTGATTCCCGCAAATTTTGGCGTGTGGTCAACCACGCTTCCGAAAACCTTCCGTCAGCAATTGAACCAAACATTGCCCCGAGTGTATGGCAAAACCACTACCAGTCCCTATACGCCCCGGAGGCAGAATCCTTGGAATCCCCACTCCAAATCCCACAAAGTAACCAGGTCCCGGAGCCCTTTACTGAAAAAGAGGTAAGGGCGGCGATTGCAGGGTTATCCTCCGGTAAGGCCTCGGGGTTGGACGGGGTTCCAGGAGATTTATTTAAACAGGAACCAGGTATCTGGGCCCCCTACCTTCTGTTGATATTCAATTCAGTCCTTGAGGGGATGGAATTACCTGATACTTGGCTGGGGGCGGAGGTGGTCCCGATATTTAAAAAGGGATCTCCCCTGCTTCCGGCCAACTATCGCCCAATAAGTCTGATTGATACATCACACAAGTTATTTGGCAGGTTAATACTCAATAGGCTACAGACCTGGTTGGATGAGACAGATACCTTGAGTCCACTCCAAGCAGGATTTAGAAGAGGAGTTTCCACAGTCGATCAATTATTTCGACTAAATATTATCTACTGGAAGACAGCACTGATCGAGGGCGGCACTTTGTATGCGGTCTTCGTGGACCTACGTGCCGCTTTCGATCTGGTGCCGAGGGCAAAACTGTGGGAGGTAATGGCCGAGTTGGGCGTCCCGGGGGACATCCTTGAAATCCTAATCAGACTCCACAAAGATAACTACGCACGAGTAAGGTGCGGGAAAGGTGGTAAGCTGACTGACAGGTTCCCCGTTCGCAGAGGGGTGAGGCAGGGTTGTGTGCTAGCCCGACCCTGTTTTGCCTCTTTGTGAACGGGGTGATAGAACACCTGAGGAGGATTGGTAACATCGATGCACCAAAATTGAACGGCAGCAGGGTGCCCGCAATCATGTTTGCGGATGACACCCTGCTTCTGTCCAAATCACCAATGGGGCTTCAGCGGGTGCTGGATGGATTTTTAGGTTTTTGCACAGAAAGGGGGCTTGAAATTAATTCTGCAAAGACTAAATTCATGATGCTCAACCCAAAGGCCAGGAACCCCCCAAACCCCCGCCTGGGCTCAGCTTGTTTGGAAAGGGTACACACAATAGAATACCTTGGGATAACTATAAATCAATAATTAACATGGTCGACCGACATAACAAAAGCTAGTATGAAACTATCACAGAGGGCGGGAGGTATTATGAGAATTGCTAGTAAATCCCCACTCCGCCCGTTGGCACCTGCCATTCAGATTTATAAAGCCCAGGCTCGGGGGGGAATTACCTACGGAGCTGAACTGTGGGGTCACACTTTAACACACACCATTCAAAGCATAGAAAACAAATTCATTAGACAACTGGTGGCTCTCCCCCCAAGTACTCCACTTCTCCCATTGAGACTAGACCTGGGTTTGAGACCTATTACGGAAGAACTGGACCTCAAACCTCTGATCTACTGGCGCCGCCTCTGGAGCAGCCAGGATCTCATCATCTATAGATCGGAGCTGCAGGAATTTCTCAAGCTACCTAATGCCACCAAAATCCCTTGGCTAAAGTATATAAGGAGAATGTGTGAGACTCTTGGAGTGCCTGACCTATGGTCGGATCCCGAAAGCGCGTGCACGAGGATGCCCAGAAAAGCACTGTCTAGTCTGTTTTATAATTACATGCTTCAAAAAACACTGGATACCACTCGGGAGGGGTCCTTAACTGATCTCTTCATCAAAATCAAAGACTCGTATAGTCATGAATGTGTCCTGGATGGCATGACTCCGGTGCTCACAAGAAAGCTCTTCCTGCAATGGAGGTATGGGTCTCTCCCTCTAAGGTCATTTACAAAGGCCTGGGTAGGCGGATCGGAAACAGGGGCGTGTCCGGCATGTGCCTATAAATTGGAGAATGACTTACACGTGGTCCTGTTCTGTGGAGCCTATACCAGAATTAGGAGACATTGGTTGGTCCCTCATTTAAAAAACTTGGGCTTCAGAACATATGCTCCGGCCTATAGAGTATTAAAGTCGGACTTATCTCCGCCAACAGTGTTTGCTATGGCAAAATTCCTGACTGCAATGTGGTTGGTACGCACTCGAACAATCAAGGGCACCACAACATTGTGAATACCTTACCTTTCTCCCTTGCATTTAGGTTCATCCATTTTAGACCTGCAATGTACTAGTAAATTATTTACTGTTCTTATTGAGTTTTTACCGGCTTTTTAATGATTATTGTATTCTGTGTATATCTTTTATGATCTTTTTATGATCGAAATAAAGATTTGAAATTGAATTGATAAAAAAACGAGAACCTCCGTTTTGTCTCAATTTAATTTCAAACAATTGGCAGTCAACCACTTGACAATGGCATTCCTAATTTTTTTTTTAACTCTGAAATTTGAAATTAAAATGGGCCCAACAATTTGACTGAGCCATCTCCTCGGAGACCTATAAGGCATCAAACTGCAGTGGTAGCTACTTGAACTCCAGTAGGGCTAACAACAGGCCCTCTCCCTTTCCACATCCAGACCTCACAGTGGTTACGGGCGCATTCACCTTAGGGGGTTGGGGGGAGATCAGAAGACTTTATTTGTTGGAGGGCAGGGTCCACAGCAATCTGTTGAATTTGTGGGACCTTTATTTGACTCCAGGCATTCTTGCCATCCATCACGGGGAGAATGGTGCAGGTTCTCATGGACAACAAGCAAGGCAAAATGGAGTCTTCTCTCAGGAGGCGCTGTGCCGCTTGAGGTGTCTAGAGTTTATGGGCATTTTCTTGATCACAAACCATCTGGTGGATCATGAGCGGCGTCTATATCCTGAGTTGGGGAAGGGCATCTTCCTACAGTTGGGAGAACCCTAGCTTGAGAATTTCATCACCATGGAGAACATGCAGTGTCTAAATGTTTGCATATTTGAGTTTCCGCTAGAACACTCGTAAGGAAATGCATTCCGACTAAAGGGAAACACGTGACTCCTTACCTCCCTTATATCTCCTGCTCAGAATAAAGTAAAAGACCAGATTGACCAGCCCAGGTCATCTTGGTGGCTCTGGATGTGACCTTGAGTGTGGTACCTACATTTTCGGCATCAGCATCTGTCTTCTGATCAAGCCATCACTTTCTGAGGACTTTCTCTCTTAGCAATAAAGTAGGGCCTTCTACCCTGTGGGGATTGAGCAGTGTCAATTGACTACGTTTGATCTGTCGCCTGAAGTGGTAGATGTCTTGCTTTCTACCAGGCACCCTTACACAAAATCCATTTATCCAGGGACCAGCATCCTTCCAAACATCACAAGGTCTGTAACCTCTGCCTCACTCCTGACCAGGACACAGTGTCCAAAGCCTGCCATACCTTCCGGTAGAAAAAGACCCTCCAATATGGATAGGAGAGTGTTTGGTCAGAAGATGCACCAGCAATCTTCCGATGATGCACCTGACATCTTTAGAAAACAGACCCCTCTCGACAATTAGCAAGGTGAGAATACTGGCATTTCAAGCATTCCGCCCCACCAGCCATTTTTGAGTCCAGAGATGCCCTTTTCCAGCAGCTCAGAACAGGAGGAAATGTTCAGTGACCACCAGCCCTTGAACCAAGACCTCTGCTAGGGTCATAATTATCACAGGGAAAAACAAGGGAACCCTACTCACTGAGGAACCAGGGCGCGTATTTTATATAAGAAACAGTGGTTCCAGTGGTGCAATAAATGTACGGTCATAAATCAGTACATAGCATAATAGCAATCACAATTTTGAGGGATTTGAGAGGGATGTAGGAGGGAGAAATAAGGCTCATAACACCAGATTTTTTATCATCATTGACTTTGTATTATTTCAAAAAGATTAATCAATTGTATACATTGTACACATAGTATTTATGAAAAGTGCAGAGTGTCCCAAGTATATTGTGAGAACCAAAGAAACAGTTGAGTGACAGCAAGTGAATTATATACAAGGTTTCTGCTGGGGGTATTTTACAAGGAAAAGGGAAAAACGACCATGAAAACAAGAATTATAAACAAAAATATTACAGTGACTATCTACAATCATAGACACTATTTGTATGGTTCATTTCCATAAGGCGTCGATGGAGTTTCGACCCAGTAAGTGGATGACGGGTCTCGTCAGGACCTAGAGGATGTGGGACATCTGGGTGTAGCGAGCGCAGTTGCTAGGTGATGAGTGTCAACCATGCGTGAATTTGACGGGTAAAATACTTACAGTGAACCCACCTGGGTCCACTGTGGGTGGTAATGTTCACGAATGATGCCAAACTGCCCAGTTCAAAAATCAGGTGCAGAGTCTGTGCCCTCGGGGGGCCGAAGTTAATTGAAGGGATTGAGGCCGCTGATGGAGCGTTTCTTTGCCGGGTAGATTACACCAGGAAATGCCTGGGGATGAAAGCGCGATCGCTTCTGACAGTCTGTCTGGATCCGACTGAGGGAGCCTGGCCATCTTAGGGTCAGGTCCCACCGGTTTTACTTATGTTTAAGCTTGTATTTCCAATCTGGCGCAGGGCCTGGTTTAGGTCCACAGACGCACTGCGCTCTGATGCGTCGTGATGGTACGCTCAATAGTAAACGCCTTGTCCGGTCTGATTGGGGCCGCATCCTCCTGATTTTCCGGGTCAACCCCCAGGAGATATTATAAATGTCTATGTAAAGAATATACAGCATGGTGGGCACACTTTATTTATCCATCCCTGTGAGAGTAGAATAAGATCTTCTTGGTCCTGACAAAACATTTTGTCACTCACCCTTGCAACTCACATCGGCAAAAAAGAAAAGACTTCTGGCAAAGAGCCACCCCGAGGGGGCGCTGGGCAGTGCAGCACTAGCCCAACGAGGAGCTGCCGATGATGAAGCATGAAACCTCTCGGGTGTGTGAGGGTCTTGCTTCTATAAGGAGCACGCCCCTCCGCTGACTACTCTTTAGACCTAGATGCACTCATAGGAACAGCACACTCCATGTTCTCATAGTTGTAGGGGTTCGTGTTCTGGGCCTTAAAAAGCCCTAATCACTCCACCCTTGTTTTAAGCTTTTATTTACTTATGATTATTTTTGAGTTTTCATTTTAGCTTTGCTTAATTTCCTGTAAGACCAACTGGCTGGGGAATCTACCAGGGAGAAGTGGAGTCTCGGGGCTCCTTTGGTCTTTGGTTGCCCTTTCAGTTTCTGTTAATCAGCGAGTAGCCATGCCCACCTGGTCTAGGCAGTCTACAAAAGGATGCCACAATGTTCAGTACTGCGACCCACAGCCTACTCGAAAGCGGAAAATATCCCCCTAGTGGCTGGTATTATCGACGTAAGGGAAAAAGCAGTCACCAACGGGTGGATTTGGCAGAAGGAAAACTGCAACAAATGATGGACGGAATGCTGAATGATTCAAACATTCTCCCCCAGTCAGGAGATCTGGGTAAAATCCATCATTCTTTTGTCCACTACGCCACTCTAGTTTGGACCCAGCCATATGCAAATCAGTCTTGACAGTTCGGGCTGGCCTGTTTCCTTTGGGTGCAGGGTCAAGACTGATTTGCATATGGCTGGGTCCAAACTGGAATGACATGGTGAGCAAAAAAAACAACGATGGATTTAGGCCCAGATCTCTGCACTGGGGTGAATGTATGACATTGTTCTGCATTCTGTCTATCAATTGTTCTTTTTGCATTTGTCACCCGAGTGGGACGGTATGCCCATCCTGGCTGATGAGTGCTGAAAGCCCGAAACCGGTCCTAGGATGCTTGTTTCCAGTCTAGGGAGGACCTGGCCTGTTCCCATTGGGCGCAGGGTCAAGACTAATTTGCATATGGCTGGGTACAAACTGGAATGGCATGGTGAGCAAATAAAATGATGGATTCAGGCCCAGATCTCTATACTGGGGTGAATGTATGACACTGGTCAGCATTCTATCTATCAATTGTTCTTTTTGCATCTGTCAGAAGGAAGCCGCCTTCTTATACAGACAAAAACCGAGGGTGCTGTACTTTTATACATTACCAAAGGTTCATATAGCTATCAGACCTCCCCCGGGTCACCCCATTGTGACAGGGATAGGTTTAGTGATCAAACCATTATCCCAATTTTGTGACTTTTTTTTTAGGCCAATCGTACAGCGAATGCTGGCCTATCTTAAAGACACCAGGGAAGTCCTCAACTTAATCAAGGACATGGACTTTGACCCTCCGGGAGAGATCCTAATTGGACTCAATATTGAATAATTATATACAAACATCCCCAGTGGGAAACTCTCGGGGTCATCGAAAAGATCTTATTTGCAGAAAATTGGGACTATCAAACAACTAGATCTTTTGTCCTCTGTTTAGCTGAATCGGCACTAACTAGGAACTTTTTTCAATACAAAGACACCATATATTTACAACGCAATGGTACTTCCATGGGAAGTTCATTCGCGCCCAGTTTGGCCTGTCTCTGTGTCACATTCTGAGAGTGAGAATGTACACTCACAGTTGAATCCGTTTCTAGACAACATCAGAGACAGGATACAATGTCCTTCTAATCTGGAAGGGAGACAAAACATCAGCAGAGAATTTCCTGATATGGCTGAACAATAGGAATCCTTTTCTATTCTTTACATCGACAACAGAGTCCTACCCCCCCCCCCGTTCCTGGACCTCACCATAATAGCAAAGAACAGCACATTGGCAAGTGATATATCATAAACCCACAGACAGAAACAACCTACTTGCTTTCCAAAGAGTTGGGCTCTTTTCATAAAGAAGCAGCAATACTTACTCGCAAACTACAGGAACAACAACACCCAGACCATGTCGTAAAAAGAGCCTGGAAACGGGCAAGGAACAACCACAGAGATGCTCTTTTTGAGACGCATGTATGAGAGAAAGTGGACAGAAGTATCTGTTACAACATTCAACACAGTGTCCAACCACGTCAAAAGAATAATTACAAAAAATTGGCGTACCCTCAATTCGAATGGGTTGGGTCTGAAGTGCCCTCTTTTTTCTTTTAGGAAGAGTGCGAGTATCAGGAACATCTTGGTATTGCAAAGCTTGCCCACTAACAACTAACAGCAAAACAGTTGATGTGGGTTTACCATCTCCATGGGAATTGTGCAACCATACCACATACAACTCTTACAATGTGATTTACCTCATAACGTGCCCATGTGGCGTGACAACCAAGTGAGTGAAAATCAGGATCCTGGAACATATGAGTAATATTAGATGTGGTAGGTTGACAACCCACTTCATGGAAATTCAACACTCCAAAAAAGATCTAAAATGGACAGTATTAGATAAACCATACATTCCACCAACAACCAGGGATGTTGCACAGCTGCTTTTCCAACATGAACGAAGATGGGCCCATAGGTTAAAAAGCAGGAACCAGGGATTGAATGATGCCATCCCTTGGCACCATCTGAACTCTACTAGGTAAAGCAGGGGGGGTGGTACATATCTGAGCAGATAAAATGTATTTTTTTTAGAAAACCCAGTCTGAGCAGGTTCACTAATAACTACACATAATATATATACAAATAGAACAAGAGGGACGTCTGTGATATATCGTGGTGTGCCATATACAACTAGTAGGGTGAAGTGATTTACATTCTTTTGCTCCACCTAAGCACAGGTGACACAGGGTTTTGACGAAATCCTTGACATACAAGGAGGTCCAAGTAGTTGTTAGTAGTTAGCAGCCATTCAAAGATGGCCGCCACTCCCTAGATATTTGAGATCCGAGCCGAACTCTAGCGCGGGATCAGCCCTGTGACTGGATACAGCTGAGTATGAGACGCTGGAAACATATACTCAATGAGACCACGCACACTCACCATTACTGTCGGAGGGCTCAGAGTGGCTTTACGGGAGACGCCGAACACTTGATGAAGTAAGCCCCGGGGACTGTTTATGAGGGGATGGTTTTAAAATCAAAGATGGGAACATTAGACTTGCGTATATTTTTCGGTGAGGCTAGTGCAGGTACTCCTACAGCGGTACCTTATCTCCTATGGAGATACCGGTAAGAGGGGACCTGACAAGATGTCAATATTCAGTTTAAGGGCCAGACATATCCTTGGTGTGGTACTTACCCACCAATAAGACAGAATACATTCACAAAATCAATCAATCAGGGTGTTTTATAGCGTGCTACTCACCTGTGAGGGTCACAAGGCGTGGTGGGGGGGGGGGGGCGGCTCTTGATCACTCAAAGAGCTAGGTTTTGACTGCCATATAGGAGAAAGCTCTCCCGCCGGTTCTGTTTCTGCAGAAGCGGGGGACCTCTCCCAGGGCGAGGTCAGCGGAGTGGAGGTCCTTCTTTGGTACATGTAAGGATACTCTCTTGTTGAGGTATTTGGGTTCAATGTTGTGGAGGGATTGGTAGGTGTGAGTGAGGAGTTTGAAGGTGACCCTCTTCCAGTGGAGGCCTTGTAGGTGTTGGGTCAAGTGCTCATAGCGCGGGGTCCCAAGGACGAGTCTGGCTGCGGCGTTCTGGATGGTCTGGAGTCTGTGCAGAAGAGTTTTGTCGATTCCGGTGTAGAGGGTGTTGCCGTAGTCCAGTCTGCTGGTAATGAGTGCGTGGGTGACGGTCCTTCTGCAGTCGGGGGGGGGGGTCCACTTCAAGGTCTTGCAGAGGATGCAAAGGCATTTGAAACTAGTGGAGGCGACGGCATTGATCTGGCGGTTCATGGAGAGGAAGGAGTCAAGGATGATGCCGGGGTTCCGAGCGTGGGGTGGGTGGGTTCCCGAGGGCAGAGATCCACAAGGTGTTGTCCCAAGCGGAGGTGCAGGGACCGAGGATGATGACCTCAGTCTTCTCTGAGTTTAGCTTCAGACAGCTGTCCTTCATCCAGACTGCCACGGTCTTCATTCCTTCCTGGAAACAGTCTGGTGTCTTCGGGATTCTTTGTAAGTGAGAGGATGAGCTGGGTGTCGTCGGCATAGGATACGATGCTGAGCCCATACTGTCTGACGATGGCAGCATGGGGGGCCATGTAGATGTTGAAGAGCGTGGGGCTGAGTGATGATCCCTGGGGTACTCCACAGTTGATTTCCGTGGGTTTGGAGAGGAAGGGAGGGAGTCGGATACTCTGGGTTCTGCCAGAGAGGAAGGATTAGATTCAGTCAAGGGCAGTTCCTTGAATTCCCACGTCGTGCAGTCTGACTGCGAGAGTGCGATGTGAAACAGTGTCAAAGGCTGCAGAGAGGTCTAGAAAGATGAAGGCTGCGGTGTGTCCCTGGTCGAGTAGCATGCGGATGTCGCCAGTGGCGGCGAGGAGGACAGTCTCTTGCTGTGGTTGCTGCGGAATCCATACTGGAAGGCGTCCAGGATGGAGTTCTCCTCTATGAAGGCGGTCAACTGGAGGTTTACGAGTCTCTCGGTGACTTTGGCCGCAAAGGGAAGGAGAGAGATGGGCCGGTAGTTTTTCAGCTCCGTTGGGTCGGCCGATGGTTAGGGGAAGGTGGAATGGCTGGAATGAAGCATAACCTGTGTTCTACATTGCCATGTTTATTCACAGTGTTTGACTACAGGTCGGTGTCCCCCCTCCAGCCCCGAGTTGAGAGAAATACTAATGCAACTCGGGTAGGAGTGACTATCGAAATTTATAAATTCTGTGAGTAATGTGTGATTGATTTTTAACAGAGTTCCTATTTCCACTTGGTGTTGGGTACATTCTCATCGTTGGAGTTTGAAGGACTGTCTCACATGGGTATACTGTACCTGGTGTTTTACCATGACATAAGGAAAAGCGACAGATGTATATAAATAAAAGGGTGTTTCTGTGGCTGTAACTTATGTCCTAATTAATTAAGCAGAGTGTGGTTACATTACAAGAGCCAAGTAAGGCAACATGTATTGTTTAAATTGCAGACCGTAGCCAAATTATTGACATTTTCAAGAAACCTGGAGGGATCAAGACCCTGAGGAAGGCCAAAGACCCATTAGGGCTAGGATGATTGGCTGAAACAGGTCAGTAGGAGCAGAAGGGGTGTTGGAGAGGTAACTTCTCCTACACACCCAACTTTTATTTTTAATCTTGTCAAGTGGGACCAGAAATAAAATTAGTACAATGGTTATCACTTAGGCAATTGTACCACTCTCTTTTCTCTGCATTTTACGATCCTTCATTAGGAGTACTATTTCCTTTTTTTCTCTCTTCTTTCTCTTGAAAGCGCTCTACCCTGAGTGTTGGTCTGCACCAGGGTGTCTGCAGTGGCCCAAGGATAAAGCATGCCACTATTTAGTGGGAGAAGGCAGTTTTTAACAAGCAGGTGGGCTTTCTCTTACTCTGGTATGCAACAATTCTTCACCGCTATCTGTCTTTTTTCACCCCTATGTCGATAATAACAGTCATTAGGGGGATACTTTCCACTTTCGAGTAGGCTGTGGGTCACAGCACTGAACATTGTTCCTTCTCTTTTTACGAGAAATGCAGTCTAAATCAGGAGAGCTAGAGAAGGCTCTTTCTCCTGTCTCCAGTTGTGTGGATACAAAAAGAGGCCACCTGAGCGTATCTAGTAAGGTGCGTCCAAATACAAACTTAGCCCATTGCTTCTGCTAAACTGTCTCTTTTTACCCAAACATAAATTCCAGATCCTCGATTACCTGACTGACCATCAATCCGAAGCCCTTTTTTAGGTCGAGTCTAGAGCAGCGCATGCGCTGTGCTCTGGCGAGACTTAAAGTAAGGGCTTCAGAAATTGCTACCACTGTGGCCTAGAGCTTGCGTGCATGTGTGCGGGCACCCCCTCTCTCCTCCCTCTTCATTCCATTCTCCTTATCTCCAAAGTTGAAAACAACCCAGCGCGGTCCCCTCTAGACCTCTCCCTTTGGACAGGGAGGAGGGAAACTGCTCCTGTTTGCAAGTCTCACCACTATTACTGCAATGGAAGTTTGTTAATAGGGCATGAACAGTGCATTTCATTTCTTGAAAACAAGTGTCCCTGTCTCCCTTTCTACTCTGGGCTGCTTGCTCCTCTGGTCCCCCACCTCGAGGCTTCAAGGTCAGAGTCTGCCAGCAGCTTCACTCTGCAGCTCTTCTCTCTTCCTTCCCCCCCCCTTTTTCAGAGGGGAGGGGAAAGGAGGCGGGGTCCATTGCAAGCTTCTCAACCAGCAGCTTTAGGTATGTCATAGAAGCGGCCACTTTACCCTTAATACATAGTGCTTACCCTCTCTGCCCCCCGCTCTGTCCTAACACTTATCATCAGATTCAAAGCTCGCCATGCTTACACCCCCACTCTGTTCTAACCCTTATAATCAGGTTCAAAGCTCGCCGTGCTTACCCCCTCTGCCCCTGCTCTGTCCTAACATTTATCATCAGGTTCAAAGCTCGCCATGCTTACCCCCCTGCCCCATGCTCTGTCCTAACACTTATCATCGGGTTCAAAGCTCGCAGTGCTTACCTCCCTGCCCCCGTTCTGTCCTAACACTTATCGTCAGGTTCAAAGCTTGCCGTGCTTACCTCCCTGCCCCCTGCTCTGGCCTAACACTGATCATCAGGTTCAAAGCTCGCTGTGCTTACCCCCTCTGCCCCCGCTCTGTCCTTTATTATTATTATTATGGAATTTTATAAAGCGCCGGGTTACGCGCCCCGGCGTGTCCCCGCGCTATTAGAGAAGTATGAAGTGGCCAGAACAGGGAGATTACATCAATACTGAGCGGAAGAGGTGGGTTTTCAGAGCTCTGCGGAACTTGGCCTCAGAAGGTTCGAGACGCAGCTCCATCGGAAGCATATTCCAGCTCTTGGCTGCGAGTAGCCTGAAGGATCTGCCCCCCATTCGGGCTTTATGAATTTTGGGGACGACTACTAGTCCGGTGCCATAGGATCTGAGCATCCGTTCCGGTCTGTAAGGAGTGATAAGGCAGTGTAGGGGATAGGGCGCCTTGCCCCCGATGATGCGATGACACATGCATAGTGCTTTAAAGGTAATCCTTTCTTTGACCGGAAGCCAGTGTAGGGACTTCAGAGCAGCTCTAGAGGCCGTTCTACTAGGGAGCCTCAACACCAGCCGGGCTGTGGCATTTTGGAGTACCTGGAGACGATTGAGACTTCTAGCTGTTATTCCCAGATAGAGGAGGTTGGAGTAATCGAGTCTTGATGTAACCAAGGCATGCACCAGAGTCTGCCTGGCACCCACAGGAAGTAGGTCCAGGATCTTCCGTAGACTCTTGAGTATACCGAAGCACATCCCAACTATCCGATCTATCTGGGGAGCAAATGACAGGTCAGAGTCAAACATCACCCCAAGATTTTTCGCCTGCTGACAGGGCACTGGAGTGGAGCCCAGGCATGCAGGCCACCATGCCGAGGACCACACATCTGGACCACCTCCCACCACGAGCACTTCGGTTTTGGACCCATTCAGCTTCAGGCAGTTGTTAGACATCCAGGATGCAAGCTCCTGCATGCAAGCACTGAAGCTGACTGCCGCAACATCAGGTGCCCGTGACAGCGAGGTGACCAGCTGTGTGTCATCGGCATATGACACTAGTTGGATGCCGTGACTTTCCACAATGGTGGCTACAGGGGAAGCATAAAGGTTAAACAGGGTGGGGCTCAGGGCTGAGCCCTGAGGAACCCCTTGATCAAGATTGAACATACGCGAGTAGTGTTCACCTTGTCTGACCTGAAAACCCCTATCGTTCAGGAAAGATTGGATCCACCTCTGCGCTGACCCAGTGACTCCACCTTTGTTAAGACACTGTAGCAAGGTGAAATGTGCTACAGTGTCAAAGGCTGCGCTTAGGTCAAGTAGAATGAGGGCCATTGTATGCCCCTCATCTACCCCTTGCCTGATGGTCTCAGTGGCCATAAGCAACGCAGAGTCAGTGGAGTGGCGAGACCGGAAGCCAAACTGAGTTGGATGAAGCAGGTTGGCTTTCTCCACAAATGCCATAAGCTGAAGATTTGCCACCTTTTCTGCCACTTTGGCCAGGTAGGGGAGGAGTGAGATAGGACGGAGATTGTCCAGCCTGTCCCAGCTTAGATTCGGCTTTTTTTGGAGTGGGAGAACTACAGCCTGCTTCCAACTTTTAGGTACAGTATTGGATCTAAAAGAAAGATCCAGAACATCCGTAATATAAGGTTCAAGGATCTCGATACTCTCTCCAAGAAGTTTAGGTGACGCCGGATCGCGAGGGGATCCTGACTTAATGGAGCGGCATATCTGCTAGAGCCCGTCAGGGGATGGGGTGGAAAAGTAGTCCAGCCCATTAACCCCCACCACCTCCAGTATGCCCTTCCTTATCTATGTTCCCTTTTTCTTTCCCCCTGAGAAAGTGGAGTAGATGGCAGCCACTTTATAAGAAAAGAAAGCAGCAATGCGGTTGCAGGATTCCTCTGAGACCGAAGACGGGTCAACAGATGAACCACAGAGAGAGATTTCTTTGTAAATTTTAAATAGCTCCTTGGTCGAGTTTTTAGCTTCTCCTATCCTACCTGAAAAGTAAGTTGTTTTGGCACGCCTGATAAGGCTATGATATTCTCTCCGTTTGTCTTTGTACCTCTGTTTTGCTTGATCGAGGTAGGCTACCCTCCACTGTCTTTCTAGTTGTTTGCATTGCGATTTAGCTAGGCGAAGCTCATCGCTAAACCAGGGGGTGGATTTCTGGGGTCTGCTGCCGGGATTTTTATGACAGAGAGGGGCTATTTCATCTAAGGCATTATTAATGCGGCCTTCTAGTCTATCTGATGCAGTATCAGCATCCTCACCTCCTGGTCTGCCGCCTTTAGTCAGTGCAGTATCGAACTTGGCTTTGGAAAATGCAGACCATTTCGGCTCATATATTTAGAATTGGTACGCTTTTGGGTATTGCTAGCAGAAATATTTACTATAAAAGGCACTAAAAAGTGGTCCGCCCAAGGAATAGGGACGGGGGCCTTAACTTCAATGTCTTCCCAGTTGGCGAAAATAGGGTCCAATAAGTGGCCCTTTTGGTGGGTAGGGGCCTTAGATCTGATGTGTAATTGGAGGGATTGTAGTTGCTGACAGAAGTCGGTGGCTCCTTTGTCCAGTTGGTCATCCAAATGGATGTTTAGGTCACCTAAGAGCATAAACTTTTCCCTACGTAGAGCCGCTTCTGTTATACCATCAGTGAGGCTGGTAGTAAAATGGGTAAAAGGACCAGGGGAGCGATAGACCAAGAAGCCCTTCATCGTGTTACTAGCGTTAACCTTAATGGAAAAGGCTCCTGTCTCACTGTCAACGATAGCGAGAGGTTCAAGTTGACAGCAAAGTGGCTGCTTAGATATTATGGCTATCCCACCACCTCTGCCCGTACTTCTGTCCAGTCTTACCATGGTATAGCCAGCTGGGATAGAAGCGACTATATCCGGTTCTGAGTTGGAGTCAAGCCAAGTCTCAGTAAGGAATAGAAGGTCGAGTTTCATATCTGTGAGCAGGTCGTAAATGTCAAGAGTATGCTTCCGCATAGATCTGGTGTTAAGTAGTCCGCATGTAAGACTAATGTTCTCAGGCTGAGGTGTAGATGTACTGTGCCAGTTATACTGACACTCCTTATGGTTGTTAGTGTCTTCCACATTGAGACTATGGAGACAGGCTTTAGCAAATGCAGGGCAGAGGGCGCGGAGTTGCTGCGCACTCCAGTGTATTGCTGACCCATTTCGGCCAGGGGTCGAGGCCCCTGTCCCCGGCCGGCCGCGGACGGGCGCAGACGGGCTTGCCTTAGGCGCGCCTTTGGCGCACTGTCGGCGCGCCTGCTGCGCGGACGAGTGGTCATTGCCTAATATAGGAAGGTATAGGAAGTGACGCAGTAAGGGGGAGGAGTCGCGTCCCTCCGTTCAATCGGCACAAAATCGCCGTGACGGACCGGGGACCGAATCAGGTGGGTGCCAGGTGCAGACCAAAAAGATATTATCAGCACACAAATTCACCCCCCATTAGAAGTATTATTTTTAAAAATAGAGTCGCACCGAGGCGCTACACAGAGTAAAATAAATTGCGCTGGACGGTTTGCAATCAACCGCACCAGTGCCAGACTTTCAATAAAAGAAATGTTCCACACGCTGTCAGCGCCAGCTCACACTGCTCTCACCAGCGCGGCAGAAGTTCAGGCACCTATGTAGGCAGCAAGGGGGAGGAGTCGCGTCCCTCCGTTCAATCGGCACAAAATCGCCGTGACGGACCGGGGACCGAATCAGGTGGGTGCCAGGTGCAGACCAAAAAGATGTTATCAGCACACAAATTCACCCCCCATTAGAAGTATTATTTTTAAAAAGTCCTAATTCCTAACACTTATCATCAGGTTCAAAGCTTGCCGTGCTTACCTCCCTGCCCCCTGCTCTGGCCTAACACTGATCATCAGGTTCAAAGCTCGCCGTGCTTACCCCCCCTGCCCCCGGTCTGTCCTAACACTTATCATCAGGTTCAAAGCTTGCCGTGCTTACCTCCCCCCCTGCTCTGGCCTAACACTGATCATCAGGTTCAAAGCTCGCTGTGCTTACCTCCTGCCCCCGCTCAGTCCTAACACTTATCATCAGGTTCAAAGCTTGCCGTGCTTACCTCCCTGCCCCCTGCTCTGGCCTAACACAGATCATCAGGTTCAAAGCTCGCCGTGCTTACCCCCTCTGCCCCCGCTCTGTCCTAACACTTATCATCAGGTTCAAAGCTTGCCATGCTTACCTCCCTGCCCCCTGCTCTGGCCTAACACTGATCATCAGGTTCAAAGCTCGTCGTGCTTTCCCCCCTGCCCGCGCTCTGTCCTAACACTTATCATCAAGTTCAAAGTTTGCCGTGCTTACCTCCCTGCCCCCTGCTCTGGCCTAACACTGATCATCAGGTTCAAAGCTCGCCCTGCTTACCCCCCCTGCCCCCGCTCTGTCCTAACACTTATCATCAGGTTCAAAGCTTGCCGTGCTTACCTCCATGCCCCCTGCTCTTGCCTAACACTGATCATCAGGTTCAAAGCTCGCCATGCTTACCCACCTGCCCCCGCTCTGTCCTAACACTTATCAGGTTCAAAGCTCGCCGTGCTTACCCCCCTGCTCTGTCCTAACACTGAGCATCAGGTTCAGAACTCGCCGTGCTTACCCCCCTGTCCCCCGATCTGTCCAATCACTGATCATCAGGTTCAAAGCTCGCCATGCTTACCCCCTGCCGCCCGCTCTGTCCTAACACCAATCATCAGGTTGAAAGCTCGCCGTGCTTACCCCCCTGCCCCACGCACTGTCCTAACACTTATCAGGTTCACAGCTCGCCGTTATGCAGCACACTATCCTTGGTGCAACAACATCAACTGTTGCATGGCTAAACACTTATAAAGTCCCGAAAGCGAGACCTATTGGCTGTGCCAGTGCTTGTTTTTTTGTGGGAACCTGCCTTACCACACACACAGCGCCAAATATTCTTGTGCCATTCCCCTAAATTATGCTATTTTGAGGCAAAAGAGCCTCAAACAAACGGGTGGAAGGAATGCTGCTACCTTTAAACATCACCCTTAATGTAGTTTCTCAGAAATAAAGATATCGAACTGCAAAGCAGCCCGTTTTTCTTTATCACTTTCCGGTTGTACCTCCATAGTTGGCTTTTTATTTTTAAATTTTTTTAAAATTTATTTTCGAGTTTTGTATAGCGCGTAGTTACCCTAGAGCATCCCAGCACTTATTCCAGAGCAGCAGTCAAGCGTGATCAAAAGGCATTAGTTAGGGAAGAGGTGCGTTTTAAGGAGTTTACGAAACCGGAGAAGACAAGTCTCCGAACGTAGACTCAGGGGGAGTGAGTTCCAGAGAGTCACTATATTCACTGAGAATCTTCTCCCCCCGTTCGTGCCTTTTTAACTCTGGGAGTTCTAAGCAGGTGTTTCTGATCTGAGCGCAAGGCTCTATTAGCCTTGTAGGGTACGACTAAATTCTTTAGGATGGGAGGTCCCTTGTTCTGAAGAATTTTATGCGCAATACAGAGGGACTTAAATTTGACCCTTTCGCGCACTGGGAGCCAATGCAGCGCCTTCAATGCAGGTTTAGCCGACCATATCATTGGGGTACTCTTAAGAAGCCGTGCGGCAGCGTTTTGAATCTGCTGAAGTTTATTAAACGTTGCTTCAGGTGCACCAAGAAAGATAGCATTGCTATAGTCTAATCTTGATACGATCAACCCCTGAATAAGCAGCTTTCTAGATCGCGGTGGAAGGAGGGGCAGAACTTTCCGAGCTGCGCGGAGAAGACCAAAACAAACTCCCGCCGTTTTTTTCGCCTGGGTCCTGAAAGAGAGATCTTGTTCCAGCCAGACCCCGAGACTCTTAATCTCCTCCTTTGGACTCGGGGGCTCGCCCAAACAACTGGGCCAACTAGTCGGAGCTGGTGGGCTGACGAGCCCGGGTTACGCACCTGCGTGCCACGAGTGGTACCGGACCTGAGGATATTTTTTGGCAGCCTACGCAGCACCCCTACATATATGCCTATTCCCTGCTGACGAGAGGTAACAACCTCGAAACACGTGTCCAGGGATGGCCAACGCGACAGTGATTTTTTGCTCAAGACCCTGGCAGAGGCGCACCCGCTGATGCTTACTTCATGGACCACAATGCTTTGGGGCAACACGCTGATAGGACAAGCAGTGTGCGACCAATTGGACTTTCTTTTATATTCAAGCTCCCTTGAGCTGGTGGGGCTGACGAGCCCGGGTTACGCACCTGCGTGCCACTAGTGGTACCGGACCTGAGGATATTTTTTGGCAGCCTACGCAGCACCCCTACATATATGCCTATTCCATTCTGACGAGAGGTAACAACCTCGAAACACGTGTCCAGGGATGGCCAACGCGACAGTGATTTTTTGCTCAAGACCCTGGCAGAGGCGCACCCGCTGATGCTTACTTCATGGACCACAATGCTTTGGGGCAACACGCTGATAGGACAAGCAGTGTGCGACCAATTGGACTTTCTTTTATATTCAACCTCCCTTGAGCTGCTGGGGCTGACGAGCCCAGGTTACGCACCTGCGTGCCACGAGTGGTACCGGACCTGAGGATATTTTTTGGCAGCCTACGCAGCACCCCTACATATATGCCTATTCCCTGCTGACGAGAGGTAACAACCTCGAAAATCTGAAAGAAACAGGTTAGTATTAGATTCCTTACCTTAGAATATCCCCAGGCGTCAGTCTGGATCCGGAAACTTTTGCGTAGCAGTACCCCTGCGCGTCGGTAGGCGTCGTCTGCAGGCGTCCCCTGCGGCTCCGCGTCCGTCGTCGGCGTCGTGCGCCGTGATGACGTCGCTGGAGTATATAGACGCCAGTTCTTCTTTTTTCCGCGCCAGTTAGCGCAGATCCGAAGAGCAGTACTCCGGTCTTTTGACCAAGTTTTTGATAATTCTAAGTCTTTCTACGGTGCCGGTAGGATGCCCGGTTTCAAGAGTTGCGACGGGTGCGACCGCCTGATGTCGGTCACCGACCACCATCGACTCTGCCTCCGGTGTCTGGGCGCGGACCACGACGTGGAGTCCTGCGTCGACTGCCGGGCCTTGACTAGTAAAGCTAGACGGGAGCGGTCCCGCAAGCTGCTCGAGCTCCGAGTGTCGGCCCCGCGTCGAGAGCGGTCCCGGTCCGGTCGGAGGTCGAGGGAGCGGTCGAGGGAGCGATCGCGGAGCCGCCATGAGTGCTCCGGGAGTCGCCGCCATTCCTCCGGTTCGTCAGGTAAGCGTCACAAGAAGTCGGGGCATCGTCATCGTACCCCCGACTCCCCCCGAAGCCCGCGTGATGCGGCCGGGGGTTCGGGTGGCCCCACCCCCGCGGCCCCGCGTGGGTCGCCGACGCCGTCTGCCCCATACCCGTCGGTCCCTGGGGAAGGCGCGTCGCGCGAGGAGATTGAGGAGTTCCTCATGGCTATGAGGGCGATGTCTCCTCCGGCGGGGCCTACGGCGCCTGCGGGCCCGTCGGTCCCGTCTGGGGGCCCGAGCGGTTCGGGTGCTCCTGCCCCGACGCCGCCGGCGGCTCCGGCCCCGGCGCCGCTGGGCCCCTCAGGGTCGTCGCCGGCTGGTCGCCCGGCCTCTCCGGCGCCGATTCCATTGGGCCAACCCGTGGTGCCGCCTCCGCGCGACGCCGTGGCTCCGCCGTCGGTTCCGGCCGGCGTCGGGTCCCCGGCGCCGGCGCCGGCGCCGCGCGGCGCCACCCCCATTCCCTCTCTGACTCCTGACGGGGAGTCGGACCGGCATCGTCCGACGCCGAGTCCGGCGCCGTTGGAGCCCGTTGGCTCCGAGGAGCCGGTCTATATCGTCGACCCGGACTACGGCGATGAGGACGAGTATGGAGAGGGTTGGGAGGGGTCTGAGGACCCTTTATCACGTGCCTGCCAGTATGATGTGGACTGGATAGGTGACCTGGGTGATGCCAGTGGTCTGGACGAGTCGCCCAACCCTGGGTTTGTCTCGCCTTCCCCTGTGGCGTCGGAGGCGGGGGCTGCCTATTCGGTGGTCCTGATGAGGGCTGCCAAGGCCTTGCGCCTTGAGCTCCCCGTCGCTAAGGTCAAACCTAACATTCTCACCGAAGTGTTTAAACCGCAGTCATGCCCCCAGGAGCCTCTGCTGCCGTTTAATGAGGCCCTGACGGATGTCCTTTTGGGCACCTGGTCCAGGCCCGCTTCCGGTGCACCGGTTGACCGGAACGTTGCCAGGCGTCACCGTCCGTGTTCGGACGACCCTGCCTTCCTCTCCACCCATCCCTCCCCGGAGAGTCTGGTGATCCAGGCCTCCACTTCACAGTCCGCATTCCCGTCGGCCCCGCCCGATCGGGAATCGAAGCGATATGACCAATTTGGCAAAAAGGTCTTTTCGTCTTTGAGCGCTGGACTGCGGTCTTGCAATACCGCGTGCCTCTTGGGCCGCTATACCCACTCCCTGTGGGATACGGTCGCGGAGTGTCTGCCGCAATGCCCGCAGGAGGTGCGGGACTAGCTCAACCAGGCCTTGGTTGAAGGCCGGGACGCGGCGAGGTATTCGATCAGGTGTGGTCTTGACACGACCGACTCGCTGGGACGGGCTATGTCCACGGCGGTGGCGATTCGTCGCCATGCTTGGCTGCGTTCCGCCAACTTCTCGCCGGACGTCCAGAATGCCCTCATGGACATGCCTTTTGATGGCAGTCGCCTGTTCGGTGACAAGGCGGACAACGCGCTTGAGCGCTTCAAGGACTCCAGGGTCATGGCCAAGTCCTTGGGTCTTTCGACCCAGCGCCAGCAAACGGGTTCGTTTCGCCCCTTTCGTGGCCAAGGAAGGGGCGGTCCCACACGTGCTGCCAGCCACGCGCCGCAGAATGCTCCCCAGCGCGGTGGCGGCCGTGGTTTCCGCCGTGGTGGCGGTAGAGGGCAGCGGCGAGGTCAGTCCACACCTCCCCCCGCTGCAGCCTCCAAATCTTCCTAGTCCGAGCTTTCGGGTTCACGTGACGCCAGTGGGTGGCAGGGTTCGCCATCACCACTCCCGCTGGCGCGCGATTACATCGGACAGGTGGGTGCTGCAGCTCGTCCGAAGGGGCTACTCCCTCCCCTTCGAGTCCACTCCTCCAGCCATGCCACCGCAGAACCACCGTGTGTCGGGGGACCACTTGACACTTCTGCAGGAGGAAGTTACGGCCCTCTTGGCCAAGGGGGCCATCGAGCGCGTTCCTGGGCCAGAAGTAGGGTGTGGTTGCTACTCCCACTACTTTCTGGTGCCCAAGAAGGACAAAGGAGGCCTCCGTCCTATCTTGGACCTAAGGAACGTCAACGGCTTCCACCGGAAGGAGAAGTTCAAGATGTTGACTTTGGCTCAGGTCTTGGCTGCTCTAGACCCACAAGACTGGATGGTGGCGTTGGACTTGCAGGATGCGTATTTTCACATCCCCGTCCTGCCGGCCCACTGGCGTTACCTGCGGTTCACGGTAGGCCAGGAGAACTTTCAGTTTATCGTGCTCCCATTCGGCCTTACCAGCGCCCCACGGGTGTTCACGAAAGTGATGGCGGTGGTCGCAGCTCATCTGCGCCGGTTAGGGGTTTCAGTCTTCCCCTACCTCGACGACTGGTTGTTGAAGGCGGGCTCGCCCCAAACAGTCGTCCACCACCTTCAGATGACGGCAGACCTCCTGCACGAACTGGGGTTTTCCATCAATGTGCCGAAATCACACCTGTGTCCCTCTCAAAAGCTCCTTTTCATCGGAGCGGTTCTCGACTCGGCGCAGTTTCGGGTTTATCCTCCGGAACGGCGGGTCCGGGATATTCAGGCTCTGATTCCCATCTTTCAGCCGTTATCCCGGGTTTCGGTCAGGTTGACGCTACGGCTTCTGGGGCTGATGGCCTCCTGCATCCTACTGGTGCATCACGCCAGGTGGCGGATGCGGGCTCTGCAGTGGGACCTGAAGTTTCAGTGGGCCCAGCATCAGGGCAACCTATCCGACCATGTCCTGATCTCGGAGGGCACTGCGAGACAGTTGCAGTGGTGGCTTACGGACCGCGATTGGGTCAGAGGCAGATCCCACTCCCTTCCCCAACCGGAGCACGTAGTTGTGACGGACGCGTCCCTCCAGGGCTGGGGTGGCCACTTGGGAAAGGCGGAGATCAGAGGCATCTGGTCTCCGGCGGAGTCCCGGCTCCATATCAACCTGTTGGAGCTGCGGGCGATTCGCCTAGCACTGAAGGCATTCCTCCCCTTTGTCAACGGGAGTGTAGTGCAGGTGTTCACGGACAACACCACCGCCATGTGGTACTGCAACAAACAAGGCGGAGTGGGGTCGTGGACCCTTTGCCAGGAGGCTCTGCGCCTCTGGCAATGGCTGGAACGTCAGGGCGTGACTCTGACGGTTCAACACCTGGCAGGTTCTCTGAACGCCAGGGCGGACGAACTCAGCCGTCGGTGCTCGGTGGATCACGAATGGCATCTGAACTCGGACGTGGCGAACGGCCTCTTTCAGCAATGGGGAGAGCCTTGGTTAGATCTATTCGCCACAGAAGAGAACGCGCAATGTCATCAGTTCTGCGCGTTGGAGTTTCCAAGACGGCACTCGCTCGGCGACGCCTTTCGGCGCGAGTGGAGTTGCGGTCTGTTGTACGCCTTTCCGCCTATACCACTTCTGCCCAGAGTGCTGAAGAAGATCAGGCGCGACCGGGCCCAAGTTATCCTTGTGGCTCCGGACTGGGCTCGAAGATACTGGTATCCCGAGCTACTCAGCATGTCAGTCGGTCCCTCGATCCGCCTGCCCCTTCAGGAGGACCTTCTGTCGCAGCAGCAGGGGACGGTCCTCCACCCGAACCTGTCCAGCCTCCACCTCCATGCGTGGAGATTGAGCGGCGACAGTTGAGGCCATTCGACTTGCCTCCTGAAGTCTGTGATGTGATTCTGGCAGCCAGGCGTCCCTCCACAAAGTCGGTATACGCCTGCCGGTGGAACAGATTTGTGGCATGGTGCACAGCAAAGGCTGTGGATCCCCTTTCTGCCCCTCTTTCCGAGGTTCTCCTCTTCCTTCTTTCTCTTGCCCAGCAGGGCTCTGCTCTGGGCACTATCAAGGGCTACCTTTCTGCCCTTTCCGCCTTCTTAAGGCTACCTGATCAGCCATCTTTATTCAAGTCCCCTATTGTACTGAGATTCTTGAAAGGCATCACGCACATGTATCCACCTGTTCCGTTCGTGATGCCTCAGTGGGACTTGAACCTGGTTCTGACATTCTTGATGTGTGCTCCCTTTGAGCCGCTTCATTCCTGTCCTCTCCGTCTTCTCACTCTAAAGACGGCCTTCCTGGTTGCCATCACCTCTGCCAGGAGAGTGAGTGAGCTCCAGGCTCTTTCTGTCAAACCTCCTTTCATGTCCGTCCATCCTGACAAGGTGGTTCTTAGGACTAGGCCTTCTTTCCTGCCCAAAGTAGTTTCTGCTTTTCACATCGGGCAGTCCATCACCTTACCCTCCTTCTTCCCGCCTCCGCATCCTTCAAAAGATGAAGAGCGGCTCCATCGTCTGGACCCAAAACGTGCGCTTTCATTTTATATGGATCGTACACGCCAGTTCCGGGTGGATGACTAACTGTTTGTTGGCTACGTGGGTGAGAAGAAGGGAAGGGCGGTACAGAAACGAACCATCTCTCGGTGGGTCGTCCTGTGCATCAAAGCATGCTACTCTTTGGCTCGGAAGGAGCCTCCTGTTGGGCTGAGGGCCCATTCCACTCGGGCCACGGCGGCTACTACTGCCCTGGGCCGGGGAGTCCCTTTGCAGGACATTTGCCAGGCGGCTACGTGGGCCTCGCTGCACACCTTTGCGAGGCACTACTGCCTGGACAGTCAAGTCCGGAGGGATGGCTTCTTTGGCCGTTCGGTCCTCCAGGACTTTCTGGTGTAGGTTTGTATTGGTTCGCAGACCCACCACCGGGGTTGGTATTGCTGGGGTATCTATTCTAAGGTAAGGAATCTAATACTAACCTGTTTCTTTCAGATGAACAAGTTACTTACCTTCAGTAACGATATATCTGTAAGAAACAGTAGTTAGTATTAGATTCCTTACCGCCCCACCCATCCTCCCCGTTCTGCGAACTGATACCTAGGGTTAAGGACATCCCTTTCAGGGCCCTAGTTTCAAATGGCACCAGTGTTAGTTCTCACATGGCTCTGCGTGTTCTGGCGCGGAAAAGCTGTGTGCAAAGAACTGACGTCAGCGCGCGGAGGCGGCGTCTATATACTCCAGCGACGTCATCACGGCGCACGACGCCGACGACGGACGCGGAGCCGCAGGGGACGCCTGCAGACGACGCCTACCGATGCGCAGGGGTACTGCTACGCAAAAGTTTCCGGATCCAGACTGACGCCTGGGGATATTCTAAGGTAAGGAGTCTAATACTAACTACTGTTTCTTACAGATATATCGTTACCGAAGGTAAGTAACTTGTTCGACGTGTCCAGGGATGGCCAACGCGACAGTGATTTTTTGCTCAAGACCCTGGCAGAGGCGCACCCGCTGATGCTTACTTCGTGGACCACAATGCTTTGGGGCAACACGCTGATAGGACAAGCAGTGTGCGGCCAATTGGACTTTCTTTTATATTCAAGCTCCCTTGAGCTGGTGGGGCTGATGAGCCCGGGTTACGCACCTGCGTGCCACGAGTGGTACCGGACCTGAGGATATGTTTTGGCAGCCTACGCAGCACCCCTACATACATGCCTATTCCCTGCTGACGAGAGGTAACAACCTCGAAACACGTGTCCAGGGATGGCCAACGCGACAGTGATTTTTTGCTCAAGACCCTGGCAGAGGCGCAACCACTGATGCTTACTTCATAGACCACAATGCTTTGGGGCAACACGCTGATAGGACAAGCAGTGTGCGACCAATTGGACTTTCTTTTATATTCAAGCTCCCTTGAGCTGGTGGGGCTGACGAGCCCAGGTTACGCACCTGCGTGCCACGAGTGGTACCGGACCTGAGGATACTTTTTGGCAGCCTACGCAGCACCCCTACATATATGCCTATTCCCTGCTGATGAGAGGTAACAACCTCGAAACACGTGTCCAGGGATGGCCAACGCAACAGTGATTTTTTGCTCAAGACCCTGGCAGAGGTGCACCCGCTGATGCTTACTTCATGGACCACAATGCTTTGGGGCAACACGCTGATAGGACAAGCAGTGTGCGACCAATTGGACTTTCTTTTATATTCAAGCTCCCTTGAGCTGGTGGGGCTGACGAGCCCGGGTTACACACCTGTGTGCCACGAGTGGTACCGGACCTGAGGATATTTTTTGGCAGCCTACGCAGCACCTCTACATATATGCCTATTCCCTGCTGACGAGAGGTAACAACCTCGAAACACGTGTCCAGGGATGGCCAACGCGACAGTGATTTTTTGCTCAAGACCCTGGCAGAGGCGCACCCGCTGATGCTTACTTCATAGACCACAATGCTTTGGGGCAAACCGCTGATAGGACAAGCAGTGTGGGACCAATTGGACTTTCTTTTATATTCAAGCTCCCTTGAGCTGGTGGGGCTGACGAGCCCGGGTTACGCACCTGCGTGCCACGCGTGGTACCGGACCTGAGGATATTTTTTGGCAGCCTACGCAGCACCCCTACATATATGCCTATTCCCTGCTGATGAGAGGTAACAACCTCGAAACACGTGTCCAGGGATGGCCAACGCGACAGTGATTTTTTGCTCAAGACCCTGGCAGAGGCGCACCCGCTGATGCTTACTTCATGGACCACACTGCTTTGGGGCAACACGCTGATAGGACAAGCAGTGTGCGACCAATTGGACTTTCTTTTATATTCAAGCTCCCTTGAGCTGGTGGGGCTGACGAGCCCGGGTTACGCACCTGCGTGCCACGAGTGGTGCCGGATCTGAGGATATTTTTTGGCATCCTACGCAGCACCCCTACATATATGCCTATTCCCTGCTCACGAGAGGTAACAACCTCGAAACACGTGTCCAGGGCTGGCCGACGCAACAGTGATTTTTTGCTCAAGACCCTGGCAGAGGCGCACCCGCTGATGCCTACTTCATGGACCACAATGCTTTGGGGCAACACGCTGATAGGACAAGCAGTGTGCGACCAATTGGACTTTCTTTTATATTCAAGTTCCCTTGAGCTGATGGGGCTGACGAGCCTGGGTTACGTACCTGCGTGCCACGAGTGGTACCGGACCAGAGGATATTTTTTGGCAGCCTACGCAGCACCCCTACATATATGCCTATTCCCTGCTGACGAGAGGTAACAACCTCGAAACACGTGTCCAGGGATGGCCAACGCGACAGTGATTTTTTGCTCAAGACCCTGGCACAGGCGCACCTGCTGATGCTTACTTCATGGACCACAATGCTTTGGGGCAACACGCTGATAGGACAAGCAGTGTGCGACCAATTGGACTTTCTTTTATATTCAAGCTCCCTTGAGCTGGTGGGGCTGACGAGCCCGGGTTACGCACCTGCGTGCCACGAGTGGTACCGGACCTGAGGATATTTTTTGGCAGCCTATGCAGCACCCCTACATATATGCCTATTCCCTGCTGACGAGAGGTAAAAACCTCGAAACACGTGTCCAGGGATGGCCAACGCAACAGTGATTTTTTGCTCAAGACCCTGGCAGAGGCGCACCCGCTGATGCTTACTTCATGGACCACAATGCTTTGGGGCAACACGCTGATAGGACAAGCAGTGTGCGACCAATTGGTCTTTCTTTTATATTCAAGCTCCCTTGAGCTGCTGGGGCTGACGACCCCGGGTTACGCACCTGCGTGCCAAGAGTGGTACCGGACCTGAGGATATTTTTTGGCAGCCTACGCAGCACCCCTACATATATGCCTATTCCCTTCTGACGAGAGGTAACAACCTCGAAACACGTGTCCAGGGATGGCCAACGCGACAGTGATTTTTGCTCAAGACCCTGGCAGAGGCGCACCCGCTGATGCTTACTTCATGGACCACAATGCTTTGGGGCAACACGCTGATAGGACAAGCAGTGTGCGACCAATTGGACTTTCTTTTATATTCAAGCTCCCTTGAGCTGGTGGGGCTGACGAGCCCGGGTTACGCACCTGCGTGCCACGAGTGGTACCGGACCTGAGGATATTTTTTGGCAGCCTACGCAGCACCCCTACATATATGCCTATTCCCTGCTGACGAGAGGTAACAACCTCGAAACACGTGTCCAGGGATGGCCAACGCGACAGTGATTTTTTGCTCAAGACCCTGGCAGAGGCGCACCCGCTGATGCTTACTTCATGGACCACAATGCTTTGGGGCAACACGCTGATAGGACAAGCAGTGTGCGACCAATTGGACTTTCTTTTATATTCAAGCTCCCTTGAGCTGGTGGGGCTGACGAGCCCGGGTTACGCACCTGCGTGCCACGAGTGGTACCGGACCTGAGGATATTTTTTGGCAGCCTACGCAGCACCCCTACATATATGCCTATTCCCTGCTGATGATAGGTAACAACCTCGAAACACGTGTCCTGGGATGGCCAACGCGACAGTGATTTTTTTGCTCAAGACCCTGGTAGAAGCGCACCCGCTGATGCTTACTTCATGGACCACAATGCTTTGGGGCAACACGCTGATAGGACAAGCAGTGTGCGACCAATTGGACTTTCTTTTATATTCAAGCTCCCTTGAGCTGGTGGGGCTGACGAGCCCGAGTTACGCACCTGCGTGCCACGAGTGGTACCGGACCTGAGGATATTTTTTGGCAGCCTACGCAGCACCCCTACATATATGCCTATTCCCTGCTGACGAGAGGTAACAACCTCGAAACACGTGTCCAGGGATGGCCAACGCGACAGTGATTTTTTGCTCAAGACCCTGGCAGAAGCGCACCCGCTGATGCTAACTTCATGGACCACAATGCTTTGGGGCAACACGCTGATAGGACAAGCAGTGTGCGACTAATTGGTCTTTCTTTTATATTCAAGCTCCCTTGAGCTGCTGGGGCTGACGACCCCGGGTTACGCACCTGCGTGCCACGAGTGGTACCGGACCTGAGGATATTTTTTGGCAGCCTACGCAGCACCCCTACATATATGCCCATTCCCTGCTGATGAGAGGTAACAACCTCGAAACACGTGTCCAGGGATGGCCAACGCGACAGTGATTTTTTGCTCAAGACCCTGGCAGAGGCGCACCCACTGATGCTTACGTCATGGACCACAATGCTTTGGGGCAACACGCTGATAGGACAAGCAGTGTGCGACCAATTGGACTTTCTTTTATATTCAAGCTCCCTTGAGCTGGTGGGGCTGACGAGCCCGGGTTACGCACCTGCGTGCCACGAGTGGTACCGGACCTGAGGATATTTTTTGGCAGCCTACGCAGCACCCCTACATATATGCCTATTCCCTGCTGACGAGAGGTAACAACCTCGAAACACGTGTCCAGGGATGGCCAACGCGACAGTGATTTTTTGCTCAAGACCCTGGCAGAGGCGCACCCGCTGATGCTTACTTCATGGACCACAATGCTTTGGGGCAACACACTGATAGGACAAGCAGTGTGCGACCAATTGGACTTTCTTTTATATTCAAGCTCCCTTGAGCTGGTGGGGCTGACGAGCCCGGGTTACGCACCTGCGTGCCACGAGTGGTACCGGACCTGAGGATATTTTTTGGCAACCTACGCAGCACCCCTACATATATGCCTATTCCCTGCTGACGAGAGGTAACAACCTCGAAACACGTGTCCAGGGATGGCCAACGCGACAGTGATTTTTTGCTCAAGACCCTGGCAGAGGCGAACCCGCTGATGCTTACTTCATGGACCACAATGCTTTGGGGCAACACGCTGATAGGACAAGCAGTGTGCGACCAATTGGACTTTCTTTTATATTCAAGCTCCCTTGAGCTGGTGGGGCTGACGAGCCCGGGTTACGCACCTGCGTGCCACGAGTGGTACCGGACCTGAGGATATTTTTTGGCAGCCTACGCAGCACCCCTACATATATGCCTATTCCCTGCTGACGAGAGGTAACAACCTCGAAACACGTGTCCAGGGATGGCCAACGCGACAGTGATTTTTTGCTCAAGACCCTGGCAGAGGCGCACCCGCTGATGCTTACTTCATGGACCACAATGCTTTGGGGCAACACGCTGATAGGACAAGCAGTGTGCGACCAATTGGACTTTCTTTTATATTCAAGCTCCTTTGAGCTGGTGGCGCTGACGAGCCAGGGTTACGCACCTGCGTGCCACGAGTGGTACCGGACCTGAGGATATTTTTTGGCAGCCTACGCAGCACCCCTACATATATGCCTATTCCCTGCTGACGATAGGTAACAACCTCGAAACACGTGTCCTGGGATGGCCAACGCGACAGTGATTTTTTTGCTCAAGACCCTGGTAGAGGCGCACCCGCTGATGCTTACTTCATGGACCACAATGCTTTGGGGCAACACGCTGATAGGACAAGCAGTGTGCGACCAATTAAACTTTCTTTTATATTCAAGCTCCCTTGAGCTGGTGGGGCTGACGAGCCCGAGTTACGCACCTGCGTGCCACGAGTGGTACCGGACCTGAGGATATTTTTTGGCAGCCTACGCAGCACCCCTACATATATGCCTATTCCCTGCTGATGAGAGGTAACAACCTCGAAACACGTGTCCAGGGATGGCCAACGCGACAGTGATTTTTTGCTCAAGACCCTGGCAGAGGCGCACCCGCTGATGCTTACTTCATGGACCACAATGCTTTGGGGCAACACGCTGATAGGACAAGCAGTGTGCGACCAATTGGACTTTCTTTTATATTCAAGCTCCTTTGAGCTGGTGGCGCTGACGAGCCAGGGTTACGCACCTGCGTGCCACGAGTGGTACCGGACCTGAGGATATTTTTTGGCAGCCTACGCAGCACCCCTACATATATGCCTATTCCCTGCTGACGATAGGTAACAACCTCGAAACACGTGTCCTGGGATGGCCAACGCGACAGTGATTTTTTTGCTCAAGACCCTGGTAGAGGCGCACCCGCTGATGCTTACTTCATGGACCACAATGCTTTGGGGCAACACGCTGATAGGACAAGCAGTGTGCGACCAATTGGACTTTCTTTTATATTCAAGCTCCCTTGAGCTGGTGGGGCTGACGAGCCCGGGTTACGCACCTGCGTGCCACGAGTGGTACCGGACCTGAGGATATTTTTTGGCAGCCTACGCAGCACCCCTACATATATGCCTATTCCCTGCTGATGAGAGGTAACAACCTCGAAACACGTGTCCAGGGATGGCCAACGCGACAGTGATTTTTTGCTCAAGACCCTGGCAGAGGCGCACCCGCTGATGCTTACTTCATGGACCACAATGCTTTGGGGCAACACGCTGATAGGACAAGCAGTGTGCGACCAATTGGACTTTCTTTTATATTCAAGCTACCTTAAGCTGGTGGGGCTGACGAGCCCGGGTTACGCACCTGCGTGCCACGAGTGGTACCGGACCTGAGGATATTTTTGGCAGCCTACACAGCACCCCTACATAGATGCCTATTCCCTGCTGACGAGAGGTAACAACCTCGAAACACGTGTCCAGGGATGGCCAACGCGACAGTGATTTTTTGCTCAAGACCCTGGCAGAGGCGCACCCGCTGATGCTTACTTCATGGACCACAATGCTTTGGGGCAACACGCTGATAGGACAAGCAGTGTGCGACCAATTGGACTTTCTTTTATATTCAAGCTCCCTTGAGCTGGTGGGGCTGACGAGCCCGGGTTACGCACCTGTGTGCCACGAGTGGTACCGGACCTGAGGATATTTTTTGGCAGCCTACGCAGCACCCCTACATATATGCCTATTGCCTGCTGACGAGAGGTAACAACCTCGAAACACGTGTCCAGGGATGGCCAACGCAACAGTGATTTTTTGCTCAAGACCCTGGCAGAGGCGCACCCGCTGATGCTTACTTCATGGACCACAATGCTTTGGGGCAACACGCTGATAGGACAAGCAGTGTGCGACCAATTGGACTTTCTTTTATATTCAAGCTCCCTTGAGCTGGTGGGGCTGACGAGCCCGAGTTACGCACCTGCGTGCCACGAGTGGTACCGGACTTGAGGATATTTTTTGGCAGCCTACGCAGCACCCCTACATATATGCCTATTTCCTGCTGACGAGAGGTAACAACCTCGAAACACGTGTCCAGGGATGGCCAACGCGACAGTGATTTTTTGCTCAAGACCCTGGCAGAGGCGCACCCGCTGATGCTCACTTCATGGACCACAATGCTTTGGGGCAACACGCTGATAGGACAAGCAGTGTGCGACCAATTGGTCTTTCTTTTATATTCAAGCTCCCTTGAGCTGCTGGGGCTGACGACCCGGGTTACGCACCTGCGTGCCACGAGTGGTAACGGACCTGAGGATATTTTTTGGCAGCCTACGCAGCACCCCTACATATATGCCTATTCCCTGCTGACGAGAGGTAACAACCTCGAAACACGTGTTTCGGATGGCCAACGCGACAGTGATTTTTTGCTCAAGACCCTGGCAGAGGCGCACCCGCTGATGCTTACTTCATGGACCACAATGCTTTGGGGCAACACGCTGATAGGACGAGCAGTGTGCGACGAATTGGACTTTCTTTTATATTCAAGCTCCCTTGAGCTGGTGGGGCTGACGAGCCCGGGTTACGCACCTGCGTGCCACGAGTGGTACCGGACCTGAGGATATTTTTTGGCAGCCTACGCAGCAGCCCTACATATATGCCTATTCCCTGCTGACGAGAGGTAACAACCTCGAAACACGTGTCCAGGGATGGCCAACGTGACAGTGATTTTTTGCTCAAGACCCTGGCAGAGGCGCACCCGCTGATGCTTACTTCATGGACCACAATGCTTTGGGGCAACACGCTGATAGGACAAGCAGTGTGCGACCAATTGGACTTTCTTTTATATTCAAGCTCCCTTGAGCTGGTGGGGCTGACGAGCCCGGGTTACGCACCTGCGTGCCACGAGTGGTACCGGACCTGAGGATATTTTTTGGCAGCCTACGCAGCACCCCTACATATATGCCTATTCCCTGCTGACGATAGGTAACAACCTCGAAACACGTGTCCTGGGATGGCCAACGCGACAGGGATTTTTTTGCTCAAGACCCTGGTAGAGGCGCACCCGCTAATGCTTACTTCATGGACCACAATGCTTTGGGGCAACACGCTGATAGGACAAGCAGTGTGCGACCAATTGGACTTTCTTTTATATTCAAGCTCCCTTGAGCTGGTGGGGCTGACGAGCCCGAGTTACGCACCTGCGTGCCACGAGTGGTACCGGACCTGAGGATATTTTTTGGCAGCCTACGCAGCACCCCTACATATATGCCTATTCCCTGCTGACGAGAGGTAACAATCTCGAAACACGTGTCCAGGGATGGCCAACGCGACAGTGATTTTTTGCTCAAGACCCTGGCAGAGGCGCACCCGCTGATGCTTACTTCATGGACCACAATGCTTTGGGGCAACACGCTGATAGGACAAGCAGTGTGCGACCAATTGGACTTTCTTTTATATTCAAGCTCCCTTCAGCTGGTGGGGCTGACGAGCCCGGGTTACGCACCTGCGTGCCACGAGTGGTACCGGACTTGAGGATATTTTTTGGCAGCCTACGCAGCACCCCTACATATATGCCTATTCCCTGCTGACGAGAGGTAACAACCTCGAAACACGTGTCCAGGGATGGCTAAAGCGACAGTGATTTTTTGCTCAAGACCCTGGCAGAGGCGCACCCGCTGATGCTTACTTCATGGACCACAATGCTTTGGGGCAACACGCTGATAGGACAAGCAGTGTGCGACCAATTGGACTAACTAGTCGGAGGAAGTGAGGCTCCTTTATGCCCTAAGAGCATTATTTCGGTCTTCGTGCCATTTAGCTTCAAAGCCGATTTGCACATCCAAGTATAGACTTTGGACAAGCAGGAGTGCAGCGTGTCTGGACTTTTAGCAAACTGGGATAAGGCGACCACCAGCTGAGTATCATCAGCGTAGCTCACGATTTTGATACCAAATGGGGCAACCACATCCTCCAAGGGGGCCATATACACATTAAACAATGTGGGGCTTAGGGATGAGCCTTGTGGCACACCACAGTGGAGGGGGATTGACGCTGATCGTGCGCTGCCTTCCCATACTTGGTAAGTCCTGTCACTAAGAAATGACTTAAGCCATTTCAAAGCCATTCCTGTTACCCCTACATCTGACAGCCGTTGAATTAGCACTTGATGGTTAACAGTGTCGAAAGCCGCACTGAGATCCAGGAGGATCACTGCCACTGATCTATCATTTTAATATATTTATTTATTATTTAATCTATCATTCACCTGGCACTGCTCTGCACTTTATTACTGCCTTAACAAACATTGCACCTGCCTACGTCCTTATGGCACTCAGCAGGCCAATTCTTTTAAAATTCTTCTCAGGTGCACTCAGCATTCCCGGTGTCCATCGGGTGGTCTGAACATTTGCTGCTTCCTTTTCAAATACAGCTAAGTCTTGTCGTCCCTACTGTTCCTAGAGCTCAATTAGGTCACAGGACAGAAATGGTCTTCCATCACACCTCTTGCCTTTAGAACGGACTTAAATGCTAGCCTTCCATCATTGCCCAACTGTCCTCAGACAGGAAATGGGCAAGTGGAGGCCTGGATTCAGATGACCATGGATAATATAGCAGCATCCCAAAATCGAGCGATTCTACCTCCATGAAACCATCAGCAAAGTGGTTCTCTGATAATCTCTTACGGTTAAAAAAATTATTGTGAGCACCTAGAACACCTATGGCGGAGGAAGTACAACTTACTTGACAAAAGTAATTAACTGAAAGCTCAGAATATAATACTACAAAGCTATAAAAAACACATATACTCAATTATTTTCTCAAAAGATTGAGAGGGTAGACATTCTTCAAGGGAGATCTTTGGGATGATAAAGTCCCTAACATCTCTAGAGTGGGTCTCTTCAGCTATTATCCGCTGTGTAGGAAAGCACAATGTAATTGCACAACTCTTTCCAGAAACAAATTGCAAAAATCTGTGCTGCCTTCCTATGCAAAGCCACAGACCATCAGGTCCCAATCTCATGGCCAGATCCTCCCCCCTGTTATGAGACTTTTTTGAGTATATTCAACCTATCTATCAAAGAGAGACGTGCTTTGGTTACCAAAGTAAAATCGGGTTCTACATCTGACCTTCCTTCACCTGCCATATTAGAACGGGGAATGAAAGTGTTTCTTCCGCCGCTTAACTTGTCTTTTACCATCGGGCAGGTTCCCTCTTAATAGAAACATGCAATCTTGGTTCTACCTCTGAATAAATCCACTCTGGATGAATCTAAACCAGAGAACTTTAGACCGATCTCCCTATTACCCTTTTCCACTAAATTATCAGAAAAACCTGTCAACCAACAGATGATGAAGAATAGTGAGGTAAACGGCCCGTTACATGAAAGCCAGTATGGATTCAGACCCACTTTTAGTATTGAATCAGTACTATATATATATATATATATATATATACATATATATAATATTTTTTTTCAACCAAACACTACTTTTTAGATGTCTTAACTTGATAACAGGCAATGCTACTTCTTATCTCATTTTAAATCAAAACTACAATGTCACTTTAACCTTTGTTTTTTCAGTTAGTATAGATAATACATATATATATATATATATATATATATATATATATATATATTCACTGAAAAAACCATAGGTTATAGACCATATATAGTTAGGAATTAGCATTTACAAAACCTTGAAAATTCACTGAAAAAAACATAGGTTATAGACCATATATAGGTAGGAATTAGCATTTACAAAACCTTATTTTACTCACACAAAACCATTGAAATTCCATATATAGTTAGTTGCACTAACTATATATCGCGCACCCGCAATCCACTGCTGATGATGTCACATATTACATCATTCATGACATGGTCAGTGACATCACTGATGACATCACTGATGACATCTCAAAGGACATCACTGATGACATCACTGATGACATCTCATTTGACATTACTGATCACATCACTGATGACATAATTCATGTGATGATACGATGAACCTCTTCGGACTCTAATATAACCTTAGATACACTCAGTGTAAACAGACACTCACAGACTGTCACACATCCATGGAGTTACTCACACACCTAGTCAGTCTTGCAGAGAATCAATCACACCTCCATTTCCTTAACTATATACTTATACACACCTTACTTATTGAAACATATACTAACACATATTTACTCTGTTATACAATCCCTGATACAAGTTCACAATGATCCATACAGCCACTCACACATTCACTGGCTCTTATGCACAGTTATTTATATATGTCAACTCTCACATGTACTGTGTTTTACATATGTACTTACTTTGACATGTAGCGCTGAGATATCCATTCACTCACCAATACACTCATGCACACAGTCAACCGCCCATACAGCTGTTTCCACATGCACTTTTGAACCCATACATCTAGTGAATCAACTGCTCACACATCTATGCACAGAGTCATACACCTACCAGACACCCACACACACACTCGGTCTCCCATACAAATAATTGGCCAACCAATCAATAACCCATATAGTTAGTCATATAGCTAATGATCAACACATGCATCAGATTACAGAACAGCAGACACAATGATGCACAATTTAAAACAGTTTAGTCACTAACCCATGCACTCAGTGAGACACATTTAATCACTCACTTATACGTCATTCATGCACCTACTAAATCCTTCATCCAGACACTTATACATCCACTCATTCTTCAATATGTAAGACAAATTTTAACTTTACAGAAACATACAGTCACTGGATGTTGTCATCAGTGATGTCATCAGTGATGTCCTTTGAGATGTCATCAGTGATGTCACTGACCATGTCATGAATGATGTAATATGTGACATAATCAGCAGTGGATTGCGAGTGCGCGATATATAGTTAGTGCAACTAACTATATATGGAATTTCAATGGTTTTGTGTGAGTAAAATAAGGTTTTGTAAATGCTAATTCCTAACTATATATGGTCTATAACCTATGGTTTTTTCAGTGAATTTTCAAGGTTTTGTAAATGCTAATTCCTAACTATATATGGTCTATAACCTATGGTTTTTTCAGTGAATTTCATAGGTTTTTTAATAGCAAATCTTTATATTTTTTTAAAAATAATAAATTTTAAAGCGAATTTTATATTGTATAATTATGTCATTTTTTAAAAATTCTTTTCGGTGCGCTCCTGGGGCGCGGACCGGTGAACGCACAGGTAACCGCAATCTTGCGGCGCGCCTCGGGGCGCGTACTGATGAGCGTCCCGATAGCGCTATTGCCACGAACGAAAACAACATCGTGACGTTTTGCGTAGCCGCCACGCCTTGCGTCATGAGACACGTATCGCGTAGCCGCGAGATGCGTCTTATGACGCTCCGCGTTAGCGCACCCGGAAGCGCATACGATCGCGCAACGTAAACGCCCCGATGCGCTTATGAAACACGCCCCTGGACGCGCCCCGAGTCGCGTAGCGTAAGCGCGTCAAACCATGTGACTTCAAAATAACACTTTTCATTGGTTCAGAACTTTTTTGTTTCCAAATTGTGTGAAACCCACCCATTTCTCTCACTATTGCTTTGTACTTGGAGAGAGCAAGAGCTGTTCTGTGTACTATCTTCATCTCCTACTTTCCTGATCTACAACAATGGCTGCAAGAGAGTCATCCAGCAGTGATTCCGAGGCATTTTTAGAGGAGGACCCTCCTAGGCAGAAGAAAAAAACCCATTTCATCTGGAAATTTTATGACATCCCTGAAGAACAAAAAAAAGTCAACGCTCCAAAAGTAACCTGCAAAATATGTGGTAGTACTTTATCCAGAGGCAATCCTCTGAAAAAATATAGTTTTGGAAATGCCAATTTAATCAGGCATGTCAAAAGAAGACACCCAAACAACTTTGCGAGGGAGAGTGTCAGAGAGCTGGCACGGAAATTACCCACAGATGGCGGCAGCACCTCCACTGGTGGAGCAACACCTTCGGGACCATCCCGTAGAAGAATGGTCCCTAACATACAGCCAGAGTTTGCAGGCATCAAATTTCTGTGCACGGAGTGTGACGAACTGCTCTGCTATGGGGAGCAGAGTGTTGAACTCATTGCCATAAAGAAACAGCAACACCGCTGCCCTGACAGTCCCTAAATTTTCACAATTTTTTGCTCCTGTTGAGCAGTTTTGGAATCCCTGTTTTTTGTTTTTCCCTTGACAAAAATCCCAAAAAATTATAAAATTGTTTTAAAAAGTCTAAAAAATATATAAAACAACAAAATCAAAAAAAAAAGTTCTTTTCAGAACTACCTCAAATTTATAAAAAAAATGCTATTTTTTTTGTGAAAAAAAATCTGTCATTTTTTATCTCCATGTTACGCTCCCCAGTAAGCTCCCCGGTACGCGTACCGGGTGCGCCCCCCGCGAAAATCGATTTTTAAAAAAAAATTTTTTTTACCCGCGGGACCCTTTTATGGCCCCCACATCAAAACTAGGGGGTCAGGTGGGTGTACCCTGCCCCCTTTTTCTCATTTCCCCCTTTGATTTTTGCCACCTCTTGTGTCTCAATCCTACCGAGACACAAGATGGCGGCCGCTGCGGACTGTCTCGAATGTTTACAGACACCCGAGAACCAATCAGCTTGCCGTCCGTAAGTCGCGTGGCGCGCCCTAAGCGCTCCCCGGTACGCGTACCGGGGCACGGCTCTAGATATATATCTTTTTTTAAACTTAATTTACTCAAAATTCACAGGAGCACATATATTGAGACCTAGCAAAGGCACATCGGGCTAAGAGTCCCTACAATTTTGCCAATTTTCGTGCAAATCCATTCAGCCGTTCGGGCTAAAAGTGAGGCCAACCGCCCTATGGAAATTAACATGGGAAAAACGCGTTTTGGGACCCCCCTTTTTTCTCGGGCCCCCCCTTGACGAACCCCCCCCAAATTTTCAGGGGCTGCTCAGCCCGATGTGCCTTTGCTAGGTCTCAATATATGTGCTCCTGTGAATTTTAAGTAAATTAAGTTTAAAAAAAGATATATATCTAGAGCCGTGCCCCGGTACGCGTACCGGGGAGCGCTTAGGGCGCGCCACGCGACTTACGGACGGCAAGCTGATTGGTTCTCGGGTGTCTGTAAACATTCGAAACAGTCCGCAGCGGCCGCCATCTTGTGTCTCGGTAGGATTGAGACACAAGAGGTGGCAAAAATCAAAGGGGGAAATGAGAAAAAGGGGGCAGGGTACACCCCCCTGACCCCCTAGTTTTGATGTGGGGGCCATAAAAGGGTCCCGCGGGTAAAAAAAAAAAATTCTATTTTCGCGGGGGGCGCACCCGGTACGCGTACCGGGGAGCTTACTGGGGAGCGTACCATGGAGATAAAAAATGACAGATTTTTTTTCACCAAAAAAATAGCATTTTTTTATAAATTTGAGGTAGTTCTGAAAAGAACTTTTTATTTTTATTTTGTTGTTTTATATTTTTTTTAGACTTTTTAAAACAATTTTATAATTTTTTGGGATTTTTGTCAAGGGAAAAACAAAAAACAGGGATTCCAAAACTGCTCAACAGGAACAAAAAAATGTGAAAATTTAGGGACTGTCAGGGCAGCGGTGTTGCTGTTTCTTTATGGCAATGAGTTCAACACTCTGCTCCCCATAGCAGAGCAGTTCGTCACACTCCGTGCACAGAAATTTGATGCCTGCAAACTCTGGCTGTATGTTAGGGACCATTCTTCTACGGGATGGTCCCGAAGGTGTTGCTCCACCAGTGGAGGTGCTGCCGCCATCTGTGGGTAATTTCCGTGCCAGCTCTCTGACACTCTCCCTCGCAAAGTTGTTTGGGTGTCTTCTTTTGACATGCCTGATTAAATTGGCATTTCCAAAACTATATTTTTTCAGAGGATTGCCTCTGGATAAAGTACTACCACATATTTTGCAGGTTACTTTTGGAGCGTTGACTTTTTTTTGTCCTTCAGGGATGTCATAAAATTTCCAGATGAAATGGGTTTTTTTCTTCTGCCTAGGAGGGTCCTCCTCTAAAAATGCCTCGGAATCACTGCTGGATGACTCTCTTGCAGCCATTGTTGTAGATCAGGAAAGTAGGAGATGAAGATAGTACACAGAACAGCTCTTGCTCTCTCCAAGTACAAAGCAATAGTGAGAGAAATGGGTGGGTTTCACACAATTTGGAAACAAAAAAGTTCTGAACCAATGAAAAGTGTTATTTTGAAGTCACATGGTTTGACGCGCTTACGCTACGCGACTCGGGCGCGTCCAGTGGCGTGTTTCATAAGCGCATCGGGGCGTTTATGTTGCGCGATCGTATGCGCTTCCGGGTGCGCTAACGCGGAGCGTCATAAGACGCATCTCGCGGCTACGCGATACGTGTCTTATGACGCAAGGCGTGGCGGCTACGCAAAACGTCACAATGTTGTTTTCGTTCGCGGCAATAGCGCTATCGGGACGCTCATCAGTACGCGCCCCGAGGCGCGCCGCAAGATTGCGGTTACCCGTGCGTTCACCGGTCCGCGCCCCAGGAGCGCACCTAAAAGAATTTTTTTTAAAATGACATAATTATACAATATAAAATTCGCTTTAAAATGTATTATTTTTTTAAAAATATAAAGATTTGCTATTAAAAAACCTATGAAATTCACTGAAAAAACCATAGGTTATAGACCATATATAGTTAGGAATTAGCATTTACAAAACCTTGAAAATTCACTGAAAAAACCATAGGTTATAGACCATATATAGTTAGGAATTAGCATTTACAAAACCTTATTTTACTCACACAAAACCATTGAAATTCCATATACAGTTAGTTGCACTAACTATATATCGCGCACCCGCAATCCACTGCTGATGATGTCACATATTACATCATTCATGACATGGTCAGTGACATCACTGATGACATCTCAAAGGACATCACTGATGACATCACTGATGACAACATCCAGTGACTGTATGTTTCTGTAAAGTTAAAATTTGTCTTACATATTGAAGAATGAGTGGATGTATAAGTGTCTGGATGAAGGATTTAGTAGGTGCATGAATGACGTATAAGTGAGTGATTAAATGTGTCTCACTGAGTGCATGGGTTAGTGACTAAACTGTTTTAAATTGTGCATCATTGTGTCTGCTGTTCTGTAATCTGATGCATGTGTTGATCATTAGCTATATGACTAACTATATGGGTTATTGATTGGTTGGCCAATTATTTGTATCGGAGACTGAGTGTGTGTGTGGGTGTCTGGGAGGTGTATGACTCTGTGCATAGATGTGTGAGCAGTTGATTCACTAGATGTATGGGTTCAAAAGTGCATGTGGAAACAGCTGTATGGGCGGTTGACTGTGTGCATGAGTGTATTGGTGAGTGAATGGATATCTCAGTGCTACATGTCAAAGTAAGTACATATGTAAAACACAGTACATGTGAGAGTTGACATATATAAATAACTGTGCATAAGAGCCAGTGAATGTGTGAGTGGCTGTATGGATCATTGTGAACTTGTATCAGGGATTGTATAACAGAGTAAATATGTGTTAGTATATGTTTCAATAAGTAAGGTGTGTATAAGTATATAGTTGAGGAAATGGAGGTGTGATTGATTCTCTGCAAGACTGACTAGGTGTGTGAGTAACTCCATGGATGTGTGACAGTCTGTGAGTGTCTGTTTACACTGAGTGTATCTAAGGTTATATTAGAGTCCGAAGAGGTTCATCGTATCATCACATGAATGATGTCATCAGTGATGTGATCAGTAATGTCAAATGAGATGTCATCAGTGATGTCATCAGTGATGTCCTTTGAGATGTCATCAGTGATGTCATCAGTGATGTCACTGACCATGTCATGAATGATGTAATATGTGACATCATCAGCAGTGGATTGCGGGTGCGCGATATATAGTTAGTGCAACTAACTATATATGGAATTTCAATGGTTTTGTGTGAGTAAAATAAGGTTTTGTAAATGCTAATTCCTAACTATATATGGTCTATAACCTATGGTTTTTTCAGTGAATTTTCAAGGTTTTGTAAATGCTAATTCCTAACTATATATGGTCTATAACCTATGGTTTTTTCAGTGAATATATATATATATATCCAGAAAAACTGTGTTCCGTAGCAAGCGCTCAGGCATTCAGTAAATACACTGACCACGCAGGAGTCCAACAAAGTAAGGTTTATTTCGTCATAAACCGAACGTGACGCGTTTCGCGCTCCATAGAGCGCTTGATCACACTCACACTCGTGTCACGTTCGGTTTATGACGAAATAAACCTTACTTTGTTGGACTCCTGCGTGGTCAGTGTATTTACTGGATGCCTGAGCGCTTGCTAAGGAACGCCGTTTTTCTGGATATTCGTGCCGGTGGCTCCGCCGGGAACAAGCCACCCCAGGGAAGGCGAGGGTCTGCCAGAAGGAGCAATTTGAAGTAATTATATATATATATATATATATATATATATATATATATATACATACATATACATATATACACACACACGTTCCTAGCTTGTGTAGCTGTAGACGTACATGCTCTGCATACTTCTGTCATCTAGTGTTGGGCCCAGATGTTTGCAAGTTGTTTTTCTTTGAATAAGCTTGAGTCACAAGATCTGTTGAGACATCTCCCTTGTCCCAGAAGGCATCGCCACAAATGCTTCACCATAAGATTGTTTTCTACTGCCATTGGACTCAGATGGTTGAGAAGCTGCTCCAGAGTCGAAGAGTCGAAAAAAGGGATATAGACAAGCCTTGACATCTTCTCTTCAACATCTGCAGCTCAGACGAAGAACAATCACTTACTGAGACTTCAACATTTTCCATTGCTTTGTATTGTGTCCACTAGATGGGATCTCATCACTGACTTGAACAGTTTCGTCAAAGATCTCAGAACAAGTTTTGAGAATGCACCAGAATGGAAATAACCCCTTTTGACTTCTGTTCACAGTGTAATGTACAGTGTGCCTTTACACTGAGCACAGAGTAATACCGTGAGCCCTGCCTTGTGTTTTGCTGTAAAAATAATCTACATCACTGACTAGACAGGCTGGTGCATTTCAAACCGCAGAGTGAGCGACTCTCGGAGACATATGACATATTGCCATCCAGGGCATCGCAATGTTGAAAAACCCCAGTTACACCCAGGAACAGCCAGTAGAAATGCTCAGTCGGCTGCCGGGCGTGTAAGGAAGTAGAGACAGCGACCCGCCCACTTCTCGAGCGAAACGAAACTTAACTTCACTTCTTTCACCGCAGCCGCAGCGGTGACATGGCTACAGCGAACCAGCTCCTGGGTCTGAAGGAGGAGGCCACCTGCTCCATATGCCTGGAATATTTCACTGACCCCGTGAATGTGGAGTGTGGACATGTCTTCTGTCTGTCCTGTATCACTCGGTGCTGGGAGGGGCTGCAGACAGACTTCCCCTGCCCTCAGTGCAGAGAAACATCTCCGAGCAAAATCTTCCGGCCCGTCCGGCAGCTGGCAAATGTGGTGGAAATCGCCAAACATCTTCACACCCCCAGTGCGACGCCCCAGGGAGAGAACTTGTGTAGAGAACACGAAGAGAAACTGAAACTGTTTTGTGAAGATGACCAGGAGCCCATATGTGTGATCTGTCGAGAGTCCAAAGAGCACAAGACTCACTCGGTGCTCCCCATTCCAGAGGCTGCCCAGGAGTACAAGAAAATCTTTCAAAGCCACATGGAAGGTCTGGAAATGGAGTTGGAATACCTGAAGACATGTGTAGCTGAAGAAACTAGGATGATGTCTGAGCTGGAGGAGGAATTTAGAAACCAGACTGAGAAGATTGAGAACACTTTTGAGCTTCTGAAGCAGTTTCTGGAGAAGGAAAAGGAGCAACTTCTCTGCAAATTGCAAGAGGAGCACGAGGAGAATAGGAGTAAGATGAGTGGGAAACTGACTGAGCTGGAGCAGCAGCAATCCACTCACATTGACCTGATCACAGAGATAGTAGGGAAGTGTCAGCAGTCAGATATGCTGCTACTTCAGAATGTGCAGAGCATCTTGAGCAGGTGTAACAACCTGAAGGCTCAGAAACCTCAGGAAGATGGTGTTGTGGAGCAGACTCTGAAGTGCATCGGACAACATGCATCCCTGCAGGAGAAGCTGTTGGAATTAAAAGCAACATTTCCTGCGGAACTAGAGTGGGGATATATCAAAGCAAGTGCATGTTCAGTGACTCTGGATGCTGACACTGCTCATCGAAAACTTGTTGTGTCTGAGGATGGGAAAAGTATAAAGCATGGAAACAGAAATCAGTATCTGCCCGACACGCCACAGAGATTCGATCCTGCCCTGGTTGTCCTGGGGGCAGAGAGACTGAGCTCCGGGAGGCATTACTGGGAGGTGGAGGTGGGGGACAAGACGCGCTGGACTCTGGGGGTGTGTGACGAGGCTGTGAGCAGGAAGGGGAAGATCACACTAACACCGAGGAATGGATCCTGGACAGTGTGGCTCAAAGATGGTAAATATCAAGCAAACACCTTCAGCTCCACCCTCTTGACCCCCAGTGTTGTCCCCAAGACTGTTGGCCTTTTCCTAGACTATGAGGCTGGCAGGCTTTCAGTGTATAACGTAGATGACAGATCCCTGCTCTTCACCTTCTCCGGGGCCTCCTTCCCCCACACTTTGCGGCCCTACTTCAACCCTCATTCCAAATATGGAGGGAGAAATGCTTGTCCATTGCGGATCCTGTCGGGCTCTAGTTTGGAATTAAAAGATGAGACCATTGGGTGCTCTTGAAGAAGGAGCAGTGTCTAATGTGTATTTTTCTGTTAGAGTAATTTTGCTTCCTCTCCCTTTCAAATATGCCTATTTTTATATTTTTTTTAGCAGTGAAGGAAGGTCATGGTTTTCTTTTTTGATACTGTTGCATTGTGAATTATGTCAGTCCTTTCTCTTTTGTTTTATGTTTCAATGTTCTCGTTTCTCAAAGTGCATCTGGAACTCTGCTAAAAGGGATGAGGGCCAAGGAATCAGATGAACCTTTATCATGGAGAAATACTAATTGATAAAAACATTTCAAGTCTAACCATCGACATATACAGATGGATTTGATTATTTATGCAGGTCAAACGGGCACCTCTCATTGATTTCTTGCCCTGGAGACGAATCAAAAACCCATACTCCAGTATGAGTGTGCTTCTTTCACTGTGCTCATGCCTAAAAAATTAAGAATGGCTTTAACGCTTTCCAATAGCTTGATTCTGGTGTACTTACAAGATAACATGTTCTACAGTTTAGCATCTACAGCTCTGAGGGTTTAGCACTGCACTGTACTAGGACAAGAAAAAGAAAGTGGTTCTCCAAAATTCCTGATTGGGTAAGAATTTTCTTCTGGAAATTATTGGCCAGTTTCAAAGCCTTTTTGACATACATACATTTTTGTCAAAAACATTGAAGTGGGCTCTTTATTTGATGGCTAGCCAGTGCCGGCTCCTGCAGGGTTAAGTCAAGTGAAGGCACACTGGCCCTGTGAAGTGCATGCATTGAAAATGTTCACCCACTGTTCCTCACTCAAATAAACAACCATAATATTAGGGATTACAAGCAGAAATGTCAAGCTTCCCCAAAATACTGAAGAAGTTAAGAATAAGAGGAGTATGATGCTGCTTTAATCACAACCCTAACAGAGAGGACCTGGTCCAGAATTTTGCCGACTTCATCTTTGGTGTAGGGGCGCGCATGCTAATCAGCCACAGAGCATTGTCCTAGCTGACTTTCAAAATGTGAACAATCAGTAGCACAGTTTTGCTTCCATTGAGATTGAGAAACATGTAACAAATTCATTGCTGGATAGTAACAAGGCAATACCTCTGAATTGACAGTTTTCTCCTGTCTATTGAGGTGAACGACTGGATGAATGTCATCCGCATACAATAAATGTCTTCAGCTAAAATGTCTAATCATTTTTGACAGAGCGTACACACACACATTAGACAGCATCAACCAGGCTTTGAGCCAGTTGGGCATGATCTGCCATATGAATTGCAGCACAGAGGTCCAATAGGAAGACTTCCATTGCTATCTTATATACAAGATGGCACTTACCTCATCTGGAACAGTTACTAGTTTTGTTTCTGCCCCCACTTAGACCAAAAACCCACCTGCTTGACACATCCCATATTCTCCTGGTCATGAACACTGCTAGATCTGAAGGAGCAGTGGTTGACCTCTGTTATGAAGTTGATGACCTCTAGGAGCCACAACCATGGCCAAGGATCCTAGGTTTTGACTAGGCAGGTATCTTGTGGTGATCCTTGTTTAGAGTTCATGATAGGAACCTCTTTGTCTTCCTCATTTTGAAAGACAGTCTGGAATCTATAGGCTGGCTATAGAGTGACATCTCTGGGGTTATACACAACTTTAATTCCATAGTGAAGGTGAGTGAGGACATTTACAATTGGATTCAGTTGTATAAAGAATTGTTTTTATTCATTTCTACATCTTTGATGTGGAGATGAGTAATTGATTAATGTTTTGCATCCATACAAAAGCTTAGCAGAGTGAGATTTCTTTGAAATTCTTATAGTAATATATTGTTCCTTGAAAGACTTGAAACACTTAATGAGTTTAAAGACTTTTCATTTTGATTAAGAATCTTGGAATACTTGATGCCAAAGTTTGCTTAATCTTTTCTTATAATTAAAGATCTATGTATTGAAATGTTGTGTTATAACAAGGAAAATAAACGTCTGAATGTTGGTGATACTGTGTTATCTAGCAATGTATGCCATTATTGGGGAATAAGTCAAATGAACTGATGGGATGTGTATTGTATAGGAGAGGGTTGAGTTTACCAATGTCTTGAGAGGTTTGGGTTCACCAATGTCTTGTTCAATTAGAATCCAGTTTGGTGTGCTCTCATTTAGGATCAACCATATCATTTGTTACAGAAGCAATGGATTGACTACATTTTACAAAATATGAAAGGATGGGGTTTCCTATTGCACAAACCTTGTGCGCAGGATGCCACAGGAGTGATGTCGTTTCTGTCTCCCACCACCTCATCATTGACCACATAAACAGAGATATGAGCGCAAGTGGTTGAAATGGGGAAAGGGAAATGGGATAACAGAAAAAAACGGACACAGAACTTCACCACTGTGCTCAACACTTCCTCTGGTTAATGAGGACTGCCAGATATAGGGGATCTATACAAGACAAAGAGATAGTCTATGTAATTTGCCATCTAGAGGGTTAACTGTGATTGTGAAGTGCTATACATATGCATTGTCTCTGAATAACAAACTCTCTGTACTAAAAATATGAAACTTAGAATTCCTCAAAATAAAACATGTGACAAATATGTATAAAAAAAAAGAAAGACCCAGTTACATTTCGAAGAACAGGAAGAGGCTGGACAATTCATCCAGCAAAAAGAGCCAGAGGCATTCTTTACTCCGATCCCAAATCAATGGTAGAAAATGTTGAAACAGCACAGCAGCAACATTCGCCAAATACCAAGTTGATGATCACGCTTTGATAGAACAATGGACTGTGATCATACTCCAACAGTTGTATGATTGAACCACACATGCCATTACCTAGCATGCCTTTACAACGCATCACTACAACGTATGCATCTTTACTACGCAACATTTGACCGTGCATATGCCTTTACCACAAAAATGTAAGTATTTTAGATGGAAGTATAAACCCATATATTTATGCTAGGTTTATACTTGTCTGTAAAATACTTATATTTTCGTTGTAAAAGCATGCATGATAAAGGAATATGCAAAATAATGTTTTACAGGTAAGTATAAACTCTATATATGAATATATATATATATATATATATATATATATATATATATATATATATATATATATATATGCCTTGTACCTACAACTGCCCTCTATTGTGACTGTCTGATGCCAGAAATCGTAGACCTCAGGCCATACACATATGAGCCCTTGCTCCCTTTCAACAAAGCCTTCACCTTAACAGGCATCTGGTCAAAGCCCTGTTCTTGCCCACCAGTTGGCCGGATTTCACAGACCAGTGCCTAGTGGTCATGATTTTTTCACTAAAGATTCTACTCAGAGAATCTGATTAGTCAAGGATCAACCACAAATCTGAGCCCCAATTAATTCCCCATGACTCCTCCAGATAAGACATCTAAGTGGATTGAGGCTTCTGCAAAACAAATTTTATCCTCGACCAGTCTATCATTGAGAATGGTAGATACAGTCTGGGTCAATATACGCGTTTCCTGTGGGACAGGATACGTGAGATATTGACAGCTGTTTCTAGTTCAAACAATTAAAGATGTGGCTAAATACTTGCTCAATTAGATACTACTGTTTTTCTGGCAAGGGTGGTTGGCACCAGAGTGGTGCTCCGCTACCATGAATAGAGGTGCTCCACAGGATTTTCTGGAGATGTACAGACCTCTCTCATGGATATGTCTTTCAATAGCTCAAGCCTGTTCGTTGAGAGTGCCAATTCTACCTTGGAACATTTCAAAGAAAGGAGGTCCACATCACGCTCCCTGGGTCTTTTGACACCTTCCAAACAGTTTCCTCATAAGTTTAGAAAGTTCCGAGGCTACTCTTAAAGGCAAAATATGTCTTCACAGACACTGCTGCAGTCACCCCAGTCCTTTTGAGGCTGGGTATTGTAGATGTGTTAGGCAATGTGTAGAACAACACGGGCACCAGTCTTCCCATTCTATTTCCCCTGTGATAGAAGCAGTCAGTTGTAGCTGGCTAGATTTTAAAATGGTGGGGAAATAATAACCGACAGGTGTTGTAGGTGATGCCAGCACTCCTGAAGGGAGATAGAAAGACCACCAAGCAGCACTGTCTCAGGAAGGTTTTAAAACTAGAAAGCAATCTGGTGAATTTAACAACATATTTCCCAAATAAACTAAATAAAAAGCTATAGGCCTAAAAGGCAATTCAGCAGAAGTACTCATTAAATGTGTTGATACTTCTGAGTTTGCCCCTGAAGCGTGATGTATTTGTAATAGTAATCAGTATAGGTATCAGTATCATAAAATACTGACATATTTGATTCTTTTGTATAGCAGTTCAAATCAGGTTTTGCTATCTCTTAGCAGTGTAAATAACATATGTTACAGATACCAAATTAAACTGCATGCGGATGAAAGATTTATTGCTGCTGTGTCTACCAATAATTTCGTAGGACCTATTCAGTGGAGAAGGTGACAGGTGCTCATCTAGCTAGACAATATATTTGCACCTCACCAATTGGTGCACATTTTACATTTCTCCATTGTAAGGTGTATGCTTTAGTGGCTTGCTTCCTTAATTATTTTCAATTAAATCAACATCAGCAATTTGCCTCTGTCCTCGAAAGGGATACGATTTTGGAGGCACCTGTAGTAACGTAGTCCACGCTGGTAGATGTTGATTAAGTAGGTTTATTGAAGTAGATCATAATGTAGAGTAGATCCAATACAGCAGCCCCACCAGGAGCAGCCTGCTAGCTGCTCAGCTCATCCACCAACTGTCACCACTCACACCAGTCACCCAAGCCTTCCACTCATGGCCCACACACCAACATTCCACACAGAACACTCACGCTGGCTGAGCAGCCAGGAACAAGAAAACAAAGAACATTATAACACAACATGAAGATACTACAGCACCGTTGCCGCAACTGCCTCAAGTTCAGACAGTGTAAAGTAGTTTCCCATGTGCATGCTCGATTGTAGAGGAGGTTGGAATAGAGTAAAGATTAAAGCAAGCTAATGCTTAACATATCTTGTGAGAGAAGCATTTCCTAGCAAGTATAAAGGAAAAATTCAATTCTGTTAAGGACAAGGGGCGAAGGTTATGCTTTTACTTGTTTACTAGAAACTCACAGCAGCAAAAAATGAACTACAACTCCCAAGAACACCAATAACATGTCATCAATCATGTGACCTATATAACCCAATCATAATGTCTTTCAAGGTATAGGAATGCATGACACTCTATTCTTGTCTTCTTTCTTTGTGCAAAAGCTTTCTGCTCTGCAACCTTTCTAGTAATTCCGCCGGATTGCATAATTTCTCCTCCATAACTAGAAGTATAAATGGCAAGATATTAAAGTCCTGTTTAAATCCCATCTTGCACTTGACATCACTCTTGAATATATTTCATTCCATTCAAAGTGCGTAAAATCTTTATAAACCAATATAACTTGCAACATATGTGTAGAATACTTAAACAAAATGTATATCTGAATATTGGAGTCCTTCAGGGAGGGTTACTCTTTTGAAGAATAAAGGGTGGGATAAGCTGTGTCCTTAATAGAATTGACATTTTCCTTTATGTTTCCTAGGACATTTTTCATTCTATGGCAGGAGCAGAGGCTCTGATTATGCTAGTTCAAAACTTTCTTGCCACAATGGACGCCAACTGGGTAGTCAGTTTAAAATAAAACCTTTTATAAACAGAATCAGATGACTAATCGGCAGTTCTTAATATGTCTCCCAGATGTGCTCCTAGTATGAAACCTTTGGAGAACATAACACCTCTGGTGGGGTGTGCTTCAAAAATCAAAGTATCAATACCTGCCTCTAGCATGGCCCAGCAAACCCACCTAGCCATGGTGGGTGATGTAACTGGTTTATGAGGCTTGGTAATCAAGACCAACAACTGAGATTCTCCTTTCAGTCTAAGAATTGCAGACACTTGTTCGAAGTCTCTCAAGCAATTCACCACACACAGTCTGGGTTTGTCCGGAAAAGCCGGTTAAAAAAATTAATCTGGTATTGAGTTTAGTTCTCAGAAAAATGATAAATAGCACATCTTCACAGGAAAAGGAGAGCTTGCTCAAATCCAGAGTCCTCCCATCTAAAACTCTCTTACATGAGATTAGAGAGATTTAAAGTCTTATTCACATTACAAGTATATGTGTATCTAGGTTTTCATGGGTTTTGGATACTTAATTTCTTTAATCAAAGTGCATACTAAGGAATTGTCGTGTAGTTCTTAAAAAAATCTATAGATGATCTGCGCGTTCGACGACATACACTGTAGGATTGGTTTCAGACTGATTCTAAACACCCCCACAGGGTATGATGGCCTTTTGTACGAGCTAGCTGACAGCGCCACTAGAATCTCCTCTTAACAAGGAGAGAATAGTTCTTCGCAATCATCGAACATGACAACCCTGATCCCTCAGGACCGTGGAAACAATATGCTACTTTTTGCTCAGTCACTCGTGCTTACTTAGTCTGTCTCAGAGAGATACACAGAATAATCAGGCTGGGCTTTTTCAATAAGTATTTATTGAACAGTTGTTATTCTGGTGTAAAATAGATGAGCTGCAACAACCGTTAGACAGTAGCAGATATATAGGATTAGAAGCACTATGAAAGTAAACGGATGGTAAAGCTCTACCATCTTGCAGTAATCATGAATACATGCAAGTATATAAAATACATGATAATAAAAAGATGCATACTCCTACGATGCCTCCCTAACTTGATATACGTGAAAGTGCACCTAGCATGTGTGTAGGTGTTAAGCCAAGAATCCCTCTAGGATAAAGTCAACACCATTACCCGAATTGAGAGACTGTGGGGCCCATCCCGGTCTCGAGTTGGACACCTCGCGAGGGATGTTTTAGACCACTGCGAGCTGGAGTGTCTGCATCCAGGAACCTCAGCATCTCTGGTCAGTGTGTTGGCCGGGAAGTGTTGGTCTCCTCTGTCTATCTTAGCAAGATGTGATGTATATATACCCAAAGGTCTCCTCAGGTGTCCTACCTCGCTGTATTACTGTGTCGGACTAAGGATGACGTCGGGCATGAACTTTATACTTAGATATTATACAGGAGATGGTAGTCCTGCTGTGCTTCCAAGAATCCTCATGCATAATGTATGAGATTTCGAACTAGGGAAAACCCGAGTTCTGAATGCAATGTCGTATCTAGGTAAAAGGTTATTCCATGTAACCCGTTATAAGTGTAATGTAAGGAAGAATATAGGTGAAGGGTTATGAAGTTACCTGGGCCTATATCAGGGTACCTATGTGGAATATAACAGAATGAGACCCCACTGGTTTCCCTGTCACAGGCAGGTATCCTGCTGAAATGGCCGACCTGAAAGAATTAACCGGGAGTAAGCTTTTTCTGTCTCTGCCATATCTGCTAGCAAATTTAGAACGAAAGTAACTTCGGCCCCCATGGGATCAATGTCGCTTTCCACACAGTGACCATTTCCAACCGTACGCTCATGCCTTTTCCATGTAATCTGAAGCTGATTTAGAAATTCTTACACTTGCAAATGGAGCCTGAAATTCCCCAAGCCATGAGGTGTAGAGTCTTGCCCCAAACCACTGGGTGAAGGTCTCCCGCTGGACCCTGGACTATGGTTGGGAAATTAGGAATTTGCACTGGATATGGCAATGGCGGAGGAGCGTCGCCCCACTGCTTGGCTCAGAGCCAGAAAATGTAAAACAAAACCAATGTTCTTGCATCTTTTTATTTTGCCTTTGCTGGCTCTTATCCAGCACTGTAGGGAGGGGCGGGCCGAGGCATGGAAGGGGAATGGAAGAGTGCTACGTGCACTCCCTAGGCGCTCATGTGTGTTTGGCCGGCCGTCTCAGGCAAACCAAAACAGACTTGTGCATTTAGGTTTCTCCAGGCGGCTGCATTGAGCAGCTGGGCTGCAGAAACCCCCACAGACTCCCTGGCCTGAGCGGAGCATCTTTTTAGCCCGCTCAGGCCAATCCTCATGCTACTCTACAGCACAGGAGTCTGTCCCAGGGACTACTGGGATCCAGGAAGAGGAGAGGTGGCACGACGCTGGAGGAGGTCGGCGGCTAAAGCTAGGTTTTTTTCAAATCTAATATTTCTAACACCCCCTTGCCGTTTGAACCCCCCACTCGTCCCCCTGCATTCCCTCCATCCACCCTACGACCATTTATTTGTGGCAGCCGCCACTGGTCGCAAGACATCTCCAGAAGTACCAGGAACCAGGGTTGCAACCTCCGAAGAGTAGTCACCAGGATCAGCTCTGCCCATTGCTTCCTTGCCAATGCTGCCAGTCTGGATAACATGATGAACAGGGAAGGGCATAATTGTGAACTGTGTACCAATTCTGTAGAAAGGCATCCACTTAAGCCACTTCTGGGTCCTCTCTCCAACTATAAATACGCGGAATCTGGGTGTTCAACATCGAAGCAAACAGATCATATGTGACCTTCCCTACCTCTGACAAAGAAGGTGCAACACCTGAGAGTCCAGTCTACAGTCGCTGGTATCCGTCTGGAACCTTGAATTCCAGTCCACTATACTGTTAGATTTCCCCGGACCTCGAAGCAAACAGATCATATGGACCTTCCCTACCTTTGACAAAGAAGGTGGAACACCTGAGAGTTCAGTCTCCAGTCGCTGGCTTCTGTCTGGATTCTGAATTCCAGACCACTATATTTCCCCAGTAAATGAACCACCACCACCGATAGTTTCTTCTCCAGACAGTAATGCCAGAATTCCTTGGGCAGTCTCCGCCAGTGCTCTGGACTTCGATCCCCCCAGCTTGTTGACATACTGAACTGCTGAAACATTGTCCATATTAAAAAAGATGGAACATTTTATCCTGTTCTTTGCTAGACTGCAAATGATGAAAAAACCTTCCAGTAACTCAAGACAATTGATGTGTAACTTCAGCTCTTCTGGTGACCGTCGCCTTCCAGTGAATATCTTCCTCAACCCGGCTCCCCTGTTCCCAACAGCTAGCATCTGACTTTATGATGCTCTCTGAAAACTAGCTGAAAATTGCCTACCTGTTACACTCTTCCATGTGGGTCAGCCACAAACACAATTCTATTAGAGCCTCATCCGTTAATGGTACCATCTCCTCATAGAAATGTCGCTTCTGGTTCCTTCTGGAAGTCTCTGGTCTTCAGATGTTGCAGTGCCTTGTAGTGGAGAGGAACGGGGAAGATTACCTGGATTGATGACACTAGAAGGCCCACAATTCGGGCTAGCTGTCTCAGTGTAACAGTGTCTGCCAATATCAAGCTTCTCAATTCCTCCTTGATCCTTTTCATTTTGTGGTTTTGAAGCTCCAGCGTCGCCGAGTCTACCATGAAGCCCAGAAATTCCAGTCCCTGTTTGGAAGTCAAATCCGATTTTGTTTGGTTGATCACAAATCCTAGGTCCTTCAACAAGAAGATTGTGCTTGTTGCAACAGACTACTCTCGTCCTGTGCCATGAAAATGATGTCTTCCAGATATATGATAAAGCAGTGAGCCTGCATCTTCAGCCATGCGACCACATGTTTGAGATGTTTTGTAAAACACTGTGGGCGGAGGATAGGCCGAAGGGAAGTACCTTGAATTTCCACACCTATTCCCGCAAAAGGAATTTTAGAAAACAACGATGAGGTGGGAAAATTGGGATAGACAGGCGTCCTGTAGATCCAATCTGATTATCCACTGCTCTTGCCTTAATAAGTCTCTCAAAAGATTTTTTCACATGGGTACCCAGGGCTAAGAAACTCCATTTTACATGCTCACATTCTTAAGTTGCCTTCTCTCCCTAAACACAATGGAGCTGATTCACAGAACTAACTTGAGACAAAATCCTAAACTTACTACCATTTTGGTATTCACAGAAGGCGCTTACTCATTTTGGTATTCACAGAAGGCACTTACTCAGCAATGAGTAAGTGCCTTCTGTAAATACCAAAATGAGTAAGTGCACTTTTGTCTCAAGTTAGTTCTGTGAATCAGGCCCTATGACATTTGACGTACATTAATTGGCATGCACATCCAGGATAATACAAGAGAGAAGACAGAAGCACTCTACAAAGCAAAGAATACATTTTTTTACAACATACAAGGTATCAATGTCTCCCGATAAATTCTGATTAAGAGTTACAACTTTGTGTAGATGCCATAACACAAATGCAGTTGAAAATGTCATTCTTTATTTCATGCTTGGAAGCCTCAGAGTTGTGGACACTGTCAACATGTGTTGTCCCACTGGAATGGGACGTCTTCAGGGTACATGATTCGTAAACAGGAAATGTGTCCTATTTTGTAGCAGCCATGAACACTGGACAACCAGCCTCATTCAGATCAAGATGAACGGTATACACCCGTTACGACGCAACTTTTACTCCGCACTACCATTACAACGCGGGCATTACAACGCATGACATTACAACGCATTGCGCTGGGGGGCGCTCTAGGATAAGAGGTAAGTTTAATTTACTATCCAACACCTTCCCTAGGGTCCACGGGGACTGGAGTTAGAATAGTAAATTATACTTACCACTATCCAGCACCCCAAAGCGCTATGCGTTGTAACGGTATTCGTTGTAAATACCGCGTTGTAATGGTATGCGGAGTAAAAGTATGCGTTGTAACGTCATACATCCAAGATGAACCCATTCCTTAAATACATCTCTTTTCCTGAACACGAAAAATGCCCCTAAGTTTCAGTGTACCAAAAATCCGGTCAAATGGGGTTTTCTGCCAGCTTATATGTATGTTCCGTTTAGTTTTTTTTTTGTGTTTATTCTGCTTTTTTTATTACTTTATATTTAACATATTTATCTAGAAGGCATTTACATGTAGATTTCTGTTTATCCAACACACATTTTGAAACGTACTTCAATTGTATATTTTACTCCGCATGAAAAATAATTTTGCAGCATTTGCACTTCAATGTATTGAGGTTCCAAAGGAAGAAGCTGATGGTGAGTATAAGATAAGTTAAAAGGTAAATGGAAAGCACTCCAGATTGTGGCTCTTTTTGCAGAATTGTTTGCTCCTCCTCTGTGTTAAAGTGCCAATGTAAAATGTCCTAGCTAACGTAAAGGCAAGTAACAATTTCGTAAAGGTTACTGGCGAGGATTGTGCTGCCACCAGAAAAACAATTATAAACCTCAATACTCATCTATTCAAGGGTCTAAAACTACAACTCTCATGATAAAGTTAACCAGCGATGACCATGACAGTGCCATATTACAATATCAAAAGCAAATTCCATGATAATATCCAGTAAATGGAAAATTACAATGCCATTATGACACCAAATCGGAAGGGGAACAAAGTAGTCAAGTTAAACATTGGCTGGGAACATTCTAACCTCGGTATCTTAATAGAATTTTAACTTTCCTTTACTGTAGCTAGGAAATTTGACATTTTATGCCAGGGCCCAGAGATTCCAATTATGCTCTTGAAAAGTTACTCACATCAACGTAGCAAAACCCAAGACTAGTTTAAAATAAAATGTATCAAACATCAATTCTAAAGACCAGTCCACTGCTTTTAAAATATCCTTCTGTCTTTCTGCTGAGGGGAAAGCCTTGAAGGCTATCATGTTCTTGGCAGAGTGCACCCCAAATCTAGACACATCGATGCCTTCCTCCAGCATAACCCATCTATTCCACTGAGCTAAAGACGAAGAGGAGACTGTATTGAAAGGTTTCTTGAATAATATCAACAATTGACAGCCACTAGGTCTTAACAATGTAAAACATTCTCGTATTTCTAATGGCATCTAAGCACACACAATTTTGGATTGGCCAGGAGCCCAGGGTAGTAAACTAGTGAAGTGAAGATTTTGTCCATGACACAGAGTATATACAGATACTTTCCTCACATGCAACTGCAACCACATGTCTGGATCGTCTCATGCTGGGCCTGCAAAAGAAGAGAACAGAGGTAAAAAGAGAAGGAGGACTCAAGAAGGAAATACTAGAAAGAGAAGATGGACAAAAGGAAAAAATAGGAAGAGAAATAGATGAAAAAAGAAGAGGGAGAAGTAAGATTTTCAACCTTTTATGTGCCCAGGGTGGCTTGTAGCATCCTCTAGCACGGTGGGCGTGTGTTGAGGTTCGCTCACACCCAGCCACGGGGAAGCGCCGTTGATCCCCCCATGGGCCAACCCTCTACAGGACCTTACCAGGGATGGCAGCGGAAGAGCTTCTGCTGCAACGCCCAGACCCCACCTCGCTGATCTGATGACATCGGCGCGCTCAACACTAGACAGAAGGGATGTTCTTTTTTATATGTTGGGATCGGCCTCCCTGAAGACCGCCATAATTTTCCCAATATTAAAAAAACCCGGAGCCGATCCCTCTTCCCCCGCAAACTACCGTCCCATATCCCTCCTCCCTTATTTGGGAAAAATAGCAGAGTCCCATGTCACCCAGGTGCTTAGCTCCTTTATTGAGAGCAGCAGCTATCTTGCACCCTGCCAGGCGGACTTTCGCCCCCGGCACTCCACAGAGAAGGTGGTCATTTCAGTTATGGACCAACTTAGGGAAGGTCTTGACACCAACATCCCCCAGGCCCTGGTCCTTCTGGACCTATCCGCCGCTTTTGACACGGTGGACCATTCCATTCTTTTGTCCCGTGTCAAGGCGGCGGGCATAGGGGGACAGGCTCTTGCCTGGACAGGATCTTTCCTGGAGGGGCGCACACAGGCAGTTCATCTGGCTGAATTTTCAGCCTTACCTAGCAGGGTGAAATGCGGGGTTCCCCAGGGCTCTTCTCTCTCCCCTCTTTTATTTAATCTTTATATCTTTCCTCTTATTTTTGCACTCCAACAAATGGAGGTCACAGTCTACAACTATGCTGATGACCTCCAACTTATTTTTAATTTTCCCCCTTCCTCACCAGGTGCCTCCAGTTTCCAGTCGGTCTTACTGTTTATCCGAGGTTGGATGAATGCAAACCATCTCAAACTCAACCCGGATAAGACAGAGCTGATCCTGACTGGGGCCTGTGGCAACCCTTGGTCACCATCTTGGTGGCCCATTTCTTTTGCCCCCCCCCCTCTCCCTCTCACTCTGTTAAAACCCTTGGGATCATGCTCAATCACCACCTGACACTTCACACCCACATAAGTTCCGTTGTTTCTTCCTCTTTTTTTACTTTACTCATCATTAGGAAAGTATCTCGGTTCTTTTCTCCCTCTGCACTTAAACTGATCGTCATGGCCATGATTCTGTCTAAAATCGATTATGGTAACATCATCTATAACGGCGCCCCGGCCTATGCACTTCAACGCCTCCAGTTGGTGCAGAACCAGGCAGCTCGCCTGGTATATGGCCTACCAAAATTCCACCACTCCTCCCCTCTTCTTATGGCCCTTCACTGGCTCCCAATCAAGCAAAGAGCCCTCTTTAAACTTGGCTGCCTCACCTTCCAAGCTCGGGCTGGTACTGCCCCCGCTTTCATTAACTCTGCCATCACCAATTATAATCCCGCCAGAGACTTGCGCTCTTTCTCCAAATCCCTGCTAGTCATTCCCCGGTTCAAGAAGAGGCGATCCAGTAGACAGAAATTCTCGGTGCTGGCCCCCACCTTCTGGAACTCACTCCCCCCCTTCCTTAGATCTTCTCCCTCCTATACGGAGTTCCGTAAAGATCTCAAGACCTTTCTGTTTCAGCAAGCTTTTAGCCCATAACTCCCTCCTCCCCACAGTTTGAAATCCTATAGCGCCAAGAAACTGCCAAGTGAATGCGCGCTCTACAAATAACTCAAAATTCAAATCGGCCCTTTGGGCAAGGGTCGCTCCTCATTATGGAGCCAATCAAGCCACGCCTCCCTGGACTCTGGGCACTGTTTCTCGCGGGAGACTTGGAGAATGCTGGGTGGTAGGAAATTTGTGGCTGCCTGCAGATTCCAGGACTTTTTCTCACAGAAATACAGGGGAAATGGGTTTTTTAGGCAACGTTGGAGCTTTGCATGGGATTCTGGGTAAAAAACGTGGTGAGAGCCATGCAAGTCAAGTCACCTCACCATGATCTCCCCCGGCCAGGTGTCTAGTTTTCAAAAATGTGCTGGTTTGGTAGGTTTCCCAAGGTGCCGACCCAGCTGGGGCCCAAAATCCACAGCTACCCACATTGCAAAAACCACATTGTTTTTCAGTGGAAAATTCTGATGTGACTACGCTTTATTTAGTGCCCTTTCGTGTCGCATGCACTTGGCCTACCTATACAACTGAGGCACCATTTTTATCTGGAAACTTGTGGGAATGCTGGGTGGTAGGAATGTTTCAGCTGCATGAGATTCCAGGACTTTTCTTCATAGAAATGCAAGGAAAATATGTTTTTGTAGGCAAAGTTTGAGCTTTGTACGGAATTATGGGTAAAAAAACCTGGTGCGAGCCAGGCTAGTCACATCACCCTGGACTCCCCCGGGTGTCTAGTTTTCAAAAATGTGCTGGTTTGGTAGGTTTCCCATGGTGTCAACTGATCTATGGCCCAAAATCCACAGCTACCCACTTTCACAAATCACATTGTTTTTGAGTGGAAAAATGTGATGTGTGTACGTTGCATTTGGTGCCCTTTTGCATCGCGTGCACTTGGCCTACCCCCACAAGTGAGGCACTGTTTTTCTCGGAAGACTTGATGGAAGACTGGGTAGTAGGACATTTGTGGCTGGCTGCAGGTTCCAGGACTTTTTCTCTCAGAAATGCAAGGAACATGTGTATTTATTAGGCCAAGTTTGAGCTTTGCACAGGATCCTGGGTAAACGAACCTGATGAGAGCCATGCAAGTCACCCTATCCTGGACTCCCCCAGATGTCTAGTTACCAAAGATTTGCTGGTTTGCCTAGCTGCGGGCTGAGCTGGAGCCCAAAATCCACAGCTGCCAAAATTGCAAAAAAAAATACATTGTTTTTCCATAGAAAAATGTGATGTGTGTACTTTGTGTTTGGCGTCCTTTCGTTTCGTGGGCACTTGGCGTACCCATACAAGTGAGGCTCTCTAATTCTCTGGAGACTTGAGGTAAGTGGGTGGTAGGAAATGATGTGTCTGCCTGCAGATTCTAGGACTTTTCCTCACAGTAATGCAAGGAACATTGTTTTTTGGCAAAGTTTGAGCTTTGCACAGGTTTCTGGGGCCATGCAAGTCAGTCCATCCCCGACTCCCCCGGTTGTCTAGATTTCAAAGATGTGCTGGTTTGGTAGGCTCCCTAGGTGCCAGCTGAACAGGGCCCAATATCCACAGCTAGCCACCTTGTAAAAAAAACATACATTCTGCTTCGTGAAAGATGATGTCTCCTAGGTCAGGTTTTGGGGTGTTTTGTCTTGCAGATGCAAGGCCCAGCCACACAAGTGGGGTACCGTTTTTGTCAATGAGTATGTGGTAATAGAGAATAGTAGAACATTTGTTATTGCCAATTGAAAATCTCTACGGTTTTGACTTTCAAATGTAAGCAAGTGTGTAACACAGAAGGTATTTTACAAAATGCCCTCTGAAACACATGTCAGTATGGGTACCTATAACTTCAGCGATGTTCAAATAACCACTGCTCCAAAACTCAATATTTAATATACATTTTAGAAATACAGAGTTTTCCTTCATAGCCTTTTGCTATTTACCATATGAATTGCTGTATAATCGGTGCATAATGAAAAACCATTGTAAGGTGCAGGTCGGTTGTTAGCTCTGGGTACCTTGAATTCTTGAGGAACCTACAAGACCTACATATCCCCCCAGCCAAAAGGGTCCAGCGGATATAACGGTGTATATGTATATTGCTTTAAAAATCTACCATAGTAAGAAGAAGTTTCTGATGAAAATGTAGACACAAATGGCAGTTTTTTTCAACTCAATTTAATTTTTGTTTTTATTTCAAAAGTGCCTTTTCATTGTTATACTTTTAAAGATCTACACAAATGACCTCTTGCTGAATTCTGAATTTTGTCTAGTTTCACACCCGTTTCCACCACAAACTGAAAGGAGGTTGAAAGCACAAAAAATAGGAAAGATTTGCTCTCTGTCACTAAAATGCCAAAATTGTGTTAAAAAATTTGGTTTTCCGAATCAAGTCTGCCTGTTCCTGGAAGCTGGAAAGATGGTGATTTTAGCACCGCAAACCCTATGTTAATGCCATTTGCAGGGGGAAAAACTGATGCTTTCTTCTACAGCACTTTTTTCCCATTTGTCCCAAAAAACAAAACACAATTCTGCTATATTTTGGCTAATGTATCAGTCCCCTACAGGGGAATCTACAAACACTGGGTACCATTAAAATCTCCAGAATGTTGGGAAAAGGACACAAATTGTGCGTGAATAGTTTATGTGGACAAAATAGTATGGAGGCCTAAGCGTGAACTACCCCAAATAGCTAAAAAAGGCTTTGCACTGGGGTGAGAAGGCCAGCAGCGAAAGGGTTAAGGGAAAAAAAGAGTAAGGTTGATGCAGCTGGGAGAAAGAAGAATACAGACTTAAAATCTCAGGGAGAAGACAGGAGTCGTTCAAATGACTTGGAGGAGCCATCAGCAGATGGGGAAGACATGTCACCTGGAAAGGACTAATGCATGACCCAGGGCCAATTATGACCAAGAGAAGGACACCGCAGGAGGCAGAGGAGAGTAGTTCCTTGGGTAAAGGACACTGGAGAAGGATCTCGGAGTGGACTGGTAGTTCCCATGTTCTTCCACAAGGGAAAGTAACCCGACCCTACCACAGCATAAGGATGTTCTGTGGCGCAGGCAAGTGCTTTGGGACAAGGAGGAAAATGGCAAGCTGAGATAACAAACCAGGCTCGTCCACACACGAAAGGTATAACAGTATCATTCACACTTATTCACATTGGAATAGTAATACTGTCTTATATGAACAAAAAAACAAGAATTTGGGTGAAAAAGCCTCACCCACATTATTTTGGGACGCTTCATCCCAGCGAGTCTGTACCACCCTTGTAGGATAAAATGACTTCAGTGCTCTCAACCTCTGAACGAGTGAGGTCAAGATAACTGATTCTTGCTATGCAAGGGGTCCAGACCATACATTAAAACTGCCTCTGTGTATGCCCAGGAGATTTACTTTATTATAGGCAGGGTAGGATTAAAAAGATGTTGGATGAGAGCTGAGAATTTTTTACTCACTCCTCCTATATTTTCAACATGCCATCATGTTTCAGCCTTCCCTACAGCCCAGATTGGGCCTTCGTCTGGGCAATACAGGAAACACTAAACATTGTGTTTTGCATACTGTTGTGCACATGCAGGCAGGAGTAACTCTTACCTATACTGGTCCAAATAGGGCAATACCTGTGTAGCACAAGACATAAAATATGTCTAATACTCTGTCAAAATAGATTACAGCACCCTTTACATAAACTTACTTGGTCTCTTGTATAACGCTTCATCTCTGGTGAAAACAACCTGTGCAGCACACTTGATAACACATACTCCCCACAACATGTGAAATAAACATGAACGTCCACTACTCATGTCTTCACTTACATATTTTTATGTGGGTTTCAAGGCTACAAGTCTCACTGACGGGAGACCACTCCTGCAATCACACACTTAAAATAGTAAATGGGGGAAACATATTGGGCCCGATTCACAGAACTAACTTAAGACAAAATCCTAAACTTACTACCATTTTGGTATTCATAGAAAGAACTTACTCATTTTTGTATGCACAGAAGGCACTTACTCACTAATGAGTAAGTGCCTTTTGTGAATACCAAAATGAGTAAGTTACTCAAAATGAGTAAGTTACTCAAAATGAATAAGTTACTCAAAATAAGTAAGTTACTCATTTTGGTATTCACAGAAGGCACTTACTCATCAATGAGCCTTCTGTGAATACCAAAATGAGTAAGTGCCTTCTGTGAATACCAAAATGAGTAAGTGCCTTCTGTGAATACCAAAATGGTAGTAAGTTTAGGATTTTGTCTTAAGTTAGTTCTGATAATCGGGCCCATTGTTTTTCCTATTCTGTCGGAGAGACATTGTCAAAGATATTATACCTGAGTTTGAGGTAATATCAAGGTGCACACACCATGTCTTAGCAGATAGTATGTTGCTTCGTTAACTAAAATACAAATCCTTGCTGAAATAAACACTGTATGCTTTTCCAGGGATCAATCTGGGTCTAGATTTGTACTAGGGAAAATTTTAGTTCAGAGACATATTAGCATTCCAATTACTTCATAATCATTGGTGGCAGTGGACGAGTTCATATTATCATCCATCTCTCAATTGCATTCGAACTCTTTTTTCTCAAACTCACTTATTTTTCTCAAGGGCATATCAGTGGCCTTTAGCCACTCAGCCTTATGTCTTGTATCTTATACTAATATTTACATGATCAATTTGTTGGTCTGAGGTCATGTATATGTGTAATGAATAGTATATTGCTCATATGCTAGATTACATCATAGGTGGCAGTGAACCATCACATGTGGCCATTTTACATTAAACGTTCACTTGGCATGCCCATGTGTTGCCTCATATTAATATTCTGTGGGTAGAATTTGCTGGTTTCATATGTACAGGTTACTCACACCCGGTCAAAATATCCCACGTATAAAAAAAAGCATCCAACATGTGCTCCCTAGGTCTCCCCTACACCTTAGTTCGTGAAGACTCAGATCCTGCAATTACACAAGCTTCTTGTTGTGGTTCACGTGCTCCCAAGCTGGCTGTTGCAAACATTTCTCCAAGGCCTCGGGAACTCCCATGGAGCAGCAGAACTGTTCCCCTGCATCCTGCAGGTACCAAAGATTACGCTGTGAAGGCCCCGGACCGCAAGGACCCGACACCAGAAAGCACAACTGCATCCAAACCTTCCAGCCTGAGCTAAAGTGGGCCAACGGGACCAGCATGGACCCCCAGCCATACATATACAAAGCCCACCTTGGACTTGAACACTGTGGACTCACCGCCACCACCTGTAGCTGCTATTTGCAGGCCCCCTTGACCGCGAGTGCTCCCAGTGACAGAAACCCAAAGCCTACGGACACCTCTGCATCTGTCGCCCCTGGACCATGGAGAAGAGGACCTAAGGTGTCCCACAACCCAGAGCATCGAGAGGCTTGGACCCCCCTGTTGGTTCAACCCGACTAGCCTCCCAGTCCAAACTTGCAGCCTCTTTTCACAAAGAGCAATCCTTATAGACTAATAAAGGGCACCCTACGCTGTACTGCACCTCTGCACCCTGCTGCCCCAGTGCCGCCCGGTATGACCTTGGACCTTGCCCTATACTCACCTTTAGTCCAGAAGATTGGTCTCATAAGTCGATGTACTCTATATGTATGCCATATTTGTTTTTCCTCCCATAGGATAACATAGCAGCATCAGAAAATTGCACTGTAAATATATATGAGTGTTATTTTTATAAAGGGTGTGGGTTTCCTTATTGAGTCATGTGCATCATTTACTGACTGAGTGTGTATTTTGCAGATGCCTAACACTCCTCTATGATAAGCCTAAGGATGCTTGACCACCCTACAGCCTAGAAGAGCACCTTGGGACTGCTAGCGCAAGCCCCTGTCCACTAGTAAGGGGATACCTGAACTCTTTGAACGCTATACCTCTTTTTGGTTTAACCTATAAAAAGAATGTTTCCTACAGGGAGGATTAGGAGGGGTAGCTGGGCCCTGAGGTATACCAGTCCCTAGACCCTAACATAGGCTGGTGTGAGCAATAGTCAGATGCTGCGGACTGGACACCACTCCAGATACTGGCATAGTCTCTCCTCCTACCGTGGCTATGGAGGAGTGAGCCTCTTTTGCTATGGGGGTGAGAAGGGTGGCCCAGGCTCTGGACCTTAGTGTATCCTCCGTGGCAGTCAAGACTAACGTCTTGACAGAGGTGCTTTAGCTGTGCGTGACCTCCCCCTCAGAACCGCTTCTTCTATTTAATGAATCCCACATGGACGTCCTGCTTGGGACTTGATCTAAACCTTGCACAGAGGCTCTTGTGAACAGGACAATTGTCCACCACGCCGCCCCAGGAGACCCTAATTTCCTCACGCAACACCCAACCCGGACAGCTTGGTGGTCTCCACCTCTCGAGTAAATTGTGGTGTGTTCCCTACCAATCCACCAGATTGGGAACCCAAGAGGCTGGATACCTTAGGAAAGATAATATTTTCTTCCACCAGCCTGGCACTGCTTGCCTTTTGGGACATTACTCCCATGCACTCTGGAATTTGGTTGTGCAGGTGCTGCCCATGGCCCCAGAGGTGGTCCAGGCCATACTTTGACAAGCTATGGCTGATGGAAGAGACGCAGCTATGTTAACAATTGAATGTGAGGTGGACATGATTGACTCGGTAGGCAAAGCAGTTTCTCCGTCAGTGGCCTTGCGGCCTCACGCCCTGCTGAGGGTGACTGGATTTTCTGGGGATGTCCAAGCATCGCCAGTGGACATGCCTTTGATGGCACCCATCTCTTCATAGACAAGATGGACTCCATGCTGGAGCGCTGCAAGGATAGCAGAGCTACAGCCCAGGCTTTGGGTTTTTCAATGGCCCCTCACCCCGTGAGTTAGGCAGCCAGAGGTTGGGTTACTCTACCACCCCAATGACAATTTGCCCTCCAACCATCATGGGAACCCAATGGGACGCAGGATACACAAACACCTGCCCTACTGGAGGTCAATAACATCAGACCATTGAGTTCTTCAAATAGTCCGAAGGAGCTACTTCCTCCCCTTTGGGGAGGGAAAAGTCCTCCCCTTTGTGACTTTTCCTCCACCCATGCCAACCTGCTGCGACAGGCTGACGGAAGACATTCTCTCCTTGCTCCGCCAGAAAGTAGATGCTTTCTTGGCCAAGAGAGCCATAGAGAGGGTGCAGACAACACAAGTAGGTTGGGGTTGTGCCACGTGTCCCGTGTAGACCCATTGCTGTTTTCCTTATGTTAGCATGAGTATGCTGCAGCCTTTACTTTGCTACACACGTATTTTGATTTGTGCCCTCCTGCACCTTCACACAGAACTTACTGTTATTTTTGTGTTCTTCATTTTCCTGGATGTAGTCTGACAAGGTCAAACAATGCCCCTTGGTATTCTGTTTTGGTCTGGCTCTAGCACATAGACAAACCACGCACACTCAGCTGTTGTTTTGGAGCACGTACACTTTGTCATGTTAATGTTAATGTTAATGTTAAAGATATTTGTAGAGCGCACTGTTGCCCAAGGGCGTCCTGGCGCTATAGATGATGATCCCCTGCAGTCACAGTTGGAATGCCAAGACTTTATGTGTTGAACAACCAGGTTTTTAGGGCCTTTCTAAAAACGAGCAACTCCGTTGTATCTCGAAGTGAGATTGGGAGGGCATTCCATGCCTTGGCTGCGCCCACAAAGAAACTTCTACCAGCCCAGTTGGCTTTCTTTGCCAATGGAATCTGAATCAATTTGGCACCTGAGGACCGTAGAGATCTGGACGGGACATACCATTTTGTATTTTGGATCAGGTGTTTAGGACCCACACCATGTAGTGCTTTATGGGTTATGCATAGGGCTTTGAACAACACACGTTTCCTAACCGGCAGCCAGTGTAGCTTTTTAATTTCTGCCGAGATGGGTTTGTGTTTTGACGTGCCCGATAGCAGTCTGGCAGCAGCATTTTGTAGGAGTTGCAGTTTCCTAATGAGACCTTCTTGTACATTGACATATAGGCCGTTAGAATAGTCCAGCCTGGACATTGCTAGTGCTGTGACCACCGTTTTTTGACTAGCTATGGGGAGAAAGTCCAATATTTTTCTACAAGATTTGAGGATGTACGACGTTGTAGCAACAACTGAGTTGATTTGATCTTTATGGGTTAATTTATTATCAATAACGAAACCCAGATTCCTCACTTTTCTCACTGGTGTAGGAAGCAGGCCCAGAGAATCTGGCCACCAATCTGGGGTCCAGAAATGCGGATTATTTCCAAAAAGAATCACCTCCGTTTTTGCCGAATTAAGTTTTAAACAGTTTTGGGCCATCCAACCACCTACAGCTGTCATACAATCATGAAACCGCCTTCCTGGCTCCTGGGTTTCCTTAGGAAGTACAGAGACTACTATCTGGGTATCGTCAGCGTATGAGGTCAATTTGAGTCCAAAAGAGTCAATGAGGGGAGCAAGCTGAGAAACATAAACATTAAAGAGCGTGGGGCTCATAGATGATCCCTGCGGGACTCCACAGGGAAGAGAAAAAGGTTTAGCACAAAAATTTCCAAGCGAGACTGTCTGCTCTCTATCGGTTAGAAAAGATTTAATCAATTTCCATGCCGTGCCAGTGACACCAATCTCCTGGAGCCGGTCCATCAATACATTATGATGGACCATGTCAAATGCCGCAGAGAGGTCCAACATAATCAGGGCTCCATTCCCTCCTTGGTCGAAAGTGGCCCTTATTTCTTCCGTTGATTTAATGAGGGCCGATTCGGTGCTATGGCTCTCTCTGAAGCCATACTGCGTGGGATCCAATTTATTACCCTCCTCTAAAAATCTACTTAGCTGGATGTTTATAATTTTTTCAGTGATTTTTGCGGGGATGGGTCTGAAGTTATTGGCATCCATGGGTCAAGTTTTGGTTTCTTGAGCGGAGGTAAAATTGATGCCCTTTTACAAACTTTCGGAAAGTATCCCTCTGAGAGAGACTTATTGATAATCTTGGTCAGAGTGTATATGACTGGTTCTGATCCCATTTTCAGTACGGAGGGGGGACAGGGGTCTGTTGGGGATCCTGATTTGATTTTCATCAGAATGGCATGGACATCCACCTCTGTAGTAGGTGTAAATTGAGATAGCCGAAGTACAGTATACCCCAACTCTTCCTCCTTAGCCACTTTTAGTTGAGAAATGTAGTTGACATCTACTTTAAAGGTGCTGTAGAGGTCATCCACTTTTTTGAGGAAGAAATTGGCTATTTTATCACACAGTTCTTGGCTAGCAGCCATGGGATTTGATGGAGGATGCGCGAGGGTTGTGACTGTCTTAAATAGTTCCTTAGTGGAGTTTTTTGCCGACTGTATTTTCTTTACAAAGAAGTCTTGTTTTGTTTTATGTAGTAGTTTTTTATAATCTGATAAACAGGATTTATATTTATCCTTTTCCTCTACATTGTACTCCCTCCTCCACCTCCTCTCTTGTTGTTTACAGAGGAGTTTACTGTTCCTAAGGCCTTGTGAGTGTCATGGCGCACTACGTCGTTCCCTATTGCTACGAACTGCCAGTGGCCTTGTCTAGATACTCTGGAATCAAAGGAGCCGTGGAGGCCAATTCATTCTGCCATTCAATGACATTCATTTTGCTCCATGCTCTGGTAGTTATTTCCTTTTGCCCTGATACCCGGATACCTTGGACTGGCGCTGTGATTTCAAAAAACACTACCCTGTGGTCAGACCATACCACCGTTAGCGTATGTGTAAACCTCAGATGCCTGTTATTGGAAAATATGCCATCGAGTATGTGTCCTGCTGAGTGTGTGGTCTCTACAACTAATTAAGTCAGATCTAGTGAATTCATTAGTTCTAACAAGTTACAAGTTTCAGGATCATTATTTCTTTCTAAGTGAAAGTTGAAATCCCCTAAAATGGTATGGGAAGTAGCACAAATCCCTCTTTCTAACCATGAATCTGCTTGCAGTAAGAATTGATTCCTGGGCCCAGGCGGTCTATATATCAGGGTGCCTTTAAATGTGGAATGGTGATCCAGCCGGAAGCTAAAATCCAGTGCCTCACAGTCTGTACTTGGCGACGGTCTGAAGTTAGCTTTCAGCGTCTGCCGATAGATTACTGCTAGTCCCCTTCCCCTTTTACCTTGCTTGTTTAATGTATGGCAGGCATACCCTTTGGGTGTAGCTTTTAGTAGGTCAGGCCCTGACCCCTCGTCTGTCCAAGACTCAGTAATAAATGCGATCAGTATATTTTTCTCCTGAATTAGCTCCGCTATCTCAGTGCTGTGTTTAATTAGAGATCTAGCATTCAGGAGTGCGCATATGAATTGGGAATGTAGGTGTGGACAGGCAGACAAAAAAACAGAAGAGATCGCGACTACACCTGATATGTAGAGCTTTCACCTGTGCATGCTAAGGTACGGGGTCTGCTGCAAACATCTAGAGATCTTTTGATATATAATCACTTTGCTTCTCTAGAAGGGTAGGGGGTTAGTTTACCCTGACTTCTATAATGACAGCTCCTTTTATGATGTATGGATTACTTATTATGCTGGCCGTATTTGTGTTAGGCATCTTCTTAGTTATCGTGGCACATATACGGCATACTAGAGCACGGTAATTAAAATAAATATTATACTTTTCTCGTGTCTCTGTCAGATCTTATTGTAGACAAGTACAAGTGTGAGAGCGGAAGGGTGTGTCCTGTCACCGAGATTCTTGGGAGAGTCGGGAGGGCTGGGTTCTGGGGTTTTTAATCACATGTTCCTCTGTGAGTGAGTAGGAGGGCAAGTGAGACATTATAGCTAGTCAGTCCCGGGCTCATGGGTACCAAGGTGGTAGAATAACTCAGTCCCTGCCTGCTAAGGTTCTATGGACCCAAGCATAGTTCTGTGATTTCACAGAATCCCTGCAATATGGCACCGCCCATCTTTGGTCTGGTACTTATTTGCAGGACCACTGAGTAGCACTTGTGCTCATCTACAATACCCTTGCACCATTATCCGGGGATGTCCTTGTTGCAGGGGTTTTACCTCCTCAGTTTGTAGGTACTTCCTATTGCTGTAGGTTTTTCAAGCTTGGATTGTCAAAGGTTAAAACCCACTTTAGTGCTGCTGTTTGAATTGCATACTTTTCCATATGGTTCAATCGGTTGCGATCCTGGCTCATTGCCGTGTAGTGGTTACTCAACACTTGTTACAGAATGATCTCCAATGCGATGTCTTCAGTTGTTTTTGTAGTCAAAGCGGATTCTTCATACTGCTTCGAGGTTTTATACTTCTGGGTTACGTTCCCCGCAGTTGATGTAAATGATAATACTTTACATTCATATACTGTAGCTAATTCTCCTCTGGTTTATCTCCCCTATGCAATAATTGAGCTACCTTTTATGGCCTGGGAGCACCAGATTTGGTTTACTGGCACCATTCCCCATCCTCTTGCTTCTGTTCGCATGGGCCCCTTAAGTATTTACAGGGCCACAAGGCCTGTTTTGGCAGGTTTTAATCCGTATCCACATTATGCCACTGCTAATGTGGCAGATGTACATTTGTTGTATGCTCAAGTAGTCCATTCATATAGACGTTTGATTCAGTTCTGCCCGTGCCTTTTTGCCGGCTCCCCCAGGGGCTGCACCTCCAGTGGAGGCCTTGTAATTAGCCCCGTTATTATAAACTTAGTTATGGGCAAACAATACCTTAATTGTGAAAACTTTCCATTTTGGATTGCTCAACAAATTTGTCAGCTTGATGCTGGTTTTTCCCTTATGGATCCTGTGGCGAATCATAGGATCCTTACAATGTGTTTGTTTACTTGTCTGGTCCCCCAATGGCCGACTGCAATACCTGGGGGATGGTGTTTGCTACAATGTATACACTTTTATATGGCACCCCCTTGATGTGCGTTCTTCCGATAGTTCTCAAACATGTACAGAATTAATATGGGGCAAGTCCTGCTTTGGGGATGAAGCTAGTAATAATTTTGTCATAGTCTCCAAAATGATTATTTCTAATGTTAAAGGTGAAGCAGAGTCCTTGATTATACACCAGCGATTTACTGATGTGGCCACAGCCAACCACATGTATGAGTTGCCTGAAATATTTCTGATGTTTATAGATGTTTGGGACGTAATAATTCAGGGTCCAGACCATCTGCTCAATCTCTGGATAAACCTCCTCCTGAAAAGGAAGGTCGTCTGGTTTTTCCTAAGAAGTCTTAGGATAAATCTAGGCAACAACAACAGCAGCCCTGGTCTTGTGGCAGCTCACCGCTACTGAGTGACAATATGATTTGTGTGACCGTACTCAAATTAAAACTCCGGACCGATTTCCGGTTCCTGATCCTCATTCTCCTCGTTCCTTTCAGGAATCATCTGATCAACAGTACGAAAGAGGTGGGCGACAGGATCGCAGGCAAGGTGAGTCCATGCATCCTAAACAGGACACGCAGCACTCTTTTAATGCCAAAGTCAAGAGAGAGGAACCGCCTCTGTATGGAGCTCCCTCCCAAAAGAAGAAGATTGCTGCTTTAACAGCAAACTATGCCCTAGACGGTGAGAGCCCTTCTTCTGGACAGGAGTTGTGCGGTGACCCACCTCGACATCGTGGCGGAAGTCATCGTAGTGCGCTAGATACTCCGCCACTTTCTAGAGGTGAGAGCAACTGAAACCTTTGTTACAGTTGAGACCGCGGATACCCACGTAGCACCTCCTGATAGACTTTATCAGTTAGACATTCAGATTGAAGGTGACATTAAACGCACCATTAATGCAATTTTTTGGGACAATTTAACTTCTTCATATCATTTCATTGGCGCAGGTCGATTGGCCTCCAATTCTTTGTTCTTGCTTGTCCTCGTGGGGAATATATAATCCTCCCTTCTTTTCTGCATCTCATCCCTGAGGAGACACAGCATGCTTATGCTTGTAAGTGGGTCCTTGCATTGGCTCCTGCCCTATACCGCAGCCAGGTTGGTTAGGATGTAAATGCTCCGCAACATGTTATTCCAATTCATTCCACCCCTCAACCACAGCTGCAGTATCCTATTAAATGTGATGCAAAGGCATCAGTTAAAGACATTATTAGTCAGTTGGAATATCAGGGTGTTCTTGAGTCCTGTGTCTCTTCTATGAATAATCCTCTTTTTCCAGTTTTTAAACCTGACAGTTCTTATCCCATAGTCTTAGATTATAGACATTTAAATTGTCATACATGCAGTTGTGCTGAGCAGAACACCCACCGTACCGCCCTGATTAACAATATCATCCATAAATGGTTTAAAACTACTCCGGACATTTCTAATGTATGTTTTTTTTAATCCTATGTCGATGACATATACCTTACCAATGATGAATTGAAGCCGCATTTGGCGAGGGTGGATTGCATTGTGTTTCTTGCTGTCTTTATTCTTGGTTATGCAAAAACAACAATTGATGGACAGAATGCAGAACAATGTCATACATTCACCCCAGTACAGAGATCTGGGCCTAAATCCATCGTTTTTTTGCACTCCACACCACCTCAGTTCAGACATGGCCATATGCAAATCAGCCTTGACCCTGTGCCTCATGGGAACAGTCCAGCCCGAACTGCCAAGCCATGTCTTTCCTGGCAAAACTCAGAGTTAGTACGGAAAACTGAATATTATGCTGTTTTACTCAAAGACGCACGTCGAATTTCCTGGTTAGCATCTGATGCTTAGATTAAGAAAGGGCGAGTTGGTTGAGTAAACATGGGCATTTAATTTACAAAGACAAGGGGGATGGTTACCCATGAAAATAACATCGGACACGCACAGGAATGTAATATACGAGTGTATAAAAAGCAAATAATAGGGCAGTATATTTAGTGCGTAGAGCATGTTTTATGTATTTTAATTACGATAAGCAAACATCAATTGATTCATTATTTGTATTATAGGCATACCCCTGAAGAAGGGAATTTACCAATAAAACGTGACATGTGGAAACAACTGGCATTCCCGTGCCTTTTTTGAATGGGAAAGAATGGCAATAAAAATGAGTAAAATTAATTGATGACAATTAAGGAGTAAAATAGATGAAATGTGTTGGAGAAAATTGCGGAAACATTAAGAGGTTCATGAATTTGATTCATTGGATTCGGTTTTGGCTGTGCAGCTTGAAGGGGATCGAAATGTGGTGCCCACGTGTTCAGTTTTCAATTGAGGCGCATTGGGACAGAGCGCGGAGCAAGCTTGCACGCCTACAAAGTCTAATTGAAAGAGTACATAGATGACAATATTTATATAGAACATTGGAGCTTTTTAAGAGAAGGTGTGCATCCCACTACCCTGAATCTGTTATTGAATGACTTTCTGTCCCATCGCGAGATTGCACCCCAAAAATTGAAGTGACTAGACAAACAAGCCTGAAATAAACGGACATGACCATCTAAAGATTGGGCAGGAGTGCTGTTTCCCTATCACGCCTAAAGATATTGATGCAAAAGAATCTGATCCAAGCACAGACTTTTTTATTAAGATTTATCGAACATAACGCATGTGTATAATTTCCTCAATGCTTATTGTTAATTTTTAGTTAACAAGTTTTTCACTTTCACACACGTATACTTTTACGATGCAGAACATCAGCATAGTAGTGAAGTGTCAGTACACGTTTGGGCGAATGTAGAGTTGATGCGTTATGGGTATTGTAGTTTATCACATTGGTAGCAGCAGAATGGCCTCACAAGCTCGTTAGGATGATTGTGTTAGTACAGCTTGTGCCTGGATAGCACGTGATTGTGCACCTGAGGGAAGTTTAATTGAAATAGGGAAGAAGAGACCGGTAATAGTTAAACCTACATTCTCTGAAAGAACAAGCAGGAGCATTTCAGCGGCGTGTACCGCGGAATGGATGTTAACATTATGCAATGGAAATGGAGTTGTTGACGAGAGGTTTATTTAGAGACAGATTTATTCATGGCACGGTAAGCTGGATAAACTCAGAGTTAGTACGGAAAACTGAATATTATGCTGTTTTACTCAGACGCACGTCGAATTTCCTGGTTAGCATCTGATGCTTAGATTAAGGACGGGCGAGTTGGTTGAGTAAACATGGGCGTTTAATTTACAAAGACAAGGGGGATGGTTACCCATGAAAATAACATCGGACACGCACAGGAATGTAATATACGAGTGTATAAAAAGCAAATAATAGGGCAGTATATTTAGTGCGTAGAGCATGTTTTATGTATTTTAATTACGATAAGCAAACATCAATTGATTCATTATTTGTATTATAGGCATACCCCTGAAGAAGGGAATTTTCCCGAAATGCATTAGGTTACCAATAAAACGTGACATGTGGAAACAACTGGCATTCCTGTGCCTTTTTTGAATGGGAAAGAATGGCAATAAAAATGAGTAAAATGAATTGATGACAATTAAGGAGTAAAATAGATGAAATGTGTTGGAGAAAATTGCGGAAACATTAAGAGGTTCATGAATTTGATTCATTGGATTCGGTTTTGGCTGTGCAGCTTGAAGGGGATCGAAATGTGGTGCGAACGTGTTCAGTTTTCAATTGCAGCGCATTGGGACAGAGCGCGGAGCAAGCTTGCACGCCTACAAAGTCTAATTGAAAGAGTACATAGATGCCAATATTTATATAGAACATTGGAGCTTTTTAAGAGAAGGTGTGCATCCCACTACCCTGAATCTGTTATTAAAACTACTCCGGACATTTCTAATGTTTTTTTTTAATCCTATGTCGATGACATATACCGTACCAATGATTAATCGAAGCCGCATTTGGCGAGAGTGGATTGCATTGTGTTTCTTGCTGTCTTTATTCTTGGTTATGCAAAAACAACAATTGATGGACAGAATGCAGAACAATGTCATACATTCACCCCAGTACAGGGATCTGGGCCTAAATCCATCGTTTTTTTGCACTCCACACCCCCCAGATCAGACATGGCCATATGCAAATCAGCCTTGGGTATGGGTATGCTCAGACGTGAGTCCCATGCTCTCCACACCACTGGAGTCAAGCTATCCTGGCTGAAGAGGGCTGATAGCCAGAAACCGGTCCTAGGATGCTTGTTTCCGGTCAAGGAAAGACATGGCTTGGCAGTTTGGGCTGGACTGTTCCCATGAGGCACAGGGTCAAGGCTGATTTGCGTATGGCCATGTCTGAACTGGGGTGGAGTGGAGTGCAAAAAAACGATGGATTTAGGCCCAGATCACTGTACTGGGGTGAATGTATGACATTGTTCTGCATTCTGTCCATCAACTGTTGGTTTTGCATTTGTCACCCCGAGTGGGATGGGTATGCTCAGACGTGAGTCCCATGCTCTCCACACCACTGGAGTCATGCTATCCTGGCTAAAGACGGCTGATAGCCAGAAACAGGTCCTAGGATGCTTGATTCCGGTCCAGGAAAGACATGGCTTGGCAGTTTGAACTGGACTGTTCCCACGAGGCACAGGGTCAAGGCTGATTTGCATATGGCCATGTCTGAACTGGGGTGGTGTGGAGTGCAAAAAAACGATGGATTTAGGCCCAGATCACTGTACTGGGGTGAATGTATGACATTGTTCTGCATTCTGTCCATCAACTGTTGGTTTTGCATTTATTCTTGGTTATAAATTAACACATGAGGGTAGAGGTCTGGCTCCCCAATTTTTTAAGAAATGTGTGAACAATTGCAACCACCTTCTATCCTCTAAACCTCTTTATGCTTTGATACCCAACAACTTTTTCCACTTTCTCTTGGCTTCCGGAACATACTGCAGTCTTACACGACTTACATACTGACCTACTTGCTATGCATTTCTTACAGACCAGGCTTAACACCTCTAATTTGGTAATCCAGATTGTACTAGGTGCAATTGGTTTTACTTATATTATGTTCAATGAGGGTGACACTGTTCCCATTGCTTATAAATCTCATCTTTACACTCCTGCTGAGATACATTTTTCATCTACTGATTTTTTTTAACTACAGTGCAAATGGCCATCCTTAAAGAACAGCCTCTCGCTCAAGGTGAACACATCTTTGTGGTTTCATCTGTGCCTGCCTTAGAGGCGGTCACCAAAGCTAGCATTCCTAATTCTAAAGCCCTTCATCCTCATCGGATTCTTTTTTTTTAAATATATTTTTATTGGAAATCAGACATATTCACCATACATTATACATAAAGAAGAAAGAAGAAAATACACAATTATATAATTCATCATAGTCAATCTTATATCTTGATATTTCATTACACTTGATCAATTTAAGAGGTGGTCACGAGATTTTAGCAATTTATATGATACATCTCATTTACAACTAATTGCAAACTCTCACATTACCCAATACCTTGTCTGTTTTGTTTCTCCATCCAGACAATTAAAGGCTCCCAAATGTTCATCCTCTTTTTCACAGCTTTTAGCCCTTTGCATTTATAAAGGGAAATTTTCCTGGCACCCAATATATATTGACCTATATAGCCATTGGTGATATTTGGGGGATCCCGAATCTTCCATGCTGTGGCAATCAAGAGACGTGCAATTGCTACTATTACAAACACAAAATCCCTCTGTAACAAATCTAGCCGCAGCCTGCTGTCATATCCCAATAACATCATTGCAGAGGAGATTCTTATGTTTTTGCCCAGCGAATGAAGCATAAAGATCTCAATCCCTTCTTCTTTTAGTTTATCCAACTTTCCACAAGAGAAAAACATATGTACCATATCTGTGGGACCAGTTTGACATCTCGGACATTCGTCAGATTGTCTCTTTCCCCACTTACAAAGTTTAGATGGTGTATAATAAAGATTATAGACTGTTTTTTATTGTTGAACTTTTAAGTTAGCCGACATAAAAACTTTATTCCCAATCTCCAGCACCATATTATATCTACCTCCCCACCACTTACCTTATTCATCCAGCTCAATTCTATTTTTTCAGTATCGTCCGATATACTCTTCAGGAGCTCTTGATAGAAGTCTTTAATTATGTTCTTTGAATTACCAATAATCTGCAGAATAGGTATCGGCCCCAAATTGATAAATCCTTAGAAATTCCTCTTATACGGTTGCGTATTTGTAGGTATTTAAGATACAAATCACGCTGCAGGCCGAACCTTTGAACTAATTTGATAAACACCATCAATTCCTGATTGGAATATAGCTCTGCTATTGTAATGATCCCCGCCAGTTCCCATTTTTTAGCCATACCATCGTATAATATCGGTCGTAGAAAATCAGGTTGCCAGAGTGATGTATACTCAGTGTATCTCCTTATTTACATATTTTCTCTATTCTTTTCCAGACTTTCGAAGCACTCTCTATACATTTATAACCTTTCTTTTGATAATTTTTCAAATCATCTTGACGTTGAAATAGTCCTACTGCAGCTTTCCCTATAGCCAGTTGATAAATAGTTGGTAATGATAGAATATCAATTCTTCCATTATCAAAATAATAGAGAGTACCTAATTGTTGTAGAGCAGTATCCCAATGGTATAGCTGAATATTGGGGGCATTCCAGCCCCCCTTTCAACTGGCAAGGTCAGATATTTATATGTGCCGCTGATTTTTTAATAGCTCCAGATAAAGTTAGAGAACATCCCCTCAATTTTGTGTATTTTGCTTGCTGCTAACTCCAATGGGATAACTCGAAATAGGTATAAAATCTTAGGAAATATTTGAATTTTAATTACATTGATCCTTCCTATTATTGTAAGATGTAAATGATCTATACGTCTCAACTCCCTATTAATTGAACCCATTATTGGATCAATATTTAACGCCCAAAGATTAGTTATTTTGAGTGTTAAAGTAACCTCTTAGTATGTTGCTGTCTAAGTTAACCGGGGATCTTATAGCAAGCATTGGGAGGAGCAGATCATTTGTGTCTTAGCTTTGTTTAAAAGATATCCAAACTTCCTCCCAAATTTTTCTGCCATCTTTTCTATTTCTGTAATTGCCACCTGTGGAGCAGATGTTATTATGGCAATGTCGTCTGCATATGCAAGAATGTTTGTCTCATACCTATGAGTAACTACTGGTTTAATTAATTGATTATTCAAAATGTGGACAATAAATGGATCTAAATAAAATGCAAATAAAATTGTGGAACAGGGACAACCTTGACGGGTACCAGTTTCAATCTCCACCCTCCTAGATGTGTGACCCATTATTTGTATCCTTGCATGGGGTCTATAATACATGTCTTGTACTGCCCTGAGAAATCCCGGGCCAAACCTCTCTCGATCAGTTTGGCCCACAAATATTGCCAAGCCACCCGATCAAAAGCTTTCTCTGCGTCCAGAAGGACCACAGCCACCTCTCTTTTCTCTACCTCCGCAAAGTTCAATATTGAGATTACACGCCTTATGTGGTCTGTGGTCCCCCGGCCGGGAACAAAGCTGTGTTGCCATGGTAAAATAAGTGCAACTATAGTCTTTTGTAATCGGGTGGCTATAATTGAGTATAGTTTGGCATCCGCATTCATGAGTGAAATTAGACGATATGAAGAGGGCACTGCTTTGGGTTTACCTTTCGTGAGGAAAACTATAACGTCTGTATCCTGCCATGATGCTAGTGGTATTCCATTATATTGAATATCCATAAACAGATCTTGCAGAAAGGGCAGTATTTGTAAGGAAAGCATTTTATAAACTTCAATCGGGATTTTGTCTGCCCCTGCTGCTTTACCCAATGAAAGAGAGTCCAGAACCTCCTGTACTTCTTCTAGAGTGATTTCCAATTCGAATTCTTGGGACATTTCATCATTTACTCTAGGGAGTAGAAAATCACTATTACCTATATCTGCTTGATCTACTTGGTCGTCTGTCAGGGCATCTGGTTGATATAGTCTAGTATAGAATTCCTCAAAAACTTCAATAATTTTCTCCTGGTTTGATGCTAATACATCATTTTTATCTTGCATTTTTAGTATATTATTCCTAACATTTTTTTGTCTAGTTCTTAGAGCCAGTAATCTCCCTGTTGTCTCTCCATATTCATAAAGTTCTTTGCGATACTTCTGGAATTTTTGGGCTACCTTCTCTTGAAAATACTGACTGATTTCAGATTTAGCCAGTGCTAGTTTACACATATGCTCAGCCAGTTTGTTTCCTAAATCTCCTTTATTAATTATTTGGAAATGTTCTATTTCAAGTTTGGAAAAATTATTAATAAGTCGATCCATCTGTATCTTACTTTTTTCTGTGCATGAGCTACAAACCAGATCACTTCACCCCTCAGGGCGGCCGTAAATGTATCCCTAACCACCCCTTGGGATGCACTACCCCTGTTAGAATCAAAGAATGTCTGAGTCCAATATTTAATGTAAGTACAAAACTCTTTATCTACTAGTAGCTTTTTTATCAAAAGTCCAAGGAGTCTGTCTATTGATACCCTGAACCTCCTTAACTTCGAAGACTAATGGATTATGATCCGAGTACAGCTGTAGAAGTTGTTTTATATCCAGATTATGCTGAATTGTACTAGGGGCTAAAAAATAATCTAGTTGAACAAATTTTTTATGCGGGTGAGAAAAATATGAAAAGCCTGGGTCATTTTGTTGTTTTTCTATCCAGACATCAACTAGCCCATGACTATTTTTAGGAGCAGAGAGTGCTCTATATACTTTAGGCTTCCTTCCTACATAAGAACTTAGAGCTATATCTCCATCTAAATGTAAATTAAAGTCGCCACATATAATCAGAGAACGTGGCCAGTGGGCTAGCTCAATTTCCAACTCTTCACAGATGCATGAATCATCCAGATTTGACCCATACACACTGACCACCGTTAGGCCCAGGACAGCTCTGCTATTGCCCATCGGCCCCATTTATCAGATGTTGTTCGGAGAGCCCACTTCGTTGTTTAATATAGATTGCCACCCCTCTCGTCGTAGATGTTTGAGAAGAGCATACCACTAGATTGTACCCTTTAAACTCAAGAAGAGTTTTATTGCCCCAAGCAATATGTGTTTCTTGTAAGCATAACACGTCCGGATTCAACATTGTAATTATCTCAAAAACCCTTGCCCGCTTCACTTTATCATTTAGACCACCAGCATTTGATGAACAGATCATATATTTAACCATATTTCAACAGTATGACTATCTTAAATAACCATTGCCGACATTTCTGAAATTTCTTCATAATACTGTACTTTCCATTATATATACATATGCATACATCTGATTTCCGTTTTTTGTTTTTGCTCACCCTCCACCGCCTACCCCAATGTCCCCTAATACCCTCCCTCGCTTCCCCCCTTCCGTGACCCCAACACCCACCACCCCCTTCACCCCCAGTGATCTCCCCCCCCACCCACCCAACAACCATTACTCTGGAAAAAAGGCTTATGGCCCTTGCGATGGGGAGAGACTTACGCCCCAGTATCCTCTCTGTTCGTTGCCATGTTTTCATATTTTCATAGTACTGTTTCATTAGATGTCTACACATTGATGATACATAGTATGGATATGCATATTACTTTGGTTGTATTGCCATATACAGAGATCCCTGATCATAAATTTATGCTAATCTCAAACCTTTAACTTTGTTATTTCACCCTGTATTTCATGTATTTCCATATATATATATTATAGATATTTTATAGGTTGTACAAATATTCTGTGGCTTGTATTTCAGATACAAAGAAGCGTATGTGACCCTTATTCAAAACTTTCAGTGTTGCTGGATTCAGCAGAAAAGCCTGTGCACCTTTATTCTGAAAGGGACTTATTAGTTGTCTCAAGTGCCACCTTCTCTCCACTGTATGGTGGCAATAATCCGGTCTCCCGAAAAACTGGATCCCTTTACCTTGTCGTTTCCTATCAGGTCGTGATAAGTCATACAGTGCTTGATGAGCCAAAAAATGTTTCAGATTGATCAGGATTGCTCTTGGGCGGCTTTCTGTTTTACCATTTTTAATAGCAGGTTGTTTGAACGGACATCTGTGGGCTCTCTGTATCTCATTAGCCCAGTTCCATGTTGTTAAGTCAGGGAAAGCCTCAGTAAATAGTTCCTGCACAAACTTGCGAGCATCTGTCCCTTCTGATCCTTCTGGTATTCCCAATACCCTGAGGTTATTTTGACGTAGCCGGTTTTATAAGTCCACTATTATAAGTTGCATATCATCACGATGAGACGTTATCATGTCCATATCAGCTCTTTGTACCACCACTTCATCCTCTAGAGCGGATATCCGCCCTTCCACTGCATTAATTCTTTCAGTAAATTCATTGCAAGTATTTGCAATTCTCCTAACCGTATTTTGAAGTTTGCGGCAGGCTGTGTGTGTCTTCTGATTTTCCATATTCTATTCCCCTCTATGTTCTAACATTGACTGGTGAATTGAAACCAGTGATACCGCATCAATATTAGGGGCTCGCACTGTAGCTCCCAAAAGATGTTCTTCAACACCTTGTAATTCAGGTGTGGGTTGCGGGGAGAGAGATATTTCCCACATCAAGCACTTGCATGACCCAGCTTGAGTTGTGTCTGCCTTTGTTATCTTTTGCACCACAGGTTTATTTCACACCAAGTTTTTTTCTTCCAGTATTGAGTCCAAAGTTGAATCGTTATGCTCACTCCCTAAGCTCGTTATAGACCTCTCCTAGAGACTCCCCTTTCAATCCTTCATCTTGATCTTCATCTGATACATCTGATGGGTCTGAAAGCGAATAAAAATGTTCACTTGGGTCGCTCTCACCACTGGGTTTGATTGCTTTCACTATATTCAATCCTAGTTCTGGATCATGGCTTATAAGGGAATCAGGAGCCAGGTGGTATGAATCTTCTGCAGCTTTATCCAGAATTTGTGCTATTGGCACCATCGATTGTACCACATTCTCAAATTGCTTACTAGGCAAATTTTCACCTGCTGGTTGTGGGGTGATTCATTGGCTTGCTGGTTCCGCTTGAAGTTTTTGTTGGTACACAGTATTATGTAATGTTTTTGTTTTTTCTTTCCTAGATGGTGAAAACATTTGAGGTAATTTCTTATTCTTTCCCTCACTCATGTGTTCATCAGTATAATTAGGGCAGTTTAACTATCCTACTGCCCCCTCGAGCCTTTTTCTTAGAGCTTCCTCCTGTCTGTAAATCCTGTGATCTATTGCCCACCGGGGTATCTGACATTCCTCTACTTTTGCCGCCATGTGAAGTTTTTGGTGGCATCTTAAGGTATTTACCCACTCTGTTATCCTCCCTATGTAGTGCCTCTGGCAGTTTAAAGCTTTAGAGTTTATTATGTTTGGAGCAGTGTTTTTACTTAATGGCGGTGCCAGTCCCAACTTACAAAGAATGAAGAGGCATAACCCCCTGTGCACTCACCCTTCCTTTCTCCACACAGGCGATTAGATTCTCAGTTTAGCTCTCCTGGTTTGTGGAAGTTGCAAACTACGCTTCACTCCTTCAACCAGCTTTGATGCTTCGATGCAGCTGGATACAGCCTGCCGCGGTGTCCTGCGTCGGCCCCGGTAGTTCCGACCAGCTGACACGCCTCCCGGCAACTCAACCCGGCTTCGATGCAACTGGATACAGCCTGCTGCGGCGTCCTCTGTCGGACCCAGTGGTTCTGACCAGCTGACACACCTTCCGGCAGCTCAAACCGGCTTCATTCTCAGCTTCAATCTCAGGGATCAGGACTCTCAGTTACAGCTCCTTTCCGTTATTTCCCCAGATTATTTTGTGCCGTACTCCAACGAACAAAGATCCGCTCAGCTACACGTTGTTGTTGCCTCATCAATAGCCATCTATGCTTAATCTTCAAAAGTCTCCACACATGATTTTTCTGCGAACAGAGAGGAGCCGCTGCAGAGCTCGTCTCTCACACGTCCGTCTCGGACGCCATCTTTTCCCATCCTCATTGGATTCATTGGGCTACTTCTTCGACATCTATTGATGTTTCCTTTGTTTTTGACCCTTCGCTACAAACAAAGGAGTGTCTTCAAAAAGAACATGTTCATCTTCTGCCTTCTGCACTTCTTCCTCTTGATCATTAAAAATATATCATTTACGTTGATGGTTCGGCACAACCCGCCATTGGTTCTAAGCAGACTTATTCTGCAGCTTGCCCTATATTAGTAGGCACTATGATCGATGGAGTTTTCCACTCAAATTTGATTCATACTGTAGGTGACTGTACAGCACAGTTGGCCAAGCTGAAAGCGTTGTTTTTGGCTCTCGAGCATTCTGATCCTGAGTCACTCACCCTTGTGGTGTGTGATTCCTTTTACTGTGTACAATCATACATTAAGCATTTACATTTTTGGAAATAAATTGACTTTTGCGATTCCAAAGGCAGCACAATAAAGCATAAAATGCTTTGGGCAGAGCTTGCGTTGTTCGAGGCGGACGTTGTTCAGTGCGGGGCCAACAGGACACCGGGCCGGTCGTGAGAGTCGGTCACAGCTCCCTGCCTCTGTAGCCACTGGAACAGCAGCAATTCACAAAGTCTGGTGAAGTCCACTGGTGCTGGGACTTCGGTCAGGGGGCAAGCTCTCTTCCAAGCCCTTGGAGATCTTTTTAGCACAAGTTAAAAGCAAAGGTAAAATCCTCAAAGTCCTTTCTTCCTCTCTTAGGCAACCACGGCAGGCCAATCCCCCAAGCAGCAATTCAGCATGGGAATAATCTCTCCTCAGTTTCTTCAGGTTCCTTTTCCTCAGCAAAGGTTTAGTCTTGTCTGTTCGAGGAGTGATATAATTTCATGGGATCAGGGTCCCAATACTTATACCCCAAAATCCTTTGTTCTCTGAGGGGAGAGGGGCCTGTGCCCAGTTCAAGCCAGTTATGAAGCACTCTGTTTACCAGACTTCTCCTTCCCTTTCACAGCACAGGGCAGGCACATCAGACGCCCCATTAGTAGCCATAATTATGTTTTTTTCTGAGTAACCACGTGCCCTGAATCTTTGGTGTGCCTCCCTCTGTCCCTCTGTCCCTCTGTCCCTCTGTCCCTCTGTCCCTCTGACATATAGTGAAATTGCTAGTGGAGCTGCAGATTAGCGTCAACGTTTGTTGACCACTTCCTATTCCCATAAGTCAGAGACCTAAATTCCTATATCAGAGATACCAGCGACTTCCTGACCAAAACCAAGGACGTAGTTATGACTGGCAACAACTAGTTAGTGAGCGTAGACGTAGAGTCACTCTACACAAGCATTAGACACGAGGATAGACTAAAGCATGTCATTTTTTCCTTAAAAACAGGAATATCCATCTGCTCCAACACACACGCATGCTTATGGAAATGATAAGTATCTGTCTTAAAGAAAATGTTTTCATATTTGAGAAGAACCATTACAGGTAACTACAGGGGACTACCTGCCTCGCCCCTAGCTATGCCAATCTCATGGTGGGATGGTGGGCGAAGCAGGTGCTGTGGTACGACTGCACAGAAAAATGCTATCCTAATGTCCAGAAATGGCTATATTGGGAGGGGAGTGAACAGGAACTGAATATGTTTATTGACTTGTTGAATGATAATAATGTGAATTTAAAATTTACCAGTAATTACAGCAAGGAGACAATAGACTTCCTAGATTTAAAACTATCAGTAGAAGAAGGAAAGATCAGTACCAACCTGTTCAGAAAAAAGACCACAGGGAACTCCATCCTTCATGGAAGTAGCAGCCACCCACCCAGTTTCAGGTGGGGGATACTGTACAGCGAGTTCCTCAGAGCACAGAGGAACTGCAGTACCCCAGTAGCATATGAACAAACACCAAAAGACATGAAAACCAGATTCAGGGAGAGAGGTTACCCTATAAAGGCACTTAAACAAGCAGAAGCAAGAGCTAAAGAACCACACAGAGTAGATCCCATGCCCAAAACCAGAGCATCAGCAGATAGAAACAAGAGAGGTCCTGAACTGGTACGCTTTAATACTAGATACAATAGTCAGGCAACACATTTGCGCAAGATTCTAAAGAGCAGGTGGGGGATCTTAAGGCAGGACCCCATACTAAGGAACAAAATTGGACCAAATCCATCTATTACTTCCAGGAGGAGTACCTCGCTGAGGGACATGTTGGTACATAGCCACCTGCAAGCTAAAGAGTCTAATTGGCTTAAACAAGCCAAGGGCTTCTGTAGATGTGGTAACTGCAATGCATGCAAACATAGTGAGAATGTAACGGAGACCACACTCAAATTAGCTAAAGCCACTTGGAAAATTCCCAAACTCATAACGTGCTAAACGAAATTTGTGGTCTATGTCATAGTCTGTCCCTGCAACTTGTGGTATATTGGCTCTACCACATTTCCAGTGAAGAAGAGAATTCTCAAGCACAGGAGAGCTATCACTAACAAAGATCATAGTTACAGTACAGCCAGACACTTCACAGCAAAAGACAATGGGGATTGGACCAAAGCTAAATTCTTTGGACTTGACAGTATAAACCTGAACCCCAGGGGCGGAAATAGGGTGACAGCTCTCCGCAAACTGGAGTCACATTTTATTTTGCCGGCAGACAGAAAATTTCCCGGAGGGTTAAACTTAGATGAAGAAATGCATTCTCATTTGTGATGTGCTATACTACCAGCAGAATAAGTCAGAACGAGCCTCACGCACCCATTCCCTTCCTCCCCCCTTGTCCCTACACACCAGCTCACTCTTTACCCACCAGTCTCACAAATATGAATTGTCGAACGATCCTCATCTGCAATTAGACAGTATGCTTTTAATCTTGTTAAGTGAATATTGAAATGTTGGATATAGTGGCAGTACTGTAAATTAGTTGATATGTTGCAATATTTAGCAAATGTTTTCTCTGACATACATTAAATACATATGCTTGCACTCTTCTTCACAGGGAGACAACATGGATGGCGGTCGAGGAACTTACATCACTGCTAATAAACTATGAGCACCCAGAGTGGAAGATCGACCCACCGATACGGCACTCATTGATAGTTTAAATCTCAGCCAATCCATAGATCACCTACTATGCCCTATGCACTGATTAGGTACTATACCTATATAAAGCTGGGATATCAGACCAGACTACCAATATATGCAATGCACAACAAGCATGTACTCAGAAACGTCACCACTTTTATTTTCACTTATATCACAAAATTATCTAAGCGCTTCACACATGGGCACTAGACCGATAACTATAGCGTGCGTAACAAACATGAGTAAAACAACTTAGAGCACGCAAAATTATTTAAATGCTCATACAATTTGAATTACATCTAGTTGCAACAGTATTTTTAACACATGTTATTTTAAAACAAACAAGAGTATTTTGTTTATGTTTATTAAGACTGTCACGTGGTATGTTTGACCACTCATGTTTCTTTAAAAGGGCTCTGACCAACACAAGGGTCAGGTGACCAAGACCACGGATGTGGTCTAAACGCATTATTTTGTCAATTTAAAATAAAGAAAACTTTACTTACTTGTTGGAGTGGGGCTTGTGGATTTCCTAGTATTGTGTGGAAAAAATAAATAAATATATATATTCACGGAAAAAAACATAGGTTTCAGAGACGTAATATTTAGTTGGACATGTCTCTCGTACAAAACCATAGAAATTCTCACGTTATAGTTCAGTTAACTATAACTAGCGCCCCCGCCATGCACTGCTGATGATGTCACATATTACATCATTCATGACATGGTCAGTGACATCACTGATGACATCTCAAATGACATCCCTGATGACCTCTTCCAAGTGAAAATCTGATCCACCTCCTCACACTTTAATATAACCTTTGATACACACACTGCACAATACAAACTACCATTTTCAAAACCATCGACACACCAATACCAGTTACTAGATACGCACTCACTGATTCCTAGGTCTTCACACACATCCACTCATTCACACATACAATCCCTCATACATGTAGTCATTCATCAATACAACACTATCATAAGCACTCATACACCTATACAGACACTCACACACCACCACTCATCCAGAGTTACTCACACACCTAGTCAGTCATGCGAAGAATCAATCACACTTCCATTTACTGACCTTTACAGTTATACACACACCACATCACTTATTCAAACATACACACAGTGAATCAACCAGTCAAACATCTATGCACAGACTCACACACCTTCCACCCACCCAAACACACACCCAGGCACACATACAAATACTCAGGCAACCAATCGATAACCCAAATAGACACTTGTGTAGCTAGTGACCAACCCATGCAGCAGCTTATACAACAACAGACAGACTGATACAGACATTCACACAGTTTAGTCACTGACTAATGCAATCATTAAGACATGTAATCACTCACTTAAACAGTCAGTCACTCACCTACTAAATCGTCCATCCAGACACTTATACACCCACTCATTCTTCCATACACCTTGGCATATACATAATACATATTTCAACTTTCTAGGAACACAAAGTCACTCGATGATTTCATCAGTGATGTCATCTGAGATGTCATTAGTGATGTCATCAGTGATGTCACTGACCATGTCATTGACCATGTCATGAATGATGTAATATGTGACGTCATCAGCAGTGCATTTTGGGGGCGCGAGTTATAGTTAGTTGAACTAACTAAAACGGGGGAATTTCTATGGTTTTGTACAAGAGAAATGTCCAACTAACTGTAACGTCCCTGAAACCAATGTTTTTTTCAGTAAATTTCTAAGGCTTTTTAAATGCTAATTTGTAACTAAAACGTGCCTGAAACCTATTTTTTTTCCAATGAATATATATCATGTGATCAAGACTGTGGAGACAGTCGAAACGCGTCATGGCGGCATGCTGAGCAAGAATATGCACAAATAAAGGCACTTTTGTTTTGGCACCAAATTGGGTTCCATTCTTCGTCATTTTCCAGTTGAGCAATAATTGGTGGCGCTGTTCAGCGTCTGGCGAGTTCCTGTTCATATATGTATATATATATATTTCACCAGTCCCGCTGTACATTAAAAATGGGTCAGACACATGCTGGAGTTGCTGAGCAGTAAATGTATTGCCACCAAGATGCACAATGAGTTAAAAGCAATGTCCTCAATAACAGCTCATGGCAGACTTGTTTCGGCGGATGCCTTTATCAATGCCGTTTTTTTAGCTGGATAGTTCAAATTGAGGCTTGTAGCGGGGTGATGTTTAAATATCTGTGGCGGGGAACCTTATTGGCTGACTGATGAAACCATTGAGAGAGGACAGGGAAAGTTCCATCCAGTAAGTACTTTTCCTCTCCCAATGTGTCCATCCTTGTTTCCCCTCACTTAGCCCAGTGCATCGATCACACAGAGGGGAACACACATGTCGAAATTCGCGAGCGAGGTATAATAACCCACCCGTGCATGCAGTGATGCCCTGAACTTGTCAGGTTTTGTACTATTTGCTCCCTCATACCTGTATGATCGATGGCAAATTCCCTCGCCGCTGAGCAACTCTATCAGCAGACCAGCTGCTGCTCTTTCCCCAGTGCCTTTAACACAGTCCAGGCTGGGGGGGCGCCGCGTTGTGCAGTCCGTGCGCTCCTTCACAAAGTTTGTCGGCAGTACGTGGAGCTCCAGACCAAGAGGCGTGCCTGATTGCGGAGCCGACCTCCGCCACATATACTTCACCAGTCCCGCTTTACATTAAAAACTGTCCAACTAACTATAACGTCCCTGGAACCAATGTTTTTTTTCAGTACATTTCTAAGGTTTTTTAAATGCTAATTTCTAACTTAAATGTGCCTGAAACCTATAGTTTTTTCAGTGAATATGTATATTTTTTTATTACAATTCCAAGTAATGAGTCAAGGTCGGACAGAATTCCATCAAGAACAAGGGAATCAAAGGGGAAGGGGCAGAGGCGGACAAGGGCGAGCAAGAGGAACAAACAATCCAAAATCAGGAGACAAAAACGAAGAGAAATTGCCCGTGGGAATGCTGACAAGGGGCAAGAAGACCAAAGCTTGACGGTAATTAATCTTTCGCAAAGAGTCCTTTCCACTAGAGAAATCAAAGTCCTTGCAATGGGTCTATCGTTTTGCCCCTCTATGAATTTGAACTACTCACAGACAAGAATTGACCTGTTTTACTTCTCAAGGAAGCTCAAGCTAAAAAAATGGTTTAAATGACATCCCAAGAACATTCTAAATGGTAATGATGTGGGTAGACTGAGTAATTTGGATACTAATGATGTGGAAACAATTGAGATTATTTCTTCTCTGGAAGCAAGAGAAGATAATAGAGAAGAATTGTTGATTGAATGTGGTATTGATGGGGAGCTTAATCCTGGGAGCAGGTTTAGACCCAAATTGAGATTCTTACCTAACATCATGTCTGAGGCGGTTGAAGTATTTGAAAAAGGAGTTTTAAAAGATGTCAAAAAGTTGAGACACATTAAGATTCCAGGTAATAAGAAAAACCTCTCCTTTGAACAGTTACAGGCAGTGGAAGATTTGAAAAATGATAATCAAATAGTCATACGCCTGTCTGACAATGGCGGGAATGTGGTGGTGCTTGATAAAGAAAAATATTTAGCGGAAAGAACTCGACAACTTAACGAAACCACTTGCTATTGTACTTCCACATTTACTGAAATCAAAGAATCTAATACAGAGTTTGGTAACTGTCTAAATGAATGGAGCGAAAAAGGTCTGTTGGAGTGGGAGGAGTACAACTATTTAAGATGTTTACATCCAAGAACTCCCATCTTGTATCTCCTATCCAAACTCCACAAAAATGCCACCAACCCTCCAGGGAGACCCATAGTTTCCTCTATGGGCTCCGTGTTGGAGAGTACATCACACTTCATAGATCATTATCTGAGACCTTTTGTTATCCCTCTTCCTGCCTACCTCAAGGAAACCACTCATTTTATAACTATCATTGATGGTATCCAATGGGAACCTACATTCACGCTAGTTACTCTTGACGTGAGCAGTCTCTATACCAGTAACCGTCATGATCTTGGCATACTAGCGGTAGAACACTACCTGAAAACACGGTCTATTTCACTATTCCATCATTCGAAGATGTTTTTTTATTTTATTTTTGTCTTTATTGTCCTCATTTGCCCTCTCCTCGCCCCAAGTTTCACGATCCCGCCCTAGGGCATCTCATCTCATATGTTGGCTTTTTTTTCTTAGGAGGAAGTATACCACCTTAACCGGTCTTCCTCGGAACTTATACCAGCCGAGATTTGGAGAAAGCTTAATCATAGGACTACACACACCTTTCCTTAACAACCCAACCCTTCACCCAAAACATAACAAAAAGGGTGTCCAGAATCTATATCTTTTCTTTTGCCGATCCACAATATCCAACTTAGCAATAGCTCTCATCGCTCTTATCCATTTCAAATCTGTAGGAGGATCTGCAGACACCCACATTCTACATATCTCTCTCCGGGCCAGCAGTATGGCATGAAACATAAGTTTTGCTTTATCATCCAAGCCCTTACCTTGTAGATCCAATCTTCCAGTCATAACAAGTTCAGGGCTTACCTTGATCTGCTGGCCCAGTACTGATGACAGGCAGGTACTTACAGCATCCCTAAATTCCTTTATCGCCGGACAGGTAACAAACATATGTAGATCGTCTTCATTAGGGCTATTGCATTTAGGACACACCACCATTCCGCCAGCCTTAAACTTCGAAAGTGTTCTGGGAGACCAGTATGCCCTGTGGAGGGTGAATAAGTGATTTCTCCTTAAATTTGCAGGTTTAAACACTTTGTACAGAATCAACATTGTTACTTTCCATTGATCTTCTGAAGCAATCTCCGGCAAGCTCTCTCCCCACAGGGTCTCCGGCAGTGTAAACGGTCCATCCTCCAACTCCACTATTGACCAGTACCACAGCGCAACTTCTTTCTTATTCTGCGTCTCTGACCCCAACTTCTCTTCGAAAACATTATGCTGACCAATTAAATTTTCCTTGCCGGCCGCCCAACTTTGGATCTGTAGATATTTAAACCTTGAAAATTTGTGTCCCCACTCATGTTCGCAATAACCCCATGGAACTAGGGCGCTCTCCGTAAACAACTGCCCCCACCTCTGAGGACCGTCGACTTTCAGTGCCGTCGCCAACGCATCCTTAGACCAAAGAGGAGCTCCTGGCGTGTCCCAAATTGGTGCCATAAAACTGTAATATGGTATTTTTGTTACCCTCCTAATTTTAAACCAGACCGTCGCTAGATCTTTCAACACTTTTAATCTAATTTTTTTTAAAGTACTTTGGATCGGCAAATTTGTACATTAAACCATGTTGCTTCACATTTTCCATCTTAAGCAATGTAGCCAACATTTTCCCTATATCTGAACTCCCCGGGGTAGCCAGCAGCATTCTACAATTCTTCAGCAGGAAGGCCCATGAATAGATCTGAAAATCCAGGGCCGCCAGCCCTCCTTTCAAAAGCTTTCTCCTAATCTTTTTCCATGATAAGCGGGACCTTTTTGACACCCAAGTAAATGAGCCTATCTCGCTCTGCAGCCTCCCAAGCCAATCCTTCTCAAATAAAAGCGGGAGTGAATCAAACAAAAAAGTTATCTTGGGTAAAACCATCATTTTCACCAAGTTGACTCGACCATACAGTGTCAACGGGAGGTGCGCCCACCCTCGCAGAGCAGAAGAAATCTCTTTCCTCACTTTAACAAAATTGACTTTGGTGAGCTCCCTTATGTCTTGTGTTATTCTCACCTCTAAATAGCGTATCTCTGATTTGCAAACTATGCCCTCTGCCTTCATCATTCGAAGATGTTGGTTGATATGATTAAGTTTCGTCTTACCAATAATTTCTTTATTTTCGGTGACACAGTGTACCGTCAGTCACAGGGCACAGCGATGGGCACCTGTTTCGCCCCCAGCTATGCAAATTTATTCATGGGCTGGTGGGAGGAACAGGTGTTCACGCAGATGGAGGAGTTTGACAACAATGTAGTCCTGTGGCTGTGGTACATTGATGATATCTTTATGGTGTGGAATGGGAGTGCAGAGACAGCTAAAATCTTTGTGGGCAAACTGAATGAAAACAACTATAATTTGTTGCTCACAGAGCAAATTAGCGAAACTACTATAGAATTTCTGGATGTCCGAGTGGAAATTCAGGGAAACGCAATGACAACCAGCCTGTATCGCAAAAAGACATGTGGCAATAGTATTTTGAGTGCTAGGAGTTCCCATCCTCCTAACCTTGTGGACAGAATCCCCTAAGGGGAGTTGCTCAGGGCCAAAAGGAACTGTAGCACAGAGGCTGCTTACCACTTGGAAAGGGAGATTATGTGTACCCGTTTCAGAGAGCGTGAATGTTACAATTAAACAAGCTTGTAACAGGGTAGACACTGTGGTGAGGAATTAGTTGCTTCACCCCAATATAGTAGAGAAGAGTGATGACAATTGTGGAGAAGTGTGGCTCAAATGGTTAGAGCGGCAGACCTTGATGCAGAGCTCAGGCCCGGGACCAGGGTTCGATTCCTGCCTCGGCGGGTCTCGGGCTCATAAATTCCTCTGACCCGATATTCTCGCCTCAGCGCCTATTCTAATCATGGGCCCCACGCTGCAACTCTGGGCAATAGCTTGCTTAATCTCCACAACGGCCCCCAACAGCGCTGGGGATGCCTGGTTTCACCATGGGGGTGTCAAGGAGTGGACACTTCACAAGGAAAGCCAGGAAGGGTTCCTCAGCGGTATGAGTACAAGTGCCGGGAGACCCTTGTTGGGTAGCTGTGCGCTATACAAGTACAAAAACATTACATTTACATTTACAAGGTCAGGTTTGCTACCAAATTCTCAGGCCAGGCCCATGAGATTAGAAGGATTTAAAAAAAACATTGGCATGTTTTATCAACTGATGAACATCTCACACCATATATAGCCAGCAACCCACAAATTACCTTTAGGAAATGCATATCCTTAAGAGATGACTTAAGTCGCAATCATGTGACCAGGAGTAAAGGCAGATCAGGCTTTAAATGTTGTAGAAGTTGTAAAGCTTGTCGGAAAAGTGCAGACTGTAAGACACTGTTGAACACTGAGAGAATGTTTACTATACGGAAAATGCTAATTTGCAATTTGATGTATTGTGTCTACGTACTAATATGTCCATGCAATAAGTGGTACGAGGGCAGCACAATACATCGTGCCAAAAAGAGAGTGATGGAACATGTACGTGCTATAAAGAATAACAACCAACAATATCCTGTAGCACGTCATTTCTTTAACTGCCACTTTCAAAATGAAAGTTTGTTGAGAATGGTAGTTATTGACATGGTGGAGTTGGGCATCAGGGGAGGCAACAGGGAGCTATCCTAGTGGAAGTTGTATTCACGATATATTATCGACTTTGACTGTATGAATGAAGAGTTATCAGTGCACGTAAATGAATGAAATGTGTATTTAGGACATTTAGCGGTCTGCGATCTGATTTTATGTTTTTATCATTTTTAGGAGCAGAATGGCTTCTCTCTAAGCATGGCACCATACTGAAATGAGAAAACTCACTCCTTTCCGGATTTATGAACACATAATGGCATAACTGTGAAACATCTGCCCACATCGGCATGATTTGATGCACAACCTGTTTTTAACACATTAGCCCACTGGGGTGTAATTAGCAACTTACTCCTATTTTGGGAGACCAACAATTGGCATTTTTAAATAATGAACCAAATGCCGATATATAATCGAGCAATATGATTAACTTTGCTTATTTATGTGCCCGTATGGTTTGTATTTAATGTCATGGGACACGAGACGTGTAATTTGCAGTTTGTATATGCGTATATACCGCAGATGTGCTTGCTGTAACATTCAAGATGTGTTAACTTTATTGATCCAAAAGGTAACACGAAAGCCAGGCTGTGCGCTTTAACAGGCGTACAGTTATTATAATGTTTGAACTCGACAGAATTGCGATGTCAATTTCGTATTTCACCTTTATTCATGCAAGTGCAGCCGAGCATTCTAATATTTATGAATGAATTTGGTTTTAACAATATAAATGTGTTTGTGTTAGCATTGAGTAACATGAATATTGCATCTTTAGAAATTGCCGCCATGCCTTTGTATTGTTTGCCATACACGTATTTTGGTGTTAGTCCTTTGTTGATGATTAACATCTGATAAATACATTCACAGTGTGTCACAGTTTTGAAACGTGATCAAGCCGATAGGTGAAACAAGTTGTTTCCTGCCATTAAACACTCTTTTGCCCCAACTCGGACCGCCCGTGATTCAGCCAGGCGTGTTCCTTTAACCGGAGATGCTGTGTTTGGATATATATATATATATACCTGTTTTTAATTTAAAGCGGGACTGGTGAAATATATATATATATATATATATATATATATATATATATATATATATATATATATATATATATATATATATATATCAAAGCTCGAAGGTGTCCACCTTTGAGTAGCACGCGAACAGCAGCTTGGTTTATGTATAGGTGAGGACGGTGATCCACTCGTAGACGCCGCTCCGTACGGGATCTGCCCGACGCGTTCCGAAGCTCCATATGCTTCTCTTCAGGTCAGACTGATTTGCATATAGCCATGTCTGAAATGGGGTGGCTGAGTGGGCTAAAGAATGGTGATGGATTAAACCCAGATCAGTTGACTGGGGGTGAGTATTTGATTTGCTCAAACGCTCCGTCCATCATCCCCTTTTGTATCGCTTTGTTCGCCCTAAGTGTAGCAGGGTATGCTCAGACGTGAGTCCCTTGCTCACTTGGCCACTGGATTCAAGATAGCCTGGCTGATGAGGATTATGAATCCGAAACCGGTCCCAGGATGCTTGTTTCCGGTCCATGGAAGACATGGCTTGGCAGTTCGGGATGAACTGTTCCCATGAGGCACAGGGTCAGACTGATTTGCATATAGCCATGTCTGAAATGGGGTGGCTGAGTGGGCTAAAGAATGGTGATGGATTAAACCCAGATCAGTTGACTGGGGGTGAGTATTTGATTTGCTCAAACGCTCCGTCCATCATCCCCTTTTGTATCGCTTTGTTCGCCCTAAGTGTGGCAGGGTATGCTCAGATGTGAGTCCCTTGCTCACTTGGCCACTGGATTCAAGATAGCCTGGCTGATGAGGATTATGAATCCGAAACCGGTCCCAGGATGCTTGTTTCCGGTCCATGGAAGACATGGCTTGGCAGTTCGGGCTGAACTGTTCCCATGAGGCACAGGGTCAAACTGATTTGCATATAGCCATGTCTGAAATGGGGTGGCTGAGTGGGCTAAAGAATGGTGATGGATTAAACCCAGATCAGTTGACTGGGGGTGAGTATTTGATTTGCTGAAACGCTCCGTCCATCATCCCCTTTTGTATCGCTTTGTTCGCCCTAAGTTTGGCAGGGTATGCTCAGACGTGAGTCCCTTGCTCACTTGGCCACTGGATTCAAGATAGCCTGGCTGATGAGGATTATGAATCCGAAACCGGTCCCAGGATGCTTGTTTCCGGTCCATGGAAGACATGGCTTGGCAGTTCGGGCTGAACTGTTCCCATGAGGCACAGGGTCAGACTGATTTGCATATAGCCATGTCTGAAATGGGGTGGCTGAGTGGGCTAAAGAATGGTGATGGATTAAACCCAGATCAGTTGACTGGGGGTGAGTATTTGATTTGCTCAAACGCTCCGTCCATCATCCCCTTTTGTATCGTTTTTTTCGCCCTAAGTGTTGCAGGGTATGCTCTGACGTGAGTCCCTTGCTCACTTGGCCACTGGCTTCAAGATAGTCTGGCTGATGAGGATTATGAATCCGAAACCGGTCCCAGGATGCTTGTTTCCGGTCCATGGAAGACATGGCTTGGCAGTTCGGGCTGAACTGTTCCCATGAGGCACAGGGTCAGACTGATTTGCATATAGCCATGTCTGAAATGGGGTGGCTGAGTGGGCTAAAGAATGGTGATGGATTAAACCCAGATCAGTTGACTGGGGATGAGTATTTGATTTGCTCAAACGCTCCGTCCATCATCCCCTTTTGTATCTAGTATTAAAGCATACCGGTTCAGGACCTCTCTTGTTTCTATCTGCTGATGCTGTGGTTTTGGGCATGGGATCTACTCTCTGTGGTTCTTTAGCTCATGCTTCTGCTTGTTTAAGTGCCTTTATATGGTAACCTCTCTCCCTGAATCTGGTTTGCATGTATTTTGTTGTTTGTTCATATGCTACTGGGGTACTGCAGTACCTCTGTGCTTTGAGGAACTGGCTGTACGGTATCCCCCACCTGAAACTGGGTGGGTGGCTGCTTCTTCCATGAAGGATGGAGTTCCCTGTGGTCTTTTTTCTGAACAGGTTGGTACTGATCTTTCCTTCTTCTACTGATAGTTTTAAATCTAGGAAGTCTATTGTCTCCTTGCTGTAATTACTGGTAAATTTTAAATTCACATTAGTATCATTCAACAAGTCAATAAACATATTCAGTTCCTGTTCACTCCCCTCCCACACAAAGAAAACATCATCAATATAGCCCTTTCTGGACATTAGGATACAATTTTTCTGTGCAGTCGTACCACAGCACCTGCTTCGCCCACCATCCCACCATGAGATTGGCATCGCTAGGGGCGAGGCAGGTGCCCATGGCTGTCCCCTGTAGTTATCTGTAATGGTTCTTCTCAAATATGAAAACATTTTCTTTAAGACAGATACTTATCATTTCCATAAGCATGTGTGTGTGTTGGAGCAGATGGATATCCCTGTTTTTAAGGAAAAAATGACATGCTTTAGTCTATCCTCGTGTCTAATGCTTGTGTAGAGTGACTCTATGTCTAGGCTCACTAACCAGTTGTTGCCAGTCATAACTACGTCCTTGGTTTTGGTCAGGAAGTCGCTGGTACCTCTGATATAGGAATTTAGGTCTCTGATTTATGGGAATAGGAAGTGGTCAACAAACGTTGACGTTAATCTGCAGCTCCACTAGCAATCTCACTATATGTCAGAGGGACAGAGGGAGGCACACCACAGATTCAGGGCACATGGTTACTCAGAAAAAAACATAATTGTGGCTACTAATAGGGCAAACTCAATACCTAGGGAGGAACTTTTGATTGGGAAACTTACCACTAATCCCAATAATACTAACTCTCCTGTTGAGGCAGTCAGTCCAGGCACTGTTAACACCGTCTTATCATCACTTACAACATGGAGGAGCGTGCCATCAGATCCATCATTAACAAACACTGGAAGATTATTGATTATTTCTGACCTAACCCTGGGGCCACTTGTAGCACAACGCCCAGACATCAACCACAGGTGTGCATTTTCCATGCACGATGCTTTGGTCAAAAGAAGCCCTGAAATCAGTACCAAATCTAACAGGTTATCTGACATTAAGGGATTTTGCAAATGCAGTAGCAGCAGAGCATGCAAATTTGGGACCAACACCAGCCAACTCAATGCCACCTTTCGTAAAGAGCCTCTGACCATAACAGAACAGAGTATGCAGTATATGTACTTGAGTTTAAATGTGGTCTTAGGTACGTGGGCAGTTACAAACTGCAGGTCCATCGTCGCATCCTCCAACACCTGAGGAAGATTGTCAACAGCGACCCTACTTACCCAGCAGCCAGGCATTTCAAGGATGTGCACAACAACAATCTAGAACATTTCAAATATTTTATTGTGGACTGTGTACCCCCCTTAGACGGGGTGGAAACCGTGAGATGCAACTCTGACGGTTAGAAACTCGATGCATCCTTGAAACTTAACACCAAAGCGCCTGCGGGCCTTAATATTAGCTGAGACCTACACAACTTTGTATAGAACCAAACTAGTGTTGTTGGATCCAGCACACAGTCATAGTACTACAGACTACTCATATGTGGCCTGGCACAGTGTTTCTCCTCTGTCAACACTCATTTTGTCTATTTTGTTGTTTTGGTGCTTGCCTTATGTGATATTTATTTTCCATGCACAATTGTGATTTACAATAGAATTTGTCTGCTACTGTCCCAGTCACACTGCTATTATGCTATGTCACCCTTGATATCATGGGGGTTATTTCAGACCAGGACACACGTGAACACTGATTTTGTCCATTTATCCCGTGCATCTTTACCCTGTTTTGTGTTGCTTCCATGTGAATTATTGTATCCTCTTTTGTGATAGATACCTGTGATTCAAGCATTCCAGCTGGAAACTCAATACAGGTATTTCCTTGTTACAATGACAGTTTACCTTGATCAGTTGACCAATGTCGTTAGGTAAACTAGGTTGTTTTTAAACCACACAGATATTTAAACATCACCCCGCTACAAGCCTCACTTTGAACTATCCATCTAAAAACCGGCATTGATGAAGGCATCCGCCGAAACACGTCTGCCAGGAGCTGCTACTGAGGACATTGCTTTTAACTCATCGTGCATCTTGGTGGCAATAAATTTACCGCTCAGCAACTCCAGCATGTGTCTGACCCATTTTTAATGTAAAGCGGGACTGGTGAAATATATATATGTATATATACATTTGAAAAAACCATAGGTTTCAGGCACGTTTTAGTTACAAATTAGCATTTAAAAAGCCTTAGAAATTTACTGGAAAAAACATTGGTCTCAGGGACGTTACAGTTAGTTGGACATTTCTCTTGTACAAAACCATAGAAATTCCCACGTTTTAGTTAGTTCAGCTAACTATAACTCGCGCCCCCAAAATGCACTGCTGATGACGTCACATATTACATCATTCATGACATGGTCAGTGACATCACTGATGACATCACTGATGACATCTCAGATGGCATCACTGATGACATCATCCAGTGACTTTGTGTTCCTATAAAGTTGAAATATGTATTATGTATATGCCAAGGTGTATTGAAGAATGAGTGGGTGTATAAGTGTCTGGATGGAGGATTTAGTAGGTGAGTGACTGACTGTTTAAGTGAGTGATTACATGTCTTAATGATTGCATTAGTCAGTGACTAAACTTTGTGAATGTCTGTATCAGTCTGTCTGTTGTTGTATAAGCTGCTGCATGGGTTGCTCACTAGCTACACGTGTGTCTATATGGGTTATCGATTGGTTGCCTGAGTATTTGTATGTGTGCCTGGGTGTGTGTTTGGGTGGGTGGAAGGTGTGTGAGTCTGTGCATAGATGTTTGCCTGGTTGATTCACTGTGTGTATGTTTGAATAAGTGATGTGGTGTGTGTATAACTGTAAAGGTCAGTAAATGGAAGTGTGATTGATTCTTCGCATGACTGACTAGGTGTGTGAGTAACTCTGGATGAGTGGTGGTGTGTGAGTGTCTGTATAGGTGTATGAGTGCTTATGATAGTGTTGTATTGATGAATGACTACATGTATGAGTGATTGTATGGGTGAATGAGTGGATGTGTGTGAAGAACTAGGAATCAGTGAGTGCGTATGTAGTAACTGGTATTGGTGTGTCGATGGTTTTGAAAATGGTAGTTTGTATTGTGTAGTGTGTGTATCAGAGGTTATATTAGAGTGTGAGGAGGTGGATCAGATTTTCACTTGGAAGATGTCATCATGGATGTCATTTGAGATGTCATCAGTGATGTCACTGACCATGTCACGAATGATGTAATTTGTGAAGTCATCGTCAGTGCATGGCAGGGGCGCTAGTTATAGTTAACTGAACTATAACGTGAGAATTTCTATGGTTTTGTACGAGAGACATGTCCAACTAAATATTACGTCTCTGAAACCTATTGTTTTTTCAGTGAATATATATATATATTTTTTTTCCACACAATACTAGGAAATCCACAAGCCCACTCCAACAAGTAAGTAAAGTTTTCTTTATTTTAAATTGACAAAATAATGCGTTTAGACCACATCCGTGGTCTTGGTCACCTGACCTTTGTGCTGGTCAGAGCCATTTTAAAGAAACATGAGTGGTCAAACATACCACGTGACAGTCTTAATAAACATAAACAAAATACTCTTGTTTGTTTTAAAATAACATGTTTTAAAAATACTGTTGCAACTAGATGTAATTCAAATTGTATGAGCATTTAAATAATTTTGCATGCTCTAAGTTGTTTTACTCATGTTTGTTTCGCACGCTATAGTTATCGGTCTAGTGCCCAGGTGTGAAGCGCTTGGATAATTTTGTGATATAAGTGAAAATAAAAGTGGCGACGTTTCTAAGTACATGCTTGTTGTGCATTGCATATATTGGTAGTCTGGTCTGATATCCCAGCTTTATATAGGTATAGTGCCTAATCAGTGCATAGGGCATAGGAGGTGATCTATGGATTGGCTGAGATTTAAACTATCAATGAGTGCAGTATCGGTGGGTCAATCTTCCACCCTGGGTGCTCATAGTTTATTAGCAGTGATGTAAGTTCCTCGACCGCCATCCATGTTGTCTCCCTGTGAAGAAGAGTGCAAGCATGTGTATTTAATGTATGTCATAGAAAACATTTGCTAAATATTGCAACATATCAACTAATTCACTGTACTGCCACTATATCCAACATTTCAATATTCACTTAACAAGATTAAAAGCATACTGTATAGTTGCAGATGAGGATTGTTCGACTATTCATATGTGTGAGACTGGTGGGTAAAGAGTGAGCTGGTGTGTAGGGACAAGGGGGAGGAAGGGAATGGGTGCGTGAGGCTCGTTCTGACTTATTCTGCTGATAGTATAGCACATCACAAATGAGAATGCATTTCTTCATCTAAGTTTAACCCTCCGGGAAATTTGCTGCCTGCCTGCAAAATAAAATGTGACTCCAGTTTGCGGAGAGCTCTCACCCTATTTCCGCCCATGGGGTTCAAGTTTATACTGTCAAGTCCAAAGAATTTAGCTTTGGTCCAATCCCCATTGTCTTTTGCTGTGAAGTGTCTGGCTGTACTGTAACTATGATCTTTGTTAGTGATAGCTCTCTAGTGCTCGAGAATTCTCTTCTTCACTGGAAATGTGGTAGAGCCAATATATCACAAGTTGCAGGGACAGACTCGACATAGACCACAAATTCCGTTTGGCACGTTATGAGTTTGGGAATTTTCCAAGTGGCTTTAGCTAATTTGAGTGTGGTCTCCATTACATTCTCACTATGTCTGCATGCTTTGCAGTTACCACGTCTACAGAAGCCCTTGGCTTGTTTAAGCCAATTAGACTCTTTGGCTTGCAGGTGGCTATATACCAACATGTCCCTCAGTGAGGTGCTTCTCCTGTAAGTGATAGATGGATTTGGTCCAACTTTGTTCCTTAATATGGGGTCCTGCCTTAAGATCCCCCACCTGCTCTTTAGAATCTTGCGCAAATGTGTTGCCTGACTGCTGTATCTAATATTAAAGCGTACCCGTTCAGGACCTCTCTTGTATCTATCTGCTTATGCTGTCGTTTTGGGCATGGGATCTACTCTCTGTGGTTCTTTAGCTCTTGCTTCTGCTTGTTTAAGGGCCTTTATAGGGTAACCTCTCTCCCTGAATCTGGTTTTCTTGTCTTTTGTTGTTTGTTCATATGCTACTGGGGTACTGCAGTTCCTCTGTGCTCTGAGAAACTCGCTGTACGGTATCCCCCACCTGAAACTGGGTGGGTGGCTGCTGCTTCCATGAAGGATGGAGTTCCCTGTGGTCTTTTTTCTGAACATGTTGGTACTGAGCTTTCCTTCTTCTACTGATAGTTTTAAATCTAGGAAGTCTATTGTCTCTTTGCTGTAATTGCTGGTAAATTTTAAATTCACATTATTATCATTCAACAAGTCAATAAACATATTCAGTTCATGTTCACTCCCCTCCCACACAAAGAAAACATCATCAATATAGCCATTTCTGGACATTAGGATGCCATTTTTCTGTGTAGTCGTACCACAGCACCTGCTTCGCCCACCATCCCACCATGAGATTGGCATAGCTAGGGGCGAGGCAGGTGGCCATTGCAGTCTCCTGTAGTTATCTGGAATGGTTCTTCTCAAATATGAAACTATTTTCTTTAAGACAGATACTTATCATTTCCATAAGCATGTGTGTGTGTTGGAGCAGATGGATATCCCTGTTTTTAAGGAAAAAATGACATGCTTTAGTCTATCCTCGTGTCTAATGCTTGTGTAGAGTGACTCTACGTCTACGCTCACTAACCAGTTGTTGCCAGTCATAACTACGTTCTTGGTTTTGGTCAGGAAGTCGCTGGTATCTCTGATATAGGAATTTAGGTCTCTGACTTATGGGAATAGGAAGTGGTCAACAAACGTTGATGTTAATAATGCAGCTCCAATAGCAATCTCACTATATGTCAGAGGGACAGAGGGAGGCACACCAAAGATTCAGGGCACGTGGTTACTCAGAAAAAACATATAATAGGGCAAACTCAATACCTAGGGAGGAACTTTTGATTGGGAAACTTACCACTAATCCCAATAATACTGACTCTCCTGTTGAGGCAGTCAGTCCAGGCACTGTTAACACCGTCTTATCATCACTTACAACATGGAGGAGCGTGCCATCAAATCCATCATTAACAAACACTGGAAGAATATTAATTCTGACCTAACCCTGGGGCCACTTGTAGCACAACGCCTAGACATCAACCACAGGTGTGCATTTTCCATGCACGATGCTTTGGTCAAAAGTAGCCCTGAAATCAGTACCAAATCTAACAGGTTATCTGACATTAAGGGATTTTGCATATGCAGTAGCTGCAGAGCATTCAAATTTGGGACCAACACCAGCCAACTCAATGATACCTTTCGCAAAGAGCCTCTGACCATAAAAAGCAGACTCACTTGTGGAACAGAGTATGCAGTATATGTACTTGAGTGTAAATGTGGTCTTAGGTACGTAGGCAGTAACAAACTGCAGGTCCATCATCGCATCCTTCAACACCTGAGGAAGATTTTCAACAGCGACCCTACTTTCCCAGCAGCAGGCATTTCAAGGATGTGCACAACAACAATCTAGAACATTCAAATATTTTGTTGTGGACTATGTACCCCCCTTAGACGGGGTGAAAACCCTGAGAAGCAACTCTGACGGTTAGAAACTCGATGCATCCTTGAACTTAACACCAAAGCGCCTGCGGGCCTTAATATTAGCTCAGACCTACACAACTTTGTATAGAACCAAACTAGTGTTGTTGGATCCAGCGCATAGTCATAGTACTACAGACTACTCATATGAGGCCTGGCACAGTGCTTCTCCTCTGTCAACACTCATTTTGTCTATTTTGTTGTTTTGGTGCCTGCCTTATGTGATATGTATTTTCCATGCACAATTGTGATTTAAAATAGTCTTTGTCTGCTACTGTCCTAGTCAAACTGCCATTATGCTATGTCACCCTTGACATCATGGGGGTTATTTCAGACCAGGACACACGCGAACACTGATTCTGTCCATTTATCCTGTGCATCTTTACCCTGTTTTGTGTTGCTTCCATGTGAATTATGGTATCCTCTATTGTGATAGATACCTGTGATGCAAGCATTCCAGCTGGAACCTCGATACAGGTATTTCCTTGTTACAATGACAGTTTACCTTGATCAGTTGACCAATGTTGTTAGGTGAACTAGGTTGTTTTTAAACCACTTGGCACGTTTGCACACCTGAGCACTAAAATAGGAGTTGTACTCCACACTCCCTATATATTCCTTTTGCACTATTACAACACACCAAATCAGCACTCCAGCACTTTCCTGTTCCTATATCCCATATGTTATCCTTTGCATATTGAAATTGTAGTGTTTTACATATGCACTATTATTCTTTCCAGGCGGTTCCCACTTAGGCTCCATTCCGGCTTTCGTGCTGACACGCTAACCATGCATGTGTTCTTTTTAGACTTCAACACTTACCCTACGATGCATTTAGACTTTACTTTGCTTCACAGTTCTGTAGCCACTAGGAGTCAATCACTCTGACCCTGGATATAGGCCCTCATCAAGGTGGCCGCATCGACATTAGCAACAGGAGACACTCGTCTCCGTGTCACATGAATTGTAAACTCAAGTCTTTCTACTCTTGTGATCACCGAGCTTCACAGATATCGGTTCTTTATTTTTAAAAATAGATGGTTTGTTTATTTAAATTCATCCATCATGATACTAATGTCTCGAAGCAGATTTTTCTAATGCTCAGAATTGCTATTTTGTGTTTATTTCCTGTGAAGCGGAAATAAACACAAGAGTTAGTCTGTCATTCATGTCATCTGTTTGCTAGTAACGTGTCATTAACACAGTCATTTGCATATGACTTACCACAAGCCGCATTCAACTTACGATGTCTACGTCGGAAAGGTGGCCTAAAACATGTACCTTCAGTATACTGTGTGTGCACATAGTAAAAACACTACTGTGGCCATATATTCTGTCACTCACCCGCAGCGTGCCATATGATCAAGGCCGCAGTCCAGCAGTCGAAACGCGTCATTGGAATTGATGTTGCAATACAGAATCTCGTTTTTTCATCTTCACGTAAGTCTGTTCCCATGTGTTGCTCGGCATGGTCTAACCGTGGGAAGTGTTTTGGATGTATATGTATATGTGTATGTGCAAGCAATAATAACACTTTTATGCACATAATAAAATACATGGAATAAAATACAAGCAGATAATAATACTGGACGTCCACTGCAAGAAATCAGGAAGATATATACTCTAAATACATCAGATGATTATAACCACTGGAGAATTGAATGTGCACACAGACAGACTCACACATCACACTGCCAATAATCAAAAACAAAACATCACAGTCCGCAAACACTGCATCTTAGCCCACTCCAGACTCTGGGATTCACAGCCGGGGTCAAGAGGCTCAGCAAGGCGGGAACTTCTACACTGAAGTAGACACGTCCGCTTCCATTCAGGTCCAAAATCCTGCTTTCCAAGTTAACAAACCCCAGTTTTATAATCTCAAAGCACTAGAAGGTTCCGAGAGGACTTCCTCTGCGCCAAGGAAAGTTACTGGAGTTGGCCACTCTCCATGCAAGCATTCTAAAGGCAAAGAGTTCTCACGTATCCTTCTGCGCTCCCACATGTTCCAGCCCCTTATCTTAGTGAAGCTTACAAAAGTCTCCAACAGTACACAAAACAATCTCCAAAAGTACAGAAAACAACCTTGAACGTAGATAGCCTAAACAACTTCAGTGATATGGGGGTCTGCTTGTGTGTGCAAAGGCAGAGTCAAAATTCAAGATGGCATGAGGGTATGTCTAAGCCAATAGTAAGAACTTGATATTACTTCCCAATATACAACACAATGCACATGTATGCACCACTTCCTATAGCACTACACACTTCACTTCCCAATGTACAACATAATGCACATTTGAGCACCACTGCATATAACACTGCACTCCGAGACCGAGAAGAACATTCCACACCTTTCTCTCTCTCATGCTTTGAAATGCACATCCCACACCTTCTGGCTGTTCTACTCTGTGAAAGCTCTCCCACTCTGCAGCTACAAGTAGACACCAAAGAAATAGCCAAGGTAAAAAGGCACATGCAGGGAACATGATGTTGTACATGCAAGAAAACACCTAAAGTCAATTAAAACAATGGTAGTCAAAGGTCATCACGTGGTCCCAGTATATAGGAGTGCCTCTGGCACTACATTCCACCTCATGATCTTTGAGTATCATAACATACATATCTAAAACCACCTTTTTTTTGCTTAGATCTCTTTTATAGATTTTTTTAATCGTTTTGTTGAATTTGCACATAAACATGTTATACTTCCCTGTATATTCATGCGAGATATGGTACATATAGCATTGGCAGAACGTCGATAGTGTATAGGTTACAGCATTGTTAATGTTGCTGCTTAAAACTACATTGCATACATCTGGTATATGTTGACTTCGGTTTCGAGCCCTAGAGTGGCGACGTTATTAAGTTAACATTTGTCTTTACATAATATGCTCTGCAGGCTGTTGATTTATACTTACATATACGACAGGGTAGGTACAGGTCAGTGCGAGTATCCAATCAGTCTTTGTAGATGTATCGACAAAAAGGCAGAGAACAAGTAAAATCATTTAGAACAGTTAAAACATTAGCTTAGCCAGTGTTACCCCCCCACTTCCCTACCTAGAACTACAAAGTGTCTCTTCGCCAAATCACTGCTCGCTCCCTCCCCGTCTGGGCGTGTGTACTCACGTATTGTCCAAGCCAGCGTACAAATACTGGCTAAGTGTTGTGGTGTCTACGCGGCCATAGCACTATTTTATGGTACCCACCCACAGGATACTCAGCATTGGGATCCCCGCATCCGCGTTCGCGCTCTGCTACAATTCAGTCAAAAGGGCATCCCAATATGCTGCGATGAGAACCTGGCGTAGCCCCCAGGTTTCCTCACTCCTGATGGGGAGGCTTTCTACTTTGGCCCATGCCAGCATTGAGTTACGCCATGCCCGCTCATGTGGGGGGGTTCTAGTGATTTTCACCTTTTAGTTATCATCCTCTTGGAAAATACCATCCCAAGGTCTAGGAACCTGGATGGTACTTTGGTGTTGGACGTTCTACGAAAGATATGTATTACATATGTTGGCCATTCAAATGGTACCTCACGCCCGTTGCAGGTGTACAATACGGCACCACCTCTCTCCAATATATACCTATTCGAGTGCAGCTCCAGAGCATGTGGAACAGATCAGCCCCCGGTTCAGCGCATCTCGAGCACACCACATGCACACCTCTGAAATATCTGTTGATTTTGGCAGGTGTGAGGTATGCCCTATGAATTATGTATAGCTGAATCTGATGGAACCGCATTCTCCTGGGATGCACGTTTGGCTCTCTAGCACCCTGGCCCACTCTTTATCTGCAAACTGGTGACCTAGGTCTAGCTCCCATTTGTGACAGAGCGAATCCAGGCTTACTGCTGCAAGTGTTCTTAGCGAGGCGGCAAATCAGCATGTGAGGTGCCTGCCTTGACCCATGACATGTAGATATTGTATGGTGAGGTGCATGCTCGGTTCTGTAGCAATATCACCCCATCTCGCCGCGAGTGTGGTAAGGCAATGACCGGTGCATTAAAAACTGCCCCGGCGAGAGCCCTTCTTCCGATACCAGAGATGCATATGGGATGAACGCCCCTTCTCGGTATATGTCTCCAAGCGTTTGGATGCCCCTCACTTGCCATCCACTGATTGCCTGCAGTTTGAGTACTGTCTGACCCCACTGCAGGCAATCCCCTCTAAGGGTATCGCTGACGCATAAGGGATAGTGTCCCGGGTTATATAAAGGTTCGTGCTGAAGCATTTCTATGCTATGGTGAGCCACAGGGGCTCCGGGGCCTCGTCCTTTCAACTGGGTGAAAGAGTTTGATAATTTGTTCCAGTGAGCAGGGTTGCGCCATTGCTGTGTCCGCACGATGTCGATCAGACAACCACTGCGCCACCCACTGCAGCTGAGCTGCTAGCTAGTAATGCTCGAAGCAGGGAGCCGCCAGACCCCCTGGTCCGTTGGTAGGTACAGTTTTTTAATCAACATCCTGTGCCTAGCACTGCCCCATATGAAGTCCCTTACCTGCTTCTCCAATGCAAAAAAGATGGAGGCGGGGATATATATAGGCAGGTTCGTGAAATAGTATAGGAGTCTTGGGAGTATTACCATTTTAGCTAGCGCTACTCTTCCTATTACGGCAAGTGGGAGTGTAGTATCCGTTGCCACTCTAAAGAAATGCCGCAAATTAAGGGGGGTACTGCGAGCTGTCACAAAGCCAATCTGGTTCGCGTGAAACAGTGCGGGGACCACCTGCGCTAACCTGTCTGCCAGTACTTTTGCAAATATTTTGTAGTCCGTATTAAGCAGGGCAAGGTGTCTGTATGGGATCTTTGTCGGGCTTTAATAAGGATATCAGCTGTGCTTCACACTTAGTGGGTGGTAGTTGACACTCTTCTGCAGAGGTGGTGTACAGTGTATGAAGAAGTCAACAAAGAGGGGGATCTGGAAGGGCATTATTTAACGGGGTCCAGCGTACGCGCCCTAGTACTGAAACAACAAAAGAAATACGCTGTTCCCCAGAAGTGCGTAGAAAAGGGTAACCAAGCCAGAAAAGGGAAGAGGGGGGAATCCCCCTTTCGGAACTAAAACCCTCACACACCCAGCGAGCTAGTTGTCATGATACATCATTTGGGTTCTGCTCCTCGTCAGGCTGGTGCTGCAATGTCTCACCCTACTAAGACCGAATTCAGACGTCAACGGTCTTCTGATGTGTGCTGGCATCTAAGGGTTAGGTACCTTGGGGAGAGAAAGGCAAAAGACAAAGTCTGCGTCTAGTGCATTGCGACAAGGAAGCCAAGAGTCATATGCAGAACATAGAGGAAGAGTCAACAAGCCTCAAGTCACGTGTACTCGAGAAGCTCCCTGCTCCCTATCAAATCATCACCACGTACGCCTTGTACTCCATGCTCCAAGGATCGTGTGATCAAGCCAACCCCGTGGGGCCCCTCAGGCAAGCCAGGAGACTTCGGAGCCTGTCGAAGGGAGCAACACGGGCCGTACCACATCACGACAAAACCTGAGCACGTCGAGGCTGTGCGGGGACGGTCAAAACTCGGGGAAGCAAGATTGAAGTATCACGCATCCCGTAAGACAGCAGAAACAAACTCCCTCGTCTGTTAGCCGCGACGAGTCAACACAACAGTCAGCATTGACCATGGAGGCCCCCCGAGGGGGACGAGCTCACCTGTCCGCACGACGGAGGCCGACATATCCCCTACCCGCACGGTGGAGATCGGGAGACCGGAGCGGTGAGTAAGTGAAGGTTTCCATCTTATAACCGCTTGTGAACTACTCCGATCCTCGCCACGTGACAGGGGGGTGTGCTTGGAGCCGCGCATGCGCGGAGGAGGGGCGTGTCCGGCGAGGCTCCGGTTCAATGGTAAATGGAGATTACCCAATACCGAGGCGGCCATATTGCAATGTCACAGAGATCGTGTAGTGCCCAGGCTGGGCCACGCTCGGGTATTGACAATGTGTGCGAAATACACAAGATGATGATAGTAAAAACAGAAAGTGTATCTGTCAAAAGGGGACTCCTCAGCTCGTAAGTGGTCTGCAACAGCTAGTTGGTAAGTAGACGGACTCAAGCCGTCCATCCCTACAATCGTACTCATGAGCAGAGAAATAAATGAAGCAGCCATGTGTGCGAGTGGGTCCCAAATATAAGGAAGAGGCCACTCAGTCAAATGGGCAAGTAATGAAATCACTGACGGTGGGCCAGTGGGCAGCCTCAGTGAGGGCTCACCGTGATGACACTACCCCGTGTGTTGTTGGTGTCATACTGATGATTTTGGACCTAGAGAGTGCATGTGGCTAATGATAACGTGTTGCCCCGCAAGTGTAAGGGTATGGGAGAATATGCAGTGTATAAGACACAGCATCTCTCATCAGGATCAGGCAGAAAACACCCCCGGAAGTAAGTACAAGAGTGGCCTACAAGAAACCATAATGAAGGGAGAGTAGACAAATGAATCAGGTCCTTGCTAAACTACCCCAGGGAATACAATACAATCATTAAGGCCATCGGTATCTGTGGCCAGGCGGTGGACCCACCTTTGCTACATTCTAAAGAGCGACTGGTCTGTGATTTCCTGGTGTGCTTCAAGCACCGTCCAATGTAGGCTGTCTGCGGTGTGGTTCATTTCCATGCAATGGTTGTACAATTTGGTGTGTGTTTTGTGGCACCTTATATTACTTCTGTGCTCAGTGATACGTAGCTTGACTTGTCTCATAGTCATGCCCACATATCTCTTACCGCAGTAGCAGAGACTATCTTTGTGATGGAGGTGGACAGTTGATTATGAACATTCCACGTAGCTTCCATGCAGTGCCCTCTAATCGTTATATTGAATGCTTCCCATTCTATTACTGTACTGATGGCCGTACCCTCATTCAATTCAAAGTATGCAAGAGTTGCCATACCCAGAGACGAGCGGAACGCAGGGTCCTCCAGCGCCGCCGTTTAGAGTCACCACGTGGGCACCGGGGGGATCCTCTTTCCATCTCAGCTGCAACCACAGGGGATTATGATCAGAATGTGTTCGGCCTAGGTACTCTATCTTGCTGACTAACGGAAGGAGTGACTGTGAGCCCACCAATCTGTCCAGGCGCACGTGAATCCTGTGTACTGTGGAGTAATGTGAATAGACCCGTGTCCCATATATCTAGTATTGCCCAATATGTGAGACAATCTGTGAGGGCCTGCGTGTTGGATGTAGTAGGGGTTCTATTGAAGGGCGGGAATGACCTATCAAGGTCTACGTTGAGCACTGAGTTGAAATCTCTTCCCACCAACCACGGGACTCCATTCCATTGAGCTAGTATCCCTTACAGGCGTACAAGAAAGGAGGGTTGGTCTATATTTGGGGTGTAGATGGAGCCTAGCAATATTGCTTGGCTGTTTAACCTCCGTCTCACAAAGGTGTATCTGCCTTCTGCATCCACAATGCCTCCCTTGTGTACGAACGGCACACCTGCTCTTATCCACATCAGTGTGCCCCGCGCGTGTGCTGAGTAAGTGGTGCCAAACTCCTGGCCTCTCCACCGCCTGCGCACCCTTCCCAACTCATTGCGTGGCATGTGTGTTTCCTGCAGCAAGGCGATACCAGTCGATCAGCGCTGTAGGTATGAGAATATAGAGTATCTGTGCGTTGGTGTGTGCGTGATGCGTATGTTCCACGTATGTATGTTAACTTGCGTCATTTCTGTCTATTACGTCTTGCAGGGGGGTCTGTGACGAGCAGTGCAGTGTTAAGTTTTTGGGGCATGTGGGGATCCCGGGCTGGCTTTGTAGAACCAAATACATAAGCTTAAACCGTAACATTTGCAACTATTGGGAAAAAACTCTACGAATGTGTATGTCCAAACTTTATGCCCAACTGTGGCAAAAACTATTCCAGTGTGATAGCTGGTGGAGATATGTGCTGTGTGTTCCTGACGGCAGTGTTAGCTATCCCAGTATATTGGGGTATTATCACCTGCCCTTCCAGCTGGCGTGTAGGGGTGCGTATTCTCAGGGTGTATATGTGTCTGGTCGCAGGTTGGCGTGCTTGATGTGCGTGTAGGCGGCGTATGTGTCATCTACTAACATTGCCTGAGCGTGGAGGCAGAAGCATAAAGGACCAGCACAATAAGTTCTCTACTTGCATGTGCAGTCTTTGTGACACTCCATGCATTTTGTGCACAGTCATATAATGTCATCTGACCCTGTGGTGTATCGTCGAGCATTCGTATTTCATCGTGGTCACCAGGACCAAGGGTTGATGTGCCGCTGATGGAGCAAGGGGGAAAAACAAAATTTTGTGTACCCCTTGTGAAGTCAGACTTCAATAATGTGTAATCTGGACTAATGGAGTGGTGCATGAAAACGAATCAACCTAGAATAAACTGTCGCACACACACCAACACGTGGTAACTAACTTCTGCTTATGTTGCAATCATAACTGACTAACTATGTAATTTCGTCGTGTTTTGTACTAATATGCTGCTTTGATCTAATGGAATGAAGCATAAATGTGCTTTTTGTCTATGTATTTGTGGCTGAAAATCGGACCTAAGTAAGTATATTATGCATATATGTGGCTTATCTGCTAGATAACAACTAATGGGGAAAACCTTATGAAGGGGGGAGGTAAACAGAAAGGCTATTTTACTTAAAATAACGTTTGTTTGTGTTTGTTTCCATGATAGTTCCCATTCTGGCTCGTGAGGCCTACTTTAAAATGGAGTCGCTGGCCTGCTGTGACAGCGAAAGACAAGACGCATGCGCATTGGCAATGACAAGAATGAATGCGAGCTGTCTATGCTTGTGCGGAAGATAGTTCAAGGACACTGTGCCCTGGAAGCCTAGATGGCTGCCAAGTGATGAGAGCAATGGTTCTGAACGTGGGAACTTTACTTGAAGTTACAAATTACGGAACTCGACTAAGCCGGACGGTGAAAGACAATAGGGGCATTAAAAAAAAACCCTGACATGAAGAAAATTGTATAATGTGACGATGAGGTTATGAGCTATGGTTGTGTACGCATAGAACTATGCAGATACATCCCCAGGTGAGGCACTCCAGGTTCAAAAAAATGATTCATACAGTTGATCATCAAGCTATGGGTATCTTTATTTCAAAGAGATTGATCCCAAACGTTTTTTTTTTATATTCATTTCATATCAATTCAAAGTCGGTTATATATGTAATTTTCCATGAGGAATAGACAACATAGATGACTCCTATGCATTTCGGGCGGAGCCCTTTTTCAAGGAGTGCTGAAAAGAAGACAGGAGGTGATAAGAATGTGGATGCCGGGTTGCAAAGTAAATAAACGTTATAACCGAATACTGTGCATATAATAAAATTAAGTGCCGATCAATTGGTGTTTCTAACGTGTTTATGAGGGAAACGAGGAAAATGTGCGCATGGCTGTGTAAAATCGTGGGCTAACTGGGAAGTGCGCATACATTAAAGGGAACGTGAATAGGAACAAGGGTAGGGGGGCGCGACTGCCAAGGATGACTTACTTCTATTCCATAATAACGCTACGCGTTAGTGCTCGAACTCGCGGTCTGGTGTTGGACGCTGCGCGGTAAACGTGTAATGAAGGCAAGCTGTCACCACAATAGAAAACAGACTAAAGGTGATTAAGGAGCAGTGATTGAGGAGCGGTGGCGGCCATATTATAATGGTAAATGTTGGGGAGGGTAAGGAGGGCAGTGGGTTCAGAAAGGGGCATAAACCAGCAGATAAAAAATGAAAAATGAAAATTAATGAAAATAAATGTAAGTGAAACAAGAAGATCATACTGAAGCATTGGGAAATTCTCCAAATGGAACCAGATTTTCGGGACCTGTTTGCGAATCCACCGTTGTTCGCTTACACCAGAAGTAAGAATATTAAAGAAATACTGTCAAGACCAACCACAAGCGACAAACACTACAAAGGGACTCAACCTTGTTTAAATTGCAACCATTGCAACTGTGTTATGAAAGGCAACACCATCCGCCACCCCATGAAGGGTAATGCCATCAAACTCCAAGTAAATGCTACATGTGACTCTACCAATCTAATTTACGCATTGAAATGCCCCTGTGGCAAATTGTACATAGGGAAAACGGAAAGAAAAATCAAGACACGCTTGAACGAACATAAATCCAACATACGATTGAAAAATTAGAAATCCAACATCGCAACCCATTTCCTTGAATCTCGCCATACCATCGCCCAACTACAATTCATTGTCCTGGAGATTGTGATCAAGAGAGAAGGAATTGACAACAATAAAGCACTTCTCAAAAGAGAATTGGAATGGATGTTTTGTCTACAGACACAGAAACCTTTCGGTCTGAATGATCGAACTGAATACAGCTGTTACTTATAATTCTACTTATGATCTGACATTGCCTCTTTGTTTCACTTACATTTATTTTCATTTATTTTCATTTTTCATTTTTTATCTGCTGGTTTATGCCCCTTTCTGAACCCACTGCCCTCCTTACCCTCCCCAACATTTACCATTATAATATGGCCGCCACCGCTCCTCAATCACTGCTCCTTAATCACCTTTAGTCTGTTTTCTATTGTGGTGACAGCTTGCCTTCATTACACGTTTACCGCGCAGCGTCCAACACCAGACCGCGAGTTCGAGCACTAACGCGTAGCGTTATTATGGAATAGAAGTAAGTCATCCTTGGCAGTCGCGCCCCCCTACCCTTGTTCCTATTCACGTTCCCTTTAATGTATGCGCACTTCACAGTTAGCCCACGATTTTACACAGCCATGCGCACATTTTCCTCGTTTCCCTCATAAACACGTTAGAAACACCAATTGATCGGCACTTAATTTTATTATATGCACAGTATTCGGTTATAACGTTTATTTACTTTGCAACCCGGCATCCACATTCTTATCACCTCCTGTCTTCTTTTCAGCACTCCTTGAAAAAGGGCTCCGCCCGAAATGCATAGGAGTCATCTATGTTGTCTATTCCTCATGGAAAATTACATATATAACCGACTTTGAATTGATATGAAATGAATATAAAAAAAAACGCTTGGGATCAATCTCTTTGAAATAAAGATACCCATAGCTTGATGATCAACTGTATGAATCATTTTTTTGAACCTGGAGTGCCTCACCTGGGGATGTATCTGCATAGTTCTATGCGTACACAACCATAGCTGATTGCCATTCGTGTTCAAGACGGAAACACGACCCACGAGGGCTCCCAAAACGTTATTAACACAACAAACAAACAGACAGTCTAAAGTTGCTGTGCACCACCCTATACTCCATAGCATTGACTACTTCATCCGCCTCCGGGTGAGCTGCACGCCTTATAATGCAATTCGAAGAAATTAGTCGAAGCACTGAAGCCAGAGCACATACCCTTGCATATGACGATGAGGAACGTCAACGTATATACCGACTAATAGAGGAAGACATTTCTACAACACCCATAACCCGCAACAAAGAGCAATGTTTAAGACAATTACTCTATTTATCTAAACAACACATTAACCAAAAGCTCCACGCGAGCACTTTACTTAAATACCATCGGGCACTCAGAATCCCTCGCGGATTACGGATCGCTTTAAAACCCTCCTTGTGCAAAAATTCGAAAACTTTTAAAGACAAATGGGAAGCGATACTCAACAAATGCAGCCTAGATTTAATTCTCCTCATTGTTGAAGAACTATCCGGCATTCTAAAAGAACTGGAAAACGAAATCAAGGATATCGATAAAGAATTAAAAGACATGCTTACACCTGAGGAACTTTCCACCACGCTAGAAGATTTGAAAACAACACTTGATAAACATCAGAAAGAAATCAATGAGCGTAAAATTAGGAAATTCCGTAGGGATACGCTTGACTACAAGCTTGACGAAGTCTATTCTTGGGCTGATGTTTATGCCCAACGACGACGCAACAGACCCACTAGCATGCAAACCGACACCTCCTCTTCAGGCAGCGACAATTCAAGTCGAATATCCAGAAAATCCACAGCCTTGCGACCTACAAACGACCAAGCAAGCACATCCACACAGGCACAAGATCAACCTGCTGTGGTTCATTTTTTAGAAGTAGGTCCGGAAACAATCGAAGAACCAGGAGGGGCCAGAACAAAAGAAAGAGAAACAACCGCTCCCAACACACGGAGTACTGTCATGAAAAAGGACCCCAAACCAAAGAAAAACAACTAGTTATCAACATCTCCAAAACTACCATCACCCCACACCAGATTAAGCTACTTGAGAAAGGCACATCTTTCATCCCCACGGCTCATACCAACCAATTGGAACTTGAAGTTAGCACCTTCAAGTTCATAAGGAAACTAAAGTTACGTCACTTTTTTGAAAACGTTTTGCCACCGACCAAAGCAAGTAACATCGATGAACTCAAAGGATTAAGACCACCTAGCACCTATCAGGCCCCCAGCAGCCACAAGTGCATAGACTTATTTGAAAACTTGGTCCGTAACGACATTTCCAAAATCAATTTCCACAGAAACCCTAGAAACCAAAACCTTACTACCAAGGATCGTGACACCCTCAAATTATTGGCCAACAATGAAAACATCAGATGTGTCAAAGCCGACAAGGGCGGCGCATTGGTTATCTTAGATACTACCATGTACACAGAACGGCTCAACGAACACATACGAGATACCTCGATCTATATGCAACTAGACCACAACCCCACGAGGGAGTTTCAGAGCATTCTCAAAGACTTGGTCATGAGAGCCTTTGAAAATGGCATAATACAGGAACGAACAAAGAACTTTTTATTGAACGACCATCCCCGGAGCCCAACCATCCACATGTGTCCAAAAATACACAAGAACCTCCACAACCCACCCTTCAGGCCAATAGTGTCCACCAAAGGATCGATCCATGAATCTCCAGGGAAGTTCATAGACAGATACATGCAACCGATAGTGACCAAAGCAGCCAGCTACATTAAGGACACCACTGAATTCCTGCTGAAATTGGCCAATGTGCAAACTGATGACAACAACCAATACATATTGTGTACAGCTGACGTTAATTCGTTGTATACATCGATTCCCCATCAGGGAGGTATTGAGGCCATGGAGCAGGCATTACTTAACAGTGACATTGACACCAATATGCAATCCTTTCTCATGGAACTTATGGCATACACTCTATACCATAGTTATTTCCAAATCAACAACGAATGGTACCTCCAGCTATCTGGAATGGCGATGGGCAACTGTGCTGCCCCTTCGTATGCTAACACTTACATGGAGAACTTCGAAAAAGTCAACATATACGACAACACCAATTTCTTCGAGAAAATCAAAATGTACGTCAGGTACATTGACGACCTGTTCATAATTTGGACTGACTCCAAAGAAACCCTCAACCAATTTCTCCTTGAACTTAACGATAAGGACGAACGAATCAAACTCACATGGCAGATCAGCAACACTGAGATCACTTTTTTAGATGTGAATATCAAAATTACCCAAAATGGATTCACCACTGATCTCCACCGAAAAAGTACTGATCGGAACAACACACTACATTATAGTAGTTTTCATCAAGCAGCACTAAAAAGACATCTACCGTTTTCTCAGATGCTACGCGTTAAACGCATAGTTTCCGACGAGTCAACTTTAAACATTCGTACAAAAAAAATGCATGATCGCTTTCTTGATAGAGGCTACCCAGCACAGATTCTCACAGAGGCATGCACACGAGTGGCACACATCAGCCGACAAGAAGCCCTAACCAAAAAACCCACCAAAGAACAACGACGCACAGTACTGGTTTCCAAATATTCGACAGCAAGCTCTGTCTACAAGAAGATCATACTGAAGCATTGGGAAATTCTCCAAATGGAACCAGATTTTCGGGACCTGTTTGCGAATCCACCGTTGTTCGCTTACACCAGAAGTAAGAATATTAAAGAAATACTGTCAAGACCAACCACAAGCGACAAACACTACAAAGGGACTCAACCTTGTTTAAATTGCAACCATTGCAACTGTGTTATGAAAGGCAACACCATCCGCCACCCCATGAAGGGTAATGCCATCAAACTCCAAGTAAATGCTACATGTGACTCTACCAATCTAATTTACGCATTGAAATGCCCCTGTGGCAAATTGTACATAGGGAAAACGGAAAGAAAAATCAAGACACGCTTGAACGAACATAAATCCAACATACGATTGAAAAATGAGAAATCCAACATCGCAACCCATTTCCTTGAATCTCGCCATACCATCGCCCAACTACAATTCATTGTCCTGGAGATTGTGATCAAGAGAGAAGGAATTGACAACAATAAAGCACTTCTCAAAAGAGAATTGGAATGGATGTTTCGTCTACAGACACAGAAACCTTTCGGTCTGAATGATCAAACTGAATACAGCTGTTACTTATAATTCTACTTATGATCTGACATTGCCTCTTTGTTTCACTTACATTTATTTTCATTTATTTTCATTTTTCATTTTTTATCTGCTGGTTTATGCCCCTTTCTGAACCCACTGCCCTCCTTACCCTCCCCAACATTTACCATTATAATATGGCCGCCACCGCTCCTCAATCACTGCTCCTTAATCACCTTTAGTCTGTTTTCTATTGTGGTGACAGCTTGCCTTCATTACACATTTACCGCGCAGCGTCCAACACCAGACCGCGAGTTCGAGCACTAACGCGTAGCGTTATTATGGAATAGAAGTAAGTCATCCTTGGCAGTCGGGCCCCCCTACCCTTGTTCCTATTCACGTTCCCTTTAATGTATGCGCACTTCACAGTTAGCCCACGATTTTACACAGCCATGCGCACATTTTCCTCGTTTCCCTCATAAACACGTTAGAAACACCAATTGATCAGCACTTAATTTTATTATATGCACAGTATTCGGTTATAACGTTTATTTACTTTGCAACCCGGCATCCACATTCTTATCACCTCCTGTCTTCTTTTCAGCACTCCTTGAAAAAGGGCTCCGCCCGAAATGCATAGGAGTCATCTATGTTGTCTATTCCTCATGGAAAATTACATATATAACCGACTTTGAATTGATATGAAATGAATATAAAAAAAAACGTTTGGGATCAATCTCTTTGAAATAAAGATACCCATAGCTTGATGATCAACTGTATGAATCATTTTTTTGAACCTGGAGTGCCTCACCTGGGGATGTATCTGCATAGTTCTATGCGTACACAACCATAGCTGATTGCCATTCGTGTTCAAGACGGAAACACGACCCACGAGGGCACCCAAAACTTTATTAACACAACAAACAAACAGACAGTCTAAAGTTGCTGTGCACCACCCTATACTCCATAACGATGAGGTTATGCTCATCCACCCCTAAATTGACCAATCAGGACTCGACTTTTCTTCGAAAGTTACTCTTTTAGGTAGATAGAGCTAGTGAAAAAGGTATAAAAAGTGCTGATTTTAACGAGTAAAAAACTTCTTCTTGACTGTTGCTAGACATGCTGTCCGACTGCTGCATTCTTTGGACAGGTGAGAGACTCTGACTAAATTCTAAACTTTCTTTTCAGGAAACATATTTTGGTGAGGGATTCTAGTTAGGTAAATTAGGAGAATGGACTTTGGGAACCTCTGTCTTTTGCTAATACTTGCGTTCTGAACCTAAACCGATAATGTATTTCTGATATTTTTCTAAATAAATGGTATTAACTGTTTTGAACCAAATTTTCATTGAAATGTCGTTTGAGGAATAAATAAAGAAAGAAAAGAAGCTTTTAGACATGTCAAACTTGTTTAAATAAAAATTAGATAAATGGATAAGTAAGCTGGTCTTGAGTTTTCCTACGCCTAATTTTTCACTAGCAGACCCATCGACCCGTATGGCGATATGTCTAAATGTATATTTTCTGATGATAAAACCATGGTAAAAATTCTAAAACTGCAGATGTAAATAGTATCAATCAATCAGCAAATTTTTAGAGCGCGCTACTCACCCGCTAGGGTCTCAAGGCGCTTGGAGGGGGGAGTCGCTACTGCTCGAACAGCCAGGTCTTGAGTTGCTTTCTGAAGGAGAGATGGTCCTGGGTCATCCGAAGGTGGGTGGGGAGGGAGTTCTCCGGTGCAGGAGTCTCGTTGGTGCAGGGCAGACGTGCCCTTCCGCTCCCCGCAATACAGTCGCTGGGGTCCAGCGCATACGTTCCGACCACGGACACCGTCTCAGCCGGGGCAGCCGCTACCCGTCGGCTGTCTCTCTCCACCGTGGCCCCGCTGCGTATGCCGAGAATCGGGGGCAGCACAGCTTCAAGCGTTTCTTCCGCCCCCACACCCTCAGCGTATCTCCCACAGCCACAGCGATCAAATGCTGCACGACCCCTGCACAACGAGTGCTTGGATGGCTCCGGTGCAGGATGGGGATCAGTAGAATACAGAGATTATCGGCAGAGCACTAACGACTTACATCCGACATGATGGCTGGCAGGCCACACCCCCATCTTAAATCAACTTTTGAAGTGAAAACACGAATATAAAATGAATAACACATCAAAACATTGACATTATAAATCATGTAACATATTACTTCATCTAAAATAGCTCATGTATTGCTGATAATAACTCAGCTACAGAAATGAATGTATGATGAATACACAAATAGAATCAAACATGTTAACTCATTGATGCTCCTAGTGTTATAAACGGCTAATCCTGGAACTCATATACTTGGAAAGGAATCTCAAAATCTTCTTCATCATACTGAACACCCTGGATTGAATGAAATAAATCCTTCATCTGTTCTATGCAAAAGTACACATGCCTCCTGCTATATTTGAAATATTATCTTTTAACATTTTTCTTCATTCAATAGTATGCTTGGAATAATCATTTCCACATTCAGGATCAGTTCAATTCAGTTTCTGCTAGGTAAGCCCATCTGGTTGATTCATCCAAAAGGATGTCAGCAACGGTGTCAGTCTGCGCTGTCAGGTGGTCACTTTGTGGTGGGGGGGTTCCACACCCTCATGGCCCTACTCAAACACGGGCGCCAAAACACAGGACAGGGACATCAGGTACACCAACACATCGCTGTATGATCTAAAAAAAGAAACAAGCACCACTCTTCTTGCACATTTATTTTTCAAAAAGCAGATGTTCTCCTCTTAATTTTCTGGGTCTGATGGCAAAGTTCTATCTTTTCTGTCTGCCTGGTTCTCTGCTGGTTCTGGGAAATTATCTGAGAACTCTAACCACACTTTGGCTTCTGGATTCCTGGTGGTGGAGTCAAACTCTCCTTCCCCTTGCTCAGTACGAAGGGCTGGGGCAGTCCCCTTCCTGACTATCTCTCCATACACTGCTGAATAAATACATCCTTGATCATTTGGCATGAGCCCAAGACAATCCATCTGCTCCATATGTGCTGGTAATTTTCCTTTCTCCAAATGACCCTTCACCTTCTGTGGGACTGGTCTGTGATGTTCCTGCTGACAAATAGGAATTACAATTGTAAGTAAGTCTAGGGGAATGTGCATCCCTTCATTCTCTGTTAGTAGTGTCTTTCTCTCCTAGGTGCTCCCACTTAGTCATGCCCACCAAATCAGAATTGTGCGTCACCCCCTCTGCCGCCAAGATTTTAGCCTTTTCATCTCTAAGAAAATGAAAGCGTCTGTCTAGTAAATGTATGAGACAATGAGCGTCTACATGATACACAGTACCTGCGCTTTGTAGTAATATTTCCCAAATCCCTTGCCACAACTCCTTGTTCCACTTCACTGAGGAATCCTGTGTCTCAGGCACCTCCAACATCAACCCTGGATTTTCTACTGGGACCTGCACAAACTGTTCATGCAAAACTGCGGTTTCTGCCTGAATGTAGCACTTGATCACAATAGCTTCTTGTGCATTTCTTGTTCTGCATAACTCAAGGGAATTCATCATCCATTACATTAGAAGAATTTCACATTTCAAAATCACATTGTGCCTTATTTTCATATGCCCAGTGTCTGTTAGTGTGCTAAAACATAAACGCAACTGTATCTGCCCTGTGTCTATCAGAGCGCAAAAACACACAATTAACTGTGGCTGTCCAGTGTCTGTTACAGTGCAGTTACACACTAGCATCTGTTTTTCAGAGGGAGTAAACCATTCTCCAACAACTGACATTTTAATTCAAAAGCCAAAGGGCACACTCTTCCGTCCTTGTTTTCCCTTGTACTTCAAGTGGCATACTGCCCCCAAACTGTTATATGTAACTCAATATTTCCTTTCTGTGTTGGCCTCACGTCTGAAACACATTGTATAACCTCTTTTGAAGATTCAAAAGCACATTGCTGCTTCTCTCCCCACCCAAAGCCATGTTTAATAATAGCATTTTTCATCATATCTTTTTTCAAGATAGCGTCTCTCCATGTAAAGCAAGGATTGTCACTCACTAACCAGTCTGACTTTTAACTGCAACCAACAATCGCTAGTTCTGACAGGCTAATTTGTTTATTTTCTCTCTAATTTCTAAAATATTCCTGCACATTATAGTCAAGGCTAAGTGCATAAAACTGTGGTACATTTTCTCCATTCAACATTACTTCAGAAGCTTCTAATTCAAACAAACGTATCAGCCAGGTTATCGAATCTTCCTGTGAATTCTGCTGCAATCTGTCCAAAATACCATTAATTTCTGGCTGAGGAAAATCCTCCATATAATTGGACAGTGAAGCAAGAATAGACTGCTGGGGGCATAAGCGAGAACCACGAGACCCAGGAGGCTGCAGGGGTCAGCCGCGCACCACCCGCCCCTCCCACACGTGAGAGGGGAATTTTAAAACTTCTTGCGCCTCCCGCGGGAGACACTGCGCTTCTTGGACAGTATAGCGAGGATAGACTGCTGGGGGCATAAGCGAGGACCACGAGACCCAGGAGGCTGCAGGGGTCAGCCGCGCACCACCCGTCCCTCCCACACGCAAGCGGGGAATTAAAAAACTTCTTGCGCCTCCTGCTTCGCGGGAGACGCTGCCCTTCTTGGACAGTGAAGCGAGGATAGAGTGCTGGGGGCATAAGCGAGGACCACAAGACCCAGGAGGGGGCAGGGGTCAGCCGCGCACCACCCGCCCTTCCCACACGCAAGCGGGAGTATTTCCTTGAGCTCCTCCTCCCACCCCGCGGGTCGCGCGCTGGCTCGCACCGGGGGAAGCCCGGGACAAGGTGGGGCCTGTCTGAGCCAGTCCGAGTATGAACGAGGACGGGACGGGCCACCCCTCTTGAACTTCTCCTGCAACAATACAGCAAGGTCAGTTTACCATAAATTATCATCTATCACTGTCTCATAGCTGCCAACTTTATCCTTCGATATTAAATATTAGAGACGCTGTTGCAATATCGACCAGGAAAATGGCTGCAGCAGGCCTGGGGAAGGGAAGAAGGTTGCTCACTGGTGGTACCATTGCGGGGACATTAGACCAATTCCTAGTAAGGGTCTCATCAGTGTTACAACGTGAGATCGAGATAACCGAAAAAAGGCTGTCTATGGAGCCAATCTTTGAGAAAAGGTCATCACTGGGTAGACTGGCTAATGTAATATCGCCAGTGACCCAAACTTCGGCCCAGGAGCTTTTACCAACGGCTCACACAACGGCCGAAACCATGCCCGATGGATCCCTAATACCCCAAGGAGAAGATAATCGCCCTGTAGATACAGTAGGAGGGTCGCCTATCCCCACAGCGACCGTGATAACGGTTACAACTGACCCATGTACTGCCCTACAAAGCCCAGGAACAACCAGATCGGGTTTGTCAAAACGGTCCGCATCTGGTAATAAACATGGAACCACAAAAAAGGTGCCGGATGTAGTAGTTAAAAGAAAGCGCGGAGGGACTGCGCTATCGAATAGAAAAGCAAAAATGCAGAAACGTGGCAATGAAGAGAGTAATCCAATTGTGCCTGATACGGAAGCAGTACAACCGACTGCAAATGTGCCACTGATTAGTCCTGCCTTTGATGATATGATCCCTCCTGAGAATAGGGGAGATTTCTGGGTCAAACTGGAGCAAATATTTACAGAAACTTGCCTTCCTATCTACGAAAGACTGAACTCTATTGAATACAGACTCTCCCATCTTGAATCGCTATGTACTTCAGCTCAGGGTGGGGAGGGTTTGCGGGCTGTGAACAATACTAGTAACGGCCAGGGCTTTTCAGGGCCAACCAACCTAGGTTGTCAGCAAGCAACAAATGATATAATGAATTTGCCTGCTTCACTTGTTCCTTTGGGCGATCAACATACAATGCCTTCTGCTCCTGTTGTTTCTAATGTACCAGAAATTGATATGAATAATGAGGGAGGAGGGGACAGGGGGGGCCCGAAGCCCTGACCGAGTAGCAAATATGGTCAATAGAGCAAGGCCCTTTGATGACCGTAAGAACGAGCTACCCCGCTTGGATCTCCCACCCGAGTCTGTACCTTATGTGGTGGTTTTGGCCGGGGTCCCCAGCCTGATACTGGGAAAAAGGAGGCCTATAGTGAGTTAAAGAATAAATGCATTCACTGGTTAAACCATAACAGGCCCCTCCCTAACCAGGGATCTAGTGAAATTATTTTTGCTAGACGTGTAGACTGGGTGGGGTCCCGGGCTTAAACTTTACAGGGCGATTGCGTTGTCATCAACTTTAGGAGTAGTTGGGCCCAGGAATGCAAATAAAATCTTTTCCCCTAACCTATTTTTATCCTGTTGCCTTTTCCAACCTCTACCAGGAACCTACTAGGAGAAGGGTAGTACGGGGGGTTGAGGAAAATCAGGGTAGCACCTTCTTATTGGGTAACGCCAACTGGGAGGGGTTTCCAAATCGTTTGTTGGCACCCGAACTGGTCCACCATAACAATAGATATAGTACCCTGGATCTAGTAGATTGACGGTCGGGCCTAGTTTGAATATACCCAATGTTGATGACAAGAGTTCTCTAGAGGTCAAGGCTGGCTTTGCAAAGATGAAGTGTTTTTTACAACATGGGACTCTGGGGGGAGATGAAAAATGGCACTAACAGAGGGAGTTCATTAAGCGGGTGTGGTGAGCTCGGAACAACGGTATCAAAGGGGCTGGGAGGGAAAACTGGACTGTGGGGGGCTGGAGATAGAGAACCTAGGTATAGTGGGGCCAGCTGTGAGAGGGGTGGTGGGACATATACACAAAAGGTCGACCACCCACCAGGGCTAGTAAGCTGTGGCATTAATAAGAGGACTAGGGCTAGGGAGGCAAATGGCAACATTAGCATTCTTTCATGGAATGTGGCTGGGATGAAAAACAAGTTAATATGCCCAGACTGGGGGCTGTTTATAGACAAACATGATATTTGTCTAATGCAGGAGACGTGGGCTCTGGAAAACAACCAGCGGAGTGGTTTTGCTACCTTTAACATACTGGCCACGACAAAGGGTAGGGGTAGACCATCGGGTGGATTAAGTATATATATGGGTGGGCACGCATTTGGGTGCCAAAGCGGAACAGCTGCCAACAAATTCACTCGATATACAATGTGTTCTATTTACCCTCCCAACTAAAAAACATATCACCCTAATTAACATCTACTCCAGGCCAACCCAGAGTGGGCAAGAGTCTACTGTTATAAATCATCTGAGAGAATACATACTGTCTCTCAACCCAGAGTATATTGTGCTACTAGGGGGTGATTTTAACTGCCAGTTCGAACCCCTTGGTAACATTGGCCTAGAAGATCTTGATGCCGAAAACCGGCACTGTAACATCCCTGACCTTATGATTCCTCCAGTCAAAGCATGGACGCCGTTGGTTCTACAAATCATTTCATTCACTCTCTCCCTATCCCTGAGGCCCTGCAATGGTAGATCAAAATCGGATAGACCCGGCCTATCGACATTTAATATAGTAGGGTAAACATCAATTATAGATTATATTATGATTGAATCTAGATCTTGGGATAGGGTGTTGGACTTTCGGATCCTAAGGCGGCACGACAGTGACCATAATGCCCTGATAATGACACTTAAGCCAGGGAGTTGGGGCCTGTCAAACCACCAAGCAGGGCCCAAACCCGACCAACAACCTCTCCTGCTATATAATAATAGACGGAGAGTCAAGTGGCCTCATATATTGGGTTCACCAAAAAAGTTGGCACATATATACCAGCATGTTGTCCCGCACCTCATTGAAATGGCGAGGGTTGGGACACGGGGCTCTCAAGTCGGGTGTGCTAATAGGCCTGTTGAAATTCACAATCAGCTGACCTCTAAATTGTTCGAGGCGTTCCACCCGGAAGGGAGTACTAAAGAAAAACCGGCGCCGTCCCACCCTTGGTACAATGCCAACTGTCTCAAAAAGAAAAGTGACCTAATTCAAGACATCAAGTTTAAGGACAAGCATAAGATCAAAGAACTTTGTACGCAGTACAAGCAAGTGATAGAAAGGGAAATAAAATCTTGGGAAATGGACAAGTGGGAGAACCTGAGATTAGCCCTACAGCAAAAGGACTTGAAATCATTCTGGGCAATAGCTAGCAATGGAGGAAGCGAAGATAGAGCAGCAGTTACCTCCAACATAGCTCCAGCAGTATGGGAAACCCATTTCGGAACCCTGTATGCCGGTTCGGGCAATGACGATCTGGCTACGACAACCCTGTGCTCCCTCCACGAGTATCGACTGGGGGGGTTACAGGAGATTTCTATTACTGAGGTCGAATCTGCCATCGCCAAGTTGCTACCTAACAAGGCGCCTGGGCTCGACAAACTGCCAGGTGATCTATTTCGTTCAGAACCGAAAATATGGGCCCCCTATCTCTGTGTCCTGTTCAACTCCATTCTAATGGGGATGGACCCGCCAGACACCTGGTGTGGAGCAGAGATAGTTCCCATCCACAAAAAAGACTGCCCCTTGTTACCATCAAACTACAGGCCTATCAGCCTGATAGACATTGCCCAGAAGTTGATGGGACGAATAATTCTGGAAAGAATCCATACCTGGGAAAGGGAAAATGAGATTTTGAGTACCCTACAGGCTGGATTCAGAATGAGTACGTCCACTATCGACCAGATATTTTGCCTCCAGGTCCTATACTGGAAATCAGTGAGTGTAGAGGGTGGCAGCCTCTACCTCATCTTCGACGTCGATGTTTGACCTGGTCCCCAGGGATAAACTGTGGAGAGTCCTTCTGGATCTTGGCATCCCTCATTACCTTCTTGATGTGCTGAGAAGGCTCCATGCAGAAACCTTTGCCCAGGTGAGATGTGGGAAACATGGGGAATTGACGGCCCGTTTCCCGGTAGAAAAGGGGGTGCGCCAGGGGTGTGTGTTGGCTCCCACCCTCTTTAGTCTTTATATTAATGGGCTCATAGACCATCTACTAGGTGTAAGGGACATTGACGCCCCTAGACTAGCCTCAGGCAGGGTACCCGCATTGATGTTCGCGGAAGATACCCTATTATTGTCCAGGATACCAACGGGTATTCAACGTATCCTGGATGGCTTTGCAGAATTTTGTGTGTTAATAGGCCTCGAGATTAATCTAGCCAAAACGAAATTTATGATTTTTAACCCCCCAAGGAAGATGCGCCCAAATCCAGTTTTGAATGGAACATCCCTAGAGAGAGTAAAGACCTTCGAGTATCTTAGTATCACTCTCGAGGAACATCTGGGATGGGACACCCAGGTGGCTAAGTCTGCTCTAAAGCTGACCCAAACGGCGGGTGGGCTAACCAAATTTCACAGAGCTTCTGTCTACAAGCCGGCCGCTCCAGTAATAGAAACCTACAAAGTACAAGTGAGAGCGGATTCTATGTATGGAGCGGAACTATGGGGGCACTATAGGCTTTTAAGCCTAGCTAGGGTAGAACACTCATTTATGAGGAGCTTGCTAGGACTACCAGTTAGTACCCTGTTAGTTCCCCTTAGGCTGGACTTGGGGCTACTCCCTCTGGAGGAGGAGGTGGTATTAAGGCCACTTACCTATTGGAGAAGACTTTGGTCTGTCCCGGAACTGGTCTCCTACCGAAATGAGCTCAGGGATGTGTGGACAGTAATCAGACATAAGAACATTCCGTGGTTATCCCACATCAAGGATCTTTGTGGTAGGATTGGCCTACCAGAGCTCTGGGATTCACCTGATGTAGCATGTCCGGCCCTTTCCAGGGCGGACCTGGTACAGCAGTATAGGTTTTGCAATTTAGCGGCAATTCATGCTAGTTCATCAGTGGGTAGACTGACTACGCAGTTCCTCCAAATAAAAGAGGAGTATAAAAAGGAGGGCTTCCTTGACTTAATAAATCCAGCATCGGCAAGGAATTTGTACTTGCAATTCAGAATGGGTTGTCTGCCGCTTAGGGGATTCACTAGTAAATGGGATTCGAACAACAACCCAGAGTGCCCAGCATGCAGATACCACTCTGAAAGTGAAATCCATGTTTTCTTTTTTTGTCCTCAATACAAGCTGGTGCGTAATCGATGGGTGAAACAAATATGTAGGAATTTGGGCTACAGAGAATGTGAAAAGGCTTTTAGAGTATTAAAATATGACACTCATCCTCCTATTGTTTTTGCCGTCTCTCGTTTCCTAAATGGAATGTGGTTAAAACGCAGAACCTTTTTAAAGATATAATCTGGGATCCACATATTCTATGAACTTAAATGTAGTCTTTTGATAGCTATTGTGAATGATTTAATTTGAATTTTAAATGCGCTATTTTTATACCTGTAAATAGGAGTGTATATATATGATTATAGTAGTGAGTGTTATATTCTATGTCATTTAATTCTGGAATGTATTGTTTTATGCATTTTTATCTTGTACTTTTATGGTCCTCTGAGACCGAAATAAAGTTATCAAAAGGAAAGGATTAAAGCCTTCTGTGAGCATTGTAAATTAACCTGCAACTCTCCTTCAACCACATTCTTTGTCGGCAATTCACTCTGGCTAACTAAACAGTCTGGTAATATAAACTGTGTCATACACACAGTTTCTTGATCTTGTACTGCCTGCTACATCTGCAACTCTTTTTTCAATTATCTATTTTCAAACACTAATAGATCAGAATTCTCTTTAGCTTTAACTAACCGCTTTTGTTATGCATTACGTTCTCTTTCTAACTGTGCACATTTGTCATACATGCTGTGCAATGCATTCAAAATGAAACAATTTTTTCTCTCTGAAATAGCAAGAAGTTTTCCCTCTTCAAAAGAAACATTTTGCAAACAATTAAGTATCTGTATTTGCCTCTCGTCTGTTAAACCTGCATTAGCGGCAACTTCCCACCCCAATAACTCAGTTTCCATCTGGGATTCTGCAACAGAAATCATTGATATTTTTGAAAACATATTTCGCATTTTAATTTCGTATCCTGCAAAGTAATGCCAAAATGTATTGCTTTACCCTCCCAAATAATAGAAAATACCGCACCCCCACACGGAGGCACGCATGCAAAGAAGCAATATAAAAACCAGGAATTCGATTTCAATCTCATAAAATAAGGCACAATAAAATACTGTTTTCAGAATAAAGCATAGGGTTTTATTTGTGCAGCACTCTCTATAAGAAAGGTTTTCCCAGATGTCAAATGAAACAAAATTCAAATATATATGCATATATATATATATATATATATATACATTACCTACTGGCGGTCGCCAGTAGGTATATATAGTTAGGATTTTTTCTCTATGGGATTTTTGAAAATTCTATGTCTAATAACTTTGGCGTTTGTGGACGGAATTGGCTGAAATTTTCTGGAAAATGGAACATTTTGTTTCTGAGCAGCCCCTGGAAATTTGGGGGGGGTTCGTCCAGGGGGGGTCGAGAAAAAAGGGGGGTCCCAAAACGTGTTTTTAACATTGAGTTTTCCATAGGGTGGTTGGCCTCACTTTTAGCCCGAACGGCTGAATGGATTTGCACGAAACTTGGCAAAATTGTAGGGACTGGTAGCCCGATGTGCCTTTTGTAGGTCTCAATATATGTGCTCCAGTGGATTTTGAGAAATTAACGTTCAAAAAAAGATATATATCTGTAAGCGCGCTCCGGGCAGCGCTCCGGTTCGCGGACCTTACGCGTACCGGAACTTCGCGTAGCGAAGCTGATTGGTTCTCCGGTGTCTGTCAACATTCTAAACAGTCCGGAGCGGCCGCCATCTTGTCTCTCGGTAGGATTGAGAGACAAGAGGAGGCCAAAACAAAGGGGGAAATAACCATAAGGGGGCATACTAGATCCTCCCTGACCCCCTAGGTTTAATGTGGAGGTTTTAAAAGGGCCCCGCGGGGCAAAAAAAATAAAAAAACATTTTTGTTTTTTTGCGTGGGTAGCGCCCGGTCCGCGAACCGGGAAGCGTTCTGGGCAGCGTACTGCAATGAAAAATGAATGATAGACTTTTCAAATACTGTATGTTAATTGATTGTTGGTTTTGTTGATTATTTTTTATTTTTTTTATTTTTTAAGCAATTATTTATTATTGTGATTGTGTTTCAAAATTTAATAACATTTCTAACATTTCACTGTCTGAAATGTCGTCATTTTTATTGAACATAGCTTGTAATCTATGAGGGTGTAAAATGTCCTCATTTTGAAGGAGGTCATCCACTGCTTGCACACATTGCAGTAGTTCTTGGTCCCAAGTTTCATCCATAAATTCTATATAATTTGGATCAATTAATTCTTGGCTGCTCTCTTGCAGGACAATTTGAAATGAAACTTTCTGTTCGCCTTCCATGTTGCCTGAAATTTGGATAAAAAATATATATATTAGTAGAGATAGGGCACTGTTGGGATTAATTTTAGATAGGCATTTTTTAACAGAGAATTTATCTTTGGGCAGTGTATAGTATCAGAGTGGAAGTAGGAATATAAAAAAGTGTATGTGATTTAACGTAAGTAAATTCATAATTATAAAAGAGAAGCCTAACTCCATCCATAACTATAACAGAGAAGTCTATCTAAATCTATAACTACTACAGAGGGATAGTATATAACTATCAGAAAAAGTTTACCATATTAACTGATAGTGCACAATATAGTTCAGTTTTTAAAATAACAACTTACCTTTAGAAAGAAGTTGAAGTGATTAGTGAAAATCCAATTGAAATGTACACCAGGAAGTAGTAGTCAAAATGGCTGTGTTTCATTCTCTTCTTTTATATATATTCAGGTACATAACCAATCAAATGTCAGGTAAAAAAAGTAGAAAATGAAAGTAACATTTTCATTGGTTGTCAATTCCAACACTTCAGATGTGTTTTGTGAAGTAATTTACCTCACGGTATTTAGAGTGGTCTACAGGCTAAATGGCCTTAATGGAATTTCAATCAAATTTGTGAAAATGATAGGGATTGGTATGTAGTATGAGCTAATCTATATTTGGTGAGAGTGTCTCCAGTCGTTTTTCTGTAAATTATTTTCCCACCTTTTTTGATGGTGCGCTTCCCAGGGAGCGACCCGGTACGCGAACTGGTGAGCGCCCCGGTTCGCGAACCTTAAGCGTTACGGGAGTCCACCATTTTGTGTTTCGGTCGAATTAAGATACAAGATGGAGGGCAAATAATGTTCAGAATGGGTAGAAGGGGGCACGGTAGACTTATCTTGACCCCCTAGGTTTTCTGAGGGTGGCTGAGGAGGCCCATATGTGCGGAAAAAAAACATTTTTTTTTAAATTTAGCGAGGTTAGCTCCCAGTTCGCGTACCGGGAAGCGCCCCAGGGAGCGTACTTTGTTGAAAATTAGTGAAAAATGTTAGAGTAAAATAATAATTGTGAGTGATCAGATGTAGGGTAGCTCTGAGAAGAGCTTTTGGGTTTATGGTACATTTAGGTACTTATAAGTAGGTACCAATGCACAGTCTTAAATTCAGAATGAAAATTCTGTTGCCCTCATCTGAGAAGTGAACTCCATCTCCTCTGTAGATATCTTGCATGTAGTAACGCAAGTTATTGTTGTACAGGGAGCCCATTCCATGGTCTCTCATGTAAGCTGAAACAGATTTGTTTACATGCTTCCTCGACTTCTCAATTTGTGGACAAAATTGGTTTGACCACCTCCATTTCTGTCTTTGGCATATATTTGAATATACCAAGGCAGTCTGAGGAAAAAGTGCCATCAATTGCTCAAAGGTGTCCTTTAAAAGCATTTCCAGACCTACCCCAGTCAAAGTGCCCAAATCATTACCTCCACAGTGCACAATTAACAGGTCAGGTTTTGGCAAATGCATAAAGGTTTTCACCAATGGTATCAATTGGTGACATTTTAATCCTCTGTGGCCAAACCACTTAATTTCCACATCTTGTAAATTGAGGTTAGGTAAATTCCTGTTCTCAGCATACCTCTGAGCCCAATAGATGTAACTATGTCCAACAATCCAGACAGAAAACATGGTGAGAGAAGGTTCTGCTGCAGTCAGATGAAGTGTGGCAATGAAATGGCAGTTGAAAAAATAAGAGTTTAAAATGAAAAAAACTGTGGAGTTTCTGTGTTCATGAAGCAGTAACAGTGATTGGTGGATTTTGATTGCTGAAAACAGAAAGTTAGGGTTCATGGATGAGTTATTTGAAAGATGTATTTTGAATGGTCAATAAAAAATCATTAAATGAAAGATTGCAGTGGATACGCAGGTGCACTGAGAGTTCAGAGTTCAATTGCAACATTGTTGTGTGAACTTGCAAACACCAGAGGTCTTCCAAGAAGTGGTTGCCATGCAGAAAAGGCATGAAATGGCAGAGGGGGGAAGGGTTTTCATTTGAAAAAAAGTGAGGGAAGAGTTTTGATTGGGTGACATGAGAGATATGTGTGAAGAATTACAGCATTTCTGTGCTTTTGATAGCTGCAGACTCTGGAGTGCATACCTTTTGCTCTGCTGAAGACAAATTGGTGTGTTTCTGAGACTGTTTTCAAACTCAAAGTATTTGCTAAGGTGAGAAAATATTTCTTTAATTTAGATAGAGAATAGTGTGCTTTAAGGAGAAAATTATGAATTATGTGGCGCAAATTGCTTGTAAATATGCTCCCATCTGTGCATGGAAAATTTAGATTTTGAATGTTTGTGTTACATAGCCATGTTAAAAGTGATACAAACATGCTGCAAAGGCAATCAAAAAACGCTTTTATGTGTCTTAAGGACATTTTAAGTAATTTTCCCATGTGCAGTGTTTTGAAATTATGATTTGAAAATCGTTTTTGGGGAAAAGGAATTGTTTTTAAATTTATGACAAGGACATAATGGTGTATGCTTCTTTATAAGGCAATTGACTGTCCCTGATGTTATTTTTCCCATTTTAATGTAAGACCTTTCTCTGTGGCGCAAATTGCTTGTAAATATGCTCCCACCTGTGCATGGCAAATTTAGATTTTAAATGTTTGTGTTACATAGCCATGTTAAAAGTGACCCAACCATGCTGGAAAGGCAATCAAAAAACACTTTCATGTGTCTTAAGGACATTTTAAGTGATTTCCTCATGTGCAGTGTTTTCAAATTATGATTTGAAAATCGTTTTTGGGGAAAAGGAATGGTTTGTAAATTTATGACAAGGACATAATGGTGTATGCTTCTTTATAAGGCATTTCAGTGTCTCTGATGTCATTTTTCACATATTACATTAAAAGACCTTTCCCCGTGGAGCACATTCCTTGTAAATATGCTCCCACCTGTGCATGGTAAATTTAGATTTTGACTGTTTGAGTTACATAGCCATGTTAAAAGTGACCCAGAAACTTGCAAAGGCTTTCAAAAGACACTTTCATGTGTCTTAAGGACATTTTAAGTAATTTCCCTGTGGGCAGTGTTTTCAAATTATGAATTGAAAATCGTTTTTGAGGTAATGGAATGTTGTTAAAACTTATGTGCGCCATATGCCCCCAAATTTATTTTTCAGGGGTGCAGCAGGGTGTTCTTGAGACACCCCTGCACCTTTGGAAAAATTCCTAATTTGCGATAAGCTAATTGCTAATCGCAAATTGCACCTTTATTCATATGGGCATCCTGGCCCATGGAAATGAATGGGTAATTTGCAATTAGCAATTTGCTCATCGCAAATTAGGAATGGTAAAGAATCGCTATTTATTCCTTAAAATTCGCTATTTTGGAAATGCAAAATAGTTATATGATACATATGGCGGTTGATGTCTAACAAGATAAGAAGCTTAGGGATACATTTATGATGACTGGCGCAATGAAGTGGACATTACTTACTTCATTGGTAGAGCTTTACATGTATTATCTCCTCTGTATTCTTCATCAAGCGTAACTTTAATCTGCAATCCTGAGTAGGCCTCACCTTAAACAAACCTCTGGATAGGCCACACCTTATCGTCATCCTGAATTAATCATTTAAAATGCTAGGGACAGATTTATGATAGGTGTATGCCTCTTTTGCGCCACTTACAAAACACTGTCCACGGGGAAATGACTTAAAATGTCCTTAAGACACATGAATGTGTTTTTTTAAAGCGTTTGCAATTTTTTTGGGTCACTTTTAACATGGCTATGTGACTCAAACAGTCAAAATCTAAATTCACCATGCACAGGTGGGAGCATATTTACAAGGAATGTGCTCCATGGGGAAAGGTCTTATAATGTAATATGGGAAAAATGACATCAGAGACAGTGAAATGCCTTATAGAGAAGCATACACCATTATGTCCTTGTCATAAATTTGCAAACCATTCCTTTTCCCTAAAAACGATTTTCAAATCATAATTTGAAAACACTGCACATGTGGAAATTACTTAAAATGTCCTTAATTCAAAATTTGCTATTCTTTATTTTGTGATTGCACTGAAGGATTTGCAAATTTTGCGATTCCTTAAATGCAATGTATCAAACAAAAAATATGTAAAAAATAACATTAAGGATTTGGAAACTACCACCAACTTCTAGTTTGTGGTAATTTGCGAATTCTTTTCAAAAAGCATTTTTTTCCAAAAAACAAAAGGTGCCATATGACGCCAATACATGTCCTTAGGGCATGTATGTGTGCCATATGCCCCCAAATTTCTTTTTCAGGGGTGCAGCAGGGTGTTCTTGAGATACCCCTGCACCCTTGAAAAAATTCCTATTTTGTGATGAGCTAATTGCTAATCGCAAATTGCACCTTCATTCCTATGAGCCTCCTAGCCCATGGAAATGAATGGGTAATTTGCAATTAGCAATTTGCTCATTGCAAATTAGGAATGGTAAAGAATTGCTATTTATTCCTTAAAATTCGCTATTTAGGAAATGCAAAATAGTTTGATGGTACATATGGTGGTTCATCTGTAACAAGATAAGAAGCTTAGGGATACATTTATGATGACTGGCGAAATAAAGTGCACATCACTTACTTCATTGGTAGGCCTTTACATGTATTATCTCCTCTGTATTCTTCATCAAGCGTAACTTTAATCTGCAATCCTGAGTAGGCCTCACCTTAAACAAACCTCTGGATAGGCCACACCTTATCGTCATCATGAATTAATCATTTAAAATGCTAGGGACAGATTTATGATAGGTGTATGCCTCTTTTGCGCCACTTACAAAACACTGTCCACGGGGAAATGACTTAAAATGTCCTCAAGACACATGAATGTGTTTTTTTAAAGCGTTTGCAATTTCTTTGGGTCACTTTTAACATGGCTATGTGACTCAAACAGTCAAAATCTAAATTCACCATGCACAGGTGGGAGCATATTTACAAGGAATGTGCTCCATGGGGAAAGGTCTTATAATGTAATATGGGAAAAATGACATCAGAGACAGTGAAATGCCTTATAGAGAAGCATACACCATTATGTCCTTGTCATAAATTTGCAAACCATTCCTTTTCCCCAAAAACGATTTTCAAATCATAATTTGAAAACACTGCACATGTGGAAATTACTTAAAATGTCCTTAATTCAAAATTTGCTATTCTTTATTTTGTGATTGCACTGAAGGATTTGCAAATTTTGCGATTCCTTAAATGCAATGTATCAAACAAAAAATATGTAAAAAATAACATTAAGGATTTGGAAACTACCACCAACTTCTAGTTTGTGGTAATTTGCGAATTCTTTTCAAAAAGCATTTTTTTCCAAAAAACAAAAGGTGCCATATGACGCCAATACATGTCCTTAGGGCATGTATGTGCGCCATATGCCCCCAAATTTCTTTTTCAGGGGTGCAGCAGGGTGTTCTTGAGATACCCCTGCACCCTTGAAAAAATTCCTAATTTGCGATGAGCTAATTGCTAATCGCAAATTGCACCTTCATTCCTATGAGCCTCCTAGCCCATGGAAATGAATGGGTAATTTGCAATTAGCAATTTTCTCATTGCAAATTAGGAATGGTAAAGAATTGCTATTTATTCCTTAAAATTCGCTATTTAGGAAATGCAAAATAGTTTGATGGTACATATGGTGGTTCATCTGTAACAAGATAAGAAGCTTAGGGATAGATTTATGATGACTGGTGAAATAAAGTGCACATCACTTACTTCATTGGTAGGCCTTTACATGTATTATCTCCTCTGTATTCTTCATCAAGCGTAAGTTTAATCTGCAATCCTGAGTAGGCCTCACCTTAAACAAACCTTTGGATAGGCCACACCTTATCGTCATCCTGGATTAATCATTTAAAATGCTAGGGACAGATTTATGATAGGTGTATGCCTCTTTTGCGCCACTGTGCGTCACTTTTATGATGCAGCGGCGGTGCAAAAGATTTGCTATGAGGCGACAAAATTACAAATTGATGCATTTAGGCAGATATGTCATGGTGTAAAAAAAACGTACCACATGAAACCGATGCAGCAGTGATGCAAAAGATGCACCATGTTGCAAGACAGGCCTCACTTGGGGCCATATATATCAAGCTAATTAGCATTCGCAAAGATCAAAATTCTGCAAATTTCGGCCTTTGCGAATGCTAATTAGACAAATGGTATGTATCAAACAAGTTTGATGCAAAATAAGGAATAGCAAAATTTGCTATTCCTTATTTTGCGATTGCACTGAAGGATTTGCACATTTTGCGATTACTTAAATGCAATGTATCAAACAAAAAATATGTAAAAAATGACATTAAGGATTTGGAAACTACCACCAACTTCTAGTTGGTGGTAATTTGTGAATTCTTGTCAAAAAGCTTTTTTTCCAAAAAACAAAAGGTGCCATATGACACCAATACATGCCCTTAGGGCATGTATGTGTGCCATATGCCCCCAAATTTCTTTTTCAGGGGTGCAGCAGGGTGTTCTTGAGACACCCCTGCACCCTTGGAAAAATTCCTAATTTGTGATGAGCTAATTGCTAATCGTAAATTAAACCTTCATTCCTATGAGCCTCCTAGCCCATGGAAATGAATGGGTAACTTGCAATTAGCAATTTGCTCATTGCAAATTAGGAATGGTAAAGAATTGCTATTTATTCCTTAAAATTCGCTATTTAGGAAATGCAAAATAGTTTGATGGTACATATGGCGGTTCATCTGTAACAAGATAAGAAGCTTAGGGATAGATTTATGATGACTGGCGCATCACCAGGGATGTGCCAGTCATCCTGCGCCGCTGTTCCGCCACCCATGGTGTGCTGCATTTACAATGCGGGGCATCAGGGGGCAAAAATGGCACAGATGCGTGACGTATCTGTGCTGTAAAGGTAGTGATTGCTGGAGTTGTATCGCAAGTGCGATGCAGCTCAAGCAAGGCTCAGGGGTGCCCCATCTCCACAATGTTGCGTCAAGACCTATGCCTGCTTAAAGCAGGCGCAGGGTTTTGACGCAGCTTTCTCCTATCTGATTGTAAATACGGCACACCATGGGTGGCAGAGCAGCGGTGCACGTTAACTGGTGCATGCCTGGGGATGTGCCATTTAACATAAATCTGCCCCTTTACATTTAAGTATGTGCAGGGGACACAGAGTTGGTGAGGCTTATCCAAGGTTAAGAAGAGATGAGTCCTGTTCACTGAAAAATTAGACATAGGCTTCACCTGCTCAGCATCGCTGGACATGGCTAAATAATAGCTGCAAAATGTTACTCTTGTTAAACAATTTTACTATTATAATCTCTGAGATTTGTCTCTTACTCTGCAACATCTCATTGTTGTTATCTTTCTTTAAAGATAAAGACAACATCAACATGAGCGACAATCTGCAATCAGTTGATTTTGACCTCATCATTGAACTTGTAATTAAAACATCAGTGGATGTTGATCCCTTGGATGATTTAAATCCTGAGGATGAAGAAGAGCGTGATGAGGATGCAGATTTGTCCGAATTATATGACATAGGGTGGGAAGCTGACCTGCTTGAGCCTATGGAACTATAAACATTTATTTTTAAAATTTATAATAAATAAAAAGTAAAAGTGTAAACCGTTTAATTTAAAAATAAAGACACCTTCAAAAACAGGTTATGTGTAGTGTCTTCAATAAAATATTAAAATATGCTCATAAAATTAGATCAGATTCACATATAAAATAGCACAGGTAACATGAATATAAATTCCATTTCTTTTCTGCTATTTCTGTATTGTAAATTTGCCAAGGACTAAAAAATCTTCTATTTAAAATGTCAAGTAGTGTGTTAAGTTTTTGATCACTGTTATTGATTTACTGTTTGGTAATAGTGGTTAATAACATTTTTAAATATATTTTACCACAGATTCAACTGCAGATCATTTCAACATTTCACCATGCCAACGAAAGAAAGAGAGAGAAAGGCTGCAAAACGTCAAAGACAGCAGGTGAATCAAAAGAAGCAGCAGTCCTCTAACAAAAAGATTTGTCAAGTCACGAAGAAAGCACCGGGTAAGAGTACAAAAACATTCATAAGAAATATGTGTAGTAAAAAAAATATTACTACAGAAAATGTTTCAGTCCATAAAAAGAGAAGCAATTCAAATGGAAAGGAAAGGCCAATCAAAAATGTTACTGTTAGAGCAAGAGATAACTCTGTGCATGATAGTAGAAGGAAACAACAGTTTAGGGACATTCGTAAACGAATGTTCCGCAACAGGATAATTGGCAATTTGTTAAAAAATATTAAGAAAGGTCAACAGAAAGTGGTTTTTTATAAGAGAAAAAAAAGTTGAGAAAGTTATTGATCAGGCATTTGAAATTAAACGTAAGTTATTTATTTTGATAATCAATAGAATTAGGAAGCTAAACAAGGCAATTTATGATTTCAAAAGAAATAGTAGATGGAAGAGAATAGTTAATCGTAGTAATTTTTGTGAAGTTTTTTCTGGAGAATGGATGCATAGTTCAAGCTGTGAGGCATTTTTTAATGAGGAGAGTTATTTCCAGGATAATGATTTGGTGCATGCAGTTGACACCAGTGGTCGTGCTTATGAAGTGAAAGATGGTTGTCCAGTTGAAAAAGAAAAACTTGTGACAACAGAGACAGAAGAGGTGTTAGGTAATGAGGTTTTAGGAAGACGTGCTAAGGGTCCTGTGTACACCTGGAAGTGTAGTAGTATTTGTAGTGTGCGACAGGATTCCATCAATTTGCTTTGTGATTTTGTACGGTCATTTAATAAGAAAAGTTTGAAGCAGAAAATAAGGTTGTTGCAAGAATTAGATCCTTGCAGAGTGAGAGAAGTGACAGGTTTGCATGGTCATTCACTGGCTTGTCTTTCCAGGAGAGTATGCCAGAGTGTTTTTCATCATTTCAGGATGCTAGCAGTGCATCATAATAAAGTGAGGAAATAAGTTAGAATGTTGTATTATGCTAAGAGTCCAGCAATTATGCTTAAACAATTATGCGCTGCTCTTTTGCATGGTTCTGAAATAGATGTGAAGAATATATGTGAAGAAATTGAGTTTTGTTACTTTGGAAGTAAAGAGGAGAATGTTGAAATTGACCAAGAAGAAGCGGGTAATGTGGAAGATAGTGTACAGGTTTCCAGTACAGATAATTTCCAGAGGGAAATTGTCACATTTCAGGTCAAATCAAGTGAGAGGCCAAATTTCACTTGTGTGTGTTGTCGATGCACTTATTATAAGAATCAGACTAAGTTAGTGGATTTATATGCAAAAAGTGAAAGGGAAAATAATAGTGAATGGAAGGATTTTGCAACATACTTGATGGTAGAAAATTGTTTTGATTTGGGATTGGATCAACGTGTGTGTACTTATTGTTGTTGCAAATTAAATCAAAACCAGATGCCTGCTAGAGCAGTTCATAATAATCTGGAATTGGTTGAGATTCCTTCTGAATTGAAGGATTTAAATACTTATGAATCTATTTTGATTCAAAGTATCCATCCCTTTCAGGCTATTGTAAGAATGGAGCCAAAGACAGGGAAATTGTCTCCATCAGATTTACAGAGAGGATTAAAGGGAAGAGTTGTTTATTTGCCTCTAGATTTGAAGAAAAACATTAACACAATTGGAGTAGAAAAAGTGGAAGAGGAACCTCTGGTTATCTTAGTTAATGGGGTTCCGACAAAGAATAAGAAAATATGGCAAGATTTAGTAGATGTTAGGAAAGTTAAAAAGGCAACATTGTATTTGAAAAAAAATAATAAATACTATAAGAATGTATATGTTGCAGAAGAGGAAGTAAGTGAGGAAGAGGATAGCGATTTGTGTGCTGGTCAAATTGAGAAAGTAGAACCCTCTACTAGTGAAGAAATATATGAACATTATAGTGTTCATCCTTTGCATTCCAAGGAAGTCATGGGGAATGCTATTGAGTTGTTTCAAATGAAACAAGCCAAAGGGAGTCCCATTAGTGTTTGGGAGGAAAGTTTGGAAGCTCGGCGTTTCCCACAGCTTTTTCCAACAGGTCAGGGAGGAAGATATGATGAGCGACCTCATCAAATTCCTGCTTCTGAATACCGGACTTTGCGATTGTATGCAGGAGATGCTAGGTTTCGACAATGCATTCCTTATTTGTTTCATCTCCTGTTTGAAAGCGATCTGTCTGGACTGTCATATGCAGTGAACCACATCTTGAAAAGTGGTATACACATGCAAAACATCTCGGCAAGTGACTTTATGGATAAAGTCAATGTCCAAGACAGTATTTTGGATTCTCACCTGATTAATCTCATGGCGTGTCAGCGTGGTACTAATGAGTACTGGTACCGTCGTCATGGTGATTTAAAATGTATGCTGAGGAACTTAGGTACTCCCACATGGTTCCTCACTCTGAGCTGTGCCGAGTATGGCTGGGAAGACTTACTTGAATTTCTACGAGAGGCAAATGCTAACGTAGATAACATCGAATTCAAGACACCCGGAGAACTGTGCTCTTTGGATCCAGTCAATGTATGTAGGTACTTCAATCATAGATTTGAAGCTATGATGTCTTTCATCATGAATAAGAAGAATCCACCTCTTGGAGAGGTGTTGGATTTCTTCTGGAGAAAGGAGTACCAAGCAAGAGGTGCTCCTCATATACATATGTTGCTGTGGATCAAGGATGCACCTAAATTTGGAACGGATCCAGAAGACTCAGTGATGAGTTTCATCCAACAGTATTCTACGTGTGCTGTTCCAAACGCAAAGGAGAAGAAAAGCCTAAGAGAAAAAGTTCTGCGTTTCCAAAGCCATCGATGTGGAAAGTACTGCCGTCGTAAATTTCCAAAACAAGGACAAGTTCTACACCAAATGTCGTTTCGGCTTTCCACGACCGGTGATTTCTAAAGGAAGAGTAAACAGTTTGATGTCTTCGCTGCGACATAATGTCATGAAGAAATCACCTAAAAACACATACAATTTGAAGAGGAACGAAGAGTCCAAGTACATCAACGACTACAACCCGGTGATTTTGTCCATGTGGAATGCTAACATGGATATACAGTTTGTGGCTGATAACTGTATGGCTGTGGCTCGGTATGTGACGTCTTACATCACCAAAAAAGAGAAGACAGAATTGAAGGATATGTGGGAGGACATTTCCCATGAAAAGAGCCTCAGCAAGAAGTTGTACAGTTTCAGTCTGAAGATGTCGTCGCATCGAGAAATTGGAGCTTACGAATGCTCTGACCGGTTGTCTTCAGCAAGTCTCTATGCCAAGTCCAGGAGTATCGTTTGGGCGAGTCTTGGTCTTGCTGCAACGCGTAATCGAGTTCTGAAACCTGTGCGGGAAATTGAGTATTTGGCGGAAAAGGAGCCAAACAGTACCGACATTTTGAAGACCAACATGTTGGGTACATATTATCCAAATAGAAGCAGTCACCTCGACAATGTTTGTCTGTATGAGGTTCTTCAAAATTACATATTCAAGAGGAACATCAAAGAAGATACTGAGAAAGGAGTGTATGCTGTAATAGGAAGTGAGGGATGTCTGGTCAAGCAAAGAAAATGCCACTTGGTAAACCATCGAAAATTGAGTGGCGAATCTCCTGAAAAAAAGGAGTTTTTCTATTTAGCACTTTTGCAACTTTTCAAGCCTTGGCGTGCAGAAGAGGAACTGCTTGGAGATTTCCTCTGTTACGAAGACTCTTTCAATGCCGCCAAGGAGACCATAGAATGTCCTGCTTTTCCCAAATATGTAGAAATGTTGAATGCGGAAATTGAGCAGGAAGCAACGATTGCAGCCGAGATTGCCAGAGACAGTTCTCAGGACAGTCAGAGTTCTGCTTCATTGAGTCAGGATCCACTAGGAGGACCTGTTATCGAAAATGAAGCTGCCACTGCCATGAATGAAGTGGAAAGAGCCATGGCACATGCTCAGGAGGATGCGGTTAACTTAGAAGAGTTGGAAAGACAACTCAACGTTGAGCAGAGGAAAATATATGACGAAGTTACCATGCAAATTGATCATGGATTAAGTCATGACAAGAAAGAGTGCTCATGTACGTCGTTGAAGCCTGTCCGACTGTACGTGAGTGGAGAAGTGGGAACTGGAAAAAGTTTCCTCATTAAAGCAATTTCATGCTATTTGCAGGAAAGGACAGAGTCATCGCTGTCTTGTGTTGTCACCACTCCAACTGGACTGGCAGCACATAACATTAAAGGGATTACTTTACATCGTTTACTGATGCTGCCAGTGGAGCATGACAACAAATTACAATATCACAAGCTATCTGGAGATGCTTGTTTTGAAGTTTCAAGAATCTTGAGGAAAATGAAACTTCTTATCATTGACGAAGTAAGCATGGTTTCCAATGTCATGCTTGCCTTTGTGCATTTGAGAATGCAAGAAGTTCTCAAAACAGAGTATGATGTGTTATTTGGTGGCAAACACATCATTGTTTTCGGGGATCTTTTGCAGCTGACACCAGTGAAAGGGCAACCTGTGTTCAAAATGCTCACGCATGAAGATACCAGGAAGTGCCTAGGCAGCATTGGCAACGTCAATATATGGTTAAACTTCAATTATGCTGAACTGCATGAAAATATGCGTCAGGCGAAGGATGAAGTTTACAAGACTATTCTACAAGATGTTAGAATTGGAAAAGTGACCGAGCATGGGAAAGAAGCTTTACATGCACGATTACTGTCAAATTTATATCCAGAACAAGATGTTGTGCCTGAGAATATTTTTCAGAAAATTACTGATAAGAAATCTGGAATATGTTTGATGCCAACTCTTGCAGAATGTGCCAAATTCAACAACAAAATGTTGCATTTAGAAAAGCAAGAGATTGTGAAACTGGAAGCTATTGACAGAGTAGAGCATATGGGATCAACAATTATTTTGTCTGAGAATCTGAAAACAAAATTGGATTCATTAGAGAAGAGTATATCTAAAACTGCAGGTTTTGAAAAGACTCTGAATGTGTGCTTGAACTGCCGTATAATTTTAAGAAGGAATTTACATGTTGAAAGAGGTCTGGTAAATGGATCAATGGGTAATGTTGTTGATTTTGTAAAATACAGAAATAGAGATGGAATTGAATTTTTAAAAATTAAATTTGATGGCATTGAGGAAGTACAGCTAATTGGTCGTTGCTCTGCTAGATTTTTGCTTGTAAAAGACTTATATGTTCGCCGTAAGCAGTTTCCTGTTTGCTTGGCATATGCGGTGACAATCCATAAATCGCAAGGTTTAAGTGTAGACTGTGCATTGGTGAATATTGGCAGTTCTGTGTTCAAGGAGGGTATGGCATATGTGGCATTGTCACGAGTTAGAACTTTATCGGGATTGTACTTGATTGAGTGTGATGAAACAAACATTTGTGCGGATCTAGATTGTGTTAAGGAATACAATAGGTTAAGAAGAGAGTATGCGCCACATTTGCCTCAGTATCCTTTGTTTGAGAAGCGTGTGGTAGGCCGGAAACGAAGAAATGTGACCAATACTGGGGAGGTTGTAGCAAAAAGACGAAAAGTCGATGAACCTAAAATTACAAGCAGAAACAAAAAGGATTCTGTTGAAGATGTTGTTGGTTTTCAATTTGAAAACAGTTCTGGTGTCAACTGCTATGCTAATGTAGTGGTTAATGTTTTGTTTTCTCTAGAAAATGTAAAGGAAGAGATTGTGGTCAATTCTGATCAAAGATTTTGCAGTTTGTTAAATTCTGTGTTAGAGAAATGTAGCACTGATAGAACAAACATAGAAAGTGTGTCTGAAATTCGAAATCTGTTAGACAGATGTTCAGGCCAAACACAATTCTCTCAAAATATTCAGCAAGATTGTCAGGAGTTTTTAATGTATATGCTTGATGTATTGCATGCTGAAGGTGTAGATGTAGATCAGCTGTTTGGGCTTTCTTATCAATGGCAGCATGACTGCGAGAACTGTATGGTATCAAGTACTACTAGTGTAGACTCAGAAAGATTTATATATTTAACTTTGCCAGACAGTAAATCAGTCTCCTTTAATAAGCTAGTAAAAGCAGCTGATCACAACATGGAGTGTAGCCAATGTGAATCTGAAATGATGTCCACATTATTTATACGAACATATGGCCAGTATGTCATTTTAATGTTCCAACGATGTAGGCCTGATGGAACAAAATTGACAACTTTAATTAAAAATTTTGTAGCTTCGCAGTTGTCAATATCAGGAAGGACTTTTGTAACTGCAGCAATTATATATCATGACGGCCCTTCAATAACATCAGGACATTACACAGCTTATTTAAAGTCTAGAAATGGCTGGTCATTCTGCAACGATTCTGTTTTAATTTTCAAAAAAAAATTGCCGTATGACCTTAAAAACTCTTACCTGGTGTTTTTAAAACCAAAATTTTAGGGAAATAATCTCGGGATGTGCTCTGTGGAATTTCAAGAAGTTCTAATGGCTCCTACACAATTTGGCCTTGAGGATAAGTGTAGTTCAGAGACATAACTTCTAACCATAAGACTGGACGTCATGGAGAAATAAGTGCACTTTGAATGAGTTCAGAAAAACTATTTCTTTTTATAAGCTAATTGAAGCAGCCAATCAAAACATAGAGTAGAGGGAATGTAAGTCTGCAATGCTGTCTACTGTTTTACATTGCTTTGTGATTGAAAGTGATGTAGAGAATTAAATAATTGTAGTAGTCATAGAGTTAGTGTAAGTCTGCTTCATAGTAAGCAGTATCAGTGTCATAGGAAATGTAGAACATGACTGAGCAAGAAGGGGAAGATATTACTATTCCTGGATTGTGAAAATGATCTTCAACATTTTAATTCTGAAAGTTGCAGAAATGCCAAATGACGGGATTGGCTTACAAGAAATCCAAGAGTTATAAATGGCTCTGACAAGATTTGGCCTTGTGGAAACTTGTGGTAGAGAGCAAGAAGTCATTTATTGCATGTAACATGTTTTTAAAAACGATGGAGATTTTCTTTCAGAAAGTGGCGGGCTGAAAGTAATAACAGCACAAAAGAGTGTAAGCTGTTCATAGGACATCCTTTGACGTCATGGAAAGTAAGTTAACTTTAAGGAGTTCTGAATTCTGATTTGTTATGTTGTGTGGGTTTTTTAAACACAATCATTTTGATTGTGGTTTTTTTTCCCCGCTGTTATATGATGAATACCTTCAAGTCACTGTTTTTAGTGAATATATATATATATGTATATATATATATATATATATATATATATATATATATATATATCCAACACAAGTTTTCAAAATTGATGGCACTCCACTCAGAGGTTACTTTTCAAATTATTTAATGACAACAATTGAGATCGGGCCCTTGATGAGGAGCCTGGTTGTCGGCCATTCTGCTGGGCGTTTACTGATGTGCAACGGAGGCTTCAATGCATGAGAAGCCCACTAATGGCGATATTGATTTTTAGCAATTTTGAGATGACAGCGTGAGTCTTTATTACGAACTCTGGTGTTATAGAGACTACGTATCCCAGAAGGCAATTTTTGATCATGTGAGCCCTTCAGCTGTGGGCAATAAAAGAACTGGTGATGCAATGCCTAGTCTCTGCCATTTACTTGCTGCCACTCAGCCTGTGATCAAGGACAGTATTGAATGTCTGAAACGCGTAAGGCTTAATAATTGAACTCATGCTATGATGGTCTTTGTTGCAGCCCAATATACTGGAGGTTTGCAGATGGGGAGTGCATCCTAAAGCTTGGAGAATTGTGGAACTGTATATATATATATATATATATATATATATATATATATATATATATATATATATATATATATATATATATATATATATATTCCAAGAACTCCGTTTCTTCCTCTGAACTCTTCCAGAAACACGGACCCAGCAGGTAGTTTGCACATTTTATTCTCTTGTGTGCAACACAATTGCCGCCATGACGCGTTTCGGGCCCTGTGAGCCCTTGATCACATGATATATATATATATTCTCAAACGTGTCAACATCCGTTTCGATGTGAAATAATGGAAACCACTCTGGTCTCCGATTTACAAAAGTGTTTATTGCGGACCCCCTACCCCTCCAACAGACGCGTTTCGCCTCATGGCTTCATCAGGGTTGGCGCATGTAACAAACAAAGACCATTTTATTTCTTTCGTTCTCACAGACCATCAGTAAACAATAAAAGCAGACTTATTTGCAAATATCCCACTATGGTGTCCATCTTTAAACATGTTTACACTGGAATGTTTCTTTCGATAAAAGCGGTCACCAAAAAAGTGCAAGTGCAATGTTAAAAACAATTCTTTTTTTCCATCCTTCAAAAAGAAAATTCATTGTGTGGAGAGCGAAAGAAAGAAGGGTGGAAAAAATAGGTCGATCAATTCCCTCTTTTCAATGCATCTTATATAATACATTGCGCATCATGCACCGGCGCGCTATCGCCACCTGGAGGGGGTACGTACGTCGAGGCTTGGTTCCCGGGAGAAGAAGACGGGTGAGTTCCGGGGTTGCGATTCTGCCCGTCGAGGTGACAGTCTCCTGAGAGTAACGGTCCGCCGTCCAGTATGACAGCCATTGGAGTTGTGCCGCGAGGAAATATGACTCGAAGGACGGAGCTCCGAGCCCTCCCAGTGTCGTAGGAAGTTGAAGGGTTTTCAGGGCGACCCTATGGCGGCCCTCGCCCCAGATAAGGGTCCCTAGGAGGGAGTCCACATCGCGGAAGAAGGATCTGGGCGGTATTACCGGCAAATTCGTGAAGTGGTAAAGGAGTCGGGGAAGCATAATCATTTTGGCTAGAGCTATTCTTCCTATCGGGGCCAGTGGGAGCTTATTCCAAAAAGCGACCGCCGGGCGTAGACTGGCAAGTGCCTTACGGTGATTCCCTTCGAAAAGGTCAGCTGGGGAGTGATACAAGCGGACACCAAGGTAACGGGGGGCTTCCGCGGACCATGAGAGGGTGTGCGCTCCGAGCCCGACCTCCCGGGGGGGTAGGTTCGGGTGTAAGGGGTAAACTGTGGACTTGTCCCAGTTCACCTGCAGTCCCGAGGCTTCTGCGAAGTCCGCTAGCGCCGTCCCTATAAGGGTCATGTCCGTTTCGATGTCTCGGACATAAATGAGAAGATCATCCGCGTACATGGATACGCTATGCGTACTGTCTGCAAGTGGAATGCCCCATTCCATCCCCTCCCGACGGAGCCGAATCGCCAGCGGTTCGACTGCGAGCGCGAATAAGAGAGGTGACAGGGGGCACCCTTGTCTCGTACCTCGCCGAACTGCGAACGCCGGTGATATGCGTTTCCCGATACGTACCCGCGTGGTCAAGTCGGTATACAGGAGGCGTGTGTACGCCATGAGCGTTGGGCCGATATTCAGGCGTCGCAAGATCGAGAAGAGATAGGGCCAGGTAAGGGTGTCAAACGCCTTCTCCAGGTCCATAATGAGGCAGGCGGCGCGGGGAAATCTGTCACGTATCTGGTCTTGAACGTGGAAGATTCGGCGGAGGTTCTGGGAGGTGTTCCTACCCGGAACAAAGCCGCATTGGTCTGGGTGGACTAGCGGGCGTATGATCTGCGCGTAACGGTCAGCCAGAATTTTCCCCAGGATTTTACAGTCGGCCGACAGGAGCGTGATGGGGCGATACGACCCCATGTGGAGTGGGTCTCTGTGGGGTTTGGGAAAGGTGACAATCACGGATTCCCGCAGTGACTGGGGTAATCTCCCTAGATGAAGAGACGTCTCGAGCACCTGTGATAAATGGGGGACGATTAGAGGCGAGAAAGTCGAGTAGTATTCCAGCGGGAAACCGTCCAGTCCCGGCGCTTTATTCCGGGACATGGCGCGAATTGCCTGGGTAATGTCAGAGGGTTTTATCCTGGTGTCGAGGGCGCGCTTGTCTATGTCCGAGATTTTGGGCAGCGTCAGTGGGTCCAAAAAGCGGTCCACAGAGAATGGGGAGGATTGGGTCGGGGTCCCGTACACTAGCGTGTAGTGGCGCTGGAACGCTAGGAGGATCTCGGCCTGCGAGCGTACCAACACACCATCCGGGGTGACAATATCCGTGATCGGCTTGATTTCGGTGTCTTGTCTCGCCATCCAGGCTAGCAGCGTTCCAGTCTTGTCTCTGTCCTTATGAACCCTAGAGGCGTAAGCCCTAAAATTGTATCTGCGGAGGTCGGCGCAGGCAGTCTGATACTCCGTCTTCGTCTTGGCCATGAGTACAGCGTGTTCCTCCGAGTCGTCAAGCCGTTTAGTAAGCGCGGCCAGAGATTGTTCCGAGGTTTGGAGCGCCCGTTCCAAGGTGCGACGCACTCCCACCACCTGCTTGATGCATTCCCCTCGCGCCACCACCTTAAACGCATCCCATTCAACCAGTACCGACGATGCCGTATTAGTGTTGTGCGCAAAATAATCGCGAATACTGGATTTGTGTGCGTCTCTGAATACTGGATCTGAAAGGCAGTCCCTAGGGAGGCGCCAGGTGGGGACAGGTGGGTGCGGGGGGCGCCAGGTTAGACGGATGATATGAGCGTCATGATCCGAGAGGATCCGACCTAGGTAATCCATGGAAGTGATCTTAGGGAGGATAGGTGCAGAGCAGATGAAACGGTCCAGGCGGACCCTAAGGTTATGTGGGATCGAGTGAAAGGAGTAAATGCGAGCCAGTGGGTGTAGGTGTCGCCATGCGTCAGTGAGTGCCCAGTGCGTGGTCCATGCTCTGAAGAGTTCTGCCTGTCGGGGAGCCGGGGAGTGTGCGGGGGGAGGATGCGAGCGGTCTAGGGTGGGGTCCAGCGTACAATTATAGTCACCTCCCAATACCCACGGAACTGCAGTGAACTGGGCCAGAACGCCCGTGAGGTGATCCCAGAATTTATCCTGATCTATATTGGGGGCGTAAATGCTGCCAAGGAGTATACCCTGTCCATCAAGTATTCCCTCCAGGAGCGCATACCTGCCCTCTCTATCTATCACCCGTCTGAGCTCTCGGAAGGGAGTACCTGGCCTGACCCAAATTAACGCGCCGCGCGCAAACGCTGAATAGTGTGTGGCACAGAAGGTCCCTCGCCATTTGAGCTGCAGGCGAGAGAGTTCAGTGGCGTTCATATGCGTCTCTTGCAGGAACGCAATATTGGCTGACATACGCTTAATGTATGAGTAGACAGTGTAGCGTTTGCTGGGCGTGTGCAGGCCTCGCACATTCAGTGTGAGGATATTAATGTCTGACCGTGAGTCTGCCATTCATACGGTGACATGAGTGGGAGAGGGACCCCCTTGAAGCCCCCGTCGGCCGCCAGTGTGTATGTGTTTCGAGTATGTCCAGTGCGCCATGCTTCCACAATCATGGGGGAAGGACTCAGGGAATTAACCGTAAACAGAACTTTGGGTGGGAAACAGTCCCAATACTGAGGATAGTTCACCGGAGGTGGCATATCCAAACAAATGTCCCACTAGGGGAAAAATACAACGGGTAACTGCGGGGGTGGCAGCGTGTGTCGCTGCTGGGCCTGTGCGCGGGTCAGGCTCTGGTAGGATAAGCGTCTATCGCTCACAAGCGCTCACAATTATTAAACAAAACAGTCTAGGCTCCTAGACGTCGCGCAACACAATAGGTCACCATGAAAAGGATATAACAGTGAAAAGTTCTTTCATCATGAAGAGGTGCCAGGTTGAGTGGCCAGGGTAGCGTCCGAGGTTTGTATCATAACAAGGGGGGAGGAGATTGGTCCAACTCCCGACATTGTTCCGTCGCTGTCCCGGTCTTTCTCTGGGGTGAACAATTGTGGATGACCCTCCAAATCCGACACTATGGGTGACGTGTGTAGGCCAGTCACCGCTCTTAAGGCCTCCCGTCGCTCTTGCATGATTTGCGTGAGATCGGGTGAGCCCGTAGGGGACGATGCTTGGCTTTTGGGGCGGCCCGCTCGAGTGCGGCTCGCACCTCGTCTCCTGGAGCGTCTGAAGTCGTTGTTGCGTGCTCTCCGGGGTCCAGGACTAGGGATTATTGGGCAGTGGAACTCAGTCCACTCCTGTGCTTCCTCCGCCGTGTTGAAAAAGAGGGCTTTCCCCTTGTGCAGTACTTTTAGGCGGGCCGGGAACAGCAGAGAGTATTGAAGGTCATTTGCGCGGAGGCGCCTCTTGACGTCGAGGTAGGTGGAACGCTGGTGTTGGATCTCTCGGGCATAGTCCGGGAACACCATAACGTGTTGGTCTTCCACTTGTAGGGGGCCCGCCATCCGGGCCGCACGAAGCACCGCGTCGCGGTCCCGAAAATGTAAGAATTTAGCCAACATGGGGCGTGGAGGGAGGCCCGGCTTGGGCGCCCGGGCTGGGACCCTATGTGCTCTTTCAATGGAAAAAAATGCCGACCTTTCCGCCTCCGGTGTGAAAGATTTGGTCCAGAGCTCCATGTACGTAAGGGGGTCCGAGTTCTCAATGCCTTCCGGCAAACCCAGGACGCGGATGTTACAGCGTCTCGAGCGCCCCTCCAGGTCCACCGTGCGTTCCTCGAGGGCCGCCACGCGGTGCAGGACTTCCTTCAGTTCCGCCTCCTGTGTTTTCACCGCAGGTTGCAGCTCGGTCACAATCCGTTCTCCGTCCTTCACTCTGTCCGCCAATTTGCGGTGGTCGTCGCGGATTAGATTGATGTCCGTCGTCAGGACACCCAATCTCTCCTCCATTGATAGACGGGATAATTCGATTGCCGCCAATACTTGGTCCAATTTTGTCGATAGTGTGGGGTCGGTTTGCGACGCGTTGGCTTGCGTCCATGTTCTCGTTTGGGGCATCCTCTCGGGAGCCGTCTCTGGGATAGTCATTGTCTGCGTGGTTCTCGTCCTCCCCATGAGTGCAGTTAGAGATAGGGGGGGGGCCTTTGCCCTCCGCGCGGTCCGTAATCAGTAAACCACCTCTCCTCAATATCTGGGTGGGCAGCAGCTCAGGGTAGGACGGGCCCCTAGCCTCTCTCGGTCTCGGGGCGGTCACTGCGTTCCCTCTCTCCAGGGGGCCCGGGTCGGCGATTCCGTCTGTATGGGGGTCGTGTGGGGGTCCTCTCCTCTCTGCGCGGAGGGGCCCGCGGTGACTGGCAAGGCAGAGTCAGGAGGCGTGGGCTGGTGTCGACTGTAGTTTAGGTAGGGCGCTCCTATTCACAGAGCGATCGTCCTTGGCGCCAGCTCCCCACGGGCGCCATGTTAGGGTCAGGCACAGATAGTGGAGGTGGCCGCCCTGGACGGGTGGCGGTGTGTCTAGTGGCTCCCTACAATGGTGGACGTGAGATGGAGGTCACCGGGGCACCGGCAGGAGGTCCTCGGGGGGGGGGGGGGAAAGCCAGGACGGTCCCCACCGTCCCTGATCGTGACGGCGGGTTTCTGTAATGTCCAGCTCCGTGTAAACGGCGCGCTTCCAGTATTCCGCGGTGGCAAGCTGTCCGGTCTCGCGGGGCTCGATCAGGCTCCTGATAGTGAGCCGGCGTCAAGGAGCCGGGGTCCCGGGGTGGCTGCCGCCTTCTTGCGAGCCGGAACTCCGGGATGGAGGAGGGCGCCGTGTGGTAGCGCAGCTTCTGTGGGATGACGGCCCACGGGGCCGAGGCCGGGGTGTCACAGTCCAGACCCCCGGGAGGGGGGGAGGGGGAATGGGGAGAGCTCCACTCACCGCTCACTACGATGGTGCCAGGTGTCTGGGGTGGTCGACTCCGCGACAGTGGTGTGCTCGCTGGCTCCCTGCGATGCGTGGTGGCAGGTAGACCGAGTCCGGGAGCCGATCAGGCTTCTGGTGGAGATGCAGCCTCGGTGGATCGGAGCCCCGGGACGGCGGCCGCCATCTTGTGCGTCGGGGCTCCGGAGCGCAGAGAGACACGCTGTGCACTGTGTATCCCGGTGGGCTAATGTCGGCTTTCCCGCAGGCTCACTGCAGGCGTCGCTGGTTATGACTCCCGGGGTTGCCCTCTATGAAGCTGGATTTCGGCGATTCACGGGTCCGCTGGGTTTAGTAGCGCCCGCCATTTCCCAGGGTAGGCGTCCCTCGGTCTCGGCAGGAAGCAGCCTGGCTCGCGCCGTCCGTCCACAGTAGCTGCTGGTCACTCAAGGGGTGCCCCAGTGTGCAGGGGCATCCCGGGTGTGGATTCGGGTATGTTGAGGCTCCTTGCGATCCAGGAACTGGGCAAGATACTAGCCCGATCGCGGAGCCTCAGCAGGACACAGCCGCCATCGTGGCCTGCTAAGCCACGCCCCTTATATAATACATTGTGTTGATCATAATTATCTTAAAGATATATTTCATTGGAATATATTATGCATAATATAGCTCCTGGGCAAGAATATAAATGCCATTACTACCATACCTGACAATATCAAAGGTAATCACAAATCCCTTCTCCACAACTAATAACGCCCTGTATGGGCTCGCTCAACTGTAATCCTGCCCTGTATGGGCTGTCCCATGTTTTTATGTCGTGTATAAGAGAGAGAGCTGTATCAAAACATTGTTTTTACATAAAGCAGCGTTTACAGTAGAGGGGAGAAATCCAATGTGCATGTTAGATTGCTATTCGTGTGATCTTACTCAAAATGAACAATATCTCCACCTCTGTTTAGTTATGTCTCCATCAACTAGTTTCTGTTTGTTAAAAAGCCCATTTATAGGTGTACCCACAGCTCTTCGTCGTTGTTGAGCCCTGTAGGCCATTTGCTTTGCAAATCGATGATATATTCAGACTCTAAAATCCGTAGAGCTTTCACACGGTAACCCCCTCTTTCTTTTCTATCTACTTGATCCAGGCAGAAGAAGGTGAAGAGATCCATGTCACTATTGTGGTATGTCTCAAAATGGCGGTCAACGGGATACGTCTTGCCCCGATTTGTTGTGGCACGCATGTGCTCTAATACACGTTTTTTCATGGGGTGAATCGTATTTCCGATATATCTTTTGGAGCAAGAACATTCCAAACAATATACCATGAAGTCTGAGTTGCAGTTGAGAAATTTTGTAATTTCTCTTACAGGGCATGGGTCATTTGGTCTTCCCTCATACTTAAATTTCTTCTTGCTGTGTTTGCAGGCCTTGCAACGTAGGCATGGATAAAAGCCTTTGATAGTTTTCATCACTGTTGTTTTTGGTGGACCTTCAAAGTGGCTGTGTGCTAGGTGGTCACCTAGTGATTGGCAACGTCTGTATGTTATGGACGGATGTGGTGGTGGGATTCTTTTTAGAGTGGCATCAGTTTGTAAAATGTGCCAATTCTTATTGAACACCTGATCTCATGTTGAAATTAGTGATTATACGTGTTATTCCTTCCGCTTCCTGCTTTGTTCTATCCACCAATAGGTCTTTCCTGTCAATCTGTTCCACTCTATTGGCAGCATCCACCAATATTGTTTTAGAATAGCCCCTTTCTTTGAATCTCATAGTGGCTTCATCCTTAGCTTTGTTGAATTCTCCTCTGCCAGAGCAATTGCGCTTCAGACGGAGTAGTTCTCCAAACCGTATGTTTCTTATTAAACTCTTAGGATGGTGGCTTGCTGCATGTAATACAGCGTTACCCACTGTGGGTTTTCTGTATAGTTTTGTTTGTAAGGTGTTTCCTGCCACATAGGCCTCAAGGTCCAGATAATTCACCGAAATGTTGCTTATAGTACTGGTGAATTTTAGATTAAGCTCATTGTTGTTTAGCGTGGCAACATATTCCTCAGCCGAGGCCCTGTCACCACGCCAAACAACAAAGAGGTCGTCAATATACCTTGCCCAAATCATAATTTTGTCCAGCAATCTCTCGTTGGCCCCGCCCCAGGCCACGTGCTTCTCCCACCAGCCAACGAACAAGTTCGCGTAACTGGGGGCGAAGCACGTGCCCATGGCCGTTCCACGTGTTTGTCTGTACAGGGGTCCCTGCAAATAACAAGATGTTGTTCTCAAGGCAGAATTCTGTCATTGTTAAAAGCATACGATTATGCTGGTGGTTTTTGATTGCTTTACTGCTCAAAAACCAGGTCACAGCTGAAATGCCATCCTTGTGGCCTATGCAGGTGTATAAACTGGCGACATCCAGGATTATCAGAAGCATATCTGATTCCCATGTGATGTTGTCAATTAATCTAAGGAAGTCCTGGGTATCTCTAACTTACGAGGATAAATCCTTAACAAATGGTGGAGGTAGGTGTCTATAAACCTTGATGTATTTTCCAGGAGGCTACCTATCGAGGAGATTATCGGCCTCCCTGGGGGGTTCTTTGTATCTTTATGAACCTTCGGAAGGTGATAGAAGGTGGTGATCACTGGTGTCTCACAACTTAAATAATCCATTTTTATTAAGCATCCCTTCATCCCTCCATCCTTCCAACAAGCTCTGATATTTTAAGGTACATTTAACATAGTCTGTCCTTGAAATTGTTTCATAACAGTCCTTGTTCGTTCGTTGTTTCATTGCCTCTTCTTTATATTTCTCTTTGTTAAAAACCACCACATTTCCACCTTTGTCCGAAGGTTTTATTTCGATGTTCGGGTCGGACCTCAGGCATTTGATGGCTTCCCATTCCTTCCTGGTGATGTTGGAATTCTTCATATCTATTTCAGTTGTTTTTGTCGCTAGTATTTGTATTTGTAAGTCCATTAGGACTGCATCGTTAAATACATCCACCGCATCATGAGGGGTTTGCGGTAAAACTTTTAATTTTTTCTTTATGTTACTCGGATCCCTTTGTTGTTGAATTCCCTCAACTCTCATAGCTTCAATTGAGTTTGGAATGTCCTCCATACCAGCCAAAGTCTGTGCTGTCATGAGTGTCTCGAGATCATTGTCCCTTAATTCAGGTTGATCATTTTGGTTATTTCTGTCTCTATGTGTTGTTCCTGTGTTTCCAGGATTCAAAGCAAATATTTTTTGAAGTTTCAACTTACGAACATATTTGAATAAATCTATTTGTGTTTGGACTAGGTCGAATTTTGCTGTAGGGCAAAATGTCAAACCTTTTCTGAGCACTCGTTCTTCATTAGGCGTGAGTTTTCTCTCAGAAAGGTTGATGATTGTTTTGTCGTTGTTCACCACCGTCCCCTCCTGCCTTTGCTGTGCGTAACCATTGGGGTTGGTGCCATTGCATTTCCCTCTTTTTCCTCGCCTCGTTTTGCGTTTCTTTTTTTGCTTTGTTCCACTTTCGAGGGGGGATATGAGGTCTGTGATGGCCGTTGCCTTGTTTCCTTCATTACCTGGTACTCGTCTAAAAAAGGAGCAGAAGAAGCTTTGACTGCTCCCCTTAGTTCTCTACTGCTTATTGAATCCCCCTCTGAGGCTTCTGCCTCTGATTCAGAGGTATCTCTATTTGCAGTATTCTGGGTACCTTGCGCCATCCTTTTTCTTGTGGCGTCAAATTTTCGCGCTAATGTTAGAATTCGTCCAGTCCGGTAATCTTGATTCCAGACTCGTACTCTTAGAGTCGTTTCAACATGTTGTTACGTAAATCTTCGCTCGATTTCGTATCTTTGTTTTTGCTAATTAGGTCTTCCAATCTCTGAATTTCTGCCAATGCTTTCTCTCTATCGCTCCAAGCATATTTAATAAGCATAAGTACCATTCCTCTAGCTGACTCCGCTGTGTATGCTGCCCAATCTTTTAAGAACTGCGGGTCCGGGTTCTCATATGATGGTACTGTGAATATCCGGAGCCCCCTGGGGATTCTATTGCATTCCACATAGCGTTGGAGGAAGGTTGCTTTCCACCATTTCCGGATTTCCCTTTCCTGGGCTTTCTCTAGTTGTTGGAATAAAATGTGCAAATTGCTGTTGTTCGCAGTTATTGATACTGCCCCTTCTGTTCTTGCCAGGGCTTCTGAAATGCTTTTGAACATGTCCGCTGCATCTCTCTCTCTTTCATCCACGCTGGACATTCTTACAGTTGTGCCTGTTGTTACATACACACTTTCCTTAGGGGAACTTACGGGGGTCCGCACAAACGGGACCACACTTCGGGACAGAGGTTCAGCTATAAATAGATTCAATGGAGTATATGCACGCAACACTCACCGGCACTGGAGTCTCCCCTGTCCTCCGAAATGGCACAACACGGGTCTTCTCCGTCCGGTTACTAACGGCTTGTAATCTCCACTTGTTGTCTTCTTCGGTTTACTGAGTTAGTCCTCCCGGGTTCTTCCATCCTACGGTGGTGTACCGCGGTCAATTCTCAAACGTGTCAACATCCGTTTCGATGTGAAAACATGGAGAGCACTCTGGTCTCCGATTTACAAAAGTGTTTATTGAAAAAAAATATGTATATATATATATATATATATATATATATATATATATATATATATATATATATATTTCCATCCAAGTTGCCCTTGCAAATGAGAGGTCACACAGCAACACTCTGCCATCCGGCTTTCGTATGCAGGCAGCCTTTCCCAAACATCATTTTCATTCTCTCACCAACGCGTTTCAAGGCAGAAAGCCTCTTCTTCTCGGGCTGCAGTTCAACAAATGAAATATTCCCATTTTTCCATTTACTGACTTCCTTTATTTCCATGACCCCCAATAGGCGTAATTCATAGCTGAGTCCATAAGGTATTATGGGGCATGGAGTCATAGGTGCGAATTACATTTTTCCTTTAGTAAGTTTCCATGTGTTGAAGAATTAAAGCATATTTAATTCCTTTTGTAGGCGATGTTTTTCAAAGGCTGGCTGTTTGCGCATTTAGAATGTTGCACCTCTAAAGTCCCGAAGTGTTCAGAACCGGCTCTCTCAGCTGGGAGTGGTTTCTGTCTCAGCTGGTGACGGTGCTCCTCTCGACGGCCGGGCCGCCGTAAAGCACAATTCCATCCAAGTTGTCCTTGCAAATGAGAGGTCACACAGCAACACTCTGCCATCCGGCTTTCGTATGCAGGCAGTCTTTCCCAAGCATCATTTTCATTCTCTCACCAACGCGTTTCAAGGCAGAAAGCCTCTTCATCTCGGGCTGCAGTTCAACAAATGAAATATTCGCATTTTTCCATTTACTGACTTCCTTTATTTCCATGACCCCCAATAGGCGTAATTCATAGCTGAGTCCATAAGGCATTACAAATATATATATATATATATATATATATATATATATATATCCAACGACAGGAAAGCACAATGAGGGAGGCCTCCAGCAGCTTAATAAAGTTCTTTAATAAATCACGAACACTTGCCAGTAGTCACGAACAAAGTCTTAGGCTTCCAATTTCAGAGACACTGCCAGACGCGTTTCAGGATAAACAATCCTTTCCTCAGTGGCTGCTCTTGGAAATGAACCATCGCGCTTCACAATTCTAATTATAAACACCTGCCCTGTTGGGCGTGGCACTCACACTGCCTCTTGGTGTTTGTAGTTCAAAACCCATGTGGGTGCGCAGTTCCATCCTTGTAGTCCAAAATAAATCTCAAGTGAGTTGAAGCGCTATACTCTGCGCTGTGGCTGCCCTGCTTTACAGTGGTCGTGAATGAACTCTGTGCAGGCTGCAGCTCCTGAATGCAGCCTGCTCTGCTTCTCTCTGATGGTTTCAAGCTCGAGGTCAGAGCCTGAACAGACCTGTAAACACACAGTGAGCCTCCCTCGTCAGGCGTGCAAAGCCCCATACAGGTCTGTTCAGGCTCTGACCTCGAGCTTGAAACCATCAGAGAGAAGCAGAGCAGGCTGCATTCAGGAGCTGCAGCCTGCACAGAGTTCATTCACGACCACTGTAAAGCAGGGCAGCCACAGCGCAGAGTATAGCGCTTCAACTCACTTGAGATTTATTTTGAACTACAAGGATGGAACTGCGCACCCACATGGGTTTTGAACTACAAACACCAAGAGGCAGTGTGAGTGCCACGCCCAACAGGGCAGGTGTTTATAATTAGAATTGTGAAGCGCGATGGTTCATTTCCAAGAGCAGCCACTGAGGAAAGGATTGTTTATCCTGAAACGCGTCTGGCAGTGTCTCTGAAATTGGAAGCCTAAGACTTTGTTCGTGACTACTGGCAAGTGTTCGTGATTTATTAAAGAACTTTATTAAGCTGCTGGAGGCCTCCCTCATTGTGCTTTCCTGTCGTTGGATATATATATATATATATATATATTTATATATATATATATATATATATATATGTGTGTGTAGATATAGATATATATATATATATGTTTGTGTGTGTCTATATATATATATATTTATATATATAATATAATGACACACTTCTAAGTGAGCAAATGCAACTAATAAATGCATGGAATAAAATATAAGCAGATAATAATACTGGACGTCCACCGCTAGAAATCAGAAAGATATATACACTAAATACATTAGATGATATAACCACTGGAGACCTGAATGTGCACACAGACACACTCACTCATCACAATGCCATTATTATCAAAAGAAAACACCTTAGATGATTAATACCACTGGAGACTTGAATGTGCACACAGACACACTCACACATCACACTGCCAATAATAAAAAATAAAACATCACCGGCTTCAAACACTGCATCTTAGCCCACTCCAGACTTGGGGATTCATAGCCAGGGTCAAGAGACTCAGCAAGCCTGGCACTCCTACACTGAAGTAGACGCGTCCACCTCCATTCAGGTCCAAAATCCCACTTTCAAGTCAACAAATCCCAGTGTTATCATCTTTAAAGCACTAGACGTTTCCGAGAGGTCCTCCTCTGTGCCAAGGAAACGTACTGGAGTTGGCCACTCTCCATGCAAGCATTCCACAGGCAAAAGAGTTCCCACGTATCCTTCGGCGCTCCCACATGTTCTAGCCCCTTATCTTGGCAAAGCTTACGAAAGTCTCCAACAGTACAGAAAACAATCTCTAAAAGTATAGAAAACAACCATGAATGTAGATAGCCTAAACAACTTCAGTGATCTGTTGGCCTGCCTGTGTGAACAAAGCTCAAGCTAGACAGACTCAGAATTCAAGATGGCATGAGGGCATGTCAAAGCCAGTAGTAAGAACTTCATAATACTTCCCAATGTTCAACACAATGCAAATGTGTGAACCACTGCCTATAGCACTACACACTTCACTTCCCAATGTACAACAAAATGCACATTTGAGCACCACTGCATATAACACTGCACTACGAGACTGAGAAGTACATTCCACATCTTTCTCTCTCTCATGCTTTCAAATGCACATCCCACACATTCTATTCCTGGCAAGGCTGTTCTCTGTGACAGCACTCCCACTCTGCAGGGACAAGGAGACACAAAAGAAATCTTCAAGGGAAATAGGCACATGCAGGAAACATGATGTTGTACATTCAAGAAAACACCTAAAGTCAAATAAAACAATGGTAGTCAAAGGTCATCACGGAGTCCCAATATATGGGTGTTGCTCTGGCACTACAGGGTTGGCTTCCAAAAATTGGTGATTTGTTTCATGAAAAGGTGGCAATCAAGAAAGGATTTGGTCCCTCCTACAGTTCTCCTGTTCCAATCTTTGGCCTTCAGGGTACCAGAACTGTGGTTAGACCTCCACTTCCCGGATACAAAGAAAATAGTTTTGTTTTAATTGAACATGTCAAGTTATACCATATGGCCATTTCCTGAATAGTATGCCTAGAGGTGTTCCTGCACAGAATGTTGCTTTACACCCCGTGAGCTCCATTCTTGCTGCTTCTCCCCTGCTGCAGGAAGGGGATATCGAGACTTCATTTGACCTGATACCTGTTCCACCTTCTACACATTCAGTAATGGGCAATGTGTATTCTGATCCACCAGTTGATGCCCTTTCTGCACTACAAGAGCCAACTGTCTATCCAGAATCACAGCCTCCTCTATTTCAGTTCTTCTCGTTATTATATGGATTAAGATCATTTTTCTTCAGACAGTTCTTTGTTGTGTTCCGTTTCGCCTCACCACCAGCAAGGATATGTATTTTCAACTTCAGGTTAAAACACACCTATCTGGTTCCACCTTGGATATATATCTGGATCGTATTTTCCAATAATAATAATAATAATAATAATAATCCACATTTGTAAAGCGCACAATCACCCGTAAGGGTCTCTAGGCGCTGGGGGCCGTCGGGAAGATTAAGCAAGCTATTGCCCAGAGTCACATGGTGCTGGGCTAATCTGCTGCCGGAGCCGGGGATCGAACCGTGATCCCCAGATTCCGGAGTCAGTCGCCCTAGCCGCGGCGCCACACCTCTTCCAAAGTATTTTTGTTCATGTGTATTTGGTTTGTGACTGTTTTTCCTTTTGATCAACTGCCATTACCTTCCAGAACGTTCTGCTGCAGAACTGGTTGGTGGGGTGTTAGCCCCACATTCTTCTTTGCATAAAATGAAAAGAGACCAGTACCTTGTTAACATTTCAGTGGTCCCAGTCACTGATGGAATTGTATGGGATAAAGTACCATTCAATGTATTCGGTCCTACGGAGAAGCTGCAAATACCATATGTGTTCGAGTATCCATGGGCAATGCCATAATACCTGAGTTGCATTCAGATGATTGGGATGTTGATACTGTGAACTTCATGTTTTCCGAACTACAATATTATACTGTCTTCGACTCAGAGGATTTGTGTTTAAATTCTGCTAACAATGCCGATTTGTTCTGTTATCAAAATTATGGACATCATTTTTTGCATAGGACTAGTGGACAGCATCCCCAAAATAATTATAGTCAATGAGAGCACTGCCCAATTCCACCTCAGAGTAGCTCAAAAACACAAAAAATTGAGTACACATATTTCACTGGTTATAACTTATTTGCCCCAAAATCATACTATTTCAAATTGGTTCCTACTCCCTTGAAGAAATATATGCTTACTAAAACTAAGCTAATTTATACAGCTTCCTTTATGGAAGAATTAGCCTTAAGAGGCTATGATTATTGGAAAGACAGTATTGACTTAAAATCAATTTGGGGTATAAGTTCTGGCAGCTCCAAGTACAGAATCTTTATTTTGTGCATGTCTCGTACCATGACAAATAATTTTTCTAAATGATATGGTCCAACAAACTACTTGTATGGGGCTGGCTAAAATTAAAGAATTGAACCCTCCAAGTATTCCAATCTTTGCCCCTTTCGATGATTGGCAAGCTTATACAAATTATACTGAAGATCAATGAAATAGCATGATACAAAATGGTATGTTTAAGTCTTCACTTATGGCTCCAGAAGGGTGGTTGATATGGCCTGTGGACACTAATGATTGCCATGCTTGTTTCTTAAACTCTACATCTGGGTTCAAATCAAATAGGCCTGATCCCTGATATTCACAATCCACGCAACATAACACTGTGGGTAAATGATGCCAACAATGGTTAGAACATTCCTCATTGTCTGCAGTGAAACAACACCTTTCCCTCCGACTCGAAGATATGAATCTGTCTGATTTCATTTTGGGTCCCAAAACTCCTCGTTCTAAATGATTTGTTTATGCTGCTTATAATGTCATTTGGAAATTATCGCAAATCGAAGCTGCAGTCCATTTACGTCAAGTTGCTCAAGATAATTTGGATAAAGTCCTTGCTGTGGTAGACAATAGTATAAATTCTTTGTCATATCGTATTTATATTTTGAATAATATCATATCTGTCAATGATATTGTGCAAAGTGACGTATCTACATTATATCATAGTCAGACTTAACTTAGATCCATAATGCAATTTAGTTGGACATTCCAAACACTGAAGAAAAGGCACGTTCCTTGTCATTACCTTAACTCAACCGCTTTGTTCTTACCATTTAATTTGATTGTTGGACAGCAATCAAAGGCTATGAAAGACACTAGTTATACTATGTTACATTTAGAGAAACTTGAACAGCTTCCCTTTACAATAGCAGAAACACCATCTGCAGTCTGGTTAATATACTGGGTTATATTACTACCTATCTCTACCTTTCAGTTCACTACTGGCATGAAACACTTACTGGAGGGTAGATACAAACCTCTTGGGAGCAGTTATATACATGAATTGTGGTCCCTGCCATTTACATTTCATTGTCAATGGGCCGAGAGAGACGTTTTCTTACAGGGGAGGAATGTGACTCCAATGCCGGTCATTCTCTTGTTTGTCAATATGTAAAAATCCATGGCGCCTTTAATGTGTCTACACTAATTTGGCTTGTTATTTTAAAGGAACTCCTGTTCCCGCTATTATTTCCATGCTCACACTACTTCCAGATGGAAACTATCTTGTCCTTAAGAATCTGTTGCAGTTTGCGATTAAGAACCCTGTATGTGGTGTCCGTTTCGCAGTTAGCCACTTTCTGCAACAAAGTCCTGTTTCCTCCTCCGCACGGGAGTATTGATAGTTCAATTTGGCCTTCCATTCCAACTTTGAAAACAGATTTCAATAAGCTGAACAGACAAAGCATTATGGTTTCAACAAGAAGTGGCTCTTACTTCAGCATGCGAAACCTTTGAATTGTAGGTGGCGAAAACATCCAGTGAAATACAGTCATTGTTAAAAAAAAATCCCCCACCTACATTTTGGTGAACAGATTCATCAGATATTTAATGCGTCTGATACCAAAGGCCAGGCCCACTGTTTTGATCTTATGGGCCACGGCCTTGTGACCTTATTTCAAACTATATTTGGAATAATACCAGCTTTTATACATTCTATTTTTTGCAGCATGTTTGGTGGGTTCCCGCTTCTGCTCGTCTTGAATTTGAGCATTCTAGTGCTGTTCCTGCTATTCCGAAATGAATGCTCCATTTGTGGTCCTTCCAGGGCAGGTATCGCTGCAGCTGTGCTGTGAGCACATGCTATGACTCTTTGGAGTAGTGGCCCTGGATGCTGAGTTCTGCTTAACCTTCTGCTACGCTTATTTCACTTGCATGCAACCTGTGTTTCATTGTATCTGGAGCTCCTTTCAATGGGCCCTGGACGTCTGTCTGGCTACGCTATCTGAAGCTGCCCTTGATTTCGAACTGTTGACGAGTCCCTTAGTGGCCTATTACCAGGAATGTTCCTTGGGCATACGACTGCTTCAGAACCCGGTGCTATGGCAAGTGACAGGAAATGGCTCCAGTGCAACAGCACAGCATCTTTTGGATCTCAGTTTCATCTAAATCAACACAAGTTGCCCCATGGTGGCCTGTCTTATTGACATCTGAGACTCAGGAGGACGTTCGTTCCTTTGCCCTGCTCAATTGGATTGCTGATATTTGTCTCTCGGAAGGAGAGGATTTATTAATGGAAATGTTGGCCTCTCAGCTGGCATCACACGTTATGCGACCCAGCAGCACTTTTTGAAACATTACAATTATTTTTAAAAATGTTTTTGATTTATGCAATTACTTGTGATCCTTTAAATCATGTAACTATTGACTGCACTACCGATCTAGTGCTTTGGGACTGCTTATCACCTGAGTTCTGTCGTCACTGTTGGTGCTACCATCTTGATCAAGGGGAGGGTGTCACATGTCCCGTGCAGACCCATTGCCATTTTCCCTATGTTAGCATGAGTATGCTGCAGTACTTTGCTTTGCACATGTTACTATACATACGGAGTGTGCTTTGTGTCACTCTGTACTTTCACACAGAACTTACTGTTATTTTTGTGTTCTTCATTTTCCACAATCTCGCTATCCTTTTGGCCTCCGTTTGTCTTAATAACAGTTCCTGATCTCCTCCCCTCTGGCTCAGTCTTTGAATACAATGGAAGGTGAATCCAGTCACATGGGCAATTGTTATTAAGACAAACCCAGGCCAGATGGATAGTGAGATTGCTGTCTGTAGAGAAGGGGCTGAATACTGAACAGGAACTTCATTAGTGCCTTTAAAAATGCATGTTATGGTACAGCACGCCATTTTGTGTGTACAGAGCACTGCACACTAACAGTAAGGGAGAGTACGGAGCTAAATTACTTACGTTGAGCTTTGAAACTTTATAGGGAAGATACTACCGCGCATTATGTGCTAGCATAAAGATATGCGGTGGGTACAGGGCTTGATATATAGGCCAAAGATTATGCTGATGGGAAACTGACAATAGAAATATAACGGATATGGTACGGGTCAGAGGTATACCTCATATGAATAGCATAGGGCATAGTCTTAGGCTAACAACAAGAAGCATGTTATAAGATGGCGTCCACTCTTAAGTGTATTGAGATAGCCAGGTTAAGATGGTGGCCACATGTATGTATTAGAAGCGGGGTTTGCCATTATAAAATCATCGTACTGAGGTAAACACTTGGTTTATAAAAGAAAGGGAGAGATAGGGTAGAGCTTCAAGATACTTGAATGAGATTATAGAGGAGAAATACGTTAGAATTGCTTTTAAGATGGCTGCCATTGAATAATGGATTGGCAGTCAGGACTAAGGGTAGTCTTAGGTTAATAACAAGAACTCTGTTATAAGATGGCAGCCACTTTTGAGTTTATCGAAATAGCCATTACAAGATGGCGACACGTATATGTATTGGAAGCGTGGGTTTTGGCATTCATCAAATACAGGACATATATAAACACTCAGTATAGGCTTGAGATACACGCTCAGTTTATGAAAGGATAGGAACGAAAGAGTAGAGTGTCAGGATACTTGAATGTGAATATGGAGGATGAATACATTAGGAAGAACTTTCAAGAAGGCTGCCATAGAATAATGGATTTGCAGTCGAGACTTGGACAGGGCACAGCTGAAACCGGTTACTGAAATTGGAGGGGTATTTAGGAGGCACCTAAGACAAATCGATAAGATAGGACTAGGATTAAAGGTAAGAGAACTTGGGAGATATGTGAGATAACCCTATGGGGAGGGACAAAGATCAGAAGGAGGAATATGGGGACCCTAGGGAATGAATATGATAATGCTGGTATAATTTAAAGATATGTTGAAGAAATTATTCAGGATATGAGAGAAAGGGAGTTTTAGTTCTGCCTGGAATATAGGTTTACACTGTTGTAGCGGTTGGAAGTTACTCAGGGGATGGCTCGCTGACGCTGCGTCAAGCAGGTTAGAAAGAAACAAGGAGAAACATATTTTAATAAACAAGAGGAGGGGATAGAAAGGCGTTAGGGGTATTGACACGTGAAACTGTCTTCTTGACAATAGGAGCTCAGACATTTAAACTGGGAATTAATGGAAAAGAAGAATTTTGAGAAGGAGGATAAATCAAATTGTAAGTAAAGGAGTGATCTTCTTGTATGCGCATTTGAGGAAAACTAAAGGTGTTAGTTTGGAAGTGCGAACTTGGTAACTGCAATCATTCTTTAAAAAGTTGGTGTCTTTTGGTTTAAGGAATACATGGATTATTTAATTTTTGGGGATGGTCTGTATATATTAGTCTGTACACCTGACAGAGGTTGGGACAGAAATTCTGATCGATACACTCCTTGAAATGGAAGTGGTTCATGTTAAATTAAAATTACACACAAAAAATCAAACATATGAATACTTAATAAAAAGCACTTTATGGAAAAAACACCAACATCTGCAAATTAACTGAAATATGGAAAGTATTTGGAAACAAAAGAGTGATTACAGATACATGCAATTCGAATTGGAAAGTTCAATGTGAACAAGGAAATTAGGTTGCCCTCCTAATATTGTGAAAACAAAACACACACATGCAGCTGTTGTTTGCGAACACGTACATTTTGTCATATAGGTATGTACAGACAGGCAAATACACAGACGAGATTGCAACCACACCTGAAATGAAGAACTTACAACTTTGCATGCTAAGGTACTGAGTCTGCTGCAAACACCTAGAGATCTTTTGATATATAATCACTTTGCTTCCGCAAACCAGGAGGGGGTTAGTTTACCCTGTCTTCTATAATGAGAGCTCCTTTTATGATTTATAGATTACCTACTATGCTGACCTTATTTGTGTTAAACAAAACAGATCCACCCAATAATCCCGTGAGGACTGGGTATGATCAATAACAAAATTACAATTTGTCCCCGTAGGAGTTATTTAAATACTCTTCATAAATTCTTAATTTGTCACAACAGTGATCTATCATTCAATAAATGCAAGGAAAGTACAGTATTTTACTGTTGTTTATTTTTTATAAGTTATTTTCTTTATCAAAAAATGCAACATGGCAACATAAATACTACTCTATTTGCAAATTTGGCCTCAAGTAGTATATAACACTGTCCCAGGGGGGGTTGCTCAGCGGGTACCTGCTGCTCTGCTAAAGCAGTACTCGGGGTGAACACAAAGGTTGGCTCTCTCAGCAGTGACTTTAACGAGGGTTTTATTGGTATATATGTTTTCCTCTGCATACCAATCACCGTGTTCAGGGAGGGGAGTATAAGTCTCTTGACGGGGGACGGGGAATAACTCAAAGTTCTGGTAATACAGGAGGGTTAGTCCGTGCTTTAGGCTGACTCTGGATAGGGGTCCGGTCTCAATGGTTCCTCCCTCGCCGGCGTCTTCCTCGTCAACACGGTAGGGGACCCAGAAAGCAAACAAAGGACAAAGAGCGGGTTACTGGGACGTCCTGTTTACACAATGGAGGGTAGGGGAGGTGAAGGAAACCAAGTGTTTGTGAACTGTACAAAAACGTCACGTAGTGCTCTCAGTGCTCGTGAAGGGAGGGGCACCTGGGAAGCTAATTACACTCGGCAGCGGATGTTATTCTGTAGGGCTACTCCGACCCACCCACTCCGCAACTCTGCCCCGTACCTTGTTCAGCCACGTTCCTCCCTCGGGACCGTGGCGGGGCGATACACGGAAACGTTGGCCTCCAGGCTTGTAGACTACCGCTGGGCTCGTCTGCTCTCCGTCCTCCTCCGGATTCACCTTCGCGCTGCTCCGACTTCTCTCCACACCGTCTACCTCCAGGGAAACGCCCTCCGTCGAGGATGAGGTACTTCCGCCTTTTGACGTAGCACCGTCGAAAGGGGGCCGAGCTGCGCCGTCCTCGTCGTTCCACTTAAAGGCACCACGTCCGTTTTCCGGGGGTATCCAGCAATCGTCCTCTTTCTCTCGCCACTCGTTCTCGGGCAGCTGTAGGGACAATGGGCAAGGTGAGAGCGCAGCGGTAGACCACCACGCTGAGTCTTTAGGAAGTTCACCTGGCACCCCTCCGTCACAAACACCTTTTGCTATTTACATGGAAAAACGAAATACAATGCAGAGAGGAATTGTTCTCATTATAATACATTCATTGTAACATCAGAAAAAATGGTACAAATGTAAACAAAACGGTGTCAGGCGTTGACGTTTCGGTCCCTCGTCGATTTACAAAATCCATAGGACCATCATCAGGACAAGTTGCACATATATATCTACAAATAAATAGAAATATCAATAATCCATACAAAAATCCTTGCATACCAGGTATCATCTAATCACCCAAAGGGAAAACAAACCAAGGACATGCACCCTAAGTGTAACTCAAGTGTGTTCCAAACAACAATCAGTTAACATCACAACCCATGTGCAAAGACCCGTGCACTATGATGGTCTTAAAAATGAATCAGCTTATGTTAAAAAGGTCTTACCAGAAACCTCCAGCCGGAAGTTGTAAGGCCTGAGAGGACAATAATGTCCAAATGTCTAAAAAACCAAAGTCAAAACCAGCGTTAAACTAAAGTAAAAACATAAGTCCATCTTTGCATGGAATGACACACGCAGAAACCGTACTTACAGATTGCTTCCGTCAATCCGTCAAGTTATTTAGCGAGAATTTTAAATGTGTCCTGTATCAATACATAACAAAAGTGAACCCTTCATTAGTTAGACTCTCCTATTCAAATCACCTTAAGAAACCCGACCAAAACCCATCGTGTGTATAGATGGAGTACTCACAGCCAAAACAATCAGGAGCGTATAAATCACCTAGAATCAAAAAACTCATTAGTAACTGTCAGCGCGTAGACCAGAGCTACCAAGCCACATCACTGCTCATATTTAAATTTGAAAAAACAGCGTGGATCACACTTACTTATAGATAGAAGGTGCAGTGTTCAACTTCCTCTCGACTCGTCAGTCCGAGAATGCTGACCACGGCTTTCCGTGTACATAACCCCTGACCTCTACAACGTCATGACGTATGACGCACCATCTGCCTCTCTGTCCGTATGTGATCCGAAAAAGATCGGTAACGTTAAAATGAATCGACTATCAATAATCACTCAAATAGCCGCCTAATTAAATTTAATAACTGAGCAGAGCTACTTAATTTACTATTGTTGAAACGTACTAGTGTCAGTCAATGTAAATAGGAATGTCCGTGCACACAACGGCGGCCATCTTAGAACAGGTTCTGTTGTGTGCAAACTGGACACGGCATTAACATGCCAGATGCTTAGACTGCTCAACAAGAACCCATGAATCCACTAAAGTAACAATCAGCAAACTCCCGTTTCTCCTCTAGATCGAACATTGGAGTTAATGAGCGGACATTTAATAAAGTCCCTTCAGTGTCTGTTCTGTAATCAATAGCCCCACATAACAGCTTATAGAAAGATGTTTCATAATGTAGCCTCACCATTACTCCTCTGGTGTTCGCCACTTTAGTAGAGGTGATTGTAGATCATTTGTGGAAATCAGGGGTGCCAGTCTTACCCAATATTGACAACTGGCTGTTGAAGGCAGGCTCACCCCAAGCTGTACTCTCCCAGCTGCACTAGCTGGCTTTCACTATCCATGTGCGGAAGTCGCACCTGACTCCTTTTCAATCAATCAATCAATCAATCAATCAATCAATCAAGCATTTATATAGCGCACTACTCACCCAGAGGGTCTCAAGGCGCTAGGGGAGGGGGGTCCGCTACTGCTCGAACAGCCAGGTCTTGAGTTGCTTCCTGAAGGCGAGGTGGTCCTGGGTCAGGCGGAGGTGGGTCGGGAGGGAGTTCCATGTCTTGGCGGCGAGGTAGGAGAAGGACCGTCCCCCTGTAGTGGCTCTCCGGATGCGGGGGACGGTGGCGAGGGCGTGGCTGGTCGATCGAAGCTGGCGTTTGGGGGCGTAGAAGTTGAGGCGGCTGTTGAGGTATCCCGGGCCTTGGTTGTGTAGGGCTTTGTGTGCGTGGGTGAGGAGACGGAAGGTGATCCTCTTGTTGACCGGGAGCCAGTGCAGGTCTCTCAGGTGTCCGGAGATGTGGCTGCGACGGGGGATGTCCAGGATGAGTCGTGCTGAGGCGTTCTGGATCCGCTGGAGTCTCTTCTGGAGTTTGGCGGTGGTTCCGGCGTAGAGGGAGTTGCCGTAGTCCAGACGGCTGGTGACGAGGGCCTGGGTGACCGTCTTCCTGGTCTCGGTGGGGATCCACCGGAAGATCTTACGTAGCATGCGCAGGATGTTGAAGCACGACGAGGAGACGGCATTGACTTGTCTGGTCATGGAGAGGGAGGAGTCCAGGATGAAGCCCAGGTTGCGTGCGTGGTCTGTTGGTTTGGGTGCGCTGCCTAGGGCGGGGAGCCACCAGGAGTCGTCCCAGGTGGAGGGTGAGGATCCCAGGATGAGGACTTCCGTCTTGTCCGAGTTCAGTTTCAGGCGGCTGTTCTTCATCCATTCGGCTACCTCTTTCATCCCTTCGTGAAGGTTGGCTCTTGCGGTGGCGGGGTCGTTGGTGAGGGAGAGGATCAGCTGGGTGTCGTCGGCGTAGGAGATGATGTTGAGGTTGTGCTGGCGTGCGATGTCTGCGAGGGGGCTCATGTAGACATTGAAGAGGGTTGGACTGAGCGAGGAGCCCTGAGGAACGCCGCAGATGACTTTGGTGGCTTCAGATCTGAACGGGGGGAGGCGGACTCTCTGTGTCCTTCCGGCGAGGAAGGAGATAATCCACTCCAGTGCCTTCTCCTGGATTCCGATGTTGCTGAGGGGCTGCACTAGAGTACGGTGGCAGACAGTGTCGAAGGCCGCGGAGAGGTCTAGGAGGATGAGGGCTGCTGTTTCTCCGTTGTCTAGTAGGGCTCGGATGTCATCGGTGGCTGCGATCAGGGCGGTCTCGGTGCTGTGGTTGGCCCGGAAGCCAGACTGCGAGAGGTTGAGGGATCCGTTCGTTTCGAGGAAGGCGGCCAGCTGCTTGTTGACGGTCTTCTCGATGACTTTTGCAGGGAATGGGAGCAGCGAGATGGGGCGGTAGTTCTTGAGGTCGGTGGGGTCGGCTGATGGCTTCTTTAGTAGAGCGCTGAGTTCGGCGTGCTTCCAGCTCTCCGGGAAGGTAGCGGTGTCGAAGGAGGTGTTGATGATGTCCCGCAGGTGGGGTGCGATGACAGCGTCGGCCTTGTTGAAGACCTGGTGAGGGCGGGGGTCGGTCGGAGATCCGGAGTGGATGGAGTTCATCGTGCGGACGGTGTCTTCGGTGCTGATCGGGGTCCAGGCACGGAGGGTGGTGGTGGGGGGCGGTGGTTCGGTCGTGGCGTGCGTCGGTTGAGTGCTGAAGCTGTTGTGTATGTCAGCGATCTTGTTGTGGAAGTAGGCGGCAAGGGAGTTGCAGAGGTCTTGCGAAGGGGTGATGTCGTTGTTTCCGGCATTGGGGTTGGAGAGCTCTTTAACGATGTTGAAGAGTTCCTTGCTGTTGTGTGCGTTGTTGTCCAGTCGTTCCTTGAATGCAGTTTTCTTGGTGGCGTGGATAAGTTGGTGGTGTTTTCGGGTGGCGAGCTTGAGGGCAGTCATGTTGTCCGGTGTAGGGTCTCTGCGCCAGGTTCTCTCGGGGGCTCGGCAGTTCTTCTTGGAGCTCTTGAGTTCGTCGGTGAACCACGGGGCTTTCTTGCTGCTGGGTCTGCTAGGCGGGGTCCTCAGGGGGGCGAGGTCGTCTGCGCAGACGCTGATCCACTTCGTGAGGTTGGTGGCCGCTTGGCTGGGGTTCGTAGCGCTGGTGGGAGGGTTCTTGCTCAGGAAAGTCGCGAGCTGGTCGGCTGTGATCTTGTTCCAGCTTCTGCGTGCAACCTGTTGCTGGTGGTGGTGGATCGTGGTCCTTCTGAAGCTGAAGTGGACGCAGCTGTGGTCCGTCCAGTGGAGTCCGGTGGCGTGGCTGAAGGTGATGTCCTTGCTGGATGAGAAGACGGGGTCGAGTGTGTGTCCGGCGTAGTGGGTGGGGGTGGTCACCAGCTGCTTGAGTCCGAGGTTGGCGAGGTTGTCCAGCAGGGTGGCGGTGTTGCGGTCGTTGTTGTTCTCCAGGTGGAAGTTGAGGTCCCCAAGGAGGATGTATTCAGCGGAGGGGTGGGCGTGTGGGCTGATGAAGTCGGCGATGTCTTCGCTGAATTGTGTGCGTGGTCCCGGGGGTCTGTAGATGAGGGTGCCTCTGAGGGTGGTCTTGGGGTTGACGTGGACCTGGAAGTGCAGGTGCTCGGCGGGTGCGAGGGTGTCTTCGGTGTTGGTCGTGATGCGGATGGTGTCCTTGTGGATGATGGCGATGCCTCCTCCGGTCTGGTTGATGCGGTCCCTTCGGATGATCTTGTAGCCGTCTGGGGTGGCGATGGCGATGTCGGGCGCTGAGGAGGCGTTCATCCAGGTTTCCGTGAGGAAGGCGACGTCTGGTGAAGTTGTGTCGAGCAGGTTCCAAAGCTCGATGGCGTGTCTGTGGATGGAGCGGGTGTTGAGCAGGATGCATTTCAGGTGGCTGCTGCTGTTGCTCGTCTTGGTCTTGGTCGGTGCTGGAGTAGTGCAGGTCCGGATGCAGGTGAACTTGCAGCAGTGGCAGCAGAAGGGTCCGTGGGTGTGTCTCGGGGAAGCTCGGTAGCAGCCCTGGAATCGGCCGGCGTTGAGTGCGTTGAGTTCGGTAGAGCTGTAGGTCCGGCGGGGGGGCTGGCGGCTACGGGGGCCAGGGGGTCTGGCGCTGGGCGCGGTCCAGGCGCGGACGGGCGCAGACGGGCTTGCCTTTGGCGCACAATCGGCGCGCCCGCTGCGCATGACCGCTGCGCGTTCGCACGGTCGCCATTTATGGCGAAGTGCAGGGAGGGCGGAGCAGCTGGGAGGCTGGAGCGGGGAGGAAGGGGGCGTGTCAGCACTTCCGGCGGCGGGAGGCGGGGAGCGGGCGCGCAGGGGACAGCAGCACAGGGGGGGGACAGAGAGGCAAACACAGGCAGACAGGAATGAAAATACAGAGCAAGTTAAATTACAAGCAAGATACAATTACAGCACAATTTAAAGGAAGGAGCGCAATGCTGGGGTGCGGGTACGAAGATCGGTGGCGGGGGGCGTGGCCCGAAGGCGGGAGGCTCAGCGAGGCTGAGAGAAGCGGCAGGCGGGGGCACACGCGACAGCTGGTGGACGTGCGGCGCAGGGGTGTCCTATGAATAGGTCCCATCTGAGCTGTTCTGGACACTGTGCAGTTTCAGGCCTCTCCCCCAAACAGCAAGTCCAGGATATTCAGACTATACGTAGGAGATGATGTTGAGGTTGTGCTGGCGTGCGATGTCTGCGAGGGGGCTCATGTAGACATTGAAGAGGGTTGGACTGAGCGAGGAGCCCTGAGGAACGCCGCAGATGACTTTGGAGGCTTCAGATCTGAACGGGGGGAGGCGGACTCTCTGTGTCCTTCCGGCGAGGAAGGAGATAATCCACTCCAGTGCCTTCTCCTGGATTCCGATGTTGCTGAGGGGCTGCACTAGAGTACGGTGGCAGACAGTGTCGAAGGCCGCGGAGAGGTCTAGGAGGATGAGGACTGCTGTTTCTCCGTTGTCTAGTAGGGCTCGGATGTCATCGGTGGCTGCGATCAGGGCGGTCTCGGTGCTGTGGTTGGCCCGGAAGCCAGACTGCGAGAGGTTGAGGGATCCGTTCGTTTCGAGGAAGGCGGCCAGCTGCTTGTTGACGGTCTTCTCGATGACTTTTGCAGGGAATGGGAGCAGCGAGATGGGGCGGTAGTTCTTGAGGTCGGTGGGGTCGGCTGATGGCTTCTTTAGTAGAGCGCTGAGTTCGGCGTGCTTCCAGCTCTCCGGGAAGGTAGCGGTGTCGAAGGAGGTGTTGATGATGTCCCGCAGGTGGGGTGCGATGACAGCGTCGGCCTTGTTGAAGACCTGGTGAGGGCGGGGGTCGGTCGGAGATCCGGAGTGGATGGAGTTCATCGTGCGGACGGTGTCTTCGGTGCTGATCGGGGTCCAGGCGCGGAGGGTGGTGGTGGGGGGCGGTGGTTCGGTCGTGGCGTGCGTCGGTTGAGTGCTGAAGCTGTTGTGTATGTCAGCGATCTTGTTGTGGAAGTAGGCGGCAAGGGAGTTGCAGAGGTCTTGCGAAGGGGTGATGTCGTTGTTTCCGGCGTTGGGGTTGGAGAGCTCTTTAACGATGTTGAAGAGTTCCTTGCTGTTGTGTGCGTTGTTGTCCAGTCGTTCCTTGAATGCAGTTTTCTTGGTGGCGTGGATAAGTTGGTGGTGTTTTCGGGTGGCGAGCTTGAGGGCAGTCATGTTGTCCGGTGTAGGGTCTCTGCGCCAGGTTCTCTCGGGGGCTCGGCAGTTCTTCTTGGAGCTCTTGAGTTCGTCGGTGAACCACGGGGCTTTCTTGCTGCTGGGTCTGCTAGGCGGGGTCCTCAGGGGGGCGAGGTCGTCTGCGCAGACGCTGATCCACTTCGTGAGGTTGGTGGCCGCTTGGCTGGGGTTCGTAGCGCTGGTGGGAGGGTTCTTGCTCAGGAAAGTCGCGAGCTGGTCGGCTGTGATCTTGTTCCAGCTTCTGCGTGCAACCTGTTGCTGGTGGTGGTGGATCGTGGTCCTTCTGAAGCTGTAGTGGACGCAGCTGTGGTCCGTCCAGTGGAGTCCGGTGGCGTGGCTGAAGGTGATGTCCTTGCTGGATGAGAAGACGGGGTCGAGTGTGTGTCCAGCGTAGTGGGTGGGGGTGGTCACCAGCTGCTTGAGTCCGAGGTTGGCGAGGTTGTCCAGCAGGGTGGCGGTGTTGCGGTCGTTGTTGTTCTCCAGGTGGAAGTTGAGGTCCGCAAGGAGGATGTATTCAGCGGAGGGGAGGGCGTGTGGGCTGATGAAGTCGGCGATGTCTTCGCTGAATTGTGTGCGTGGTCCCGGGGGTCTGTAGATGAGGGTGCCTCTAAGGGTGGTCTTGGGGTTGACGTGGACCTGGAAGTGCAGGTGCTCGGCGGGTGCGAGGGTGTCTTCGGTGTTGGTCGTGATGCGGATGGTGTCCTTGTGGATGATGGCGATGCCTCCTCCGGTCTGGTTGATGCGGTCCCTTCGGATGATCTTGTAGCCGTCTGGGGTGGCGATGGCGATGTCGGGCGCTGAGGAGGCGTTCATCCAGGTTTCCGTGAGGAAGGCGACGTCTGGTGAAGTTGTGTCGAGCAGGTTCCAAAGCTCGATGGCGTGTCTGTGGACGGAGCGGGTGTTGAGCAGGATGCATTTCAGGTGGCTGCTGCTGTTGCTCGTCTTGGTCTTGGTCGGTGCTGGAGTAGTGCAGGTCCGGATGCAGGTGAACTTGCAGGAGTGGCAGCAGAAGGGTCCGTGGGTGTGTCTCGGGGAAGCTCGGTAGCAGCCCTGGAATCGGCCGGCGTTGAGTGCGTTGAGTTCGGTAGAGCTGTAGGTCCGGCGGGGGGGCTGGCGGCTACGGGGGCCAAGGGGTCTGGCGCTGGGCGCGGTCCAGGCGCGGACGGGCGCAGACGGGCTTGCCTTTGGCGCGCCTTCGGCGCGCCTTCGGCGCACAATCGGCGCGCCCGCTGCGCGTGACCGCTGCGCGTTCGCACGGTCGCCATTTATGGCGAAGTGCAGGGAGGGCGGAGCAGCTGGGAGGCTGGAGCGGGGAGGAAGGGGGCGTGTCAGCACTTCCGGCGGCGGGAGGCGGGGAGCGGGCGCGCAGGGGACAGCAGCACGGGGGGGGACAGAGAGGCAAACACAGGCAGACAGGAATGAAAATACAGAGCAAGTTAAATTACAAGCAAGATACAATTACAGCACAATTTAAAGGAAGGAGCGCAATGCTGGGGTGCGGGTACGAAGATCGGTGGCGGGGGGCGTGGCCCGAAGGCGGGAGGCTCAGCGAGGCTGAGAGAAGCGGCAGGCGGGGGCACACGCGACAGCTGGTGGACGTGCGGCGCGGGGGTGTCCTATGAATAGGTCCCATCTGAGCTGTTCTGGACACTGTGCAGTTTCAGGCCTCTCCCCCAAACAGCAAGTCCAGGATATTCAGACTATGATACTGATGTTTCAGCCTCTAACTTGGATTTCAGTGAGAATGATTCTGAGGCTGCTGGAGCTCATGGCTTCCTGGTTGACACATACTTGCTGGAATATGCAGTCTCTGCAGTGAGACCTGAAGTTTCAGTGGGTGCAGCATTAGGGAAATCTCCCCAAATGGTTCAGATCATGGAGGGAACTGAGAAATATATGCAGTGGTGGCTAACGAACCACGATTGGGTCAGCAGCAGACCCCTCTTCCTTCCCCGAACCATATGTTACAGTGGTGACAGATGCGTACCTCCTGGGATGGGGCAGTCATTTGAGAGAGGTGGAGATCAGAGGCCTCTGGTCTCCAGTGGGATCCAGACTCCACATCAACCCACTGGAGCTCCGGGTTATCAGGCTGTCATTAAAAGCGTTTCTGTCCCAATACTTAGGGAGGCGGGGTTCCTGCAAGTTAAGCCCGCTCTCTTGTACTTGCAATTACTAAAGACTCCCTGGATCACTTTTCATGTCGCTAGCTTCTTAGTGAGTGCTGTCAGAATCAAGAACAGGAGGATGATTAATTGTACATAAATGTTCATGGGTGTAATTTATAAGGATGTTAAACTGATTGCTAGGGCACCCAATTTGGTTGTTGTTTTTATCCTATTTATTGTGATTTTTTAACCTATGAAATTGCTGAGAACACCTTCTTAATTGGCTTAATATTTTTCCTTTTATTATGTGTAAATAATGTTTTTAATGTAAGTGTTGTTTCGTACCATTGTCTTTTTATGATATTGATTTATCGAAATAAAGTATTCTGACTGACTGACTGACTATCAAGGGAAGGCTAGCGCAGGTGTTCATGGACAACACCACCGCCATGTGGTACTGCCACAATCAGGGCGCGTGGGATCATAGACCCTTTGTCAAGAGGCCTGGTGTCTCCAGACATGGCTGGAAAATCAGGGCATATTCCTGGTGATTCAGCACTTGGCGGGCTCTCTGAACACCAGTACGGACGAACTCAGCTGAAGATGTCTAGCTGATCACAAGTGGCGTCTCCATCGGGAGGTAGTGCAAGGTCTCTTTCAGCAGTGGTGTAAGCCTTGGTTAGATCTGTTCACCACCACTGAGAATGCTCTATGTCAGCAGTTTTGTGCGCTGAAGTTTCCATGGTGATACATATAAAGGGGAGTGTCCCCGTGAAAAGAGTGTGTGCCAAAGGACCACACTAAAACACAATAACTGAATATTCAAACAATAAACAGTGACATTTCAAATGGTAATAAAGTTTTATTACCAAAAAAGCAAAACACAAATTCAATAATAATACAAAATTCAATATTGTCAAAGCCCCGAGGGGGGGGGAGGGAAGGAAGAAAGTACTAGGGAGGAAGGTAGTAAAGATAATAGACACAGTATAAATGACCTGATTATTACAAGGTTACGTGACACAATACAAAAAATTAACAATATAAAGGCCTAGCTACGACCAATTACAACCAATTAACAAATAATCCAAAATATATCCGGCATGTCTGATAAATCAGATTGATAAGGATAATGTCCGGTATATCAGAAATAGAACAGTCGACGTTTCGACCCCTATTAACAGGCTGAATGTAGTCCTTTCACGGGGTCTTCATCAGGACGTCACACGGGGAGGGGGGTGGGGCGGGCCAACTGTGGGAAGAGACATTGCGACTTTAGTACATGGTCAAGACGGGAAATAATCCAAGGGTCTAAACCTATTAATTAATTGTGGACATATATACAACAAAATTACCATGGGGTACGGCCGGAGGGGGCTCTGTACTCTGGATTTGCGCCACGCTAGTGAGTCGCGGTCAGTCAATAACGGTGGGAACCACCACTCCAGAGGAGAAAGATTACAGTTAAGACTGCACAGTAACAAAAAATCACAGTACTATGGGGTAAGACCAAGAAACTCCATTTCCCTGTTAAAGTAATTGGAGTGTCCACAGGCGGAGAACAAGCTCCCTTGTTCCCGCTATAATGATTGTGATATGCGATGGTTAATTACCTCAGTGCTCTGGCGATATAGTACACCAGGAACGGCGTGTTTAGCACATATATTAAAATATGGCCCCTCAAACGAGCTAGAAAGGGTGAATGAAATAACGTTACTGAATATGTAACATTATTGGCCACAAAGATTAAACAAGTTAAAGGGTGTTTTAAACTTACGAGAGAACTGGTGTGAGTCTGATTTATCTTGAATGCCTCAGAGGTCTACCTTAACGAGGTCGTGTAGAGAAACATAAAAACGGTACACCGTATGTTTTGAAAGACGCAACTTGCTGTGGGAGATTAAAAAGAGCAAGGGTCAATATTTATTTTAAACCGTCAAGCAGACTGTGCAATGACGTGCGGGCGCTCTTACTCACAGGAATGTTTGGTGTGGCAATGCGAATTCGTCTATAGAGGAAGCCGGTAACCGCTAAACAGAAGGGCGACTCTCCTTCGTTGGGCTTTATTTTCACCTTTGTCCTAAAAGGCGGAAAAAATGAATAAATATCCTTGACTCAAGACGGAAAGGAGGCGGCAAGGGCGCCCGTCAATTGTTTGCTTACTTCAGAAGTGAACGATTGGTAGGCTACAGGGATCCGCGCTGCACAGTGTCTGCAGGGGTCCGGACAGCAACTCCGCCAAACCACAAAGCGGAGTTTGTGGGCGGGGCCTAGTTTCCATGGTGACTCTTGTTCAGAGACGCTTTTTGCCTCCAGTGGGGCTGAAGCCTCCTGTACTCTTCTCCGAGAGTACAACTCCTGCCCAGACTTTTTCGGCAAGATCAGGAACGACCGGGTCCAAGTCATCATTGTGGCTCTGGACTGGCTTAGAGAGTTTGGTATCCAAAGCTTTTGAGCATGGCCATCGGTCCTCTGATCAGACTGCCCCCTCAGGAGGATCTTCTGTCACAGCAGCAGGGGAGGGTTCTCCACCTGAACATGTCCACGCTCCCCCTTGCCTTCATTAATGATATAGAGCTGCAAAAGTTGACAGCTTTTGACCTTCTGCCTGAAATCTGCAATATCATCTTGGTAGCCAGGTGTCCCTCTACCAAGACTGTATATGCCTGTTTGTGGCATGTTGTGCAGGGAAACAGGTTGACCCTCTGTCTGCTTCCCTCTCTCAGGTCCTTCTCTTTATCATTTCTCTTGCTCAGCAGGGCTCTGCTTTGGGCACCTTGAAGGGCTATCTTTCTGCCATCTCAGTGTTTCTACGGTTGCTGTATCAGCCATCCTTATTCAAATCCCCTGCATTGAATAGGTTTTTTAAAAGGTTTGCAACACATGTTTCCACCTTCGCCCTTCATTATGCCTCAGTGGGATCTCAATCTTATCCTTACATTTTGGATGTGCTCTCCCTTTGAGACACTGTACAACAGTCCTCTAAGGCTCATTACCTTCAAGATGGCCTTCCTAGTGGCGATAACATCTGCCCGGAGGGTCAATGAGCTTCAGGCTTTGTCATCCTAGCCTCTGTCTGTACATGAACACCTTCCCAAATGAGTTTGTTCTACGCACTAGAGCTTCCTTTCTGCCAAAAGTTGTCACTCCTTTTCATGTAGACCAGTCCCTCACCCTGCCTATCTTTTATGCTCTGCCACATCACTCCGAGGAAGGGGAGCCACTTCATAATCTGGACACAAAAAGAGTGTTATTGTATTACCTGGACCACATGAAAGAGTTCTGAGTGGACAACCAACTCTTTGTGGGGTGTGTCATAGTAAAGAAGTGAAAAGGTGTGCAGAAATGGACCATCACCTGATGGATTGTGCCCTCCATTAAGTTCTGCTATGGATTGGTCAAAAAGCAATCCCCTGAGGGTTTGCGCATTCATTCCATAAGTGCTAAAGCTGTGACCACTACACTAGTACGTCGATTTCTGATTCTGGATAGCTGCCATGTGGGCTTCTCTACACACGTTCACGGAGCATTACTGCCCGGACAGTCAGGTCCGTCGTGATGGGTACTTTACTAGTTTGGTCCTGTAGTAATTTCTAGTGTGAAACAGTTTCACAGACCCACCTCCAGCAAGGTATTGCTTGGGTTTCTATTCAAAGGTAAGGAATCTGCTGCTAGAAGTCTCTATCAGAGGAACAAGTTACTTACCTTTGGGAACACCTTATCTAGTAGAGACCCTATCTAACTGCAGATTCCTGACCGACCCACCCATCCTCCCCGCTCTGCAAATGAATTTCTAGGGGCAGGGTTTTCTCCTCTCAGGGCCTTAGTTGGCCACACCAGTGGGCAGTGTTCTTTGTGGCGGCTGTGCACTCCTGGAATGGAAAGTTGTGAAAAGAAACTGACATCAGCACGCTGAGGTGGCACCTACATAAGTATCACACAAGTCACTTCTGGTGCAGACAGCACAATAGGTAGCCAAGCGATGCTACCTAACAGTGCACAGTGGTACAAAAGGGGGTGGTGATGGACGGAGAATCTGAACCAATCAAACACTCCCACCCAGTCAAAAGATCTGGATTTAATCCATCACCGTTCTTTAGCCCACTCCGCCACCCCAGTTCAGACATGGCCATATGCAAATCAGTCTGACCCTGTGCCCCATGGGAACAGTCCAGCCCGAAAGTGCCAAGCCATGCCTTCCCTGGACCGGAAACAAGCTTCCTAGGACCGGTTTCTGGCATTCCAGCTGTCTTCAGCCAGGCTTGCTTGAATTCAGTGGCAAAGGGAGCAAGGGACTCACGTCTGAGCATACTCTGCCAACTAACAGTGCACAGCAGTACTGCTCACGATCCAGTCTGATGCCTGGGGATAATTCTAAGGTAAGAAATCTGCAATTTGATAGAGTCTCTACCAGATAATACGATACCAAAGGTAAGAAACTTGTTCTTTCATGCCAGTGAATTTTCAATTGAATGGTGGGGTAATGGAAGGATGAAACAGCCCTGGCTATCAGACTTGGAGAGCAAGAGGCTATGCCCTTATCTCCTTGTAATACATCTGGGAGAGAATGATTTACTACAAATGTTTGGTTTAAGCCTAACAAAAGAAATGAAAAATGATTTGTTGACAATCAGTAGTTTTTGGTCAGAACCATTCATATTTTGGGCCGAATTGGCACGAAGAAGTGTATGGTAAGGCACAGTTAAGCAAAGATCTGTTGAATGAGCACAACTGAAAGTTAATAGGGAAATGTGCCGTTTTTGTGCTGGGAAAGGTTTTGGAGTTATTTAGCATAGCATGATCACTAAGGATGATTTGACTTTTAAAAAAGCCATGATTCGCCCTTACAGGGCAAACAGGAAACTTCGCTCAGATGATCTTCACCTTGCTGTGGTCCCTATTATCAAGAAAGCGACAAGTGGCGGACGGCTTTTTTCATTCAATGCCCCCATAATCTGAAATGCCCTTACGTTGATTTTCCGTAGGGAACCAAATCACCTGAAGTTCCGAAAACAACTAAAGACCTGGCTTTTCCCCTAGGGTATTTGTCCTCTAGTTATGGTTCCAGCACTGGGATGCTCCGTGGTAGCCATATGCTATACAAATGCCAATTCATTCATTCGCTTTGTTCAGGCAGTATGGGGTTAATCTGTTCTTTTTGGGAACAAATATTATCTGTAGGAGTCACGGAGAGCTATGTGCGAATGTTGGCAAATTATGGTGTTAACTTAGTTTATGGCTGTTTGATTGGCAAGTCCGAGTATGTGAACAGTGAGTGGTAATTGGAGTTGGTGTGGCTCTTAGGGCAGTAGCCAAAGATTACAAAGTGGGTAGGGACAGGAAAACACCTTAGCAGGGTTTTTCTGTTGGGTTGACAGTCACAGGGTTCAGACACTGATCCTGAAGGGTTGAGGCCTTTCCTGTTGCGGGGGCTTGGGAGGGGGGTGCTTGGCACAGGGAGCGCATGGGAGCGAGATGGGGTCAGATGTGGAAGGATGGTAAGTGAGAAGATGGAGGTGGTGCAAATGTTTTTTTTAACTCTTTTTATTGAATCAACAGATATATTAATTGCAGACATTGCAAAATTATTATAGCATACCAGTATCAAGATATTGAATATTGAGCAGGTGACTATTACATATTTGCTGTAAAAAAAAAATGGAACTATTCGGGTCCGAAAACCACAGCCCTAAACATCTCAAAACACTGTGCCATATACTGCAAAACAATATCCCGGTCATGTCCCTCCAGCCCTTCCACCCACATCATATCCGATTGTACATCCAGACTGCCCTGCGCTGCAACACAATACATTTTCAATTTCAGCAGGGTGTGGCGGAGGGGGTTCCAATACTAGGCTTCTATAGTTCGCCCATCGTTTCCATATTTTAAAGTGCTATTGAGGGAACCCTCGTTCTTTAAATATTGGTTGTTCCTGTCCCATACACCAGTCAAGACCAGCCCTCCAGGCACTCAGTTTGGGTGGAAACGGATCCTTCCACGCCATTCCAATATCCCTCATGGCTATGGTAAGACCCAAGAACAGTAAATATCTTTTATAGATGTTGCCCCCAATTTCATCCTTAATATGTAGGAGAACAAGCATAGGCGAATGAGGTAAAACCCAGCGGAGCGCTTCAAAGAAACATTGAAGATCCTCCCTCCAAAACTGACCCAATGAATCACAACTCCAAACAGTATGCAATAGTGTACCCTCCTCAGCAACACATCTTAGGCACCTGGGGAGTCGACCAGTCCCGCCCTCCAAAGCCGGCATCTAGTGAAATAGGTGCGGTGTAAATACTTGAATTAAATAAGCCTCAGACGGGAGGCAATCGCTGCTTATCTCGGGGACTCCAGGGCCTCTCACTAGTCCTCACTGTCCAGGGAGCCCAAGTCTGTCTGCCATTTCTCGCAAAGGGGATCCAATGACGTGGAGAGATTTGTCATAAGCATTTAATAGAGCTTTGCAGTTTTATGATCCCCTAACTCCCGCATAAACACTTTGGCCTCAATAGGGGTATATTCGGGAAGGGAGTCAATATATGGGGCAATATATGGGGATAAGGCATGTCTCAGCTGCAGATATTTGTCAAATTGAGCGTTTGGCATGTCGTATTCCTATCAGAGGTCTCGAAATGATTTCAACGTGATCCCATGCATAACGTCTCCCAGGGTAGAAATACCTATAGCGTCCCACTGCTTAAATCCGACCAGCGTCGTTACCTGTGGCATGAGATCACTCTGCCAGAGAGTTACAGGTAAGTAGACTTTTCACTTGGGCAATACTTACAAAATACAGTTGGAAATTGTTTGTCGAAGCATTAGAAATACTTTACAGGTGCATGAAATACTTTTCAATATCAAGAACATACTTTGTACTGTTATCCGGATCAACAGTGCCATACTGAGAGACACCAATGCAATCATGTAGGAAGCTGGGTTTCTGTTGCAGTGACCTCCTTCACCCCTCTCTCTCTCTCTATATATATATATATATATATATTTATACATATATATAGACACACACACACACACACACACACGCGCACACACACACACACACACACACAGAGCAACAGAAAGAATATACCACAAAAGACTCCATGCAGGTTTAGAAGCATTAACACTATTATAAACAAATCAAGACCAAAATGACAAAAATCCAATGTATAGAAGTTGAGATAATGAATTTTAAAGGAATAAATGCAGTGAAGCACTTAGAAGCAAGTAGCATTAAAAAGTTACTTTACATCGTGCTGGCCCGGGTAAAAGTCAATGTTCAGGCTGACCGCGTGGAAGGGCAGGCCAGCAACAGGACCCATGCAGGACCAAGTGATCAAAGTACCTTTCCTGGTCACAAACAGTGAGTTGCGTCCATCTGTTACCAGGCGAGGTCGCCCCCACACACCCCTGCTACTGCCTCCTCAGCTGTGCCCTTTTGCGCCTATTGTGCCATTTGCTGCCTTCGTGGTAATTACTCGTTTTTTATTCTCTTTGCCCTCTGCTGCCTCGTTTTTATTTTCTCTCGTTTCTATTCTATTTTCCCTCTGCTGCCTCGTCATTATTTATCTCGTTTTCATTCTCTTGCCCTTGGCTGCCCGTTTACTTACTCGTTCTATTCATTCCCTTTGCGTTCGTTTTTTTCTTTACAGGGCGACCCAGCTGCCGCTGAGCCGTCCTCTGCCCTCCTTCCCGCCCCCTGCCCATTCGCCGCCCGCTCCCGCCACCCAGCTGCTCCTCCCTCCCGGCTCCTTCTTAAGGGGACAGCGCAGAGGTGCAGGGAGCAACCGCTGAGCCTGTTACCAGGCGAGGTCGCCCCCACACACCCCTGCTACTGCCTCCTCAGCTGTGCCCTTTTGTGCCATTTACTGCCTTCGTGGTAATTACTCGTTTTTCATTCTCTTTGCCCTCTGCTGCCTCGTTTTTATTTTCTCTCATTTCTATTCTATTTTCCCTCTGCTGCCTCGTCTTTATTTATCTCGTTTTCATTCTCTTGCCCTTTGCTGCCCGTTTTACTTACTCGTTCTATTCATTCCCTTTGCGTTCGTTTTTTTCTTCACAGGGCGGCCCAGCCGCCGCTGAGCCGCCCTCTGCCCTCCTTCCCTCCGCTGCCTCCCTGCGGCCCCGCCCCCCCCTGCCCATTCGCCGCCCCGCTCCCGCCACCCAGCTGCTCCTCCCTCTCGGCTCCTTCTTATGACGCCCATGCATACGCGCAGCGGGCGCGCCGATTGTGCGCCAAAGGCAAGCCCGTCTGCGCCCGTCCGCGCCTGGACCGCGCCCAGCGCCAGGACCCCTTGCCCTCGCCGATGCAAGACGACCCGACAGACCTACAACGCCGCCGCCCTCAACGCACTCAATGCCGGGCGGAACCCCGCCTGCTGCCGGGCCCCCCTGAAACGCATCCACGGACCCTTCACTTGCAAAACCTGCAAGTTCACCTGCCTCCGAACCTGCATCGCACCCGCCAAGTCAAACGCCAGCAGCAACCACCTCAAGTGCATCCTGCTCAACACCCGCTCCGTCCACAGACACGCCGTGGAACTCTGGAACCTCCTCGACACAACATCACTAGACGTCGCCTTCCTAACAGAAACCTGGATGAACGTCTCCTCAGCCCCCGACATCGCCATCGCCATCCCGGACGGGTACAAGATCATCAGGAGGGACCGCATCAACCAGACCGGAGGAGGCATCGCCATCATCCACAAGAACACCATCCGCATCACGACCGATTCCAACGACACCTTCGCCACCGCGGAGCACCTCCACTTCCAGATACACACCGACCCAAAGACGACCCTCAGAGGCACCCTCGTCTACAGACCCCCGGGACCACGCACACAATTCAGCGAAGACATCACGGACTTCATCAGCCCGCACGCCCTCCCCTCCGCCGACTACATCCTCCTAGGGGACCTCAACTTCCACCTGGAGAACAACAAGGACCGCAACACCGCCGCCCTGCTGGAAAACCTCGCCAACCTCGGACTCAAGCAACTGGTCAAAACCCCCATCCACTACGCCGGCCACACACTTGATCCCGTCTTCTCTTCCAATCAGCACATCACCTTCAGCCACGCCACCGGACTCCACTGGACCGACCACAGCTGCGTCCACTACAGCTTCAGAAGAATCACGACCCACCACCACCCGCAACAGGCTCCTCATAGGAACTGGAGCAAGATCTCCGCCGACCAGCTCACCACCTCCCTCGGCAAGAGCCCACCCGCCAGCACAACGGACCCCAACGAAGCAGCCCGCAACTTCACACAGTGGCTGACCGCCTGCGCCGACGACCTCGCACCACTGAAGAACCCTCCCAGCAGACCCAGAAGCAAGAAGGCCTCCTGGTTCACCGGCGAACTCCAGGACTCCAAGAAGAACTGCCGCACCCTCGAGAAAGCCTGGCTCCGCGACCGGACCACAGACAACATGACCGCCCTCAAACAAGCCACCCGCAAGCACCACCAGCTCATCCGCACCACCAAGAAGAAATCACTGTAGGAACGACTGGACAACAACGCCCACGACAGCAAGGAACTCTTCAGCATCGTCAAGGAGTTCTCCAACCCCAGCACCGGCAACAACGACATCACTCCATCACAAGATCTCTGCGTCTCTCTCGCCTCGTTCTTCCACCGCAAGATCGCCGACATCCACAACAGCTTCGGCGCACCGTCCACGTACCCAACCATCGGACCAACGCCCCCCACCGCCACCCTCCGCACCTGGACCACGGTGACCACCGAAGACACAGCCCGCACGATGAACACCATCCACACCGGATCTCCGACCGACCCCTGCCCCCACCACATCTTCAGTTTATATGTAGGTGGGTTACCCAATTATAGTCACTGGGACCTGGGTTGAATAGTTACAAAGAGGAGGGGGTCCCAGTGTGGACAGAAAGCAATTTACACAATTTACAAAATTCAATGAATTAATCCAAAAAACGAACGTTAGATCCACAGAGTTTTATTCACTGAGGGATCAAATGTAATGAATACACAAAGCAAATAAACAACTGTATTCAAGGTTATACAGTGCCCCGGGAGGGAGGAAGGGAGTGATAAAGGTGAGGATAAGGTAGTGGCGGGATTGTGTGACAGTAAAATCAAACATTTGAAAATAGGTTTGGCTGTAATTCATCTAGCAGCGACGGCCAAAATGCTAATGGTGACCAAGATTTAGAAAGACATATTCCACATGGTATAATAGATCTACACAGTTCAGGCGTGGAATTGCCACAGGATAAAAAAACAGTTGACGTTTCGACCCTCTTATCAGTGCAGGAAAGGTTGAGATCCTTGCTGTGGGGTCTTCATCAGGACCAAGGGGTTGAGGCAGGTAACCTTCCTCCTGATAGTTCACAGAACAACGTTTACAAGTTTCCAGCAGCTCGTGTGGTTCGACAAGCTTGACATTTGATTTGAAGTACACTCGGGGGGTTGCGGGGCTATTAGAGGGTCATATTCCTCCTCTAAGTTTCTTTCTGTAGTTTAGTTAGATGCGGGGGCGACAGGCACACTGCACTTTTGGGTGGTTTTCCAGTTTTATGCAGGGGTGCAGGGTGGGGGGTTTTGTAACGGGTTGTTGGTGGGCGGGTTGGGGGATTTTGTTGGGGTGTGTGTTTGTTTCTTTGTAAGGCAATGTGTTCTTCATTTATTTGGTCGAGGTGCTAAGTTCTTCTTGGGGTTGGATTATTTTTCTTTTTCGGGATGGGGGTAGAGGGCTGAAACTAATGAGTTGGAATGTAAATGGGCTGGGGGATAGGATAAAACGTGGGGTGGTGTGGTTCTACTTCAGGAGACACATTTGATTGGCAATGCTTGTCGTGCTATGAACAGGAGGGGGTGCCGGTTGGCTGCACATGCTGGTTTTTCCTCTGGCTCCAGGGGGGGTTGATATCCTCATTAGGAATTCTCTTCCGCTAGAGATTGATAACGTTGTCTCGGATGATAGGGGGTGCTATGTTGCTCTTACGGGTAGGTGGGAGGGCCGGAACCTTTCCCTGATCTCTGTATATGTTCCCCCTGGCCTGCAATTGACTACTTTCGTTGATTTGGGGCGGGTTATCCAGGCTCTTCCTGAGGGGTCATTGTTTCTAGGGGGTGATTTTAACGCAGTTGTCTCCGGTAGGATTGATCGACACCCGCCTAGAGATTTGAGGGGAGCACAGAACTGGCTCCCGGATTTCCTTGACACCTTGGGACTGGTAGATTGCTGGAGACTGTTACATCCTACTCAGCAGCAATATACGTTTCACTCTGGCGCTCATGGTAGCCTCTCTAGGATTGATTATCTTCTGGCGCCGGCTGCTCAGGCTCTTTCCATTGTTGAGGTCAGGCACTTGGCGCGGGGAATTTCTGATCACTCTCCATTGTGGCTTCGGGTGGAGTTGGAGTCCGGTACTGAGGGACGGATCGCTCCGATTAACCCTTGGTATCTTCGGGATCCTAAAACTCGTTCTGCCCTGGTGAAGTCGCTTGACCTGTATTTCTTGGAGAATGAGGGAACCGTATCGTCCGCTGTATCGCTTTGGGAGGCTTTTAAGACAGTTCTCAGGGGTCAGGCCCTGTCGTTGGTAGCGGGTGTTAAGTAACGGAGGGATGAGGAGGTGGTTAAAATCGAGACAGAGATCTCGGACTTGGAGCTGGATTTGGAGCGGGAGGTCACCCGTGCTACGACGCATGCTCTGCGATTGAAACAACTTGATTACAGGGCATTGGTTACCGACGTGGCTAAGGCTATGAGTAGGGAACAACAGGGTCGTTTGTATGATGTGGGAGATAAAGCTGGTAAATTGATCGCATGGCTAGATAAGAAAGATAGAGCCAGTCGGGTAGTGCCTGTCATTGAAGCTGCGGATGGTGCTCGGGTTTCGGACCCTAAAGAGATTGTCCAGTGTTTTGCGGAGCACTTCCAGACTGTGTACTCCTCTGTTTCAGACAGACCGGAAGAGGATTCGCATATACTGTTGTGAGATATTGCTTTGCCACGTCTCTCTGAGGTTGATAGAGAGCAAATGGATGCCGTAATAACCGCGGATGAGGTGGCTCTTGCGATTCGCTCCCTACGTTCGGGAAAAGCTATGGGTCCCAACGGTTTGCCTATTGAACTTTACAAGTTGCGCCCAGATAAGATGGCCCCCTATCCACGTGATATGTTCTTGGAGTCTTTGGAGTGCGGTATTCTCCCCCATGACCAACGTCTAGCGACCATTGTGGTGATACACAAGGATGGGAAGCCGAGAGATAGATGTGCGTCGTATCGACCTATTTCTCTTTTGAATGCCGAGCCTAAGATTCTTGCAAAAGTACTAGCCAACCGATTGATCACGGTTGTCAGTGAGTTGATACATCCGGATCAATCCGGATTCATCCCGCATAGGAACATCGCTTTGAATCCTAGGCGTCTGCATGGTGTTCTCGCGAGAGCCGCGACGTTGCGTGAGCCGGCCATCTTGGCATCCTTGGATGCCACGATGGCTTTCGACACTGTTGAATGGCCCTACCTATGGCGGTTTTAGCTAAATTCGGATTTGGACCTGGTTTTATTAGCTGGGTGAGGCTGCTTTATGAAGACCCCCTCGCGCAAATTGTTGTTAATGGTCGAGTTTCCGCTTCCTTTGGTCTTGAGAGGGGAACAAGTCAGGGTTGTCCTTTGTCGCCGCTTTTGTTCGCCCTGGCACTCGAACCCCTTGCTGCTTGGATTAGATGGGAGCCTTCAATGAAGGGTATTCGGTGGTCATCTGAGTTTGAAGATCGCATCTCGCTTTATGCAGATGATATCTTACTGTATTTAACCTCGCCCCGGAAGTCATTGATAGTTTTATGTGACGTTTTGAATTCATTTGGTAAGAACTCAGGTCTAATTATTAACTGGACAAAATCCTATTTATACATCCTTTCTGGTGAGCGCCCTCTTCTTCCAAGTAATTGTCCTATTCAAATTGCACTAACGGGGTTCAAGTATCTTGGTATCTACGTTTCATTGGACCCCGCAATTAGGTATAACCGTAATCTTCTCCCACCCTTGGCTAGATTGAAGCAGGATGTCGCGGGTTGGCGTAGACTTCCACTTTCGCGGCTGGGTCGTGCAGCCCTCTTTAAAATGATGTCTTTGCCTCGGTTTCTGTATGCTCTCCAGAACACTCTCGATAGCGTCCCGGCTAGTTATTTCCATGCGGTGGAGGACCTTCAAAGGAAACTCATATGGGACAACAGACCCCGTATTGCGCTTGCCAAACTAACGCTCCCGTGGTACGACGGGGGTATTGCGCTCCCTGATATAAAACGCTACTATTGGGCGTCTCAATTGGGTGCCATTAATCATTCCACCTATGGTCCAGACTTGAATCCCGCCTTTGCCATGGATAAATGGCTATTACCTGGGGGCAACTACTATAGGGTGCTGTACTCAAAATCTGTAATTCAGGTATTGTCGGGACCCACCAAGATTGCGGTGCGTTTGTGGCGAGATGCAACTTGTTCCATGGGATGGAAAGATCGCCTGACTTTAGCGACCCCTCTTTTTGCCTCCGATAGACTTGGTAAATTGTGGAACACCAAGGGGTTCGATAAATGGGACCTCATTGGTATTAGTAAGGTGGGAGACCTCTGGGACAAGGGCCAGGTGAAATCGTTTGAGGTATTGAAGAAGGAGTTTGCTTTAAGCGATACAGAGTACTTCCGCTATGTTCAAGTGCGCCACGCTTTGAGATCGGTTTTCCCGATGGGGGAAGTCATTCCGGAGTCATCCCCGCTTGAGGATAGACTGTTGGATGGATATGTGCCCGATAGCACTATCTCCTTAGTCTACAAAAAATTGAATAATGATAGGTCAGACCTCCTTTCGCGTCTTCGGGACTTGTGGACCCGTGACGGCCTTGAATTGGACGACGAGGACTGGCAGTCGGCGATCTCCTCTCCAAAGGAGGTTGCGATTCCAGCTCGACTCCGACTGGTTCAGCTTAGGATCCTTCATAGAGTGTACGTTATGGGCCTACGTTTGGTTCACATGGGCTTGTCCGAGGAGGGGTTGTGTAAGAGAGGATGTGGGCAGATAGGTACGTTTCTCCATATTATTTGGGAGTGCCGGGAGGTTGTGGCCTTTTGGAGAGGAGTATATGAGGTAATGAGCACGGTAACAGGGATTGTCCTCTTGCCGGAAGCCAGACAGTGTTTATTAAATGTCTCGGAACCCATGGATTATAATGTAGCTCAGACACAATGGGCGACCCTGGGAGCCATGATTGCCAAACGAGATATTGCTCAACTGTGGGGTTCCCATAGGCCACCTTCGGTTGAAACGTGGAAGGAGAACATGGATTGGTGCATGTTTAGGGAAAAAACAGGATACTTAGCCCGGGGTCGTCCCAGAAAGTGGTGCAGAGTGTGGGGACCTTGGAATAGTTATCGTGGCGAGATCTGCGCACCACCTGTAATAGAAAACACTGATTACCCACCTTCCCCCTGACCCTGCATTCTTATTATCTCTTGTATGTATATTGATTTGATCCTGTCTTTCCCCCCTCCCCTTCCATACATTGATTGCAATTTTTTTGTATTGTCTTTCCTTCCCCACTCGAATTGGTACTTCGTGTAACATATCTCTTTGCCTTGCTTTTTATATGTTTATATTTTCAATAAAAAGATTTATTAAAAAAAACACCAAAAAAAAAATAAAGTAATCACCATAGTCTTATGTAGCAGGGGGTAATTTGCCCCAAGACAGCCCCTCTTTACAGATGCAATGTGCCTCTTCTGTGTCAGCGAATGAGAATAAACTTGTAGCTTTACATGGAAGAAAGGAAGGAAAGGGACCAAACGTCTCCTCTATACCCCTGAATACCATCTCATCATCCACTGGTACGGTCCCCTCCCCCATGATCACCAGAGCTCTCTGAGGAGGATTCCCTATGTCTGTCCTCCGGTTGTGACCCCAGTTGGCCTCCTATCAGCCTGCTGTGTTTCCTCCTAGAGTGGGATGGTTGACACCCTTCGGTCTCCCAAATTGTCATTGGCTCCTTTGTTGATATAGGCAGTTATTTCCTCTCTGCCGCTCAGTCCCAGACCTCTTCCGGGCTCTTAAACAAAATGGCTCTCCACTGATACATTACTTTCAGTTTGGCAGGGTACATTAGCATATATTGAATGTCCTGAGCCCTGACTTTCCACTTAACCTCTAAGAAAGATTTACGAAGGGGCTGCACTTTACCTGCGTAATCGGGGAAGAGCGTAACCATGGAGTTGGTGCAATGGGCGTCTGGATGTTGTTGTGCTTGCCGCAGGATATACCCTGTCCATAAGGTACCGTATACTGATAGTAATGCCTCTAGGCGGTCTCCCTGGCTGTGGCCTTAGGGCCAGTGCCCTGTGTGCCCTTTCCAGAATGAAGTAGGAGGACAGTTCACAATCCATGATGCAGGTTCTGAAGTATTCTGTGGGGAATTTCTCTCATGTTGCCCACCCCATCTCTTCTAATCAGGAACAACAAATCAGGTGGGCTGTCACAAGCCCATGGGGCTGCTTAAAATGAAAGGTGGTCCCTGTCACTCCCCTCCCATGTGGCTGTATCCTCTCCCTTGCTGTGCCCCAAGTGTCAATGCGGAGGTAAAGGTAAGTCGCTGCAATGGGATTGCAGCTCCAGGTTGTGTCTGTTGGCGGCAGGTCCATCTCCCGGCAGGTCATTGTTTGCCTAATAAGTTTCTCTCAGCCCGACTCCCTGCATGGGCTTAGGTTGGCCAATTGTAGCAGGCACCACATGGATGTTTGCATCCAAGAAAAGGTTGCCCCATAGTCGGCTCACCCAGGCTGCAGTTTCAGTCCTAGCCACGTGTGCTGCCCAGTACATCTCCTCCACTCTTAGGTACCCGTTACACTGTTACGGGGTCACCACCTGGAAGTGAAAGCAGCAATGTGCCACACTCCAGCCACTCGCCTGTCTTCTCTCCCGTGCACGCTCCAGGAGTCGATGCAGAGAGGGGTTTGCCACTGTGGGTTCACAGCTTCAGGTGGTGTTTGCCTCTGGCAGGCCCATCTACAGGTAGGTCGTATGCCCACCCAGGCCGTCGATTGCAGAAATTGGTTCTCTCATCCAGAGCGCCCTGGATGAGCTTGGGTGGGCCAAAGGGGGTGATTACAGGGCCACTGCACGGGTGCCGGCAACTTAAAATAGGTCACCCAAGGATCGGATTCAGCAGGATCCTAGGGGCTGGCATGCAGCTCGCTTAAAATGCGGATACCTTCTTAGGCTGCTTGGCCATGCCCCCCAGTAATTTCTTTCTTGATCTCTTTACAATGTAGTAGAGGTGAGTGATCTGTCAATGGTAGGCTAGCCCTTTGGGAGCCAAGATGGTATTTATCAGTTAAGGTAGAAACTGTATTGTTCAGAAAGAGCCATACAAGATTTCTTAGGTAAAGAGCAGAGTGAGCACTTATGGTAGCAGCATACCTGTACACTGCCAAATCACCATTATTCACTGTTACTGCATATTTGATCCATTACTCACAAAAGCAATATTTTACTCACACATATGTCCTGCTTTTAGGTGATGAGTACAAGGCGCTAAGGGTGAAATGCCAAAATAGGAGTGAACACAGTATGCTGTTTCTTGTACATATGTTTATTATTTGCTTGAGGTGTGCAGCCTTTCATGACTTTCATCTTCAAGACTCATGACAGTCTATATTTGTTTACAACGGTCTTGGTAATGCTGATGTTTTTATTATATTTTCAGGATCCATATAATCTGCTTGAAGAAGTAACACCCCCAGAATATAGGGATGACTTCCACATCCCCAACTTTGCACCTGAGAAACATGCGAGTTTTCTTTAAAATACCATACCATCATGTTCATGTGCTTTCTCTCTAAAATTCTGTTTCTTCCATACCATCTTCACAAACAAAGTACATCCACATGATATCACATGAATAACTGCTCATGGAAACTACACTTCATTTTCAGAAACAAAAGGAATTCTTTACGTTATTAACAAGAAGTGAATGGTGTAGCAACTCAATCTGTCTCTCATCCACTGGTACCCTTAGAGAGCTAGAGCTGATTTCTTAACTTAAAAGCTGGTGTTAGTGCAAATTATAAATGTACAGAGGCGGAATTTATCTCCTGAAGGAAAAAGAGATTTATTAAAACAATCACCCGTCTGACTACTAGACTAACCTCTTCTGCGAAACAAAACACACTGGGGTTGATCCAATTTGTGGCCGAGCAAGGATCTATGGGCCTAAAAATTCCCTTTCACCCTAGGAGCAAATTTAGCTTTTTCTATCCTCATTTCTAGACTAGACAAAGTACTTGGCTGGCCTTGGCTTTAATCAATGGAGGAAAAAAGCTCCTATTCCTTGGGGTCAACCAGTTACTGGCAATGCCCACAGTTTGCCTTTTTGAGAAAAATAGGGCAACTGTTATACATGTTGTCATGTCTAAATAGCCTTCTTGTTTCCATTCTCTCTATCTACCAGCTCGAGGACATGATCAAAATGATGAAAAGCACTCTCAGAGTGTGCGAGTTCATACTTTCTAAGCAGGGTGAGGTAAGATTTGATGCTTTTTTTCTGTCAATGTGAGTGAGAGTGTGAGTGCTATCAGACTGAAAGGATCACACAACAAACCATTACTTATCGATGGGAGTCACTGGAATGTAATGAAAATGTAGGGTGGGTTTGTAGGGAGCTGCTTGTCACCCGTGAGGGTCTCCAGGCATTTCTTCCATACAATAATGGGTTAACTATACTTGCCAAACAATCCACTCTATGCTACATAGTTTACAGTTTTTTACAAATAAATGTATTACTAGTTTAGAAGAATCAAAAATTACACATGGTGTTGCGCTGTGGCAAACGTTAACTACTCATCTGAATTTATCACCCATGTGTTATACTGGTACTAGAGAGGCAAAACATTTTGCGAGAACAGCATTAATATTTGATAAAACAGCAAAATAATATTGTCACAGAATGTACTATATTATGCTGCATAATTTTCACTGTGTTCCATAATTTGTCCTTCCAAATTGTCTCATGAATAACAATATTGTGGGACACTAATATCATTGATAAAAAAATCGCGAGACAAAATATCAAAAGGTAAGTATGTATAGATTTTCTGTGCCTAATTCAACATATGTGTACCAAAATACATATACATATATCTTTATTTATTTGGAGTTAAGAATGGCAAATGTATACGTCAATTTGTGCATTTACCCTTAGATATTTTGTCCACAGTATTACTGTGCCACGATATTCTTGTACTAGACGTTCAAGAGTACAATCAGCCCTTCTTAGTCTCATACTTCCTGAGCCACTTCTAATATAAGGCGTTTGGTTACTGTTTTAAATTACACTACAGTTAGGAGTGTTGAAAAGGAACGAAATACATAGATTTTTAAGAGCCTAGGGAAATATGTAACCAACAATGGAACTGGCGAGACTGAGCAATCACATCCCATTGGTGCCGGAGGAGGAGAGATTTCGGGGTAGGGTTCTCCAAAGCACTCGTCATCATAAAAGAAACACCTCTATTTTGGGGAAGATTGGGTCCAAAACCTTTTAGATGCAAAGGGGGGCCCATGAGTAAGCATCGTTATCTGCCCCCTTGAGTCCGCCCAACACCGTCGTGGAAACATGGACCGACCGACCTCTGGTTGGCAGTCCTGACCGCCTAATTACGATGCAACCACACATGGTGCGATCACATACTTACATTTCCCTATGGGAGCATGTGTTGTGGCTAAAAAGCAGCTATAGTACAAGCTCCCATAGGGAAATGGGAGGCTGTGTTCCTCCCTGCACCACGTGGCAGGCACCTCAAGGTGCCTGCCACACAATGCTGGGATCACCGTGCCCCCTTGGACTCCAACCGGAGGCCGCAAACAGAAGGGGCCCTACTAGAGGCCCTCAAACACACTTTTCAACAGGCTTTCCGGCATGGAAAGTCTGCCCCGGAAACTGTACATCATAATTAGGGCTCCCAGTTCAATGGTATTTATTTTTTTAACATTTCCGTCTGTATTTGTCCATATTTATTTTTTGGCAAACTTATTGGTATTTATCCATATTTATTTTGTGTTGTGTAATCAGATGAGGTGATAACTCGTATATTTCTGCATTCATTTAATGGCTGGCAACGTGCTGCTGGTGGGCGATGGGCAGCCCTGCCACACCTCCCTTCTTGGTCGTCACCTACCCAGTCGGTCTTTAGACAGACTTCCTTTCGTCTCTACGGTTGTCTCTTCCCTTATCCTCACTTTCTCACCTCCCCTCCCCCCAATACTTCGCTCTCTCCTTTCTCTCCTCTCCTAATGTATTGCTGATTGCTTGATGTAATGTGTAATTGTCGATCTTTTTCTGTTATATTGTTGAACCACTTTGTTGCACTTCCCTTTGTCTCTCCTGTCGTCTCCTGTCGTCTCCTCCCGCATCCTCCCTCTGGTCATGTCTCTCCTTCTCTCCTCTCTCAATGTATTCAGACTGAACTATTTTGTCTGATGCCCGATGGAGCTACCTGGTTTAGCTATAGGGGAGATGGGCTGTGGACTCCCTCCTTGGTCGTCACCTACCCAGTCGGTCTTTATGTGGAAAAGTAAATTTTGCCATGTTCTGTGTCCCTACGCCTCATCCATCATATGTTATGTGTGCATGACCAATATGCATATGTACTCCCCATGTCCGATTAATGACGCAATTACAGTTGTGTCCTCCTCTAGTATGCCAGTTTCCAGTCCTCGTGAATACTACGAATACCAGGCCTATGTAAAGCTACGTTGCCACGTTTCTCAGTGTGCACGTTATTCTATTATAAAGTCCCCGTTTCTAGGCCTCAACAGGGCCCGGACATCAGATTCAGCTCCTGTCTCCTGAAGCCTCGCTGAGGAGCGATCCAGCCCCCACCTGTATCCTCGACCTTTCACTTACTTCCTGCCTCGCAGTGCCCGGTGCAGCTTGGCTCTGCCTCTGAGTCTGCCAAGATTATGTTATGATTCCAGTTATCAGTTTAGTCTTCCTTCTCTGCATTCCTAAGCTACTGAACTACATCAATAGTTTCCGTCATTGTCTAGCCTATGCGGCTCCATGTTAAGAGAAATACTGTATTTAATGGTCATTTAATATTCTTCATCACGCACTACATGTAGAATAAATGCATGCTCTAGTCTTAGAGTCAATTAGCTTTTCCCCTCATGACTTCTAGTTTATATCAACATGTTCCCTAAACATCAGATACTAGATAGGGTTTAGGTACATGTCGCTCCGACCCTCCAGACTTTAGTCTCTGCTCCTAGCACAGAGTTCATAGCCCCCAGCTTCTCCTAGTAATGCGTCATTGCCAGTTTGCGCGCACCACCAGGTTAGAGGTCCCGGCTCCTTAGGTAGCCCCCTCCTATGTTTCCGCCCATTCATGACATATTCTGTTACGTTCGCATCACATGTCTGAGTTACACCTTCTTTTTACTCTTATCTTTCGCGACTGCTACGCGTCACGCCTTCTGTTCCACCCACTGCTACGCCTACTGCAATGTAATGCTATGTGTTTGCGCTATGTATATATGCTCGTGTATTGTTATTAAAAGTTAGAGCGCGCTCATCCCAGACTCAGCCCCAGCAGCTGCTGGGCCCTGTCATCCTATTCCTATGCAGGTTGTCCTGTTCCTGTCCTTATGCTGTATTAAACCTGCAAAACTCCTACTACCTCGAATCTTGACTCTTATTTATTGAGCTATCTGTTATGATATATGTCTAGTCAAAAATAGGGTATTATTTATTTATTTACCACATAATGGCGCCCGAATAGGGACTTGCCCTTTCCCCACGCGTCGGTGAAGCCACGCCGACCCCCTGACCCTCTGCAGTCGTGACGGAACTCTTCTGCGCAGTGGCAGATATTTCTGCTCAAGTATCCCTCAGGCCCACGGAGGAGACGGAGGAGGCGGTCCAGCATCCAGACGAGACGGTGGAGGAACGCGGCGAGTCCCGACCAGAGCCCAAGCCAAGAGTCCAAGGTCCGAGGTATCCGGAGGTCCACCCGTAACTGAAGTCCGAAGTCCGAAGTTTGTCGTCGTAGCAGTCCAGTCCAGTCCGAGGCTTTCCGTTCTTGCTACCCGGTGAGTACCGTTACTAGGGTGGTATCTAGACAGGGTCAATTTAATTGACTCTGGTCTGTGGGTTGGTGGTACACAGTCCCACAAACGAAGTGTCCACTTCGGTGGATGCGGGTCCTGACGTGTCTCTTTAAGAGACCGGTAAGTTTCGTACTGTTTCAGCAGTGCATCTAGTTTCTGTTCTAGTCAGTTTCTGTTCTCGAGAAAATTCACGTGTTCTGTTCTTAGTATTTCCAGGTAGTATTCTGTCCGAACTGTTATTTTAAATGTTTTTCATGTATTCTAATGTCGTGGTATGAATGGGAAATAAGTATCGTGTTTATTGTGTATTGTATTGTGTCTAGATTACAGTTCAGTCAGGCCCATGTTTTCCAAGTTACGTCAGTTAAAAACTAGAAAGGGTCTGCTGGAAGCAGCAGTTCCCGTCCCGCCCAGGGACAGTCCAGGTCACTTTATGTACCAGAAGCATGGCATAAGCGCCATATTGTATCTAGATTTATGGGTAGAGTATACCAAACAGTTAGAAGAAAAGTATAGATGGCCCGTATCGGGTACATGGGATGCCGAATGCATCATGCGAGTAGAAGAGGCATTATGGAAAAAGAAAGCCAGACAATCACAGAAAGACGCCATCGAGCTATGGCGCAAAGAAGCTCATAAAAGAACCGAAAAAGAAATCAGAAAGTCAGAATTAAGTAGAGAATCCCAAGAACGAGCCCAAGAAAGAGAATTAATCGAGATAGGTGAACGAGTTAGAACTGAGCAATCAGACAGACAGAGGAATGCCCTCATTAAGGGTATGTATCCTCTTCTTGCCGAGGGCTTGCCAAAAGCGACCCCGGAGGCATCCAGTAATTTCCCGCCACCATTAGTTCCGACCAAGCTACGTCACAAACCGACCGCAGCTGATATTTTTATTTCGTCCTATCTGGACGACACAGTCCCAGAATATGCAAATCCTGTTCGCGCTCCGCCAGTCCCTGTAAATCAGGTAATTCCTGCTCCTCCAGACACCGGGGTGCCCTTAACAGCCCCCCTGGGTCAGCCCGCCATACAAGTCCAGCCCACGTTACAATTACCGACCCTGCCAGGACGGAAAGCATCAGTCGATGATTCTAGTTTAGGGGCCGCAGGAGGAGGTCTTCCTCAAACTCCGCCGCCATACAAGCGTTTATCAGCACTCGAATTACATGCTCAAGCATCACAGCGTACTCCTAAGAGTAATAAGTCTGTTGCAGAAATCAGGCAAACCCTTGGCGAATGTGTTTATGACCCAGTTCCAGGCGAGCTTAATATGGTTTTATATTCAGTACGCGTAAGGAGAGTGACCGAGTATCTAGTCACCCTGCCGAATATGAAAGAAGATCTAGACAGGATATATCGTTTCATCCGTACAGGGGATGACCCACAAAGTATTAGTGATGCCATGTCTCAAAGGAAAGCCGAGATTCAGCGCATGATATTAAAGTTCTTAATTAACTGTCTAATAAGAGAACAAGATCATCCGTCTAAAGACCCGGAAGAAATGAAAACTCTGACAAAGTGGAGTGATAATATAGCCGAAGGAAAGCACAATACCATTGGTGCCATGGAAAGTATGTACAAGAAAATCCGTAGAGAAATAATAAAGATACACGAACAGCGTAAAGCAGCACAAGTAAGCGAGAAAGAAAGTACCTCTGATCCTGAAGAGGAAGACGATGAGAATACTGCCAGAATAGCGTATGTAGGAAAACCTAGATTTCCAGATCGCCATTTACGTCTAGAACACAAGCCAACTTTCCATCATTCAGCACCAGAACAAGGTTCCCTAGAACAAGTATTTCAAGCTACCGATCACATTCTGAAATCACGAATCGGTTACAGTGAGTTAAGTACTATGCATGAACAGGAACTAGTCCGATCAGCAGTCAGATGGATTACTGACTCTACCACTTTTCCAGACGAAATAGTGGCACAAATGTTTCTGAAAATGCCCCCAGCCGAGCAGCGACTGGTGGGTATGTATATGATTCAGCACCTCATTACTCTGTATGAGGGTCAACATTCTGATCCAGGCCCGTTACATGATATCCTGAACGAGTTACTCCAGTATAGATGGAGAGGTCTAGGTACCGATTTAATTAGTGTCATTCTAGAACAGCGTCACAAATATAGAACATTCTTGAACCCGCATTTTGTCCATGTCTCACCCCCAGAAAGTAAATCATTCTACATAGACAGACAGAATCCGTTACGAGAAGTCCACCCAGTCAGAGGAACGGGTGGCGAAATGCAGCGAGTGTTTGTATACACTCCGATCACAAAGATGGAACTCCTCGAAATGAAGAAATTAATTCCCTGTCATGATAAAGATCCAGCAGGGTTCCATAGAGAATTAAAAGACATGCTCCGTATGGGAGAATACACTTACCCAGATATCATTAAAATGTTAAAGGTTCTGCTACCCGCAGGGGTGTATGAAAAGCTAAAGGAAAAAGAATGGGAGGTGGGAGAGAAAAAGATAGATTGGGCAGTTCTAGAAGCAGAAGATAAGATACGTGTACCAGGTACTGGTCTTGGAGAGAAATGTAAAGAATTACCAGAATTATTAATTCAAGTTTTACCCAGATTATTAACAACTAGAAAAGAAGACTGGGATGCAATCTCAGCCTGTAAACAGAAACAAGATGAAGATATTAGTGATTTTTATTCTAGGTTTGAAAAGTGCTTTAGTATCAACAGTGGCCTCAAGACAAGTAGTGAGTCATACCCTCACCTTTTCGTTACCAAATTAGTCGAGAATTCAAGTCCACCAATTAAAAACCGAGTTTTGAAAGTCGAAAGCACCTGGCAAGCAAATACTCCGTCCCAGATGCTCCAGATGCTCCAGTACCACCAGAATAGAATCAGGGAAGAGCAAGAACACGAGAGAAAACGTATGAAAGACACGAAAATGAAAGTACTAGTTGCACAATCTGTTCCTCAAGACAGTCAGAAGAGGGGTCCGAATCAAGTCAGTCATCCTGCAGCTCCCGTTAAAGGGAACTGCAATTATTGTAAACAGCCAGGTCATTTTATAAACGAGTGTGCAGTTCTGAAACATAACATAGCTACTGGTAAGACTAAAGAAAGACCACGTCCGCCTAGACAAGAACAAGTTTCACAGACTCCTCAGTCACAGAATGCACCACAGACAGTTACAGTACCGCAGCCTATTGCTGCAACACAGCATGTTACATCGCAGATGTACCAGTATGCACAGTCTGAGTATCCAGAGTACCAGCCATATTCATGAAACAGCCTAGAGAGGGAGGTAGGCTTGCCTCTCATCGAGATACCTGTAGATCAAGAAGGTCCCTATGTTCATAGTCAAGTATTAGGGAAAGACAGAAAGTTTTTGATTGATACAGGGGCAAGTAGGACCACAATTAGTCATGCCGAAGTTCCAGGGGCTCCGCTCTCAGGCTCAAGAAATGTTTCCCTTGGATTTTCAGGAAAGCCTATCGTTAATGAGATTTCAAAGCCAGTCACTCTAGAAGTAGGTCCATTGTCCCGCACTACTGATCTGTTACTTACTAAGTCATGTCCAGAAAATCTATTAGGCATTAAAACACTGAAAGAGTTAGGTGCAGTTATATGTTGTTCCCCAGAGGGAATACGTCTGTTCCTACGTGACTTTAAGGGTCACTATGTATTACGAGATTTTGATTCCAGACTGTCTAAAGTTCCGCAGCATTTATGGGCGCAAGGTCCAACTGATGTAGGTTATATGCAAATCACACCCCATCGTGTGACTCTCAAACCAGGTGTAGTGTTACCACGAATCAGGCAGTATAGATTGCCACCTGAGGCTGTAGCAGCCTTATCCAAAATTATTGACGAGCTCATGGCTCAAGGAGTAGTTGTAGAAACTGACTCCAATGTATGTAACTCTCCGATCATTCCAGTCATGAAACGTACTGATCCAAATGCACCCCCAGTATATCGATTAGTGATTGATTTACGGGAACTTAACAAATGTATTATTCCTCAGTACCCAGTTGTCCCAGATATCTCTTCCCTATTGACAGCCATTGATTCCGAAGCCACGTTCTTCACTGTCATAGACCTCAAGAACGCATTTTTTAGTGTTCCCATCCATCCAGACAGCCAGTTTCTTTTCGGATTTTGTTTAAATGGAAGGAGCTATATGTTCACACGCGCTCCTCAAGGTTTCACAGAAAGCCCTAGTATTTACAGTCAAGCACTTAAGAGACAACTAGACAATATTCACATGCCAACTGACACTGCCCTGCTCCAGTATGTCGATGATCTACTGATCACAGCCCGTTCTGAACGTGCTTGCGAGCGAGCGTCACTGACGGTTCTGTATTTCCTAGCCGAGATGGGGCACAAGGTGTCCCCTTCGAAGCTTCAATTCTGTGTCCAGCAAGTGGTCTACTTAGGACACTTACTGTCCAAGAGGGGTAGGCAGTTGACACCAGACCGTATCCAGTTAATAGCGAGTCTTCCCCAGCCCAGAACCCAGAAGGAGGTACGTGCCTTTATTGGCCTTACTTCTTATTGCAGACAATGGATTCCCCAGTATGCATTTCTAGCCAAGCCACTGATACAGTTAACGACACAGGAGGCAGCCGTATCGACTGTTCTCCCTTGGACATCTGAACATACACTTAGTTTCAACGAGTTAAAGAAAGCTTTATGCCAAGCTCCAGTTCTAGCTACGCCGAACTACAGTAAGCCTTTTACACTTTTCGTTACTGAACGTGAAGGTACAGCATTATCTGTTCTTACACAAGATCAAGCAGGACAATACAAGCCCTGTGCTTATTTTTCGAGCACACTAGATCCTGTAGCCCAGGCTCTGCCTGCGTGCCTCAAGTCAGTTGCAGCCGCAGCCCTAGCTATCAGACAAAGTGATTCCATAGTTTTAGGACACTCCTTGACAGTACAAGTCCCACACTCCGTGGAAGTTCTTTTAAACCGAACACAAACACAGCACTTGACAATTGCACGTTTAACAGGTTATGAATTGACACTGTTCCAGCCACACATAGATATTAGACGCTGCAACATCCTGAATCCTGCTACACTGTTACCATCAGTTAATTCAAATCCAGCCACACATGATTGCGTGGAAGTAGTTAACATTACGACAAAGCCAAGACAAGATCTGACAGATATTCCGTTACCAGACCCTGACCTGACACTTTATGTGGATGGTTCATGTATGAGAACTAGTACAGGAGAACTAGTCGCCGCGTATGCAGTGACTACTGACACCGAAGTTATTGAAACACACCGTATTGATACCCTGTCCGCTCAAGCAGCAGAGCTAGTTGCTCTGACACAAGCCTGTATACACGCCAAGAACCTGAAAGTTAATGTTTACACAGATTCACGTTACGCATTTGGAGTTGTACACGACTTTGGAGTGCTCTGGCAGGAGAGAGGTTTCATGACTTCTCATGGAACCAAGATTCAGCATGGTCTCCTTATTCAAGCTCTGTTAGATGCCATACACTTACCGACATCTATTGCTATCATGAAGTGCAAAGCACATACGAAAGTTACTGACATTATTTCCCAAGGTAATGATCTAGCAGATCGCACAGCCAAGCTTACAGCACAGACTCCAGACATTCAAGTTAATCCGACACAGACACATACTCCAGATCCGACTACATGTATGACAGTTAAGGACCCTACTCAAGATGTCATAGATATCCAGTTACATGCTACTCCCGATGAAACCAAGAAGTGGTCTGAACAAGGAGGGGTCCAGACAGATCAAGGATGGTTAACAAAGGGTAGAGCCACATGGTTTCTCCCCGACTCTATGGTTCAAGTCATTATTAATACCGCACATAGTCCAGCACATTTAGGAGAAAAAGCTATGTTAGACAGTATCCAGAACATTTGGTTCAACAAGCATTTACGAGCTGCAGCCAAGCAGAAAGTCCGTACCTGTATGATATGTTGTCAGTTTAATCCAGGTAAAAGTGTCCCGGTGGAACAAGGTGGTTTCCAGCCCCCTGACCACCCTTTTGAAGTCCTCCAGATGGATTATATTCAGATGGAGCGATGTCGAGGTTTCAAGTATGTCCTTGTAGTTGTATGCGCTTTGTCCAGGTGGACAGAAGCATATCCAGTCCCCGATTACACAGCCGCGACCACTGCCAAACAGTTGGTTCGTGAGTTTTTCCCTCGATATGGACTCCCTAGAGTCGTATATTCTGATAACGGTCAGCCATTCTCATCTGAGTTGATGAAGCACGTTTCCCTGTTGTTAGGGTACCAGTGGAAGTTCCATTGTGTACGCCATCCTGAAGCAGCCGGTCTAGTCGAGAGACATAATCAGACTCTGAAAATTCGAATTGCCAAAATATGTAAAGATAAGGGTGTGGACTGGCTAGTAGCTCTGCCAGTTGCTTTGTTTTACATGCGCATGGTCGCACATTCCAGATCAGGTCTGTCCCCGTATGAGGTCGTTTTCGGCCGCCCCCCTAACATGTGGGGTACTCCTAGACCCCGAAGTATTACTGATGTTTCATGTAATATGCTGACAGATTACCTAGCTTCCTTGATGTCTGCCCTCAACTCATGTCGTTCACAGGTTGCCGCCGCATTTCCAGACAATACCGAGGTGGCACCGCATGAAATCGTTCCAGGTTCGATGGTGCTCGTCCGGAACTTTGACAGATCAAGTCCGCTGGAGCCACGTTGGAAGGAGCCCCGTCAGGTCCTCCTCACCACCCGTACAGCTGTGAAATTGGAAGGACGCCGCGGCTGGGTGCACCTTTCGCACGTCAAGAAATTCTACGGATTAAAACCGGTCTCTAAAAACATTTCCCAGGATATCAAGACTTGTCAAAACATTGTTCCTAAGGACTGTCCCGCAAATGACATTGACACAACCCCTCCCCTGTTAGAGAAAACTCCGCAACAGGAGTATAGACAGAAGTTAAGGTCTAGTAAAATAAGTCAGCCAGTTTGATTGTCTAAGTCCTCCCCTAGGTGAAACGGTTAGACTGTTTCTGACATGTATAAAATAGACCCCCATAGTGAGAGAGTTAGTCAAAACTCAAACCGATGTATCGTTTTTCTAAGTTTCATATTATTCATCAGCATAATGATTTCCTGCACTAGTTACGCATTTTTCCTGTGTTTTCCAGTTCCTCATGTAAATAAGCATTCTAATGTTACAGTAGAACACACGTTTAGTGATCTGCCCCCTCATGAACTGTCCTACCGCCTCGCTATGCGCAATAACTCATTTATCCGCATGTTGCATTATTCACATCAAACCAGCAATGCCACTAATTGTTGGGTGTGTGGTCGACTCCCCCCTTTCCAGACCCCGAAGGGAGTTCTGCCACTCTTTCCTTATCCTTTTTCCCATAATGGTTCGTGTGGAGCATGGTCCACGTTAACGTCATCCTCAACAGACATGTCTTTTCTTAACAGTACATGTTTCCCAGACAAGCAAGGTTTCCCCCACAGAACAGGTTTAGATCTAGAAAATGAAGTGTACAATTTAGGTAACTATTCTTCGAATTTCATGGTCCTGAATGTCCAGTCTGATTCTACTCCAGACCTACCTGCTATTTCAGTACTACCAGTCAAAGGCGAATTATGTGTCCGTAATTATGGTTCTGTACACGTAGGACATAGTGATTGTACTACTGTTATCCAGTATAATGACAGTGGGAAATCTATTTTTAAAGCTTCACGTCATTCTTATTTTGTTTGTGGTCAAACTGCATATGTTCGTCTGCCCCTCGATTGGGAGGGAACCTGTTACATTGCCTTCCTACTGCCACCTGTTTTCCTAGCCCCACCTGACTACCATAGGAATTCCTTCCTAGTACATACTAGATACAAGAGAAACCTCCCGATTGTCGATTATACTGAAACTGCTGCAGAGCAATTCATTGATATTGATAAAGGTGTGTTCCCTTATTTAGGTACAGTTGTAAACAGTAAGCTAATCCGTAGGTTAACAAGAACCCTTGAAGCTGTAGTAGATGAGACTGCCTCCGCTCTAGGTAACTTAACCGAAGAGCAATCCTTTATGAGAATTGTCGTTTTACAGAATCGTCTCGTCCTTGACGTCATACTGGCCGATAGGGGCGGGGCCTGTAGAGTCATCGGATCCAGTTGTTGCATTTTTATTCCAAATAACGCGCCGTCTGTTTATTCAGCTATAACCAGACTTCATAAAATTGCCCATCTATTACACCAAGATCCAGGCACCTGGACATGGTCCGGTTGGTTCTGGAATATAATTTCCGCCTGGGGATGGAAAGTCCTGTCCTTTCTAGGTATCGCAGTAGCGATCATATTCAGCTGCTGCCTCTGTATACAATGTGGCCCTGCGATTTGCGGCATTTGTGCTACCTCTTGTATTCCTAGTCTCAAGCCCCGTTCTAAATCCCGTTCCAAGACAATTCGAGATGAACAAATGGTACTGTATGAAATGATAGACGGTATCATGAATATTGATGTTTCCTGATGGAAACGTAGTGACAAGGAGGGAATGTGGAAAAGTAAATTTTGCCATGTTCTGTGTCCCTACGCCTCATCCATCATATGTTATGTGTGCATGACCAATATGCATATGTACTCCCCATGTCTGATTAATGACGCAATTACAGTTGTGTCCTCCTCTAGTATGCCAGTTTCCAGTCCTCGTGAATACTACGAATACCAGGCCTATGTAAAGCTACGTTGCCACGTTTCTCAGTGTGCACGTTATTCTATTATAAAGTCCCCGTTTCTAGGCCTCAACAGGGCCCGGACATCAGATTCAGCTCCTGTCTCCTGAAGCCTCGCTGAGGAGCGATCCAGCCCCCACCTGTATCCTCGACCTTTCACTTACTTCCTGCCTCGCAGTGCCCGGTGCAGCTTGGCTCTGCCTCTGAGTCTGCCAAGATTATGTTATGATTCCAGTTATCAGTTTAGTCTTCCTTCTCTGCATTCCTAAGCTACTGAACTACATCAATAGTTTCCGTCATTGTCTAGCCTATGCGGCTCCATGTTAAGAGAAATACTGTATTTAATGGTCATTTAATATTCTTCATCACGCACTACATGTAGAATAAATGCATGCTCTAGTCTTAGAGTCAATTAGCTTTTCCCCTCATGACTTCTAGTTTATATCAACATGTTCCCTAAACATCAGATACTAGATAGGGTTTAGGTACATGTCGCTCCGACCCTCCAGACTTTAGTCTCTGCTCCTAGCACAGAGTTCATAGCCCCCAGCTTCTCCTAGTAATGCGTCATTGCCAGTTTGCGCGCACCACCAGGTTAGAGGTCCCGGCTCCTTAGGTAGCCCCCTCCTATGTTTCCGCCCATTCATGACATATTCTGTTACGTTCGCATCACATGTCTGAGTTACACCTTCTTTTTACTCTTATCTTTCGCGACTGCTACGCGTCACGCCTTCTGTTCCACCCACTGCTACGCCTACTGCAATGTAATGCTATGTGTTTGCGCTATGTATATATGCTCGTGTATTGTTATTAAAAGTTAGAGCGCGCTCATCCCAGACTCAGCCCCAGCAGCTGCTGGGCCCTGTCATCCTATTCCTATGCAGGTTGTCCTGTTCCTGTCCTTATGCTGTATTAAACCTGCAAAACTCCTACTACCTCGAATCTTGACTCTTATTTATTGAGCTATCTGTTATGATATATGTCTAGTCAAAAATAGGGTATTATTTATTTATTTACCACATTTAGACAGACTTCTTTTCGTCTCTCCTTATTGTCTCTTCCCTTATCCTCACTTTCTCACTTCCCCTCCCCCCCCACTACTTTTCTCTCTCCTTTCTCTCCTCTCCTAATGTATTGCTGAGTGTTTGATGTAATTGTTGATCTTTTTCTGTTATATTGTTGAAGCACATTGTTCTACTTCCTTTCGTCTCTCCTGTCCTCTCCTCCCTCATCCTCCCTCTATTTTATGTCTCTCCTTCTCTCCTCTCTCAATGTATCGAGACTGAACTATTTTGTCAGATGCCCGATGGAGCTACTTGGTTTAGCTATAGTGGAGATGGGCCTTGGATTCTCTCCTTGGTCGTCACCTACCTAGTCGGTCTTTTGACAGACTTCTTTTCGTCTCTCCTTATTGTCTCTTCCCTTATCCTCCCTCTCTCACCTCCCCTGCCCCTCCACTACTTCTCTCTCCTTTCTCTCCCCTCCTAATTGAATTGCCTATTTTTTGATGTACTGTGTAAGTGTTGAATTTGTTATGTTACATTGTTTATTCTCATGTAAAGCGCTCTGATACCTTCAGGTCTAGCCAGCGCTATATAAAAGTATTTTTTTTTTAAATGGATAAATGTGGACTTATACTTAGATGCCTGTCAGGGTTTAGCACATTACACAGTAAACAAGCATTGGAAATGCAATAGGTCTCGCAGCATTAGAGTTAGTGCTTTTAGAATTGTTTATGGGTTTTTGTGTAAATCTTTAGCATTTTTGTTTCCTGTAGCCAATGCTAAAGAATTAAAAAAAAAAAGCCATAAACATTTCTAAAAGCTCTAACTCAAATGCTCCGAGACCTATTGCACTGTGTGAGGGTGAGGGGTTGAGGGTGAGTGAGGGTGAGTGAGGGTGAGGGTGGGTAGTGAGGGTACAGAATCAGGTAGCCAGATTTTGATTTAGTATTGGTAAGATGCTACAAAGGACCCTAACCATCGACCTCTTCACTGGCTCTTAGTGAAGCAAAGAATTGATTGAAACATTCCCTGGACCATTGACAAAGACACCTGCAGGTACGATTCCAATGACCCCACTACTGTTTCCTGCCAGGATCATAAATCCAGTATCGAACACGTGTAGGTGAAGTGGAAGAATGTCTAAGGAATAGCTTAAAAAACAAAAAGCAAAAATCCGGATCCTTCTTGCCGGTGGGCGAGAAGGGGAGATAAAGTGAGGGGGGATTGCCAATCAACAAACACTAATGGAAAAGCTGAAAATAGTAGCTTTTCACGCACTTCCTTAACTAGACTGACTTTTCCTGTAAGCTCGCCAGCTCTCCTTTCGTACACCTGTCACAGTCCGCAGTTGGCCACCTATATTTGTCTATTCTTATAGAATGAACAATTCATTTAGTCCCATAGCATCCAATGCATAACTACAGCCAATGCTTACCCAAGAAAATGGGGCAGACCTCCGCATGGAATGAGTCACACAGCCTCACCTCTTCACCGTGAGCAAATTTTAACATTTCTGATTTCCTATTTGGCTTGAATGGCGCAAAACTGCTAATTTGACGTAAAAGGCCAAAAGCCATTGGAAGTGAATGAAGCATGAACCGTAGGGGTATTTTTTTTTTTTGGTTGAATTTGTGAAAACAATATTGTTTTGCATTTCGAAATGTTTGCCGAAATCTCCCATTACTTTTTTTTTCATGCAAAAGATAACTTTGAACAAAAAAGTCACATAAGATGCTGACAAACTACTATTTCAAGCGCACAATGTATCTACGTGAGGTATCTGAAAACGAGTTTCCCACGAGTGTAAATGCGAGACGTGGCATAAAGTGTAATTTTGCGTAATACGAAATTCCTGATTTTTGCAACATTTGCTGTCCTAATTTAAATTTTGCCTCGCCTACATAGGTGTCTTCTGCAGTCATTACCTGCCAAGAAGCTGGTGAAAAGGAACCGCATGCTGAAAAGCCCTACACATTTGCCGAGTTAAATCCTGATTTAAAACATTTGGCTGGAAAATGATGCAACATTTTAGACGAAGCTGACAATTGCTTTGGTAATCGCTGGGAGACGCACATCTTGCGTGCCTTCTGCCTTTGCTTTGAAAAGCGAATAAAAGAAAGATAGCATGAAAGATAACTCCCTGCCTTTGGTCGAACATTTCCACTAAGGAATCGTTTAGCAGAGGTGACCTACTTAAACCTGTATTTGACGCTGAGCTCAGAGGCTGTCTAGTTTCACATATCTAATTAGCGACGGCCTCGCCACGGAGCACACCCATATATTTCCTGTTTGGGGCCACTTCTGACCTTGGGCTGGATACTGCCAGGCTTGTTCAGACAGCTGACGGGAGCCGCGTGTAGGCGTGCACAGATAGCTGTGGAAACTGTTCCTTTCAAATGGAAGTCCATTGTATGAGTTGGTGTGTTTTCCAAAGCAGTGTGGCCCGCTCCAGTGGCACACAGGCTGGGGAGGAGAGGAGGAGGGGGGAGGAGAGTAGGGGAGGCACGGCCTAGCGGCCGTGCAATCAAGTAGTGAGGGGGCGGAGCTGGGGGAGGGTGCGAGAGAGAGTAGGCAAGGCTAGCGGCAGGCAGGCAGGGGAGGAGAGGAGGAGGGGGGAGGAGAGTAGGGGAGGCACGGCCTAGCGGCCGTGCAATCAAGTAGTGAGGGGGCGGAGCTGGGGGAGGCTGTGGAAGAGAGTAGGCAAGGCGACACGGCGGGAGGGGGCGGAGCGGGTAAACAAAGACGGACATGCACGCGCCCGTGACTTTTAAGGTCAATGCGCATAAGCTTAATGCGCATGCGCATTGACCTTAAAAGTCACGGGCACTGCAAGGAATCGCCACGATTCCTTGCAGTGTGGATAAAGAGTGGATGAGCCCCTATAGTCTCGCTTGCTCGATGCGCATGCGCATCGACAGGCGAGACCTAAAAATATAAACATAATAAACCCACATTATAGAAATAGTGTAATAACACATATACATGTTGAGATATGCAGTAATTTAAGGACATATCATTGAGTTTTGTAACTCCCCTTGCTTTAATTATGTACAGCTTCTGGTCTGAAAGTTATTAATCTCAGCATGATGAATCATTCAAAAGAAGCTAAATTATAGTTTTTTTTCACTTTCAAAAATAAATACAGACAGGAGGGACAGTGTTTTCTGTCAGTGTTTATCTGTAAAAGACAAAGAGGAAAACAGGGAACCCTAATCTTAATATGGACGGTATAAAAAGGCGTCCATATGGATTATGGGCCAGCCTCCGACAGGCAGACGGGCCCCTTGAGCCCCTTGGAAGTCAGCTGGAGTAACTGGCCAGTTTCACTTCCGACAACCAAAATTGTAATTAGGCGGTCAGAAGTGAAACCAACCATCTTGGTCAGAAAGCCTCTATTTCGACTGAGATCATAATCGACCCCTAAAACTGACATTTATCAGGCCTGTTTCACATTGTTAAAAATAATCTGTATGATTCCAAAACACTGAATGCCTTTTTATGGACTACAAAGAGCCTTTGATTTCTGTGGAGTAACTCCTGTGTAGGAGAGGGTGTGACACTGGAGAAGACAATATTGTATGGCAGCACATTTTTATAAACTGCCTTACCTCTTGTCGTGTTTGTAGGGTCACAATCTCTTGAGTGCTGACTCCGCCGTCACCATGGTTAAAGTTATTCAAATTCTTTGCAAGCCAAAGTTGGAAACAGAGCAAAATATATTTTATGAGCTCCTGGTGCCTTCATTGCTTGCTGGACTGTGAGGATGGGCAATTGTTTACTTGACGTATCTGACCTTGTACTTTACAACTTTCAGGTTTCAGCGTACTTACCATTTCTTTGGCCTTTAATTCTGACCACTGTGACTGATATCACTGACAAAATGTATTGAGGATCCCTAACCATGTCCCTTTCTGATAAACATTCAGTGCTAAAACACAATATCCCACCAGAGGACATCCAGAGAACCATTAGAAATCGTTGAACAGTAAAGCTTCACCAGCCATAGAGAAACATGAAGATTTTACTTTTGTGATTTGTCGAAGGATGACAACCGCATCTCAGGAGTATGGCTGAGGATCACTTCGAATGACAACAAAGTACTACTTCCCATGGTCTGGTGCTCCTACATCAAATCATTCACCGATATCATCCATGACACATTGGTTCATAACAACTTGAGCAATATTAAGCAGTTGTTCAATAGTCATTGTACAGCCATGGTGAATTTTAAGTTGGTTACTATTTGTAATGTAAATCTTACTGTTTAACATGTTTGTATTGCTCTTGTGCAGACTCAAATTAAATCACTCGTCTTTAATGATAACTCTTATAAATTCTTGGCTACATGACTGGCGTAATCCTTCAAGATAGAGTTTCAAAACTAAGTAGGTGTGGGGCATGTTGCATCACAATGCATCACTCTTGAGAAATCACTCTCAGCAAGGTTTTTCTGTGCAGAATTTAGGATTTGGATGGAACATGCTTCTTCAATCACATTCAAAAGTATGAAACCTCAGAGACCCACTGGTCTTTGTCTATTAATTCGCTTGGCTCAGATCTGTGCACGGGAAGCAATATGAAAAAAACAATTTTGTTCATTAGACTAATTTGTAGGCCTGGGCGGTAAACTCTGCTACCCTTGAGGAGTTTGTGGACTTTTTCTAACTCTGCACTCCATATGGGCCGCAGAGCTTCTAAAAACTCAGCATAGTGGTGTGCAGCAGACTCTTTCCTCTCCTACGGCTCGCCAATATTGAGTTAGCAAGCACGAGCTAGGAAAATCCAATGCTAGACTATCTCCTGGCGAGGTTTCTCCTCGCGAGCGGTCGCGGTAGGTCACTACTGCTCATGTTGAGAAACCTGCCACTTGTGTTGAGGAAGCTGCCCCTCGAGTAGAACATCTCAAGTGGCAGAAGGATGCTGCACCCTCTTGAGCTAAAAATCAGCAGTGCAACTTACCTCACTCTATCGCTTGTGGAACTCCCTGGAGAGTGGGGAGTTTTTTGTTCAGTTCGCAAACTACTACTTTGTCCCTTGTTTAAAAAAACGCTTATGCCAGCCATTAAGAAGCCAGGAAACCACATTTACACAAACCACTATAAAAATAAAATTCATGTTGATCACATTTACGAATCTTCTTTGGCTATTCTCAACCATCATTGTAATTTGGGGTGTTCAACAGACAAAAAGAATCTTACTGTATAAATTGTTATGCAGTTTCCTTGAGCAGGGTAAGTGGCACATACATCTTTCTTAAAGAAATAAATAAAGGACAAAACTAAAAAAAAGTGAAACTGTGCCCAAGCCACTAACTTGCATGAGAACTTTATCCCAAATTATTTTTTCAACTCCTGACTCATTCTAAGAAGGAAGATATATACCTCAGGGTCACATGACTTCTCTGGCACAGGTCAGAGACGAGATAATTAGAAAACAAACCCCTGTGACTGTGTGTCTCAAAATGCCCTTTGTGAGAGAGAATTAGCTTGTTGTTTAGCAAAAGTGGGAGGGATGGGATCAGATAAGCAGGATGAGGGTTTGGTGCTTTTTATGGCAGGCTTACTATTGCAATCTCTGGAGGGATTTCTTTCCTCGTGATGCCCCTTATTACTTCATCTCTGCTTGATAGATGAAAACTCATGTTATATGGTATAGTGCCTCACTAAAGGCCCATACTAACTGCCTCTTGGGGTACAAGTCTTGAAGGCCTAAGGAGATTTGAATGTATGCAAATTGTCATAACAATATGATAGTGCTACATTTATTCACTTAATCTCCCTGTGCCTTAAAAAATGAATGTGTCCCTCTGTAATGCAACTGGTGTTCATGTAAAGAGCTCTGATACCTTTGGGTCAAGTGTGCCCTATATAAAACTGCAAAGAAAGTGCTTCACCCACCAACAGGTTGACAGGTACACTCACCAAACAATGGATTTGCATGCCATTCAAATAGGAAACAGCCATTACCAGGCGAAAGTACAATATAACCCTGTCTCTCCTAGGGAGAGGAAGAAAGGCTATCTAGAGAACTGGGAGCAGTACTTGTCCAAAGGATATCCCAGCTGATAAGGTAGAGGCCATGCTTGGGTCGTAAAAAGGTGTGCAGGCTTTGCTGATCTGACAACAATGGTAGACTTGGATTCACTAATAAAATATAGTATTTTTATTCTTTTATCCCAAATGTATTGTGACATTGTAAGTACTGATCTTGTTGAGATGACTGTTGTAATCCTTAGATAATACCAGAGGATAGGATTTAATAAAACCCCATTATATTAATTACATATTGCCTGTATAATGAATTGATTAGACACAATTGGGGTAGGCTCATCATGATCCCTCCAACTTCTCTTGTAGGTGTGCTCACAAATTGGCTTTCTTCTAATGTGTATGGTCCTCAGAGAGCGATTTGCTGCCCATTTTGAGTGCGGAGTGGTCCTCCCGCCGCCAGGGGGGATATTTCCTCTAGCTGGTAGCGCGACTTTGAAAGCGCGAAATTCTGCGTTTTTCGAGCCAGCACTGCTATCTTAAGGTTGCCTGTCCCCTGCCACCCGTTATACACCCTTGGGGGGGGGTCTGTATGGGACATATTTCTTACCTGTACGCCCTCTGGGGTCTGTAGAGTGCTTCTTCCTGAACACCCTGTGGGCTTGCAATTTGGCACCGTATGTGTGGTGCGCAAGGACATTGTTCCGGGGGGGTTTTGCCTTAGAATAGGGAGGGCTGATGTGTCCCTGGGGCTCTGCCCGGTCATTGTGCGCCTCTGGCCACCAACATTCACCTGGGCTCCCTCCCAGCTCCACAATCTGTGTCTTGTGAGAAGCATTTATAAGGATCCCTTCTGCTACTGCACAAAGGCTGCCTGTCGCTTCTCTATCTTGCGGAGCCTACAGTAACTCAGCATGCAGGGAGAGCAGGATCATTACCAGGAGGAGGATCCACTGAGTTACCTCCCCTTGAATGATAATTTTTACCAGGCGGTGGATGATTCTATTTACAGGACCGTAGACCAAGCCATGGGGCCCGTTGAACAGCATATATCGGCCAAGATGGAGGAGGCCTACGCAAAACTAGCGGCCCTCATTTCCTCTACGCCAGAACCCACTCCCCTCCGGTCCCTACTCCCTCCCCTCCCCCTGCCAAAAAGCCTTGTGTGGATGGAGTTGATGCGGCAGCCTTTGCGCGTTTGAAGAGCGTTTTTACGGCTATGCCGCCTGCTCAGCCTGACCCACCTGTCCCTGCAGAGGGGCCCGCCATCTCCCAGGCCTAGAACTCCAGACACCATCAATGATGGAGACTCCCCAGATACAGATGAGGAAGCATGCTCGTCTAGGTCCTGGTCCCCGGTCCCCGAACCTTCGGGTCCTTTGGGTATGCTGGACCCTGATGATATTGTTCACCCGAGGCCTCAGATTGGGCACCCGGGATAAGGTGGCCCAATATGTGGCGGCGCGTCTTCGTAAACCCATTGATAAAGACGCCCGCAGTCGCCTACGGGCGGAGTGCCCCCACCCTACTCTGAAGGGGAGGTCGTCCTCACGCCTGAGATAGACCAGAAAATGACGACATTCCTGGCAAAGAACTTGTTAGGGACCCAAAGAAGGGCATAGACCGCTCTTGGCCAGGATAAGCTACTCAACGTAGTAGGGCCAGTTACGAAGATTTTGGACATGGCTGCAGAGGCCAAGGTGTCGGGGGAAGTGATATCCCCGGAGATTCTTTTAATTGGGCACATCGTGCCATAGTCTTCATTGGAAATGTGAACTGCGCACTTTCCACGGAGAGGAGGAGGTCGTTCCTGATCAAGGTGGACCCTAATCTGGGGGACCTCGCCTCATCCGAGGCTGGAGCATTGGCCCAAGGGGGGTTGTTCGGCGATCTCTTCGTCAAGGAGCTGGGTAAATTTGTGGTGACTTTCACCTCCCTTGAAAGGGTGCAGGCCAACATCAGAAAGGTGTTCACCCCTCGGGTTTTCGACAGGGCCGGACGTGGCAAGGGCCGCTCGTTCGGTCGATTCAACAGCTCTGACCGGGGGCGAGGCTCCGGTCGTGGCCAAGTCCAGGACAACGCCCGGTTTAATAACTTCTACCCTACGAGAGCCCAGAAGTTCCATGGCCGAGGCCACCAAAGAGGACAGCAACACGGTGCTGGGAGAGGTGAGTGTGCTGCCTTCGGTGAGCTTGCAGGTTGGGGGGCGCTTAGTCGCAGTTCTTTCCGGCTTGAGTTTCCCTCACCAGCGATGCGTGGGTGCTGCAGACGGTCCTCGGCTTCCAGCTGGAGTTCCACAGCCGTCCCCGTCAGCTTAATAGTCCCCGTCCCTTTTCGCAGCGCGACAGGACTTGATGAGCAAGGAGGTGTCCGCCCGCCTCCAAAAAGGGGCGGTTTTGTCAGCAATCTGTTCTTGGTCGACAAGGTCGACTGTGGCAGGTGCCCAGTTATCAACTTAAATGAGTTCAACGAGTGGCTGGTGTACCGCCACTTCCAGATGGATGGCATCCACCTCCTTCGAGACGTCCTGCGACTGAACGATTGGATGGTCAGGCTAGACCTGAAGGACACATACCTGACGGTGCTCATATATCCCCCTCATCGTCGGCTTTTGCAATTCAGTTGGGAAGGTCAGATTTACGAATTCACACTCCCTTTCGGTCTATCCTCCGCACCGTAGTGTTTCACGAAGCTCCTTGCAGCCGGTTGTGGAGTTCCTTAGGGCAAGGGGAGTGCGTATGATCGTCTACTTGGACGACATGTTGTTTTTGGACCAATGTCCTCGGAGGTTGTCATCCCAGTTGCAGTAAGTAGTCGACCTCCTTCAGGGTCTGGGTTTCGTTATCAACTAAAAGAAGCCCCTGCTAGTCCCTGTTCAGTGCGCTACATTTTTGGGGTTGAACATTGCTTCGGTCGCCTCTACCCTGAGTCTTCCCGCCAGGAAGATGGCAAAGATCAGACACAAGTTGCGTCAGACTTTGGCAGAGTCAGATCTCTTTGCGCCAACTGGCATGCCTAGTGGGGTTGCTCGCTTCTTCCATTCAGGTGATTTTTAATGGGCCCTTGCACTACCTACCATGCAGCGCCTGAAGGCTTACCATCTCTGTCTGGGGCTGATGTATTCTCAACTGATTCCCCTATCGGACAAAGTTAGGGATGAAATCAGGTGGTGGCTTACGCACATGGAGGCCTGGAGCGGCCGTGCGATTTTCGGGTCCGCCCCAGATATTGTTATCGAGTCCGACGTCTGTCGCTCGGGATGGGGTGCCCGCTGCGGGGAGTTTTCCACCAGTGGCACCTGGTCCCCTCAAGAGCAGTTGTTACACATCAACTGCTTAGAGTTGCTGGCAGGGTTTTTCGCGGTTCAGTGCTGGACAAAGGACAGGATGCAGTTGTGTGTTCTTCTCAGGATGGGCAATGTTTCAGCAGTCCGTTACATCAATCACCTTGCTGGGACCAGGTCCAGGATGTTGGCAAACCTAGCCAGGGATTGCTGGCATTTTTGCCTCGACAACCAGATTTCGGTTACTGCAGAGTACTTACCGGGATGGGAGAATGAGGTGGCGGATTGGCAATCCCATCATCATCTGGATGCCAGCGTGTGGAAGCTGGACCCTCAGGTCTTTGCCCGCCTGTCGGAGTTGTGGGGTACGTTTTCAGTGGATCTGTTTGCCTGAAGGCTAGATCACCAGCTTCCAAGATTTTTCAGTTGGTGGCCAGATCCTCTAGCGGAGGCGACTGATGCATTCCTCCAGGACTGGCAGGGGGAGTAGGGCTATGCCTTTTCCCCATTCTCGATGATCAGGAGGGTGTCGGCGCTCCTGCGTCGCCAGCAAGCGGAGGTGGCGTTGGTCACCCCGCAGTAGATGTCTCAAGTGTGGTTTTCTGTTCTACTGGAACTTTCCTGGGATTTTCCAATCCTACTCCCCCACTCTCCTCACATCCTTCTTAGTCTGGATCTCGTTCCTCATCGCCTAGTCCAAGACGGGACGCTGAAGCTAATGGCCTGGAGCATCTCCGGCGTTGTTGGCCGCTCCCAGGTCTTTCGGGAAAGGCTGAGGACTTGCTCTCCAAGGCATGGTCAGATAGCACGACAAAGAGATACCGATCAGACTGGCACCGATGGCGTCGTTGGTGTCTGCGATGGGGTGTCGATTCCGTGGGGGCGGATGTAGTCCATGTCCTGAATTTCTTGGCGAGTTTGGCGAAGGACGGCTTGGCCTATCTGTCGATTAATATTTTCTGATCCGCAATCTCGGCTGGACATGGGATGGTACAGGGCTCACCTATTGGTGAACATCCCTTGGTGTGCCGGGTCCTTAGGGGAATATGCCTGTCACTTCCCCCGGAGCCACGATATTCTGTACTGTGGGACGTAAACAGGGTTCTGAACCTGTTTCTCTCTTGGCAACAAAATAGGTTCCTCTCCCGTAAGGAGTTAACAGCCAAGTTGGCGATGTTGTTGTGTCTAGTGTCATGCAGACGGGTCTCGGACATAAGAGCCTTGGATGTTTCTGCCAGAGTTTTTTCCCTGGAAGGGGTATCCTTCACAGTGAGCAGAAGGACGAAGTCGAACATAAGAGTGATTTCTTACCCAGCTTTTCCTGACTCCCTGAAGCTGTGTGTGGTTCAGTGCCTCCGTGCTAACAAAGAAATGATGAGTCTCGCCCTCCGGGCGAAAGGCAACTGCTCATTGTGCTACGCAAGCCGCACAAAGCAGGTTTCTTCCCCGACCATCGCCAGATGGGTGCGTTGGGTGATGCGGGAGGCTGGTATAGACACGAATCAGTTTGGTGCTCATTCAGCAAGGGGTGCAATGGCTTCCAAAGCTTTTGCCCTAGGGGCACGGTTAGAAGATCTGATGCGTGCGGCCGATTGGTCCTCAGATTCTACTTTTAAGAGGTTCTATTTTAAGCCAGTGGTTGAGGTGGCAAGGATAGTGGTCGACAAGCTTTGAACAGGCATAATCCAAAGCCTCCAGTCCTGCCATAGAATGGGAATTTGCCTAGCCTAGGTGCCGGTAAGTTCTGAATCTATTAAGGACTCGGAGGCGAGGATTATCCCTCCTAATGACTTCAGTGAAGTGGACCCTCCCCGTAATGATGTAAGTAAGATATTCATGGGGATTATTTGTTCTGATGACTTTTTGGCTCTGGCTTTCAGCTGTTGTGCGTAGTGTTGTGATTCCTTTTTGGCCCAGCTCAACCTCTGACACTGCCTCTTTTGCAGGAAATGATGGTTCCAAGCAAGATGCGTGAAACGCCACCACAAGTGTATCGCGCGAAGAAAGATGATGAGGAATAACAGAAGAAGGACTATCAGGGCTGGCTGAGATGCTGTCACAGAAAAAGAACTACTGTTTTTGGGAAATGTAGTTTGTTGATCTTTTTATCGCTGCTGTTAAAATAAAGGCGGAGAAAGAAGACATAATCCTCGCCACCGAGTCCTTAATAGAATCGGAACTTACCGGCACCTAGGCTAGGCAAATTCCCATTATCCCAATACTCAATATGGTTTTAGGAGAGGACGCAGTACAACTGAACAATGTCTTAATTTATCTCTAATCCTTAATAAGCACAGAAGGTCCTTGAAGAGGTCTATCCTTCTGGCCTTCGTGGACCTATCTAGTGCTTTTGACACTGTCAACTGAGATAAGTCATGGTCTATGTTGGAAGGTATGGGTGTGGAAAAAGCGTGGGTAACCCTACTCCGCAGGCGTCACTCCAGTACGACAGTCATATTAAGATATGGCAGTAAAGGTGAAAAAACACACCCAATTATTTCTACGGAGGGAGTCAGGCAAGGATGCATCCTATCCCCCTTCCTGTTTTTCATTTATACAAATGGTTTGGCGGCTTACTTATTAAACAAGGAACTTGATTTTCCCAAAAGTGGCAATACACCTGACTTGTTTGTATCTTATGCAGATGGCGTGGTTTTATTAGCAAAGACAGCTATGAGTTTACAGAAATCTCTTGCTGCTTTTACCGATTTTATGGCTTTGTTAGATTTAAAAGTACATTTTATTAAATCATATACATTGGTATGTGGACCTAAAGCCACTAAAACCAAAACATTTATTCTTCAGTAACTTCTCATATTGGGCAATCTTTTTAGCAAACAGTTGAGATGGGAACCTCTTTTAACCTTAAGAGCACAGCAGACAAGTTGGGTGATGGATGCACTATTCTGTTTTGCTTCTAAATTGGGGCACACGCCTGTGAAGGAATTAATTAGTCTTTATAACCAAATGTCTCTCTATTGCCAGGTTTGGAGCTGGGGTGTGGGGCTATGCTAAAAGCCAACAGCTTGTAGTAATCGAAAATAAATTCATGAAGAGATTACTGATGCTCCCGAAAAGTGTTCCTACCTATTTTGCCATACGAATTTAACTAGAATTTATGGAAGACCGTATAGGCAGTGCCCCTTTTCTCCTATGGGCCAAGATAGGGACCTCTGAGGATTTAATATTTTCATGTGATGTTTTTAAAGATTCCCAAAAATCAGACAATGTTTTAAAGATTCCATGGTTTTATTATTTAGAGAGGATTTAGCATGAGATTGGTCTGGAATACTTTATTGAAAACTCTGAAAGAATTCCCCTAAATGCCAAAGGAATTATCAAGGAGGCGTACTGTTCCAGGGGCAATAGGCTTATTAGTTACCAACATGACAATATTAGAGTCCCGTTTGCTTCCTGCCCCTGCACAATGTTACCTATGTATTTCTACTAAATCCCGGTTCTGATTTTATCTAACCAGGTTCTGTTTATGCACTGTGTACTTTTTTGACGGCATTTCCTCGCCAAGGAGGGTGGTCAAACAAGCTTATGCCCTGCCCATGTGATAATGTCTCAGTTCAAAGAACTATGGACTTTGTATTATTTTGCACATTGTATAAATCAGAGAGAAATAGATTTCTGCTCCCGTTACTAAGGAAAACTCACTCTTTCTCGTATTGATGGTTTTAACTTCTTACAGTCTTTGGCTACTGCTGAAATCTGTATTGCAGTAGCTAATTACATAAGAGACTCCATTGCGACCAGAAAGCCTTATGAGTAAAACCTGTATAGAGATTTTACCTTTTTATTGTGAATTGTGTGTGTATTGTATTTTAATCCTTTTAATTTGTAAATCTTTTCATGGTTCTCTGAGCTGAAATAAAGGTATTCTTGACTTGACTGGCTCTATACTCCATCATGATCGGGGGAAGCTCCATCTCACCATATTTCCCTTAATTTTGCCTGTCAACAGGGTCATATTCATGTCCTAGCTTTCCTCTGGGTCTCATGTGTTAGAAATTGGGTTTCTGGTTGGCAAAAGTATGCAGCCTGTCCAAGCAGAAGGCGTAATCCTAGCCAGGGTAAGCTAGATCCACACTAAAAAATAACATGTGTTCACCCTCTGGTAGCTTGGCACAGAGCAGTGAGGCTTATATAAAGAGGCAAGGTGTAAAGTATTTTTGCAACACACACACACACACAAACACAAACACACACACACACCCCACCCCCCTGATGTGATGCACTATGGCTTGGTATGCCAAGGGTCCCTGCCAATCAGGTTCCTAGGGCCAGTGTTCTTTCAAAAAACTGTACCTTTGTACCCCCAATTGCACCTCTCTGGCCACATGCAAGTCCCTTGTAATCTATTGGAAGTAGGGACTAGGGCTTCCTGTGTTATTGGTTGTTGGGACTAGGGCTAGGCCTTTAATTGGAAGTAGCGACTAGGGCTTCTGGTGTGATTGTTTGCTGGACTTGGTGTGGGTCTAAAAGTAGGGTTAGGCTTTCTATTGGAAGTAGGGACTAGGGCTTCCTGTGCCATTGGTTGCTTGGACTAGGGTTGAGACTACTGGTAGGGCTAGGGCCTCTATTGAACGTAGACATCAGGGTTTTTTCAACTGATTGAGTGCTTGGACAAGGGCTAAGATTGGCTCTAAGGTCCTTGCCTCCTATTGGTTCTAGATTTTAGGGCTAGTGCTGTGATTGGATAGTGTTAGGGCTCGGGTTCCCATTGGCTGAAGGGGTCACCTGACTACTAGGGCTATAAACTGCCATGGCTTAGAGCGTCGAAGCTAAGGGTGGAGAGGACAAGGGTGAGTGCCTGTTTGAGTCTGTTAAGGGTGGAGAGGACAAAGGTGAGTGCCTTTTTGAGCCTGTTCGAGATTGGTTGGGACCTGGGCCAGAAATTCTGCCCATTTTCCCATTCATTAATACCCACCCTATGTATTTGTCCCTCTGTATATAAGCATTTATTTTCACTATAGATATGTGCCTATCTTTGTGTATTGCTTTGTATAAACATGTACAATAATTATGTTATAAAAACAAAAACTAAAGGAAAAAAATCATCTTTGGTCAACATGTACTTGCTTCCATTGTGCATCTATGTATCTCCATGTACTTGGATCTGTGTGTCTGTTACTCTTTTCATGAAAACGCATATCCAATGTACTACCCTATTGCTCATCCGCTACCTCGATCAATATCTTTAATCTGCATATACTTACCTCCTTTATTCATCTATATACTTTCAATGTACTTATGGATCTATATATTTATCACTTTCTTCTAATTTGGTATTTCCAATGCACTACCCTATTTCTCAGCCTATACTTCTCTCAATATATCTTCTAGCCCAACTTTCTGACTCATCTCAAACTTCTTTCTACTACTATTTCCAATTCACTACCCTATCTCTCACCCTATACATCTATCATTATATCCTCTACCCCCACTCTCTCATTTATTACAAACCCCATACCACTACTATGTTCCCCGTAATAACCCTTTCTTGACTCTCTCATACTCTACACCTCCTTGCATCATATGACACCTCTTTTACTATACCGATCCCCCAAAACAAATCTTTCTAAACTCTTCCCTCTGACTCTTCCCCTCCAAAAATCCTTTTTACTCATCCAAAGCCTCCTCCTACTGCTGTGACCTAGAAAAAAATCCTTCACTCTTCTATCCCTCCACTATCCTTTTCAATCAAAATAACACACTAGCATGTTCACTTCTCTAATTCCATATTCCACTATACTAATTCACCACTAATCCTTTATGGGTTCCAGAGTAGCGCGCTACTCGCCAACAAAGTGTTTCAACACCTCATCAGGGTTACAAGCGCTGTATAAATGCAAACTTTTTTTCCTTTTTTACCCCTCCCCAACCCTTCTTAATCCAAATAACTGACTAACATATCCACCACTCAAATTACTTCATATTTCACTATACTAATTTTCAACACTAATCCTTTATGGGTTCTGGAGTAGCCTGCTACTCGCCAGAAAGCGCTTCAACACCCCATCAGGGGTAACAGGCGCTATATGAATGCAAACCTTTCTTTCCCCTCTATCCCTCAGCTATCCTTCTCACTCCAAATAACCGACTAATATCCACCACTCAAATTACTTTCATACTTCACCATACTAATTCACCACTAATCCTTTATGGGTTTCCGGAGTAGTGAGCTACTCACCATCAGGGGTTAGAAGCGCTATATAAACATAAACCTTCTTTCCTCTTCTATCCTTCTGCTTTCCTTCCGAATCTAAATAACTGACTAACATATCCACCACTTAAAATGTACTTGCATGTTTCACTATACTAATTCAATACCAATCCTCTATGGGTCCCGGAGTAGCGTGCTACTCGCCGAAAAAGTGCTTCGATGCCTCATCAGGGGTAGTAAGCGCTATACAAATGCAATTACAATACAATACAATACATGTCCCCCATCAACCATTTCTCTACCCGATATGCCGGATCATTGCTAATACCGTACCACCTGTCATTTAAGACTAAAAGGTGGGAGGCTGCATGGTATGATTGCATATCGGGGTCGCGATATACCCGCAATAGGTCGATTGGGAGCACGTCTTAAGAGACACACTAGCCACTTGATCGTGCCACAAAAAGCGACTGAGTCTGGAATTCAGCTGACGAAACCAGGAGGGCACTGCCTGAAAAGGGAGATTCTGTAGTTGTTATAGGAGACGAGGAAGCGATACCATTTTAAACAAGCATTTACAATGCAACGGTTTCGCCTTTGGAAAAGTTAGAGCTATTGGCATTGTAAATGACAACATTTTTATTTATGTGTTGGCTTTGACAACATAAATAAATGGCAGTGTCATTTACAAAGCCAATAGCCTAATCTCTCGCAAATGCGACACCTATTGCATTTGCACCCACACACACACACAAAACCGGGTAAGAAGAAGGTAAACCCTGAGGAGACCGTGTGAATCCTGTGGGTATTGTACATGGTATCAACATGTTGTAAAATACAAATCCATGAACTGCCAAAAGATAAAAAAGAAATGGTGAGTAGAACTTCGACTCCCAATAGTGTAATCCATAATTGTTTAACAAAAGGTCAGTTCCACTATGCAGCATCAACAAAGGCAAACGATGAAAGAGCCATTGTATAAAGCCCAACTCCATGGGGTTAACTTGTAAGTGAAATGTTAGAGAATCTGCCGAAATAGAGCAATCTTAAGATAAAAAGGGATTAAATCGCATGTGGTACCTGTTCCCAAGGGACCACGCATGATAAGGGAAAACAATTCTCATCAAAGAGACCCTTAAAGAGAATGCGGTGTCGGACGAGCTCAGACCGATTTCAAAGACCAACTCTATTTTGCAGCAGTAAATAAGGAACTGATTTGCACGCTGCCAGCTCAGATGCGACTGGACCATGGAAGTAGAAAGGGAACTTAGCGACTCGTACTGCAGCCGTCTTGTGCGGAAGAGGCGAGGAGCCATAGAACCATGAATAAAGGAGGAGTGCAGAGTCAGTAATGAAAAAGCAAAGCAAAGGAGGAAATGGATACGATTATAAAACGCCTAATACAGAAAGTCAAACAATGATTCAAAGTGCAATTACATAAAGGATTATTTGAACGGGACCCTCAGACAGGATAAGTGACTCCTGATCTACTGTATCAAAAATAGATTTAAAAATCATCAATGTGCACACTGAACAACATATATACTTAATATGCATTCAGTCCTACAATTAATTCGAGTAAGTATAATGGGGGGCAGGAAAGGCAGGGACAGCGGGAGGGGGGCGGGAAAGGCACGGACAGCAGGAGGGGGGACGGGAAAGGCACGGACAGCGGGAGGGGGGGCTGGAAAGGCACGGACAGCGGGAGGGGGGACGGGAAAGGCACGGACAGCGGGAGGGGGGGACGGGAACGGCAAACGGCAAGAAAGGCAAAGCAGAAGGCAGCACTCACCTGGACTTCTTCCGGCGGTGGTCGTCCTGCAATGACCAAAACAAACCTTCCCCCCAAAAAAAAATAGGAACCGCCCACCACCGCAATGACGTTGTCAAAGGGGCAGGATGAGAAAAAATCGCCGGGAACGCCCACCAATCGCCTCGCTGAAAGACGGACGCCTCTCTCTTCCAATGGCTAGCCTCCATTTATGGAGCTAGCCAATGGAACAGAGAGGCGGGACTTTTGTCCATACTAGTAAACAAAAGTTTTCGCCTTGCGCGAAAGTCTACTGCGCAGCTTTCGGCGAGGCGAAACCTAAAAATGGATGATCTGCCCAGTATAGAGAGGGACATATGCGACCACGACTCCATCTCAGCCTGGGTGCACGTCCAGATGGGGGCAATGTTCTTTTCCCATGAAATGGAGTGGGTGTCTGAGATGTACACCCCAAGGTACTTCAAGCCGGTGGTAGTCAACAACACCTCCGTCGTCCAGGCACCTATATCAGAGCTCACATGTATCGGCCACATTATAGATTTCTTAGCATTGATATACAAGCCAGTATGCTGGCCGAATATCTACATTATGCAGGGTATACGCGGTCCCGACCGATGCGGAACCTTAAGAGAAAATAAGATGTCATCAGCATAGAGAGCGATACGATCCGAGAACCCCCGGGCCATTCAAAGCCCTTAACCTGGGCATCGATACGAGCCCATGCGGCCAACGATTCCATAGCTAAGGCAAGTCAATTTGGGGAGAGGGGGCAACCTTGATGGGTACCATGTCCTATAGAGAAAGGAGCAGAGACTGCACCAGCTATTCGGACCGAGGCCGAAAGGTCAGTATATAGGAGTTTAATATACAACAGAAGTCGGGGCCAAAATGTAAATGTTGCAAGAGAGGAAACAGCGAGTCGAATGTCCTATCAGGCTCTGCTAATAGCAGAGCCGACGGGCCCTCTAGATGATCAATGGCCGCAATCGCATTATGCACCCGTCTGATGTTGTGGTGGGTAGCCCGCTGGGACATAAAGCCAGCCTGGTCCGGGTGAACCAGTTCTGGCATGTGCGTAAGAATGCGGTTGGCCAATGCTTTGGCCAGTAGTTTAGCCTCAATATTTAGCAATTAGATAGGGCAATACGAGGAGTATTTGTCTGGGGAGGGGCCCAGCTTGGGGAGGACTGCGATCTCAGCATGCCGCCAATGCGGAGGAAGCTCCCCGTCGTCAAGGGCCGCATGTAGCGCTCTCAAATAGTGCGGGAGGAATTGAGTCTGAAATGATTTTAAAAATTCACAGGGGAAACCGTTTAGGCCCAGTGCCTTCCCGGACCGTAGGTCAACCAGTGTTGCACTCAACTCGTCTACCATCAGCTGGGCATCTAGGTCCCCCGTCACAGCGTCCGAAATAGCCTTGGGAGGCATTTCATTGAGGTATTGCTGAATCAAGGGTTCAGGGAGGGCGTCTCTGGGTGCATAGAGATCCGCATAATGTATTGCAAAACTAGCAGCAATTTGCGTTGGGTAGGTAAGGGTTAGGCCTTCCCCATCTAGAATCCACGGTATGTTCACTGGGCGGAGAGCGCGCTTGCACAGGCAGTGCAAAAGAGAGCTAGATTTGTCCCCCCATTGATAAATTGTACGCCTAGATGCCAGCCAAGCCTGTCTGGCCTCGTCGCGCAGTGTGTCAGCATAGGTTTGTTGAAGCAGAAGCAGCTGGCGTCGGGTGGGCTCACCGTGATCGCCTCTACATGTCTGGTCGAATTGCACGATCTGGGCCTCAGTCTAGAGCAGGGCCTCCCTACTTTACTTCCACTGGGTGGCACAGTATGCAATGTCGATCCCCCTGATGGTGGGCTTTATAGCTTCTTAGAGCATAGCAGGGGAGTCCACCATGCGCGAGTTTTCAGCGAAATATGTTGTGAGAGCCTGATGTAGGTGGGACGTGTATTGCGGGTCTTGGAGATGCAGATAAGCACCATCGAAAAGGGTGTGTGCCACCTCTAAACGCAGTGTTAAAGCCACTGCAAAGTGATCCAAGAGACCCCTGGGTAGGATATCAGTCACAGCAATTTGGGAATAATAGGAGTGTGGTATGAATATGTAGTCTATCCTGGAGAAAGAGTCATGGACGGCTGAATAATACGTGTAGCCATGTGTGCCTGGAGCATGTGTCTCCATGTGTCCAACCACCCCATGTCCCCCACTAGTGTATGCAGACGTGTATTCCTAGGTATCTCAGGTGCCGTATGTGACCTCCACCTGTCCTGCGCCACATTTACCACGTAATTCAAGTCTCCCCCTATAATGGAGAGGCCTATAGGCACTTCTACCAGTAACGTCGTCAGTCGCTCCATAAACGAGTCTGAGAGTGGGAGGGGGTGCATATACGCTGCCCAGGAGAATGGCCTCTCAGGGTAATGTCCCTAATACAAAATATATCTACCCTGGGGTTCAGTCCACGTTTTAGAGTGAATATAGGGAACTCGGCTGTGAATGAGGATGGCCGCCCCTCTGCAGCCCCCAGTGAACCCGCATGATCGACTTGTACATAGTCAAAGCGAGCGAGGCACAGTGCCTTAGTGCCCAGAAGATGGGTCTCCTGTAGTAGGAGAACATCGGCCGAGGCATGCTTAGCCTGTCGTAAGACCGCACCCCGTTTGATCTTATTCAACGTCCCCCATACATTCCAACTAACCACCTGGAGCCTACCTGCCGGATCTATTACAGGGCAGGGCATCTAATCAAATGGGAGAATTTCAGGCTGTTACAGGTCATACAGACCACATTAAGAAGCGAACAGGACACAGTATTAACAACAATATTTAACAAACCCAACCCCTCCCACCCCACCGAATACCTCATAATAGCTGAAGCATCTGTCAAGGTAGGCGTCGCAGCACTGCCCCAAAGGGATCAGGGCCCAACCCCATACCAAGAAGTCCCCAAAAAAACGTCACCAAACATAAATAAAGTTCTTAGATGCTGAGAGAAGAGTTATGGGGGTAGACCTCAAGTAGGCCCGTAACAAGGCAGAGATCATCCGCGCTGCAACCATTGCGATGAAAGTTCTCCAGCCGCCGTTCATGTTGGTGACAGGTCTCGCCGCTCCTCTGCTATTCTTGATTCTGAGACGCTCCAGGATTTGGAGCGGCGTCACGATCACGATTTGCGAAGTGGTTTTGCCTTAGTCTTAACCGATCGCCACGTGGTCTCTCCGGACGAGGATTCAGAATCAAATTGTGCTGGAGTATGTGGCCTGTGGCTATGCTTCTCACCCGTCCAGGCAAAGAACTCCTCCGGAGTATCGAAAAAATGAGTACGTGACTTGTAATTGACTCTCAACCTCGCTGGAAAAAACAAGGCATATTGGATCTTTAGGTGCCGCAATCTGGCTTCAGCAGATGCAAAAGACTGCCGTCATTGTTGCACCAGGCATGTATAGTCGGGGAAGATTAGGATGTGGTGAGACTCCATAGTGGAGTATGCCGGCCACCCTGGCCTGTGCAAGGACAGCCTCGCAGTCATGGAAGTTCAAGAGTCTCGCAATGATGGGCCGTGGCCGGGCCCCTGGAGATGGTTTTTGCATCAGGACACGATGCGCACACTCGATAATGAAGCACTACGACAATGCCATCTGGGGGATCCAGCTCGCGATCCAACCCGCGAAAAACTGCTTCATGTTGTTGCCTTCGCATCCCTCCGGGAAGCCTACGAATCAAAGGTTATTCCATCATGCCTTACCCTCGGCAATTTCTGCCCTGATCGCAGCCCCTTAGTAATAGATTCCAGTGAGGTAATTCGCGCCTTGAGGTATGCAGTTGTGTCCTCCACTGTGAAAATGCGTGTTTCAGCCTCAGTAATCCTATCCATCGCTTTGCGCATGTCTTGACGGATATGAGCAACATCCGATCCCACCTCTCCAATCTTAGTCTCAAGTGCCTCGCGGGACTGGGTTATTGCCGCCAGCAAGGCCGCATTGTCCGCGGCCTGGCTCGACGTCTCTGGTGCGTTTGCCCCAGGGCCCGCATAGCGATCTAAATTGCTCTGCTTCACGACTTTGCCCCTGGTCATTGTGTAGCAGGGGAGTGGGTAATGGCCCAACGATGTAGGGTAGAGTGTCACTGGGTAGGTCCGGTCACAGATCCACAGCCCCAGTAGATACATGACAGGACGTCTGATCCCCCAGTCCATAGCTGTTGGGCGGGAAGACAGGTCCAGAGGCAACCCGCATCCAAACCGCACCAGGCCTAGCCTGGCCGCTTCCACATACCGGTGCCTCTGTGCCCCCCTAATGGGTGTCACCCATCCACCTGGTTTTAATGCCGGCCCCCGTGAAATGCCGCACCCCAGAGAATGTTCCACTGGCCCTCACACTTGAGAGTCGCTCACTAGTGCCAACAGGGATCTTTAACCCAACAGGTGGCCACTCACATCAGCAGAGTCCCGGGACTTGTACAAGGGAGGGGAGGGCCCCACCTAGGGGACCTCTCTGCTGTCACAAGCAGCTGTTAACCTAGAGCCTCTCGCCGCACAGTGTCAGTATCCAGCTGGCCACATGAGAAGCGGGGGTTATATGGGGCATCACTGGGGTCCAAGGGCAAGTGCCTTATGGGGGGGAAGGAGCTTCCACCACAATATCTGTTCCAAGCTGGCTCCAATCGCACTTCGCAGACATCTAATGTCTCCCGGGGGGCACAATGCACTCACTACCTCGTTGTCAAAGCCATCAACCAGCCACCGCCATAAGGTCTCTGCCCCTGCTGCAGGGGGTCCGTATATCGATCAAGGGCCCGCGGTGCTGCCAACCGGACACAGGATCAATCCGCACACAAGGGGAACCCAGCGTTGGTCCCAGCTAGGTCCCCGCAGCGCTGCCCCCCTACCGCGGGCTGCGGCGTGCTCACCAGGCTTCCAAGATCGCAGCCAGGCCAAGGGACTCAACCTGGTCCAATCCGGTCACTGCGGAATCCCCTGATCGAAGGACACCGCCAGCGCCAATCCTATTGGCCCACCAAGCGGAGACAACCCCAGGGGCGCCCAGGGTGGCAGGGGTCCCCAAGCCACTCACCGCGATCGCCAGAGGTGGCAGGCGACTCCCAGCTCAGGTGAGTCCCTGGGCCGCAACAGCTCCGCAGCGTGCGACAGGAGGATGTCGATCTCCGGGATGCCGATCCCGATCGGTTCAACTGCTTGCCTGTTCGAATAAAACTGCCTTTTAGTCTATCTGGACTCCTGGTTTATTGTTCCATATTGGCCGACAGGTCCTTGGGTGTTATGCAGCCCGAAGGGCATCACCCTCCCCAACACCCGCTGGGGGCTTCGGCTGATGGGACAATCAAGGACCCTTTGGGGACAATGGATTGTCCACATCGTATTATAGGCGGGGATTGGGTGACAGTTTGGAGTCAGTTCCGGGGTTGCTGATCATGTTAGGATTACTATGGTACTGGTAGGACGATGTGCCTATTTGCCCCTCCTCCCCCTTTTTAGGTCTCGCCTATACAGCGCGCATGCGCTGCTTTGGAGACCTTTAGCCGTCGTTCTGCTCTTTTTCGAAGCACATACTCGTGCTTGTGGCGGCATCCACCTTGCGGGAGCGAGCAGGACTGCGCCACAAGCACGAGTATGTGCTTCCAAAAAGAGCAGACTGCGTGCGCATGCACCACTCCCGGGCTCACCTCCTGCTCCCCCTCTCTCTCGCACACAGCTCTTCCTACCGCCTGGTCGCATTCTGCCTTTTGTTTTGGTCTGCAAGACACATTCCATTATCAGCTTGACTTTCAAAAGGGAATAATTTGGGATCCAAATGATGAAAGTTAATGTCAGTCCGGGATCTCTTTGTGTGGCTTCTCGTTTTCTTGCACTTTTAATGCTCTTCCATTCACGCTTTTATTTCTTATTCTCTCTCTATTTCTTTCTTTTACCCCTTTAATCAATATACCTTTCAGTAAAAATGAAGTACAGAAGCTATCACACCTGATTCACATAAACGCAGTGATTCACAACACCTCTCTCTCTACCTCTCTCTCTCTACCTCTCTCTCTCTCTACCTCTCTCTACCTCTCTCTACACCTCTCTACCTCTCTCTCTCTCTCTCTCTCTCTACCTCTCTCTCTACCTCTCTCTACCTCTCTACTTCTCTTTGCCTCTCTACCTCTCTCTCTACCTCTCTACCTCTCTCTATCTCTCTACCTCTCTCTCTCTACCTCTCTACCTCGCTACCTCTCTACCTCTCCCTACCTCTCTACCTCTCTACCTTGCTACCACTCTCTAACTCTCTCTACCTCTCTCTCGCTACCTCTCTCTCTCTACCTCTCTCTCTACCTCTCTCTCTCCATCTCTCCATATCTCCCTCTAACTCTCTCTCTACCTTTCTCTCTCTACCTCTCTCTCTCTTCCTCACCCTCTACCACTCTCTCTACCTCTCTCTACCTCTCTCTCTACCTCTCTACACCTCTCTACCTCCCTACACCTCTCTACCTCTCTCTACCTCTCTCTAGTCAAGTCAAAAATTATGTTTATTTAGATATAATCTTTAAACACGTGCAAAGAAATAAATACAGATTTAAAATGTTCTACAGCAGTACAAAGAAATAATTTCATGTTAAAATATTCTACAACAATATTTATAGCGTTCGCACAATGAATCCGTAGTTGAAAAAAAGAACCAATAAAAACATCACTCTCTTTGGATGGTCCTACCCCTAAAAATTGTTACCAGTTATACTCAACCTTTTCTCTTAAACAAACTATATAATTCATTTATTGGACAGTTTCTAAAATTATTGCTCATGTATTGTTAAGAATCTTTGTACTACCTTTAAATAATTCCCTAGCGCAATTGCAATTTCGATAGAAGACATTTCCGTCAGGAGGTTGACCGCCTGTGACCGTGATCTTATGTCATGTTTTAAAAATATTGAACGCAGACATAATTTATGCTGTTCTATAATAGTTGTACAATCTAACAGGATGTGCACTAAGTCGCCTTTTGTGCTCAGCCTACACTTACAATCCCTTTGCTGTCCAGCATTTTTGATTTTAAATCTTTGTTTATCAACCACGGGTTAATCCCACTTGGCATTCTTAGTATCTCCTGTCTATTCCAGTTAATCGGTAAGATATCGACATAAGGAAACCAATTTTCCTTAGACCAAGCACTCATCATGTACTCTACCGATTTTTTCTTAGCCAGGTATTCCATATCATTTCTTCTGGACACTTCTTGCCCGTTAAACAGCAAATCACTCTTAGTGCAGTCTACACGTAGGGATTCTCGGCATATGACCACCTTTATACTCTCACAGGCCTGCATCAATTTCTTCCGACTCGATTTAGCCCATTTTAAATTGCTGGATTGGATCTCTCTTCTACACCATTGTGCAACTTTCTGGCCTTTTTCATTTTCCAGACGTTTCCAGAATCTAATCACTGCTATTTGTGATTGGACCCCCCCAGGCTGTTAATCCTAGTTCAGTTCTTATTGCTTGGACCATTGATGATGGGGGGAGGGACAAAAGGGATTTCAGGCATTTTCCTTCCTCCTGGTCCCAGACTCCTTTACCGTTCAAATAAAGGATCTCTGCACCATAGAGTACTTGTGGTGGTATCATTGCACTGAATGCCTTTAGCAGCGGTCAATGAGACATATCTCCGTAATCCCGGTTAAAAAATTTTAGTCCAGAAATTGATGTGTGTGCTTTAGCTTTCTGAGCTTCCAAATGCACATGCCACTTTAGGGACTTATCAAACCACATCCCTAGGTAGCGATATTCACTAACAGATTCCAATTTAAGATCTCCTAAAAACCAATTAAACTTAGTTACCTTTTTTCCAAAGCATAAAATGTTTGTTTTGTCCAAGTTTACTGTTAAAAGTTTCTTTGCACAAAATTCACTAAAAGAATTCAACTTTCTTTGGAGACCCAGTTCGGTCTGGTCTAATATTACCAGGTCATCCCCATATAAGAGGCAGGGCACCTTGTTACCATCCATTCTTGGGCTTGCACTACCCTCAACTTCTAGACAGGCAGGTAAGTCAGATAAAAATATAGAGAATTGCTGCGGGGCTAGTACGCAGCCCTGTCTCAGGCCATTTTCATGGGTATTTTTGGCGTCAATGACCCCTCTGTGTCCCTAATTACTTGTGCCCAATTACCCCGGTGTAATTCTTTTATTATAGTCAGCAGGTCTTTCGGTATATTTTTATTTATAAGGGTTTCCCAAAGGCAGTTCCGATCTACTGAATCAAACGCTGCCCGAAAGTCAACGAAACAACAGCAAAGCTTACTGTTTTGTTCCGTCGACTTTCGCGCCATTGCCCATAGTGCAAAGCAATGATCTATCATGGAATGCCCTTCTCTAAAGCCTCCCTGTTCAGTAGGTACGATTGAGAACTCATCGACCCACGCATTTAGCCTATTTAACACTATTTTTGAGAATACCTTTTTTCCTACGTCTAGGAGATTAATCAATCTATAGTTTTGTGGTGCGTCCTTGTTACCTTTTTTATGGATTGGCCTGATTACAGCGCCCTTCCAATTCATTGGCATTGCACCTTCTGCTAAGTGTCCTTGAAAAAATAGAAAGTCTCTTTCTGGGTGGCTAGAGAATTTTACATTCTGCTTTCTCTATGTCAGTATCACGGCGCCTGTTTTTGGACTTTAATGCAGATAAGTTAGCGCGCTAGTTCTTAGGCTACCCCATTCCCCTTGATAGCAAGTCCCTTCTCTGTGTCGATGCTTGTTGGTGCTACACACCTTGTCCTATTTCTATGTCTCTCGGAAGTCACTAGTTTCGCTTCTAGATGCTGCTGCAGTGTTGTCTGTAGTGCACCGATGGCGCATGGGCACGGACATGGGCATGGGGGCTGCTCGCATGATGCGGATCCCCTGGAAACCCCCGAGCGGGGTCTGGAGTTTGGTCTTTATCGCCGGATAGATCTGCAGAGGCTGGAGTGTTTGAACGAGCGGCGGGAGGGCAGCGGGAGGCTGGTGTTCAGAGCCTGGGATGAGCGAGGGGAACGGGGCAAGGTGAGAAAGTGGAAGAGGGTGGGGTGGGGTGGGGTTGGGAGGAGGGCGGCAAGCAGCATATAGTGAGAGAATAGAAGGGGAAACACGAAGGGTGAAAGGCGGGTGCCGTGGCAAGGTTTCGATTAGACCTACTGTAATGCAGGCAAAAGCAATGAAAAATGATAGTCCTGTCTCCACTCCAGTAATAAAAGTTCGCTCCTGTCACTCCTGTTTCAATGCCCCCGCTGCACGAGTGACAGGGACGTCTTTAGAGCTGGCTAGTAAAGATATACGCATGGTAAGAGGAACAGATGCAAGATAAAGGTAGGCGAATGTGGAACTTGGTAAGGCGAGGGGGAGCGAGAAAGTGGGTGGTGGTATTGGTAAACCGAGAGAGCGGTTGGTGGGAGAAGGGACAGTGGAAGGTCCGACGTGTAGGCAGAATGGTAGAACAAAATAAGGCCAACCGAGAGAGCGGTTGGTGGGAGAAGGGACAGTGGAAGGTCCGACGTGTAGGCAGAATGGTAGAACAAAATAAGGCCAAGGTTCCAGTAGTCTGGGGAAAGGAACATGAGGATACAGAACAGAGTGAGAGCAAACTCAAATTAGAGTTCAACACGCATGATAATGACAAACTGTTAGTGGTGCAATCTCTGGTGCAGCAGAGCTGGAAGAAGACCACTATTTAAATGTGCCGAATACTTAAATTGTGAGTCCCAAGAAGGAGTCTTAGAAGTAGACATGACAATACACCGTGTGCAGAATAGATATCCCTTGGTGGCATAAACCCTCCCAGTGTATGGCCACTGTGGCGGGCGCTAGCTGTGGATTGTAAGGAGCCGCAGACTCAGTGTTCTGAGAACACATACTTCTTGCAGTCATGGCTGCCGTTGTAGTGCCACACAATCAAGGCTATATGTAACCTGTCGATGGACTTATCTGCGCTTTCATGCAACGTCACGCTAAAACCTCATAAATGCTTATAACGTACTAACCGCCGGAATCTGTTAAGTTGCTTCACATACATTTCTTCATGTAAACAGATAAACACTAGACTTTACGGGAAACAAGACAAGTTGAATATTATATATACATTGTTATTTGTAATCACTATACAAGTTATTTAGTTATTGCATAATTGATTAAAATAAGTCATGCAGTTATGGTCGCTGCATGTGACGAATATATTCGTGACCAAAAGAGAGCAAACCTTTTACTGCATGGCGACAGACTTCCTGTGTGCATTCTAAACCAGCACATCGCCAAAGAACATTATTGAATATAAAAGAGCTGTGCGAAGCACTTGGATTATAAAATAAGTAAAGGAGGCCCCAGGCCTCTCCAACTTGACCAGTTTCAGATGAATAACCTTGGGGTGCTAGTTGGGGCCAAGCAAGCCTTCAGGTTTGAAATTGGGAAAGCATCATGGAGGTTGTACCTGTGTTTCACTAGCAAGATATTTCTACCTTGCTCCGTAGGACAGCCGTGAAGCAGCCAGAACTTTCTCTTTCATCTCCATACACCACTCCAAAAGTTGGTCTATTTCTACACGAAGTGAAAATCCCACATAATCGCAAACATTAAATATACGTGAACTGTCCACTTATGGTAAATGCACCCTCTTGCCGATAAAAGTCTCTTGGTGTTCTGTGTCCTGGTCAATTCACGAAGCCAACACCTATAACCTGGTCGTATATCAGTTTGAAAAAAATAGAAGTTCTTCAAATTACGAGTTTTCAAAATAGAGGTGTCACAAAAGTGGCCACCTAAGATTCGAATCTTAAACTTTGGAATCCCAGTTCAAACCACCATATTAAGCCGAATGGGTTTCTTCTAACCATAATTACTCTCCTGGGAGAATCCCAAGCACCTAGGAAAAACCTTTGGTTGTGCCCAACATTTTAAATGCCATTCTTCTGCTTATAAAAAAAAGCGATCTAGCAATCCTCTGACCAGTTCATAATAAATGCTCTGCCCAAACTGCTTGCCCTCTTCTGAACTTTGAGTTCCCATTAGATTTTAGATTAATGGCTAGGAGAGAGGGAGAGCCAATGTTTCACTTACATTGCACCATTGAGTACCTCACTGGTATTCGTCCCTCTTAAAGGTGACCAAGAGTGGTGTTATGGGTTCAAAGGGCATAAGATCCCCTCTTCTATCTGCGTGTCTAGTCTAGTAAGATGCTTTATTGAAGTGGTTCTCATTTGGCAGAATTTTTTTTTGCTATAGAAAATTTTCCCCTGCTCAAGGTATCGTCTGATTGATGTGCCTTTGTTAGAACCTTTAACTGAAAAATCCTCTTCCTACCAAAGTGCAACTTAATGTGTTTGTTTGTGTACTGTAGACTTCCTGTGTAAGAGACCATGGTTGATCCCTGTAGTGTTTGCAGCACTGCTAATAATCAATTCAGCAGTTTCCCCGCTCTTCTTCTTCAATCTGTGACCATAAGGGATGTATCCCCGGAAGCAAAGAAGGGTTTTTTTTTTAGTCATCACTTGCGAGCACATAACTTGGTTGCAAAACAAGGGGCAGGCTGTGCTCCCAAAGCCTGGATATTTACCTTTGACCAATAAAAGGGCCATAACTGGAACTTTGACCTGCACTGAAACCTTTCCGCTGTTCTGGTCTCCCTCCATGGATTAAATTCTTTATGGTAAATAAATCGCAGCAGACCTGACACCCTGGTTGAGGTCAAAGAAGAACCCCTTCCTGTCAATGCAGGGCTCTTACTAAATGAACTTACGGTCTGGGCACAGGAAAAAGCCCTAATTCCCATCAATCAAACCGGCCTTCAGGAATGCCTGGGGACCACAACAAACATCCTTGCTCTCTCTCTCTTGATAGACGCCACCAAAAACATCAACAAGCCACTATTTGTCTGCTTTATTGATTATAAAGCCGCTTTCGACAGGGGGATACTTTGGGCTAAACTTGCAAGGTGGGGAATTCCTACAAACCTCCTGAACCAGCTAATCTTGCTTCACTCTGAAACATGGGTACAAATTAAAGTGGGAGCAGGAGACAGCTTGTCTAGGAGAATACCAACTACCAAAGGGCTGAAGCAGGGTTGCGTACTGGCCCCAACCCTGTTCAACCTTTTTGTGTCAGACCTCACCATCGAGTTGGACAATTGTAATCACCATGCCCCGAACCTGGGGGGCTTAACCCTATCGAACCTCCTGTACGCAGACGACCTGCTACTTATCAGCCGTACTCCAGTCGGCCTGCAGCATTTGATAAATACCACAAGTAACTTCGCTGACAAGAACGGGCTGAGTATAAATCTTGAAAAATTGAAAGTTATGGTATTAAACCAACGGATCAACAAACGCTATCCCCGCTGGACAACAGGGGATTGGCTGCTGGAGACAGCTGAGGAATATAAGTATTTGGGTGTAATATTTGATAGGAACGGCTCATTCATCAAACAGAAAGGAACCATAAAAAGTAGAGGGATTGCACTGGGAGTTGCATTAAAAATCATCAAGCAAAAAACAACTGGCCCTAGTCTTCTTCCACTATTAGAAGTGCTTCGAGCGAGACTTTTACCTTCGATCACTTACGGTAGTGAACCAATGAGAGGAAGAGACGAGGTTACCTTGGACAATGTGGTCGCCAAGGCATTAAGAATAATATTCAATGTCCCGCAGTCCTCTTCGCAGCTCAAATAAAGTTAGAGTTTGGGCTTCAAAAGCAGCAAATTTCTCGGAAGGGTGCCTATACCAAGTGCTGGTTCAAAATAAAGAGAGCTGAGCCGGGCACACTGAACTCATACCTGTGGAAGGAAATCACAAGGAAAAACAACAGCCCAGCCATGAGTTACCTTCAATCAGGCTCCTAGCTCTACAGGACCTATGGGAATCAAGCACATCACAAAAATGTTTCAAGGCCCTGGTAAACAAATCAGTAAAGATGGCATCCCTCGCAGAAGACAAAGCTGCCCTCAGCAGGAGGGCCCATGGCTGGTTCGTAATTCAGAGTTATTCGTCGGCAAAGCCCCAACCATACCTAGGCACTGGTATTTCAAGATTCACAAAAGAAAGGTTCTTGCTTCTGAGGCTAGGAATCCTGCCCGCAAAGCGTCACCTTCCACAGTGGAAATGCATAGATACTTCAAACTGTTGTAGACTATGCGGAGACCCCAACGAGGATGCATTACATCTACTATGCATCTGCAACGGCTTGGGACTTGAACGAAGACAGCTATTAAAGCCGCACCTGATCACAAGCCAGGTACGATCATGCAGGGAGGCAGTAAAGGCCTGTTTCGAGGGCAGCAACATCCGGTTGGCCTGTAGCCTTGTCCGGTTTATGAGTGCAGCTAATGTAAAGTTAAACCAGAAAGCACTCCAACAATCTGGACTTCAACCCAGGCCCATTGGTCTCGGAGAGAAGTATAACCACATTGACCATCATGTTCTCCTCCGGCAACTCTGTCTATTACCATGGTTCTTACGCTCTCTTGCAGCCATCTCGGGCTGGCAGCCAGTACAGCGACATAAACTTCTACACACATTTTTACTACGGTGCGCAACGACCCTGGAGAGCAAGCGACATGATGAACTATACATTGTTCCATCAACTACAAGCTCTCTGTTGCCCGCTACACTCAAAAACACCTTCAAGATCTAAGTTTTCATTATTAACTTTAAAGGAATGTTGACTACACAGGCGCCCCCACTAATTGGCCCTCCGACAAATGTTGTACTTTGCACCATCTGACCCCCCCTTATTGGCTGTCTCATACACCAGTTTTTATTCCCCTGCTATTTTATGGAAATACTGTAAATTAGCAATTTTAGCATTGTTAATGAAGTCGTTCTGTTTCTTCTAATTTATGTTTTATCTGTATGCAAAGGCTTTAATTAATCATGCAATAAAGTTTTATTATTATTAGAACCCCTTCCTGTCAATTCACTTTGCTTAATATTTATACCCTCACCTCATAGTTACAAAGATAGCCCCTTGAAGAAAGTCAGACTTTCTGTGCTGGCTATGAGTTACTTTGCAATATACCGAGCCTGACATGGCCCCTCGTTGGCTTCACTCAGAAATACTTGGTGCAACACCTGAGACTTAAGTATTTCCTGGAAGGCACATATTTTATATAATCTAACACTGTTTTTGTTACTTGGTCTTTTAGTGCCTTATGTCAGAGCTTGTCTGCGGTTATGGAGCTTGCAGTGGGACAGTGCTCTTTGTGGGAAAGTCCGTGGACATGCCCTGGCCCATGGAGTAAATGTGGGGTGGAACGAGTCAATAGATATTCCTGCTAATGGTGTCCATGAAGGGGTAGAGAGATTATCCTGCAACCTGTAATCCAAACCTGTGGGAGGTTGCGGAGTGTATTGCACGGAGGATACAGGTCTTCTGATCAACCAGCTAACCCATATTAGCAGTGGAAGTGTTGCATGCCGCTTGTGGTCTTATTGGACCTTATACTGCAAGGGATGGTTATTGCCTTTTCTTGTGAGTTTGTGGGTGCTTGTGCTGGTGATGGAGGGGTTGTTTACACCCCTCGTCCAAACCCACGTTACTGTGTGGGAAATAGGGAAGTGCAGGCACGATACTGGCACATACTTGGGTGCCATACCAAGGGTGAAAATACCCTTATTCTCCTTAATTGGACAAGTCAAGAACTTACTCCATTTGATGTCCTTCATATATGCTACTTACGCGTGGGTGGAGGAACACTGAGTTTCTTGTATTGGATATGTTATTAACTCTACATCATGTTCGCATAAGTTTCATTCCCTTTAAAGTTATATCTTCTGCTTAGATTGCGCTTATCTACATGCGATTTTACTTCGGACTATCCCCAGCATTGGATTGATGAACTATTGATATCATTGTTGTTCTTTCTCAAACAATTGCCCTGAAAAAGTCCAATGTCTTGGACAAAACGCGTTGGCTGTTTCTCACTGTATATACACCTCACATCTGATCCAATCGGACTAAAGAGGAGATTTTAAACGCAGCTTCGGAAATTGAATTATACTTCTCGATTATTCAAATGTACAATTGTTTTGTGGTGCACCAAATGAACTTTGTTTAGCGTGGTTTACACTCCTATTAACACCCTTGTATTGTTTTACAGTTGTACCTAGAGCTGGCATATACGTAGCCTGTCCATAGATATTGGATTAGGTGCAGTATCTATTCACTAAGGGTACTCAATTTTTTGTGGTTCTGAACAGTATTCTTCCTGGGCCCCCTGTCCAAGGTTCACGTGTCCCTGTACCGGTGCTCTCTCTGTCTTTCTCCAGAGCCCCACTTCTCATTTATGTGCTGTATGTTTCATCACCATTGATTTTTTTTTTACACATATCCCCCGTTCATTGTTGTGATAAGTAAACAATGGAGTAAGAGTCTATGAATTGGTTCAGTGGGTTGTTCAATGGTTCGTGTGTTGGAGGCTTGTGATTCATGGTGCGCTGGTTGTGGTTAGTTTGGTGTGTTGAAGGGTGAGCAGTCGCTCGTAGTCAAGTCCAGTTACTATGTCTTCTTTCTTTTGACTGCTTACATTTGAGTACAGTCGAGCATCAGCTTTATTTTTAAAGTCCTGGTACCCCTTTTCATGAGTATCTGCTTGTATACACGTTAATTACAGAATCATAACCTTTTCATTGTTAGTATATGCACCTAGACTCAAGTATTTGTGCAGTGCATGTTGGGTATGCTGTCATCAGGTTGAGCAAGGCATTGCTGCGAATCCCCATTAACCGCAGCTGTTGTACAGCGAAAATCTTATCTGAGCTCAACAATGTTTGGGCTGCACGTTCCATCAGGGCAGTCCTAGCTGAGAAGTGAACTTAAAACCCTTAATTTCCTTGGCGCAACTATGCGAGCATATAGTTTTCAAGACAAGTGTTCTACTGTGGTGATCTTTTTAAGGTTAAGATTTGGTCTCATGAACATCAAACTCCATAGCAGAGTTCCTCTGGAATTAGGTTTTTGCGTTTCTTTATGGATACAGATTGTGAACTTTTTATTTTTAAATGTGAAACTTTCTGGATTTTCTTTCCGTTTGAAGGAAGGGGTGTTGGGATCTATTATGCTGGCACAGATGTAGCACATCAAGACCACTGCGGGAGAAGGTCTGTCACAAATCAAAATTGCCAATCCATCCAGGTCTCAGACATTACACTGAGGTTGCTGTTCTATAAGGGTTACGTTTACTTGTGCATCGCCTAGGCTAGCTGTTCGTAAACCTTTAACTTGTGTGGACTCCCGCTGAATTACTTCTGGAATCCATGGACCCCAGCCTAAACAATTTGTATGATCTGAACCTACAATACACACAAATCCAGATGCACAAACAAAATCTAACTAATGTAGATAGAAATTATGAAATATTTTATTTGTTACAAACAAAAGCTGTACATTTTTTTTAATGTTAATTGGAAGGTTGGAACTTTTATAAATTTGTTTTTATTTCTTAAAGACAAAGCAATTTGCTAGACTCCACCCCTACACAAATGCATACTTTCACTTTTTCAGTACTGCTATTACTTTAATTGGGGGCCACCAATTGTGCGTTCTCGATTCTCTGCTTTACTTACGCTGCGCTCATAAATTAGGCTAAGAATAACAAAAAAAAATTTATCCTCAAATTTCAAATTCTTCAAATTGTAAAATGTAAATAAAACTGTGTACATAAACTTTATAAATCTGCTAACATTTAATTTTGTAAACAGTGGTGCCCCCCAGTTTAAGAACCGCTTACCTAGACCTAGGTGCTGGTTCAACAGTTTTAGGTTCTGCTGGTTGCAGACCATGGGAAGATCTTGGTGAAGGCGGTCAGAGCAAAGCCACTTCTTGTAGGCCCAGCACTCTTACGGAGCTCTTGCATCTGGACCCATATTTGCAAATTGGCAAGCACACCAGGAGCAAATACTTTGACAAAGGTTGAGCACCTGCAGGACAGGTTGGTTAGCAGAAGCCTGTTGGGTGGAGTTGGCAGAAATGGCATCCAGGCCATCTCAGCCTGGCCTGGTAAACGTATGATGCGCTCGGCAAAAGGTGACGCTTTTACTAGTGCAGAATGTTTTTGCTAAACTGTTTTGACTTTGGGCGTCCTTCAGGCATCTCCTGTAAGGGAAGATCGCTAAAATAATGCAAAGAACGGTTTCACCGTGCTTGCTTTAAAGTAAACCAATCGATACTTAGCACATCATTAAATACTGACGGAACCCATTCGTACAGCAAGCCAGTGCTTCTAGGAGCTACAGGGGAATGAATGGTGATGGGAGGGAAGCAGATTAAGGTGAGGAAATTAGAGATGAACAAGATGAAGTGTGATGACAATCTAAGGGGAGCCTAAAGAGGGAACGAGAAAAACATGAAAAGGTGTAATTCAGCCACAAGTTCAGTTGGGCAAGGAGTGTAGGAGATGTGGGCCAAAGACAGCTAGCTTGGGCAATAGGGTGGTTCAGGGCAAGTTGAGAGGGATTGAGAGCAGAACTGTGTGGGAGAGGATCTTGGCATGCCATGAAATGTGGACATGGTAAAAGTGGACAGGTTAGAGGGGCCTGTGCATCAAGGCAGTGTCTCACTGGTGCGAGGGAGGCGCTAAAGAAAAAGCGCATTAGAGCAGCGTTGGAGAAGGGTAAGAATTGAGTGGAATTTCAGCGAAGGTGAGAGTGGAGTGGAGTGGAGATGGAGGCAGAGGGGCACCGTAAATGGGTGCTAGAGAGAGTGGATTAAGGGGTGAGGGAACTGGGTTGCTGGGCGAAGTGAGTGATAGATTGGCAGAGTAACATGAACTGAAGAATGGCCTGTGGCGAGAAGGGCGGGGGAGTCGAGGGTAGAGAAGGCAGTTAAAGGGAGATGGTGGGGATAGTTGGGGAGTGGGAAGCGTGACATTGTCGGCTAGATTTTTCTTTTAATGACTTCTTGTCTTTTAGTTTGTAGAAAGCGATGATGATGAAGAATTGCTATTCAACATTCCGTAAGTATTTGATTGAGACAGATTCCTGCTTCCCTTTTTTCAGCTATAATTTTTTTAATTGCAAGTAACGTACATATAAATACTTTCTTCCGTTACCAATAGGATTGCTACAGACACGGACCCAAGGATAAGTGCTAAAGTTGTTTTAATACTTCTATATTCTGTACACATCAGCAAATATTAATTACAGAAGCGCGTGTTTAATCTGGACCTTATGCATATATATATATATATATATATATATATATATATATATATATATATATATAGTCATGTGAGCAAGGTTCCAAGGAGCAGAAACGTCATGCGGCATACTCTGCTTTAACCCCTTCAGTGCTGCGTGAATTCCGCTGCGGTGCTGAAGGTTCTACAGAACCAATGGACCCATGACGGAACGGTTCCGTCATGAGCACAGGCCAACCGACGCTCATGACGGAACCGTTCCGTCATGAGCACCGAAGGGGTTAATAAAAAGTTTGAGCACCTAACTGGTCTGTGTCCAGGAAATCTTTGGCGGCTCCCTGTCTTCTGATGTGGTATTTCGGAATATATATATATATATATATATCTCACACGAAAAAGGTTGCCCTTGTGAAGCTGCCTCACAGATGGTTAGCGTAATCAAATGGTGGAATCTGTGCACGACTTGCCACAGACATCAGATCCCTTCTTGATGGCTTTACGCGTTTCGGGCTCTGTCGCCCTTGATCACAAGCCTGGAAAGCACACATGACACTTTGGCAGTTCACCTGTTTTTATTCGTAATCAATTCACACGCCCCCTGTGGGCGTTGTAAGTGTGCTAAGGATTCTGGTAAAGGTAGTCCTGCAATTAAAACCCATGTGGGCGTGCCGTTGAATGTGCTCGAAGTGTTCCAAAATAAAAGAATACCCAGTGGCGTGATTCAAATGTCTGCTCCAGACGTGCTCAGCAGTAGAATTCCCACCATAGTTCCATCTGCTCCTCGGGTGGCCCGTGTTTACAAGCCATCCTGGATCCGCTTTCATGCGGCGGGCAAGCACTACGAAGACCACCATTCCTAGCGCAAGCTAACGCCCACTGGGGCAGGTGAAGTCAGTTGATAAAGTGGTGCTGCTTGCCTTGCGTTGTAATGAACATTTTGCCTCTGAAGAAATGCAAGCAGTGCATGAAACGCGTCAGGCATTTGAATCTGTTGGCACTAATGTGCGCTACATGGTAACTGTATTTCTGCAATTAAAGCGTTATTCAAGCCTTCCTGCCGTGTGGACCTCCTAAATGGGCGAAGTTCTGTGTTTGTAATAATTCAACGGCCGGTCCCGGTCGTGGGAGAGCCCTCCGCGATGGTGTGGATTGATGCTGCTGTCAAGCGACGAGCGGCAGAAAGGGCAGGAAGGTCGCTTTGTGGATGATTTAATGGCAGTGCTAGTGTGAGCCGGACTTTGCCAGACCCACTGGGGATATGAACAATTTTCAAAAGTGTTACAACTTGCAAGCGCCTCACTCGAGGAATACCTCAGCACTACGAAGACCACCATTCCTAGCGCAAGCTAACGCCCACTGGGGCAGGGTGAAGTCAGTTGATAAAGTGGTGCTGCTTGCCTTGCGTTGTAATGAACATTTTGCCTCTGAAGAAATGCAAGCAGTGCATGAAACGCGTCAGGCATTTGAATCTGTTGGCACTAATCTGCGCTACATGGTAACTGTATTTCTGCAATTAAAGCGTTATTCAAGCCGTCCTGCCGTGTGGACCTCCTAAATGGGCGAAGTTCTGTGTTTGTAATATATATATATATATATATATATATATATATATATATATATATATATATCTCTGCTGTAGCGGCACAAGGGGACAAAGGGTAGCAGCCGTGAACTTTCTTGTGATCTGAGGCTCCCCCTATCATTTACCCGAACTGCTAGCACGGACCCACTGTTTTGCCTCACTCTCCCACGCCACCTTCCTGATTTGGCCGACACAGTGCCTTCTGGGACATGTTGTTCTACAATGGATTCAGAACTACTAAGGGTGTGTCGACAGCATTAGGGGGAGGAGTGCTGGTTGCTAGCTGATACTTTACACGGGATGGAGCCAATAGGTAAAGGACATACTACAGTGTTGGGCGCTGAGGAAGGCTGGATTGCCGAAATGCATACGCCGCCACTGAGAACATCGGAATAAACGTGCTGTTTGCCCTGAAATCCCCTTTGGCCTCTGAGTTCTTCTTTGGAGGGATTGTACCGTCATATATATATATATATATATATATATATATATATATATATATATATATATATATATATCAATGCTCTTTTGCCAGTCCCACCAAATGAGCAGCACCCGAATGCACGCTAAGGTGGCAAACCTTTTATTCAGGATACAGGCAAGTTCAGTTCGTGATATCAATCACACAGCCAACATGCGATTCGCCTTACGCGTTTCGAAAGTCTCTCCTTTCTTCCTCAGAGGCCATCGCTATGATGAATACATGCTCCGGTCTCCATTTATCACTGCCAAATCACGCCCCCAGATGGACCGGTTCCTAAACCATCGGCATTGTGGATATTGGAGTCCTGGAAAATCCAACCTCAGATGGTGCATTAATTTCTGTGAAACATTTCAAGCCCATGGATGGGCCACCACAAACTGCGCTTGCCTTCATTCCTAGTGTGTACTCCTCTTTGCGGCATTGCCGATGCTGTGTTGCGGAGCCCCCTTTACGAGCATTGATTTATGGCGGCGACCCAGCCGTCGAGCCTGCACCACCCCGTAAAGGGGGCTCCGCGACACAGCATCGGCAATGCCGCAAAGAGGAGTACACACTAGGAATGAAGGCAAGCGCAGTGTGTGGTGGCCCATTCATGGGCTTGAAATGTTTCACAGAAATTAATGCACCATCTGAGGTTGGATTTTCCAGGACTCCAATATCTACAATGCCGATGGTTAAGGAACCGGCCCATCTGGGGGCGGTATTTGGCAGTGATAAATGGAGACCGGAGCATGTATTCATCATAGCGATGGCCTCTGAGGAAGAAAGGAGAGACTTTCGAAACGCGCAAGGCGAATCGCATGTTGGCTGTGTGATTGATATCACGAAGTGAACTTGCCTGTATCCTGAATAAAAGGTTTGCCACCTTAGCGTGCATTCGGGTGCTGCTCATTTGGTGGGACTGGCAAAAGAGCATTGATTTATGGCGGCGACCCAGCCGTCGAGCCTGCACCACCCCGTAAAGGGGGCTCCGCGACACAGCATCGGCAATGCCGCAAAGAGGAGTACACACTAGGAATGAAGGCAAGCGCAGTTTGTGGTGGCCCATCCATGGGCTTGAAATGTTTCACAGAAATTAATGCACCATCTGAGGTTGGATTTTCCAGGACTCCAATATCTACAATGCCGATGGTTAAGGAACCGGCCCATCTGGGGGCGTGATTTGGCAGTGATAAATGGAGACCGGAGCATGTATTCATCATAGCGATGGCCTCTGAGGAAGAAAGGAGAGACTTTCGAAACGCGTAAGGCGATTCGCATGTTGGCTGTGTGATTGATATCACGAACTGAACGTACCTGTATCCTGAATAAAAGGTTTGCCACCTTAGCGTGCATTCGGGTGCTGCTCATTTGGTGGGACTGGCAAAAGAGCATTGATATATATATATATATATATATATATATATATATATATATATACACATATAGTGTGTGTTAAAGGAATAGTACAGTTGAACATACAAAATGGCAGTGAGGGTGTGATGCAATATTATTCGACCAAGTCATGATGGTAATAAACCTACCACAATGTTATGAATGGTGACTTGATGGAATACAGGCTTGGTTGTGTCTAATAGTGTGTGGTATATCAACGTCATTGATCTTCAGTAGGAAAGCTCCTTGGGTGCCCCAGATATCTTATGGACTAGAGTATTGGGAAGTGTCAGCTCACTCTGCTTACTCTCTTACCTACAATCATTCTCTTTCCGCCACTCTGCGAGACAGGTTTTATGAATATAGCTAGGTAACACAGCTGTGTACATGCTATGCTGGTGTCTTAGCTATTTCTAACATTTGCCCAAGGATGGGTTTTCTCTCTTTTTCCAAGAAGCATATTATGTGAAGGTAGCAAGAATGTATGTGCCCAAAATTTCTTTCTGTTGCATATGAATGAACAAGTTTGACCTTGTATTCACTAGGATCTTGGCATTGATGTAGGTGCTAGACCTGTGGTGGTCCGTCCTGCTAGACGTTTGACATTTAATTCAGTATCCATGTTAGTTGTAGTTTTGTAGTCGTCCCGAAAACCTTGGGTAGTAGGTGATGTGTACCCAAGGTCTTCAGTGGTCCTGTAGGTTTGTGCTGATCCTATATTGTATGCCCTAGGTCTGTAGTGGTCATGTATGTTCTGGATTTGGTGTTGGCATCATACACTAGGTTACACCTGTCGTGATAGCACCATTTCTGCAGTTGTATAGCCATTTGGTGCACGGTGGGTCTGTAGACTGTAGTAAAGTACCTCTTTTGACATAGTTAGCCCCCACTTTTTGCTTGGAACATGACAGGATTTCAACTGAAAGTGCACTGGTTCCCTGCTTACCCGGTTCCCGGTGACAGAGCTTTTTCCCAAAACGGTACCACAATTGGCACAACTTCTGCAACCCCTACAAGTTCCTTGTAAATGGTACCCACCTAGGGCATTTGGACTAAAGAGGGTCAACTAGGGCTGCAGTACAAATCGTGCCACCCTTGGGACCCCTCACCAAGATTATGCAAACTGCCACTGCAGGCTGCTTCTCTTGCAAAAAGAAAACTGAAGAGTCGTCATGGCACCCATCCCTGTGTGCATGCCCACAGTCACTGCATAAGGTATGGGAAAGCCACCCCTACTGCAGGTCTTTCAACCCAAAGACAGGGTTCACTATATCCTATGTGAGGACATATTTGCATGAGCAGATATGGCCCCAAACTATCTAAGTCCATTCTTTGATATTGTGAGTGCACATGGAAGCCATGGAGAGTACATGGGCTGGACACCCATCATTACGAGTTCTCCAGCACCATGATAGCTTCACTGTACCCAGGGATGTGCAATAAATAAATAAATATACACTGATGGCCAGTGATGGATTTATTAATAAATGCACACAGAGGACACCTTGGAGGTTCCCCTGAAAATCTACGAAACACTGTTGTGGTCTTTGACTAGTCTTAGCCAGCCTGACCCCACCAGACATGTTTCTGACCTCATGCGGTGACAGCCTGCGCTCTCAGAGGCCAGGGACAAAGCCTGCTCTGGGCGGAGGTGCTTCACACCTCCTCCAGGCCGTAATGGCATTCCAAGACCGGAAACTTGAAAGGTGGTGCCGCTTTTTAAATGTAACCCAGGAATCTCCAGATAATGGAGGATGATAACCCCCCTGTCCTGCTCCACATTTGGCAGAAGGACAGGGGGTAAAATTACTTAACTTAGGAGGTGGGTCCCCATTCAGGCAGCACCATCCCTAAGGTGGGGCAGGTGACGTGAAGCCCACTTTTCAGTTTCTTCCATCTTTGTTTGAGAGGGAATTAGCCAAATATGGTCAGGGTTGTGCCCACTCCCCCAAAGGAAGTGGTCACATAGAGGGTGTAGACACCCTAAAAGTAGGCTCCTACCTGTCTCCCCGTGTAAACCCCCTAAAGTTAGTATTTAGGTGTTACCCCTGGATCCTGAACTTTAGATTCGATGTACCTAAGAAGAAAATGGACAAAGAGGAGTTGCTGACCCGAGGACAGAGTACCATCTGCAGAATCTCCAAGGACTTGACCATCGTGGTGTGCTGTTTCGTTCTGCTGTTGTGAGGCCTCCAAGAACCCTGTAGCACCCTCAGCCCTTTCCCAATTGATAGAGAACTCCCTTGGAGTAGAGGTACTGCTCCCCTGCAGTCTGCAGGCTTTGAATCTGCAGAGTCTGGTTTACCGACTTGCTGTTCCCCGGCGACTCAGATGCAGCACCCAAGCAAGAAGAGATACACCAGCGCCAGAGTGTCATATCTGCCCCCCACCAAGTGAGAGGACACCAGGACCTACCGGAGCCCTGCCGTAGCAATACCCGAGGGACCGGACCACCCGCAAGCGATACAGAATCGAAGAGTCCCCTGAACTTACCTGCAAGGCCCCTTGTGAAGCCTGTTTTTCAGTGGCCTCCTTCGTACTGCCCCAGCTACTAACGACCTCAGCACCCTACTCCCGGACGAATCCGGGACGCTTCTGACCATCTGCTTGTAGAATATTGGACCATGGTCTGCTGCTACCCTAAACCTCAAAGGTAAATCCCTAGAGCAGATTGTATGATTTTCTATGGATTTTTGTGTTTTTCTCCATCCAAAACGCTGCCGCAAGACTCGTCCTCAATCTGCGAAGACACTGCCACATCTCCCAGCACCTGCGCACACCCCACTGGCTCCCCATCAAAGCTAGAGTCACCTTCAAGATGCTAACCCACGCTCACAAGGCCCTCCACAACACCGGATCTGCATACCTGAACAGCTGACTCAAATTTCACGCACCCCAAAGATCAGCCCAGCTCTCCTACGCCATGGTCCCCTGCACCAGAAAGACCAGATCGGGAGGCGGCTTCTCCTTATGCGCGACCAGAGCCTGGAATGACTTTCCCCTCCACCTCAGACAGACAACATCACTCCCCATCTTGTCAAGAATCCTCAAAACCTGGCTCTTCGACAGACCCCCTCCTTGATGGACTGGAACCTGCGACCCCACCCCCCAGCGCCTTGAGACTCTTACGGGTGAGTAGTCGCGCTTAACAAACAAACACCCGATTGATTGTATTTATCTGTGAGCGAAGTTCTTGGTCTTAAAAATTATATAAAAATCTGTGTTATTTTGCAAATTGGTCTCAGATTTATTCTTGTGTGGGTCTCATTTATTGCCTCTGTGAGTACAACAAATGCTTAGCACTACCCTCTGATACACCTAACTGCTCGCCCACACTATCACACATAGAGCGTTAGTATTATCTATTTCTGCCTCTGTATACCGATTGGGGACCCACTGGACTCTCTGCATAGTGTACTTCATTTTTGTGCACTATATAGAGAGCCAGCTTCCTACATAGACATTGTGTGGTTCTGTTGGTATTGAGTCTTCAGTGGTCCTGTAGACAGTTCTGTGGTGGTACTATATACACCTCTTGTCTACTGTGCATAGAAATAATCTGGTTCTTTAATAATAGAAAAGTTTATGGCAACCCCAGAAATATAGGAGAGACCTGACAACGGAACTTATAGCAGTTTTAGGAGATCAGTGTGAATTTCTTAACTGTAGTATGAGAAAATCTGGATTTTTATTAAAAACTTTGAGGCAATTATAACATTATTATCTTGCCCTTTACTATAATGCCATTGAAGCTCAAAACAAAGAACCATTTTACAAGAAACCTATGGTACTGTGACTAATAAACACATAGAAATGTAACTAATCAGATGTCCCCTATAATCAGAGTACATTCCACTACTAAGCTAAAGTTCACAGCTCCCAATAAACTGTTTTTCTCCTTCTCTCAGGTATGTATCACTCTCCTTACGATCCTTGTCCGGTATCCGTGATTGAATTGGCTTCTCATCCTGCGCAGTGATTCTTACCTCAATATTTAATGCCATGTTTAACGCTGGTCATTTCCCTAAAGCATGGAAGACGGCTTCTATTGCCTCACTGTTGAAAAAACAAAACCTCAACCCTAAAGACCCTAATAATTTTCGGCTTATTTCCCGGCTCCCCCTCCTGGCAAAATTGATAGAAAAGGCCATGAACCATCAACTCATGAATTTCATTCAGGAAAATGATATTTTAGATTCAACACAATGCGGCTTCGGGGGAAGCTGTAGCACAGAATCATCGCTTATTAAGTCCACTGACGAAATCAGGAAGGCATTGGATATAGGAGGCAATGCGGCATTGATAATATTGGATCTCTCTGCAGCTTTCGACACTGTCCACCATGATCTCTTAATGGTCTGACTGTCGGCGTGCGGCATTCAGGGTCTGGCCTGGAAGCTATTCCGCTCCTTCCTGATAGACAGAAAGCAAACAGTGGCCTTAGACATGTTTATCTCCAAAACTTTCTCGCTTCCCTGCGGGGTCCCACAGGGATCCTCACTGAGTCCCACTCTTTTCAATGTATATGTTTCATCTCTGGCCCGTTGATTATGACTTTCGGCTTTCACCTAACTTCTTATGCAAATAGTGGTGCCTCTGCTACCGAATCAGGAAACCGAGAGTAGTGAGAAATTCAATGACTGCATGAGGTCGGTAAAGACCTGGATGGCGGAAAATTGTTTAAAACTGAATTCAAGTAAAACAGAGGTGATCACCTTTGGAAATAACGCTAATTTCCAGTCTGCTAGCTGGTGCCCGGAGAAACTAGCTATCCTTCCAACGCCTGTCTGGCAAGCTAAAAACGTAGTAGAGGTAATTGACATTAGGCTCACCTTTGGAAATCAGGTGAACACGGTCACTTCCACAATTTTCCAGCTGCTTAGGATGTTACATCTATTACCTCAGGAAAGACAACAAATAGTGGTAACCTTCCTTATTTTATGTAAACATGATTATTGCAGCAGCTTGTACCTGAATGTTCAACAGCAACATATGAACAAACTACAATTATTGCAAAATGTGGCAGCTATGCTGCCAACAGGTATTCCGACAATCACATCGGTTAAAAGAGAAATTAGAAAGCTCCACTGGCTGCCAATATAAGGCAACAGGTCAGATTCAAATCACTTTGTACTGCCTTCAAGGCTCTGCATGACGTGGGACCAGACCTTCTTAGGCAATGTTTCAGTTGGTATAACCCAAACAGAACTAGGAGCGAAGATGATGATAGTGCCTAAATTCAAAAGAGCTAATTGGGGTGGCAGAAGCTTTGTTACCTGCACCACTAGGGCATTGAATGAACTTCCCTTCCATATTTGGGCCTCTCCGGACCTGTTGTGATTCAGGAAGACATTGAAGACATGGCTATTCAGCAGTTCATTTTATCAGGATCTTCCATGGTAATCTGCTATCTTGGCTCTTGAGCTAAGCGCCAGGACACTTTCGGGTAACTGTTGCTCTTTATACAGTTAATTAATATAACATGTATTATACTGTACCACCCAGTCCAAATACCACCAGTGTGAGATAGGGCACATGCATCCCCATCACCCATGCAGCTGGGTGCTGTAGCCTGGTCTAAATATAATAAAGCATGGGCTCTCATTAGTGCCAGTCCATACCTGCAGACTAACTGCATGGTCCATCTTATTGGTAGCACTTAGCATCTGCAGGTTCTTGCTCTCAGTATTGGTTACAAAGAGGCTGGCAGGACACTGGCTTGCTCACCTCTGCCAGGCACCAGCATCTTAACCCCAGCAGTATTAAGCATGTCTCTCAGCCGGTGACCTCTAGTGGCCCTGACCTCAGCCCCAGTGTCATTCACACATCTCTGCGCCTGAACAGAGGAACACTTCAAACCCTGTGCCCTCTGATTCGCTTCAGGCAGGCTACAGCTCATTCGGACGGAGGGCTGCTTTTCCTCTTCCTCATGAAAGCACAAGGAGATATGATGTGGCCTCTGCATTGTGCCACAAGGTATTTCTGGTAGCCAAACTGTCTGTCCTGAGTGTAAGATTACAGAGAAGATGCCCTTCAGAAAATACAACACAAAGACGCCCTATGGAAAGTATAACACAGGGATGAAAAAGTAAAAAAAACTTCTGACGTCCTATTTGTAGGACGGTTCTAGCAAAAATGACGTTTTTGATCTCTGTAGGAAATTAACTGGAGCAGAGGTAGAGCTGTTTGATCTGAAGGAGAGCTGGAGATAAAATTCCAACAGCAGGATCAAACTAGAGGAGTCTCTACACTACGGTAAACTGCTCAAAGGCTATGTATATGCTGGTAGGTCTGAAACCACGTGGCAGGAAATAGCTGGACTCTGAACAGAAATATCCTGACAGGAAGGGCCAGTCTCAGAAAGGAACATACTAGAATGATGTTCATGAATTGTGGCCACCCTGGAGTAGAGTTCCACTAAAGGGCAGTTGAACAGTAGCCTCCTATCTACAGCTGTGCCATTTACTGCCCAGATCAATAAACGTTTGGTGATTTCATGCCCTGCAGAACCAGCAGCCCCACACACAGACAAAGGTGGAAGATATGGATTGGAAGACTGAAAGAATATTTCATAGTCACCAAAAAGACCAATTGCTTAGTCAGGCGGTCAAAAAAGTACTCCATGCTGGTGAGGGAAAATAACTCTTCCAGACTGTCACTGCCACAGCATATAATTGGGACAAGGCAGTTTAGGCCCTAGTAGTTCACTTCAACCTACTGAATGGCAACGCCAGTTAGGGAAAGCCATGATGTATGTGGCCAGATGAGAACCAAACAAAGGTGGTAAGTGCTGAGGTGACCATTAATATCTTTAACAAGCCAAAAATCAGTTAAGCCTCCTGTTGATGAACCTACGGCTTCTGTGGTGATGAAAAACACCCCTTGGAAGATTGTCTTGCGCAATGAAAAAAGTACCCGCACCTGTATGAACCACTTTGCATGTCTCTGCAGAAACACAAGGGACAGTCGTCCAAACTTGTGCAAGAAAAGTACACTCAGTAACCTGGGTCCGAGACACAATCCATGATCCCTGTTATCAAAGGCAAAGAAGTATCATTTGATGTTTCCATTCACAAACTCGAAGTTGGATCCAAACGATTGCAGCCAAAATGCGTATTCGTTAGTACCAAGCCTCCAGGGCACCACTTTATTCGATATGTGTATTGGTGCATATGATGGAAAAAATAATGCCTCCAGCTCAAACCTGGGTAATGTATTTATACGTTTGTAGCCTGACATCACTTCCACTGCCAGGCACTTTCAAAACAGTCATAAAGTCAAGCAGGTCAAGGCCACATTCAATGTGATGGAGGAAGACACTGGAGCATAACAGAAGGCCTGTGCTTGATCCAATTCATGAAGTGTGAATGCCTTTAAAGTTTAAGAACCAGCACGAGATTCCAACCCCTGTTCTCTTGATGAGGATATCTCGAGACCAGGCTAATGAATCTCCGCATTGGCCCAGCAGTACAACCTTATGAAACCGATCACATCAACCCAAGTATAAAATTAGCAGCAGAAATCAGAGAAGGAAGATGTCATAGAAAACATCTCTCGCCCAACACCATTTGTTTCTCCGATAGAAGTCGCATGCAAACCAAAGCAACCTTGGCAGTCAGGATTTGCATCAATATACATCTTCCCAACCAGGCGATCTAACTAGAAAGACACCTGATGCCCATGCTAGACTTTCTGGTGGACTTCAGTGGAACAAAATGGTTCTTCAAACTGAACATCAAAGCAGATCACCACCAGCTCAAACAATCTAATTGATGCTTCGCAAAGTTCTTCATCCACCTGGGACTCCCTTTGTACAAGAGACTACATTATTGGCATCTCTTTTACCTCAAGGATGCCAAGACAGACACCCTAGTAGGATTGGAATGGGTCATGAATGTTAGAGACATCATCCTGATCTACACCATGGCTATTCAAGACCAGCACAAGAGACTATGTACAGATCTCCAAAGAACATAGGACTGTGACCTGACCTTACATAAAGATAAATAGAAGTTCCGTAATTTCTTTTCATGGATGCTCTCCGGCTAAGGGATGCTAGCTGAAGCCCCAAAAAATAAGAAATGAAGACTACTGGACTACCTCAGAACACCACAAAACTTGGCAGTGTCACCTACTTGTTACAGGTTAATCCTGACCCTTGCCACTGTTGTGAAACTACTATGCAGCCTGACCAAAAGCCAGACCATGCTGGCATGGGACCTCATTTATAAGAAAGCCTTCCAGGATACTAAGGATGCTGTACTCTAAGACACCATTATGAATTACTTTGATCCAACCAAAGCCACTTAAATTAGTCTGGCTACTACGCCATGCCTCATACTATACAACACCCATTGCATTTTTGAAAAACGTTCTTTATTGGTTTTTGACATTTATTCATTTTTGGTGCTAATCCAAGTGCATGCAATCAGTCAAATGGCTTGTACATCGTTTGCTAACTGGTAGGAATGAAATTATAGAACACCCAGCACCTCTATTGCCCTCTGTGCTGTTTATCGGTGTACTGCTTATGACCATACACTGATAGCATGTTTGATTATATACAATTTCTGCCAAAATCATGACTGACATTACTTCCATCATGTTGACAGCTCTCATCAAGTAAAGAAAAACAAACATACATTATAACTAGTAACCCAAACAGTTGCTCAGTTGATAGCCCCTTGGAGTAGATTGCCTAGAGATCGAGAAGATCATTTAGTTCATCCTTGGTTCTATGCTTGGCAAGATGCCCCGCTCCCGCCAACCAGCTGTTCCGCCCACCCGGCTCCCTTCTTAAGGGGACCACGCCACCGGGTCAGGAGCGACTACAGTGCCTGTAATCAGGCCCAGTTGCCCCCACGCTCCTTGCTGCTCCTGCCTGCCTACCTGCTGACGCTTCCTGCCTGCCTGCTGCCGCTTCCTGGTCCTTCGTGCTCGGGCGACCCAGCCGCTGCTGAGCCGCCCGCCCGCACCAGCTTCTTCCCGCCGCTGCCTCCCTGCGGCCCTGCCCCCCGCAAGCCCATTCGCCGCCCCTCTCCCGCCAACCAGCTGTTCCGCCCACCCGACTCCCTTCTTATGCTGCCCTCACGCACGCGCAGCGGTCACGCGCAGCGGGAGCGCCGATAAGGCAAGCCCGTCTGCGCCCGTCCGCGCCTGGACCGCGCCCAGCGCCATGACCCCTGGTCCCCACCGCCGATGCAAGACTTCAAGACAGACCTACGACGCCGCCACTCTCAACGCACTCAATGCCGGCCGGACCCCTGCCTGCTACCGAGCCACCCCGAGACGCACCCACGGACCCTTCGCCTGCAAAGCCTGCCGCTTCACCTGCTACCGGACCTGCACCGCTCCCGCCGAGTCCAACACAAACAGCAACCACCTGAAGTGCATCCTGCTGAACACCCGCTCCGTCCACAGGCACGCCGTGGAACTCTGGGACCTGCTCGACGCGACAACACCGGACGTCGCCTTCCTCACCGAGATCTGGATGAACGCCTCCTCAGCGCCCGACATCGCCACAGCCATCCCGGACGGATACAAGATCACCCGGAAGGACCGCGTCAACCAGACTGAAGGAGGCATCGCCATCGTACACAAGAACGCCATCCGCATCTCGACCAACTCCGACGAAACCTTCTCCGCCGCCGAGCACATGCACTTCCAGATACATAAAATTCTGCAATGGATCGCACTCCGCTAGCCCCTCCTCCGGGTCGCCCCTAAGCACTCTGGTATTTGAAGTGCGTGTAGTTCGAAGAATAGAAGTCAAGTTCATAAGTGGTTCACCAAAGTTGGTGCGAGTAGGTACTCGTTGTTCCCAAAATCTCTAGACCCAAGACATGGCTCGGGTTTCGGGATAGTTTCCCTCATCAGTAGAGAACAAGTATGGGGTGGATGAGAAGGCCGCCAAGTAACCGTCACAGGCCTCGATGCCTCTCTGGCTCGCAGGGCGTCTCCAGAAGCTCGTCAGCTTGGCGCTCAAGGGAGCAATAAGTAAAATTCTGCAATGGATCGCACTCCGCTAGCCCCTCCTCCGGGTCGCCCCTAAGCACTCTGGTATTTGAAGTGCGTGTAGTTCGAAGAATAGAAGTCAAGTTCATAAGTGGTTCACCAAAGTTGGTGCGAGTAGGTACTCGTTGTTCCCAAAATCTCTAGACCCAAGACATGGCTCGGGTTTCGGGATAGTTTCCCTCATCAGTAGAGAACAAGTATGGGGTGGATGAGAAGGCCGCCAAGTAACCGTCACAGGCCTCGATGCCTCTCTGGCTCGCAGGGCGTCTCCAGAAGCTCGTCAGCTTGGCGCTCAAGGGAGCGATAAGTAAAATTCTGCAATAGATACCACTCCGCTAGCCCCTCCTCCGGGTCGCCCCTAAGCACTCTGGTATTTGAAGTGCGTGTAGTTCGAAGAATAGAAGTCAAGTTCATAAGTGGTTCACCAAAGTTGGTGCGAGTAGGTACTCGTTGTTCCCAAAATCTCTAGACCCAAGACATGGCTCGGGTTTCGGGATAGTTTCCCTCATCAGTAGAGAACAAGTATGGGGTGGATGAGAAGGCCGCCAAGTAACCGTCACAGGCCTCGATGCCTCTCTGGCTCGCAGGGCGTCTCCAGAAGCTCGTCAGCTTGGCGCTCAAGGGAGCGATAAGTAAAATTCTGCAATGGATCGCACTCCGCTAGCCCCTCCTCCGGGTCGCCCCTAAGCACTCTGGTATTTGAAGTGCGTGTAGTTCGAAGAATAGAAGTCAAGTTCATAAGTGGTTCACCAAAGTTGGTGCGAGTAGGTACTCGTTGTTCCCAAAATCTCTAGACCCAAGACATGGCTCGGGTTTCGGGATAGTTTCCCTCATCAGTAGAGAACAAGTATGGGGTGGATGAGAAGGCCGCCAAGTAACCGTCACAGGCCTCGATTTCCCCCTGGCTCGCAGGGCGTCTCCAGAAGCTCGTCAGCTTGGCGCTCAAGGGAGCGATAAGTAAAATTCTGCAATGGATCGCACTCCGCTAGCCCCTCCTCCGGGTCGCCCCTAAGCACTCTGGTATTTGAAGTGCGTGTAGTTCGAAGAATAGAAGTCAAGTTCATAAGTGGTTCACCAAAGTTGGTGCGAGTAGGTACTCGTTGTTCCCAAAATCTCTAGACCCAAGACATGGCTCGGGTTTCGGGATAGTTTCCCTCATCAGTAGAGAACAAGTATGGGGTGGATGAGAAGGCCGCCAAGTAACCGTCACAGGCCTCGATGCCTCTCTGGCTCGCAGGGCGTCTCCAGAAGCTCGTCAGCTTGGCGCTCAAGGGAGCGATAAGTAAAATTCTGCAATGGATCGCACTCCGCTAGCCCCTCCTCCGGGTCGCCCCTAAGCACTCTGGTATTTGAAGTGCGTGTAGTTCGAAGAATAGAAGTCAAGTTCATAAGTGGTTCACCAAAGTTGGTGCGAGTAGGTACTCGTTGTTTCCAAAATCTCTAGACCCAAGACATGGCTCGGGTTTCGGGATAGTTTCCCTCATCAGTAGAGAACAAGTATGGGGTGGATGAGAAGGCCGCCAAGTAACCGTCACAGGCCTCGATGCCTCTCTGGCTCGCAAGGCGTCTCCAGAAGCTCGTCAGCTTGGCGCTCAAGGGAGCGATAAGTAAAATTCTGCAATGGATCGCACTCCGCTAGCCCCTCCTCCGGGTCGCCCCTAAACACTCTGGTATTTGAAGTGCGTGTAGTTCGAAGAATAGAAGTCAAGTTCATAAGTGGTTCACCAAAGATGGTGCGAGTAGGTACTCGTTCCCAAAATCTCTAGACCCAAGACATGGCTCGGGTTTCGGGATAGTTTCCCTCATCAGTAGAGAACAAGTATGGGGTGGATGAGAAGGCCGCCAAGTAACCGTCACAGGCCTCGATGCCTCTCTGGCTCGCAGGGCGTCTCCAAAAGCTCGTCAGCTTGGCGCTCAAGGGAGCGATAAGTAAAATTCTGCAATGGATCGCACTCCGCTAGCCCCTCCTCCGGGTCGCCCCTAAGCACTCTGGTATTTGAAGTGCGTGTAGTTCGAAGAATAGAAGTCAAGTTCATAAGTGGTTCACCAAAGTTGGTGCGAGTAGGTACTCGTTGTTCCCAAAATCTCTAGACCCAAGACATGGCTCGGGTTTCGGGATAGTTTCCCTCATCAGTAGAGAACAAGTATGGGGTGGATGAGAAGGCCGCCAAGTAACCGTCACAGGCCTCGATGCCTCTCTGGCCCACCCCATACTTGTTCTCTACTGATGAGGGAAACTATCCCGAAACCCGAGCCATGTCTTGGGTCTAGAGATTTTGGGAACAACGAGTACCTACTCGCACCAACTTTGGTGAACCACTTATGAACTTGACTTCTATTCTTCGAACTACACGCACTTCAAATACCAGAGTGCTTAGGGGCGACCCGGAGGAGGGGCTAGCGGAGTGCGATCAATTGCAGAATTTTACTTATCGCTCCCTTGAGCGCCAAGCTGACGAGCTTCTGGAGACGCCCTGCGAGCCAGAGAGGCATCGAGGCCTGTGACGGTTACTTGGCGGCCTTCTCATCCACCCCATACTTGTTCTCTACTGATGAGGGAAACTATCCCGAAACCCGAGCCATGTCTTGGGTCTAGAGATTTTGGGAACAACGAGTACCTACTCGCACCAACTTTGGTGAACCACTTATGAACTTGACTTCTATTCTTCGAACTACACGCACTTCAAATACCAGAGTGCTTAGGGGCGACCCGGAGGAGGGGCTAGCGGAGTGCGATCCATTGCAGAATTTTACTTATCGCTCCCTTGAGCGCCAAGCTGACGAGCTTCTGGAGACGCCCTGCGAGCCAGAGAGGCATCGAGGCCTGTGACGGTTACTTGGCGGCCTTCTCATCCACCCCATACTTGTTCTCTACTGATAAGGGAAACTATCCCGAAACCCGAGCCATGTCTTGGGTCTAGAGATTTTGGGAACAACGAGTACCTACTCGCACCAACTTTGGTGAACCACTTATGAACTTGACTTCTATTCTTCGAACTACACGCACTTCAAATACCAGAGTGCTTAGGGGCGACCCGGAGGAGGGGCTAGCGGAGTGCGATCCATTGCAGAATTTTACTTATCGCTCCCTTGAGCGCCAAGCTGACGAGCTTCTGGAGACGCCCTGCGAGCCAGAGAGGCATCGAGGCCTGTGACGGTTACTTGGCGGCCTTCTCATCCACCCCATACTTGTTCTCTACTGATGAGGGAAACTATCCCGAAACCCGAGCCATGTCTTGGGTCTAGAGATTTTGGGAACAACGAGTACCTACTCGCACCAACTTTGGTGAACCACTTATGAACTTGACTTCTATTCTTCGAACTACACGCACTTCAAATACCAGAGTGCTTAGGGGCGACCCGGAGGAGGGGCTAGCGGAGTGCGATCCATTGCAGAATTTTACTTATCGCTCCCTTGGGCGCCAAGCTGACGAGCTTCTGGAGACGCCCTGCGAGCCAGAGAGGCATCGAGGCCTGTGACGGTTACTTGGCGGCCTTCTCATCCACCCCATACTTGTTCTCTACTGATGAGGGAAACTATCCCGAAACCCGAGCCATGTCTTGGGTCTAGAGATTTTGGGAACAACGAGTACCTACTCGCACCAACTTTGGTGAACCACTTATGAACTTGACTTCTATTCTTCGAACTACACGCACTTCAAATACCAGAGTGCTTAGGGGCGACCCGGAGGAGGGGCTAGCGGAGTGCGATCCATTGCAGAATTTTACTTATCGCTCCCTTGAGCGCCAGGCTGACGAGCTTCTGGAGACGCCCTGCGAGCCAGAGAGGCATCGAGGCCTGTGACGGTTACTTGGCGGCCTTCTCATCCACCCCATACTTGTTCTCTACTGATGAGGGAAACTATCCCGAAACCCGAGCCATGTCTTGGGTCTAGAGATTTTGGGAACAACGAGTACCTACTCGCACCAACTTTGGTGAACCACTTATGAACTTGACTTCTATTCTTCGAACTACACGCACTTCAAATACCAGAGTGCTTAGGGGCGACCCGGAGGAGGGGCTAGCGGAGTGCGATCCATTGCAGAATTTTACTTATCGCTCCCTTGAGCACCAAGCTGACGAGCTTCTGGAGACGCCCTGCGAGCCAGAGAGGCATCGAGGCCTGTGACGGTTACTTGGCGGCCTTCTCATCCACCCCATACTTGTTCTCTACTGATGAGGGAAACTATCCCGAAACCCGAGCCATGTCTTGGGTCTAGAGATTTTGGGAACAACGAGTACCTACTCGCACCAACTTTGGTGAACCACTTATGAACTTGACTTCTATTCTTCGAACTACACGCACTTCAAATACCAGAGTGCTTAGGGGCGACCCGGAGGAGGGGCTAGCGGAGTGCGATCCATTGCAGAATTTCACTTCCAGATACACACCGACCCCAAGACCACCCTCCGAGGCACCCTCGTCTACAGACCACCGGGACCACGTACACAGTTCAGCGAAGACATCGCAGACTTCATCAGCCCGCACGCCCTCCCCTTCGCCGACTACATCCTCCTAGGGGACCTCAACTTCCACCTGGAGAACAACAACGACAGTAACACCACCGCCCTGCTGGACAACCTCACCAACCTCGGACTCAAGCAACTGGTGAACTCCCCCACCCACTACGCCGGACACACGCTTGACCCCGTCTTCTCTTCCAGCAAGCACGTCTCCTTCAGCCACGCCACCGGACTCCACTGGACAGACCACAGCTGCGTCCACTTCAGCTTCAATAGGACTACGACCCACCACCAACCGCAACGGGTCCCCCGCTGCAGCTGGAGCAAGATCACCGCCGAGCAGCTCACCTCCTCCATCAGCCAGAACACCCCCACCAGCACAACGGACCCCAACGAAGCAGCCAGCAACCTCACCAAGTGGCTGACCACCTGCGCCGATGACCTCGCTCCACTAAAGAACCCTCCCAGCAGACCCGGCAGCAAGAAAACCCCCTGGTTCACCGACTAACTCAAGGAATCCAAGAAGAACTGCCGCACCCTCGAGAGAGCCTGGCAGATCGACCACACCACAGACAACTGGACCGCCCTCAAACACGCCACCCGCAAACACCATCAGCTGATCCGCGCCACCAAGAAGACGGCACTCAGAGAACGACTGGACAACAACGCCCACGACAGCAAGGAACTCTTCAGCATCGTCAAAGAGTTCTCCAACCCCAGCGCCGGATTCAACGACATCACCCCCTCGCAAAGCCTCTGCGACTCACTCGCCTCGTTCTTCCACCGCAAGATCACCGACATACACAACAGCTTCGACGTACAGACCACGCACCCTACCACCGAACCAACGCCCGTACCCACCACCCTCTGCAACTGGACCCCGATCACCACCGAAGACACCACCCGCACGATGAACTCCATCCATTCAGGATCACCAACCGACCCGTGCCCACACCACATCTTCAACAAAGCCGACGCCACCATCGCACCCCATCTCTGAGACACCATCAACTCCTCCTTCCACACCGCCACCTTCCCGGAGAGCTGGAAGCATGCCGAGCTGACCGCCCTCCTGAAGAAACCAACGGCGGACCCCACCGACCTCAAGAACTACCGTCCCATCTCGCTCCTTCCGTTCCCGGCCAAAGTCATCGAGAAGACTGTCAACAAACAGCTTGCCGCCTTCCTCGAGACGAACGGATCCCTCGACCCCTCGCAGTCCGGTTTTCGGGCCAACCACAGCACCGAAACCGCCCTGATCGCAGCCACCGACGACATCAGAACCCTGATCGACAACGGGGAAACAGCGGCCCTCATCCTCCTGGACCTCTCCGCAGCGTTCGACACGGTCTGCCACCGAACCCTAGTGAAGCGCCTCAGCAACATCGGAATCCGAGAGAAAGCGCTGGAATGGATCATCTCGTTCCTCACCGGAAGAACTCAGAGAGTCCGCCTCCCTCCGTTCAGATCCGAGGCCACCGAAGTCATCTGCGGCGTTCCACAAGGATCTTCTCTCAGCCCGACCCTCTTCTACGTCTACATGTGTTGGCGTGCGATGGCTGCGCCCCCTCGCAGCCATCGCACGCCAACACAACCTCAACATCATCTCCTACGCTGACGACACCCAGCTGATCCTCTCCCTCACCAACGACCCCACCACCGCCAAAGCCAACCTACACGAAGGGATGAAAGACGTCGCCGACTGGATGAGGAACAGCCGCCTTAAACTGAACTCAGACAAGACAGAAGTCCTCATCTTTGGATCATCACCCTCCGCCTGGGACGACTCCTGGTGGCCCCCGGCCCTGGGCACCGCTCCCAAACCAACGGACCACGCACGCAACCTGGGCTTCATCCTGGACTCCTCCCTGTCAATGACCAGACAAGTCAACGCCGTTTCTTCCTCGTGCTTCAACACCCTGCGCATGCTCCGCAAGATCTTCAGATGGATCCCCACTGAAACCAGGAAGACCGTCACCCAGGCACTCGTCACCAGCCGACTGGACTACGGGAACGCCCTCTACGCCGGAATCACAGCCAAACTCCAGAGAAGACTCCCAACGCATCCAGAACGCCTCCGCACGACTCATCCTGGACATCCCCGGACACAGCCACATCACCGGACACCTGAGAGACCTGCACTGGCTCCCCGTCAGCAAGAAGATCACGTTCCGACTCCTCACCCACGCACACAAGGCCCTCCACGACCTGGGCCCCAAGTACCTCAACGACCACATGACCCTCTACACGCCCACCCGCCAGCTACGATCTACCAGCCTCCTACTCGCCACCGTACCACGCATCCGCAAAGCCACCGCCGGAGGAAGATCCTTCTCCTACCTGGTAGCCAAGACTTGGAACTCCCTCCCCACCCACCTGCGGCGAACCCAAGACCATCTCTCCTTCAGGAAGCAACTCAAGACCTGGCTGTTTGAGCAGTAACATACCCCTCTCCCCCAGCGCCTTGAGACCCTCCCGGGTGAGTAGCGCGCTATATAAATGCCATGATTGATTGATTGATTGATGGGAGTTTCGGGGGTGAGGGGGCTGTAGTGTAGGTAGTCGCGCTGAAAAGGGGTCATGCCTATGAAAGGCCATTGTCCCAGCCCACCTCAGCCTGGGAGTCATAGTGCAGAAAACTGGCTACTACCTCTGCCCACAGGTCAGCAAGAGTTTGAATGTGGACACCCCCCCCAATATATTCCTTTTCCCACAGCGACACTCCCTCTTCTAAGGCCCATTTGTCCACTGCTTTTCACCATCAACTATGCTTGGGCCTCTGAGCAGATCTCTAATGGCATGCAATATCTCTGTGGGCAATTCCTGGGGCGAAGTCAAGGAATCTATTGGCTGCCTTTTTCTCCAGTCTTCTTTTATATGATCTCAGCAGGCACATATCGACTGCCTGGAGATGTTGCCGGCCTTAGGTACGCTCCAGATCCCCGTGACCTGCCTCCGGAACTGCTCAATGATGCATCAAGTTCACACCCTATGGAAAAAGACTGCATCAACCATAGAACGCTCTTCTACATACACCTGCAACACGTGGTTTAAATTCACGCAATTAAATTATCTGCATGGTACATATCTCGCCCCACATAGATTGAATATTATCCTGCACACTGCTAACTTGGGCTGTCCAAGATGCTCCCAGGTTTGGACCCAGTAATTCCCAGCTAATGTGCTGCTAATCAAGGCTTCCCACCTATCACGCAAGGGGGGCAGATCGCCAGTCTTCATAAATAGAGCAGTTTGGTAAAGCCAGCAGTCCTAATGACTCCCAAACGTCAGTAATGTCTGCAGCAAGTCCTGAACAGGGGGTTATGGCTCAAGTGTCCTGCCTAGTTCCAGCATCGATGCCTTTTCTGTCATAAATTGAGCTCCTGGTTCGCTGCTCTGTCTCTAAAACCTACATTGTCCGAAAAGAGTCTTTAGTGGAGCAGTACCCCAATGTCTCCAAGCCAGCTTCTATCCAGACAGTCAGTCTTTGGGCAATAAAGTATCCAACCTTACTAGCAGGTCGCTGGGGCGTAAGGTAGAGCAAGTCCCACTCTGCGGTGAGCCAATCCCAACACCGGAGAGCTATACAAAGGAGCTGCTTCTGGCAAGAGGTTGTCAGCTTAACCCCCAACATTATGACCAGTAATGCCCTCCTTCTGCACCTAGTCTTGTAATCCCCCAGTCCTGCAAAACTAAGCCCCAGTAGCCAGCAAGCAATCCATTGCAGCTACGCCGCATCATCATAAAGCTCAAAGTCGGGGACCCCAAGACCACCTCTCACAGTTAGTATCTGGAGCGTGCAAAGGGACACCTGGTATTATGCCCATCCCAGATCAGCTTCCTAAGCAAGCCATTGATGCACTCAAACCACACCTTCGGTATCCAGATAGGCGGGTTAACAAAACAGTACAGGACCATAGGCAGCATGACCTTTTTAGTCAGTGTTATGCAAGCTGTAATGGAGCGCCTAAGTGTCCTCCAAAATGAGACATCACCTCAGAGAGCACAAAGCAATCCCCCCACCGACAAAATAGCCCCCGATGTCTCTGTCCTAGTGATATACCTTAACCCCCAGATATTTCTAGACATTAGTACCCTGCTTGGGACAGGAGTGGGCTGGGGACGATGGGAAGTGGGGCTAGGGAGTGGGGTATTCGCCAACCTCGGGGACCCAGGAAAAGCACAAGACTTTCGCCAATTTGTCTGCATGTCTGAAATCTGGCTAAAATCCTCCAAGCAGGAGACACTCCACAGGATACCAGAGATTGCATCTATAAAATAGATGAGCATGTTATCTGCACCGAGTGAAACTGTTCTCTGTCATGAAATGAGATCCTACTTCTCCTGACTTTCCTCCCATACAAAACAAGTGAAAGGCTCTACCACCAGTGCAAAGAGCGTGAGAGCGAGAAGACAACTCTGCCGTGTGCTGCCAATGCCTCAGAAATACATTTGCCCATCTGCACTCTTGCCCTTGTATATTCCATCTCTCCCCAACGGCCATCCTGCACATGATGACCTGCAAATATTGCCACTGCAATGTGTCAAATGCCTTCCATATGTCTGTGGAGAATATCATTGCCTCTGGATGTTGTGCCCCTGATATTTCATCTAGAATATGATGCAAGTCTCTTATATTGTTTGAAGAATTGCGTTTTGGAATAAACCCGTTTTGCTCTTCATGTATGAGGGTTGCTAGGTGGGCCTGGAGACAATTCATCAACATTTTGTTAAGAATCTTAAAAACTAGGTTTGACCGGACAGTAGGCCTGTACATCCAGAGCATCGTTCATGGGTTTGGGTATCGATACTATGAGGGCTTCCCTAGTCGTGCCCGAAATGTGGCCACAAATCAGTGCATTAGCATACTTTTCTGCCAGTCTCAGCACTATCTGGGAGGCGAACATTTGGTAAAATTCGACCAGTAGATGATCCGCCCCTGGGGTTTTACCCGAGGCCAGCTCCTATATATCGACTCGAATTTTGGACTCTTCAATAGGGACCCACAGTGCCCCTCGCTCCCTTCTGGCAGCTGGTTGAAAGTTGTCCTGCTCAAAAAGGCATCCAGTATCTCCTCTGAGATTGGAGTGCCCGCTCCATCCAGGTCCTTATAGTGGTCAGTAAGCACAAACCCTGATAGACAAGCTCTGTAGGTGACATACCAAAGAATAACAAAGACACAGGCAAAACTACATGAAACAGTATGGTGCCCCAATTTTGTTGAGAGTTGAACTATCAGCAGCAGTCAAATGTGCACTAAACTCCCTGTGCTGATAATCACAGAGAAGGCACACTCGTCCCACGGACCAAAGTGAGTGCAGAGTTCTGCGCAAGCGTGATGGGAGGTCCCTTCTTCTTGTGGTATATTCCTGTACCAGCTACCCAGCCATTGAAATCTTCTTGGTGACTATTTGAAGTATACAAGCGCACACTTAGACAATGCTGGCTGGCAGAGATAAAGACAGACAATGGGCGCCTCTTCCATCATAGTGAGTTCCAAGAATATCTCCACTCTGTTAGCATTGAAAACAGTAATTCACCCCAAGATAGCTCCTAATGCAGTGAGGAAGTTGAACGTTTCATGCACACCATAACAAAGACGTTCTGTATCTGTGAGGAACAGGAAGAAGATGGTGAGTGGGCATATCATACTTTCTTCCATGTCTAAAGCACTACTGCTTCCATGCTACTTAGGTGGGATGTTATCCCATCCAAGCAGCTTGGAAGCCCCCCAATAAGTCCTTCATTTGCCCGCCCTAAAGACACAGAGAAGATGATCCATCAATGAATGCTGTAATCGAAGCAGAGACACCAAACCACCCTCAGTCAACATAGGTGACTGGGCTTTAGTCCAGGTTGTTACCAAGGAGGGAATGTTCCTCACTTCGAGTATGGTCAATGGATGGAGGTAGCTGTATATGGGACAATGATCATGGTGTGAAAAAACTATGAAAGTTTGACCTGAAACGACCACCATGTCCAAAAGTCTACACTGAAACATGCATGACTCTGCTTCTCCAGACACCTCTCCAAGACCTTAATCTGACTAGCAATAGTCGGCCAAGTAGGACAACCGTCTTGGTTGACTGTTGCCCAAGTGAGATGAACGGCGGCCAATGACAAGCTCCAACCACGAACCACGGTCTGATATTCAAGGTCATTGAGACATTGAACAATACGACCTCAAGCCCCATCTACCATCATTACCACATTTTTAGATATTTTAGCTGATATTGGAGACTTTAGTCTGTTTACAGGCACTATTAATTTCCTAGATATGTTTTCACAGAGTCAGTCTTTTCGGAAAGTATTTGTTTTGAGAAGGTATTCACTGTATTGCTGAGCGGTAATGCCACCCCAGTCACAGCATGCAGGCATCGCCATCACCTTTGCAACCGTACGTGGCTGCAGGGAAACATCACTTACAACGCAACTTTTACCACGCAGTGCCTTTACATCGCAACCATTACAACGCAAACCATTACAACGCATTGCGCTGGGGGGGCGCTCTAGGATAGGGAATAGGTTAATTTACTATCCAATAACCTTCCCTAGTGTCCACGGGGACTGGAGTTGGAATAGTAAATTAAACTATTCACTATCCAGCGCCCAAAAGCACTATGCGTTGTAATGGTATGCGTTGTAAAAACCGCGTTGTAAAAGCATGCGATGTAAAAGCATGCGTTGTAATGTCGTACATCCGTGGCTGCAATGTGTAAATAAAAGGGGTTACAGACACTTGAGTCCAGCGGTCAATAGTAGTACACCTACTGCATGATATCGCTTATTGGTGGGCCACATCATAGTCTGCTGGCCCCTGCTCAGGAGTGAACATGCAAATTGTCATTAGCTCAGTGTATGAAAAAAATCTTAGCACGTGCTTATTTAAGATTCACCATTGTGCGTAATTTTCTATTTACAGAGACTAAGTTGATAAATGTCCTGGTAGGTAGGCGTTTGGGAACGTTGGTGCAGTTCCTACTCTATTGTGGGTAAATGCTCCCATTAGAACAAGCAATGCTAGATCTCTAGGTCTTGCGACAAGAAAAGACATCAGTATACCCCAGCGCAGAGGACAATCGCTCCACCGGTGTGTACTGGAGTGATGGTGCTCAAAGTGTAGTTTGGGTTTGAACCCCCATAGCGATTTTATTAGTGGTCAAAACAGCAGCATAGTAGGAGCTTTAGATCAAGCTAGTAAATTCTATTTTATGAAAGAATTCATCAATGCTGTGACTCTAGTTTTTTATTCTGTAGTGTAGTCAATGTTAATAAAAGAAAGTCACATACTTAACATTTGCTAACAAGAGAATATTATGCTACATTTTAAGTACTTAACAAATGGTCTTATGTATTATGTTTTATTACTCTAAAAGTCTAAAAGCTTTATGTCTTGTGATTTAATTTTGCTGGATTACTAGAGCCTGTGCTCGTATGGCCTTAGTTCATATCATTGTGTATATTCTTTTATCTTGGTACGGTTCAATTGCTGTGCAGTGATTGTGTAATGTTTACACACTATAGCTTTATATCACAAAATTTGCACTGCTTCTCGTTTTATTAAACCAAAACAGTAAATAATTATATCTTAACGTCTGTGATGGATCTGCATACATTATTTCTGTAATTTGTCTGTGGTGTCAACCATTGTATGTAGACACAGCCCAGTATCTTTCTCAGCAAGGGATAGTTAGTGACTGCTTAATTCTTGCCTTTGTGTGCCCCTGATAGGCTCATGTCTGTCGTCTATGGGCTCCATTTCTATCTCTCAAGGCTTTTTTCTCTCTTCTCTTTGTGTTTCCTCTTATTCTCCTCATTGGAATTCCCTTCTTTCCTCTGTTGGCACTCTATCTCCCTCACTTTTCATCCTGGCAACTGTCTGTTTGTCTTCTCTGGGATCCTCCCTCTCACCCTTTCCCCTCTTTGTGGGGGCTCTCTCTCCCTGAGACGTCCTTTCTCTTCTTCCCTTGACACTTTTGCTTAAAGGGCCTGCTCAGTTTCTCCTTCGGTGGCATCTTCTCATCCCTGGCCTCCTTCCTCCTTCCGAGATCATCTTATCATCACTGGCTCCTATCCTCTTCCCCCGTGGGCCCTTTTCTCCTCTCTTCCCCGAGTCTTTCCACTTTCTCCTCAACCGTGCATCTCCATTTTTTTTCTCGCCCCCCCAATCTTTCTCTACATTTCTGTGTCACTTGTTTTGCTCTCTTCCAGGCGCTGTTCCTTTCTCTATTCTGGACCTCCTTTTCTTTCTTATTTCTGGGTCTCCCTTTTTTATCTTTCCTTGACTTCTCTTTCTTCTACACATTGATCCATTCGATTATGCTACTCCCCTTAGACCTCCTGTCTATCTTCAATTTGCCTTCCTCTTTTCAGTTTCACAGGAAACGTGAAGTTGAAAGGAATAATCATCATGGGAGAAGATGATGACACACATCCATCCGAGATGAGACTGTAAGAGAATCCTCATCGCCCCAGATATCAGGTTTTATTTTGTCTAATCATAGATGGTTTAATTGTCTCTTCCACCGTGTGTCTTTCTATATGCTCCTTCATTCCATCACACACTTGTCCTGTGTTCCCGATCTTAGTTCCAACCTTCATTTCTCTCCAACCCTCACTAATGGACAGCCTTTTCCTGCCTTTGACTCAAACCAATAATGCTAAAGAATAACTCAGTCTTGCCAATTCATTGAATTTTTATATCCAGTCCCTTTCTCTTTCCCTTTTAGGTACAAGAACATTCCACACATGAGCTTTGATGAAACAGTTAGGGAAGCGGATCAGGAATTCAGTCTGAATAAAGATGTCACTGGAGAGCTGGAATATCCCACAAAGTATGAGGGCCACTTCTCCCTTCCCTTTAATGGGCCAAATTGGCATTCACAGGTTTTTAAGTGGTGTTTGTCCTTGTTGGTGCCCCTGGAGGCTATTTGCCATTAGAGTTTTTCTCTGGGCACTTTTGGTGACACTGGGCTGTTTGCTATTAACAGTTTTAATTAGGGTGTTGGATGTTACATCTATCTTCTCTGGTGCTCTTTGATGTCACATGCTACCCTATGCCATGTAAAGGGGCAGGGGGACAGGTGACTGAAACTATGAATCCAGAATGTGTGTGTTGTGTTATTTGAAGAAATAATGCATGTGTCTACCACAAGGCTGACCCTCTGACGCCCATCGGTGTTCCACAATACCTCACCTATCATGTCCAGTTTTAGATTGTATTTTAATGCCCCAGTAGACTATTGACTGTACAGGAGGACATTATTGACTGGTCCAGCTCATGGGCAGGTAGGACTGGTTGTGAATCTGTAACATCTCCATCTACAAAATATTTGTTATAAGATTCAAGTTCATTTTATTTGCTTAGTTACTTAAAATCATTGCAATAACATCGAAAAGACAATAACAACAAAGAGGTACAACAATAAAAGTGACAACTTGATTTGGGCATCTATAGCAGATTTGAATAGATTTGAGAATGAAGTGCAAGCAGATCAATAAGGTGCGAGCAGGGTTCCAGCGAGGTTAGACACCCCTTTTCCTATGCAATGAAGTAGAGTACACAATAAAACCAAAGATACACAACAATATGAAATAATAGGACCACTTGCTTCATCTATCTATAGCATATTTGAGATGATGCTAGAATTACTGCCATCAGATAAAGTGCAAGTAGGACAATAATGTGCAAGCAGTGATCCAGTGAGTTTAACCACCCCTTTCCCCAGTAGATCATTTATTAGCAAATATTTATTTATAAAGTGCATAGCTAATTAAAACCAATAAAGTACCACCAGCTGGTCATTACATGCCTATGTTCCATTTTTCCTTATTAAACGAGTTCTTAAAATGGTAATAAGATACCACATGCTCATAAAAGGTGATGTTCGCTATGCGATTTGTGCAAATTAATTCTTAATTAACCCCATTACTCTGTGGTGTGGCTGCTACCTCCTTCTTGAAGATGTTAAAGAATTGGACTATGCGAATTTTCAGCATGAAGTTCCGTGTGCACAGCGATTCAATAAGCGCTTGCCTGTAACTCCGAATTCCCAGAACCCTTAGTTCATTACGTAGCAAGGCTCTTCAATGGTTCAACAACCATGAACAAGTGTAAAACATGTGTATCAGGGTTTCATCAACTAAGTTACATAGCATTTTTTGCTTGTGGCAATCCCCGTTTCCATCAACTTCGGGGTATAATCCAATGTCAGTAAAGACCCTAGTTGCAAAGTCCTAAACCTTTTCTTGATGTGAATTGAGGAGCTGCCCCCCAAATAAGGTTGCTCCAGGCCATTTGTATAAGAATTTAAGACCAGCACCCATGTGACCACTTTGCAAAGTGACTTATCTGGGTACATTTATTTACTGTTTTTTTTAAATACAACCTGGGTTGTTAACAATTGCTGCAGCTCCCCAAGTCTCTTTCAGCAGACCAAGTTTTTTAACAGAATTTCAATGAGATTCCTTTCCTGGAAAAAGGTTTGTTTTGCCAGGGCAAACTCGAGCCTTATTTGAACTGAGAAAGCGGCTCTCAGAAGGTGGAAGCCTAGCTTATACATTCTGATCTGAAGGGAATCCAGAAGCTGCATCACGCCTGAGCATTAGTTTGCGGCTGTATTCCGGTGTTGGTAAAAATTTGGCTTTAACCACAGTGAGAAGTGGCATCTCGGAGTGGCCCCACAGATTTTTGAAAGGGATACGAACTCAAAGTTCAAAGCCCTGGCTTTTTATTGAACATATCTTTCTGGGTGGCAAAGTAGGCCTGTGAGACTAAACTAACTCCCAAATATTTATAGGAGGTTACTGATAGTTTGGCCCACAACTTTCGATGGGGTACTTGGTCGACAGCCGCCTTGCAGTCAGCGAAACACATATATATGGGCAGGATGTGATCGCAAGCTCTCTCCAGTAGAAGCCCCACTGCCATCAAATTTCTGAGAGTGCCTTGTTTTTTCGTGAACCCTGTTTGATTTATAGTGATTCTTACTGACTTTGTTGCCCAGTTGGAGAGGTCATGTAGCACTATAGATGAGAAGTGTTTGAGTTCCACATCTAATAAGGCTAGGAGGCAGTGGCTGCCTGGCGAGGATGTATTACCGCCTTTGAAGATCGGGTGGATGATTGAGCCTCGCCAGCTCGCTTGGTTGTCCCCCGATAGCAGAATCTTATTAAACATTATTGCCAAGTGCTTTGACCATGTCGCAGTACTATGCTTTAATATGTGTTTCGGGATGCCTTTGTGGCCTGGTGTGCAGTTGGAGAGAGACCCGTTTATCACTTTAATGATTGCATCGATTGAGTATCATGGTCCCTCGAGTTATAGTAGAAAGTGGCTTTCCATAGGGATTTCCGGTTCCTCAGTTTCTGAGTTTACCCCACATTCTGAGTGTGTTGAAAAATGGGCATCGAGGAACTCTACCCAGGTCACTTCACCAATATTGCCATTATTGGTGGCCCGCAATCCATCTAGCTTGTTAAATATCCTCCAGAACCTTCTTGAGTCTTTACTTTTTGTTGCACCTATAAGCTTTTCCCAGAAGCTCTCATCCATGCTTCTTTTTTGAGACCATACCTCTTTTTTTAGTTTTCTGCACTCCTCCCTCAGTCTTATGACTAACAGGTTGTTTCATGGGTGGATCCTTATTTGCCTCAGGGTTTGACTAATTCTCGATTTTACAAGGTATATGTTTTTTGGTAGACCGATCTTTCTGCTGCTGCTGATGACCATACTTGTCTATGAGCTTTTGGCTGGATACATTGCCACTATTTGATCAATGAATGACGCCCAAACTCTTACTGGATCTGGATTGTTCTTGACACCATTTGCGAATGCTTATAGTGACCTATCAGCTAGGTCTTGGCTATTAACCGAGTTACATCTTAGCCGCTCAAGGTTTTCTGTACTGGCTTGTTCGATCAGAATTCTTGCAGGGGTGAGTATAGAGGGCTTGGTTCTGATCTATATATTTTGGGGCTGGTGGTCGCTTTCAGAGTGATTATCAATCCTGAAGTCCAGGACTATGTGCATATGTTGAAACTCACCATGGTGTAAACTACATATGAGGCTGTCTTGGTTAAGGCCTAGGCCCATGCTGGTGGAAAGTCCCCCTGGAATCGCCTGTTCAGGATTGCCAACCCTGCATGTTCACGGGCTCTTAGTAATCTTCAACCTATTTTATCTGGTGTCTTGTCTCTGGATAGATTTGCTCTGGTAATATGCTAGGCGAGGCAATTCTTACCTCTTCTTCTGGAGAATCTTCAGCCTTTTGGAAAATATTTATTTTGAAATCTCAAGTTACTCGATAGTTTGATACTACATGCTCGCTTTTCAAGGCAGTTAGTTGGTCAATCAACCTCTCAACTGAGGTCTCCTTGCCTCTGGTCTTGATGTAAATGTTGACTAGCATCAAGGGGGATACCACGTGTTAGGACCACCCTTCCGGCACCAGTGCCTGTATCTGTGGGTCTTGCATAACCAAGCTTTTAACTCTTATCAATATGCTTGAATTGATGTAGACTAATAAACCTTCTGTGGTCCTGCCATATTTGTTTAATTTCTGTGCGCAGACCTTGTGCTCCACTAATCCAATGAGCAGGATGCTCGTTATGGTCTATGTCTCCTGGAGAGCTATTATGTTAACTTTTTTCCTGTCCTGTATCAGGTCTGGGCCTTCCTTTTTAGCAGTTAAGCCCCCCACATTCCAAGAACAGATCCGAAGATTGTCATTTGCGTTTGCTGTGTTGACAGTCTTAATTTGGCTTCAATCCCACCTTTGTGATTATGATGAGACAGAGGGAGGCCTGCCCCAGTTGGATGATGGCTCCTGCCTCTCCAGGGTTCTGCGCCTCTCCACAGTATGGGTCTCTTTGATTTTTAATAATTAGCCATTGTTGTGCACCTGAGGGGGGACGGTACTACTGAGCCTTTAAGTATCGAGCTAGTAAATATTTTCTCATTGGTCCTTTCGTCTTTGTTCAGTAGAATAGGTAGGTATATTTGGTCTTGAAACTGTGATATTTTGATACCCGAGGTCCTCAGCAGGTCTTTTCTTACTAAAAGTTCTGAGTGGAGTCCTGGCATTTTAAACGTGAATAGAGTGGCCTAGGTGATCTGACTGACTACGCCGAGAAGGAATTTAATTGAAAATATGTCTTCTGAAGCCACCCATGGATAGCCCTGGTAGCTCTGTGATCATCTTCAGGATGACCAAGCAGTTTAAGGTATCGTGATTCCCCCTTGCAGAGAATAATGGGATCCACTCAAGACTCGGATAGTGAGTGGTGTGTGACTCCACTCCTTTGGATTCCCAGGACACTGACCTACTGGCGACACCATTTCTTGACCCTTACACCCCTGTTGATTTGATGCTTAGTTGCATATCCGTATCTCTTATGTGGTTATTGCAGTACCCAATGCCATTTATGGGGGATCTTAACTTCGAAGTTTCTTCTAAGGGTCCAATATATGGTTCCAAGGTGGGCAGGTCAAGATCAGGGCCTCGGTAGTCCGGGCTTGATCCAACCTCCTGATCGTCACGCCTAACCGTCTGTGACCCTTCATGCCCTGAAGACTCATCAGCAAGTTTATCTATTCCTTTCCATGAGTCTCTAGATTTGATGCCTGCATGAGCTTCCAAAGTTCCTAATGATGACTCTGGTTGGCAAATGGCTGCTGGTTTCGTCAAGGTTTTGTGAACTTCACGTGAGACTCCAATGTTTTCATTCTTTCCCTTAGTCTTTACGACCTGCAAGGCTTCTCGCGCTGATAATTCCAATGTTGATCTAGCTTGACCTTGTTCCCGCCTTTACACACTTACTTCGTTTCGCATTTTGATAGGCATGACATTATGCTTTCCTTTCCAGCTGTGTGCTCAGGTGTATCGGGCGAAGCCTTTGAAAATTTCTTTCCTTGAGGAGCTTTTGACGCTGAGGTTGGGCCAAGGTTCCTAGCATATGTGATAATGACTACAGCGTCCTCACTGCCGCAGCTCGATACTTGGGGTCTTTCTCCTTCATGGGCAGCCTGGCGCCCCACCCTCATGTTGGTTTGAGGGACCGCTCTGACGTCCGCTAGGCTTCCATTGAGTAATGACGGTTGCTGTGCCAGTTTGATAATGATTTCTCCACATTTACATAGTGCAAAGTTTCTACCCTTGTCTGTCCAATTGCACATGTGTTATTAGATTGTTGAGATGCTGAAGCTTGTCGTCAATGCCTGATCTAAATACCGCGAAAGGTAATTAATAGGTCAACTATATTTCCATTTTATCTACTTGATGAATAAGCGCCTTAACGGTTGCCTGTATGGTGTCTAGGATAGCACCACAAAGTAGACTGGAATCCATCATGTTCTGCCTGCTATAACCACACTCACCACACTAAGTCCCATTCTTTGCTGGGTGCCCTGAAGTCCGTGGGTCAGATTAATAATTGGGCATCTGGTGTTCCTGAGGTGGTCATTCTCAATATTGGTATCAGTGGCTAAAGTTCCAGGCTGGGCTGTTCTAGTATCTTTAACCTTCTCCTAAGAGGTGTGGCGCCGCGGCCAGGGCGACTGACGCTGGAATCTGGGGACCACGGTTCGATCCCCGGCTCCGGCGGCAGGTTAGCCCAGCACCATCTTCCCGACGGCCCCCCAGCGCCTAGAGACCCTTACGGGTGATTGTGCGCTTTACAAATGTGGACTTTACTTTACTTATCCATGGGGGAAGTTTGGAAAGTGTGTGCTTCCCTGTACACTGGAAATAGGGATAGTAATGAACTCCGATGTAATGGGGGTGCGTCTGGCTTTAATGTTTCAGAGTAGTCTGCATTTTTATCTGGCCAGGTGGCGGGCATAGTTGGACTTCTTGATGCCCTCTGCGCACTGTGGTTCATAGGCATGGGTACACATTCAGCCCTCCCTGTTCCTAGTCGGTGTCCTTTTTTGGGAGCCTATACCCTTTCCTGCAACCACTATGGTAAGCGACAGTGGGTAAGGCCAGATAGCAGGGCTAGTTGCCATTATTTCATTTTTATTACCTCCGCCACTTTCCTCAATGGCCCACGTCAACCTCTTAGGGCTGCCATCAGTGTCCCCTGGACTTGGAACTCGGACAAGCTCGACAGTAAGCAGTTACTGTCCAGGGAATGGTGGCTATTTCCAATTGCCTCCTGAGAAATTAGTTTATTTTTAACCAACCAAGTCTCCTCACCCCACCCATCCACCCCCAACCCTACTCCCAGTGACTTAAAAGTATTTGCTGCTTTTGGCGAATTGAGCATGCTGAAGAAGTCTGATATCTTTCTAATGCCTCTCCTCGGCGTGAAGGCCTGCTGTTGCCCTGCCTGAGTGTGAAAACCAGCCCTTTAACCCCTTCGACGCTCATGACGAGCTCAGCTCGTCATGAGGTACACCTCTCGTACGCTCATGACGAGCTCAGCTCGTCATGTACCGCGGGTTTTTGAAATCTTCAGCGCACCGGGTAAATCTGCACCTCGTTGATGCGGTTAAGAGGAGTGGCTGGTGGAAACACATTACTTATTAGCACTAGACTGTGACCAGCTGGTCACTACACCCCTCGCAACCTTTATTAAAACCAAGACAACAAATCCAACCTGTGGGAGAGAACAAAATGACAAAACAAGAACTCAACTGAGTCCATTCAGGTCTACGGTGCAGCTGGGACCACCATGCATCATGGCACGTCTCCGTCATTTTAACCAGACTACTCTAAGCTCGAATGGCAGTGTAAAGGAAGTCCGGATTTCTCGCTCGCTAGTCCAAATTGTTAGTCGTATCTGGGCACTGAGGGTCTTGTCCCACCTGGTCTCACTGCGTGGAAGTCTATTTACAGTGATCCTGTGAGGGTGCATATGGAGCAATAGTGAAGTCTGTTGCTGATACATGTTCAAAGGCGCGCTAGCTCCATCGATAGCAATCCTCCAAAGGCAGATGACGTACCGGAGCCTGTCGAAGAATCTACCTCAGTTGCCGCAGTGCTTCCAGCTGCCCGATGGTGGAGCAACTTCCAGCTTCCCTCTCTCACCAGGATCCAGCTTTCTTATCCGGATTCCTCTCTCACGTGAGTCCCCTGTGGTCCTCTTCACCGGGCTTCAATGGGACTGTGTGGACTGCGCAGTATCTCTCTGATGCCATACTATAGGTACATGGAAGAATCGCCACCAGTCTCACCTTCAAGTCACTCGCTCCGCCTCAAGGGTAGTTGTTCCAAGGGCGGTGTACTCCTGCAATCTGGACTCTGGTGCACAGACATCTATGGGGCAGTCTTTGGTGGTGACCCAGTCTCCATGCTTGCTTTTGTTGCTTCCGGATACCTGCTGTGGAGCGACTGCAGACACATCTCTCTTGGCGGGACGCCCCTCATGGAAATTCCTTGACGCCCTTTTTTTTATTTTATTATTAAGGAAGTTTCTAAAGCGCCTGGTTACGCGCATCGGCGTGTCCCCGCGCTATGGTGAGAGACATTGAGGAGGCCTAACTAGAACAGCTACACAAGTGTTGAACGGAACAAGTGGGTTTTGAGAGCTCTTCGGAACTTAACCTTGGCAGTGTAAAGGAAGTCCGGATGTCTGTGCACCAGAGTCCAGATTGCAGGAGTACACCGCCCTTGGAACAACTACCCTTGAGGCGGAGCGAGTGACTTGAAGGTGAGACTGGTGGCGATTCTTCCATGTACCTATAGTATGGCATCAGAGAGATACTGCCCTTGCCCCTGGATTGACACAGGCCTGCATGGGCTGCAGGCCTCTTATAGACATTGCTAATACGTCACTGAAGAACTCCCAACAGGGCCACATTCAAGCCTTCTGTGCAATCCCAAGGGTGGATGTTCCAATGGTTGAGATTGCTCTCACAGCAGGCTTCAGGTTCACTGGTGCACAAAGCTGGTTTGTGAGCGGCCAGCCACTCACGGCGCCAAATATGCCTCATTGACCTCTGGGTGTTACATAGGTACAGTACTCCACCTTAGATGTTCAGTGCTCTTTGGGTATTCTTAGGGATGCACTTAATTGCAATAACACTCACAGTTCGTATTCTGTACTTTGTGGTGTTCCAGGTGTCTCCTACACACCATTCAATTCTTCTTCCTTTTTCTTCATGCTTTAGTGCTGTGGTCTTGTGCCACACTTTTCTTCTCCCCTTCCATCTTCTGTTCTTCTTCTCTTCCTCCAGGACCAGGCCTCTCCATTTGGCGTGCACTTCACTTGGACATTCCAGGTCACGTAGTGTCCTAACTGTAGGACCGGAAACTTCTTCGGGTTGTGGACCTCTCATAGATCCTCCCTACGTAGACCTGTCACCGGTCTTGTCTTCATAGATCTCACACAGGTCTTCTGTTCGTGGACCTCTCACGGGTCTCCTCTTCATTTGAGGACGCACTCCTTGCACCTCAAGGCTATGCTGTCATAGCGCTCGCTCCTGCCTCCACTCAGGCAAGACCATGCAAGGTCTCTCACACCCTGTTACGATACGGGCCCACTTCCTCACAGGGCTCTCACTCCTGGGCGTATGCCCATGCAGTCAGCTTTTCTGGTGCGGTGTACGGCACGCTTCTGACTTTGCGCCCTCCGTGCTTCTCTTTGGGTGTGCCTTCTGCAGATGCCTTGCGCACCTGGTTCCTCCTCTTGTGGTGGCGTCCTTTTGCCACTGGGGGCGCAATCAGCGCTCTCCTGAACATGATGGTGGTATACGACTGCAGTGGGTGCTCATCGCCTGCTACTTTAGCTTTTCTGGGGCCTCTTTCCTCCTGCCAACGCTCTTCCCAACTTCTCTGGGGGAACCAATCTGTGGCTGTCTGTGGCTGTACTTGCGGGGATTTACAGATCTTCTTTTCAAAATGCCTGCCAGTCATCTTGGCCTGACACTGCTGTGGTGCCATGGGTCAATACAGTTTCTTCTCTGCCCATGACAGTCCTCCCACATCGGGTGGGATATGATACACTCTTGCCCAACCTCTTTGCCAGTTCGTGCGCTCTTAGTGCTAGCCCTACGGCAGTTCAGGACCACAGCACCCATCTTTGCGCTGCAGTAATCTCCGGCAGGCATGGCAGCTGTCAATGCTGCATTTACAGTGGTTACCACTCTCCTCTGCTGCCTTTGATGCACCCCCTTTTGCTGTCACCATTCTCTTGGCAGCTTTCCTGGTGTGCGCTTCTTTGAGCATTTCCCACTATTGGGGTGCCCAGTCTGTCCCCCTCTCACTCTGCCCCAAGCAGGGTCGTACTGACCTCATAGCATCCTCTTGTCTTGGCACTCGCTGCCAACACTGCCAGGGCAGCCTACACAGCGCTGCAGGTGCTTTTCTCTCCCCACAGGTGTCCTTAACTGCTGCAGTGGCCACTGTAGTATTCTCTCTCAAGGTGTCACTGCAGACCTCATAGGCACTGGCAGCCTCTCTCCTCGATAATCCCTTCAGCACCGCCTCTCTGAGAGGGGATGTAGGCCTCCAAACAAAGCAGAGTGACAGGGTCTCTGCGGGCTGCAACTTTCCGATGGCAGCTTTCTCATTCACCTTACTGCTTCTTTTTCACACTCTTACCGCCTAGTGCGGTACTCCAGTCACTTCAAAGACAGGCTCCAATGGCACAGATGCTGCGAGACAGCCATTCCTCACCAGCCTGCCTGGGGCGGCTCTAGGCTCATGGCGGCCCGGTGCAGAGAGCACCCCGTAGCTCGGGGGAGGGGGGGGAATGGGGGTCAGGGTGTTAGGATGTGGAACAGAGCCGGAGGCCGCCAAATCCCTGCCAGGGGTCGCCACGCAAATATGTATTCATCCTCAGAGGATTATTATATTAAGGATATATATTGGCGTGGAGGCCCCTGGGGTTTGGTGGCCCTGTGCAGGTGCACAGCTTGCACATGCCGAAGGCCGCCCCTGAGCCTGCAGACCTTGGTTGGTGCGTAGTATCATGGGGCGAGGCATGCCTGGAGACACCACTGGCTCGTGCCACGAGGGCTGCACTAGGCGCCCTGGCCACCATTTCCACTGAATGATCCGACGTCGTGAGACACCGCCAGGTGGTGCTGCCACTGCTTCTTCCACACAGCCTGCACCTTTCCCACATGTAGCAGCTTGCCCAGGCTGGTGCGCCGCTCTGACCCGCCTAGTGGAAGGGTACTTCCAACGCAGGTGTTCCCTTAGACTACAGATGCCGGTGCCAGGCACTCCTCACAGCATCGGCAGCTGCCTTGATGCCATGGGTAACTTCGCCCACATGGGTGCGGCCTCTCACAGCACCCCACTCCAGGGTAAGTGGTTTTCTTTTTTTAACAACTGCAGCAGAAGCCGCCTCTCAGATTCGGGCCAAAGTGGCCTCATTTCTTTACCACTCTCCTGTGGTTGGGATGCTAACAGAATTCTTCCTCTCCCTGTGGCAGCTACTCCCTTTCCTAGCAAGCGCATGCATTACTTGGCCTTTCTATACTTTGAGGGCGTACGGGGAACATATTCTCGTCGCGCTGCTTCAGCTCTTACTTTTTGAATGCCCCCCCCTCTTCTCGCTTGCGATCCTTTCCCTTGACTGTCGCAGTCCTTCTGTCTACTGCCTGGCCGCGTTTATTGGTTGGGTCACATGACCTGTGATGGATGAATGGGTGAGTGTGGAAACCAGCCCTCTAGGAGTGGATGGTGGAAACACATTATTTATAAACACTTGACCGTGACCAGCCAGTCCCTACACCCACCATCGGACGTGACATTGTGTTTCCTTTTTCTGGTGCCAGCATACGCCGTGGACCTGGACTTTCCTAACCTCATTTATCGTGATGAAGGTTCCACAAAGATGTGCTTAGATGCCCGGTTACTGGTGGTTGTTTGCCTGGATTTTCTACAGTAGTGTCCCACCACTCTGGCCCTCTGGGGCTTGTCAGAGATGTGTCAGGGGGCCTGGGTGCCCCCTTGGAGTGAGCTGTTATGCCGCAAGCCTGGTGCCAGGGGCACCAGTTGCAGCTGCCACCTCAGCAAAGGCTGGAACCAGCTACCAGCGAATCCTTTTCTCACCCTCTTAAACTGGCAGGGTTTGCCTGCTGCTGGTACACAGTAGCTGGCATGGGAGGGCATGAGCGCAGGTGGCCTCATCTGTGATTCTCAGTGGATTTTTGGAGGTCTCTGGGAATACTTAGGGGGTACCCCCAGGCACCATTCAGGGAACGCCTCCCTTCTCTCCTCGCCTATTTATGCATTGGATCAGATGTGCTGCTGCCTTGTCTTGGTCATGGTGTCCTTCTACCTGTGGACCTTGATTGATCGTACAAACGACTGCCATGCTATGCCAAATAGGGTGACCAACTGGCATGAGTTCAAATTCTGGACGGTCAGTGTAAAAATTCAGGCCAAAGGGTCAAGATTCAGGACAAAAATTCAGGACAGAAGGTCAAAATTCAGGACCAAAATTTGCGACAAAACATACGTTTTACAGACATATCAGAGGAGGTCGCACAATAGTATATAGGTAAATAGACAACCAAAATAGGTACAAGTCAAAATAAGTTTATATAAGGTTGAGACAATCGTGCACTTCACAGTTTTTCAGTATGCGCGCAGCTTTGCAAAGCGACATCAGGCACTTAGTGCTAATGTAACAATAAACATTATATAGTATTTCTTTATTTGTATGTTTAAATCTTACTTTTAAATGTACAGTGAAAACGCTGTTCCTGTCCCATGACATTAAGAAGCACTTCGCTGAATAGCCTATTGTATTCATTTTTACTCAGAATTATTTTACCTTGCACCTTATATTTATTAAGGGATAATATTTTCAGGGACATTAGAAACTGAACGGAATACTATTTTAAAAGTGGTTATCAATTCCGATATCCACCTTAACAATGTGGTAACTGACCTATAGATGGAGGTTTTGCACAAATGAATGCTCTGCCTCTGACAGTATTTAATTTGCCATACCAAGACAAAAGCAGAATGCCTTGCCCTACTCTGATGCAGAAGTCCCACCACATGCTGTCACTATAATAGGGCCCATTGTTATTCTATCTGTGATAATCATCTGCAGTGTCAGAATGACAATTGGCCAGTCCACAGTCTTTGCGAGGTCTGGGAGAGGGCTGCTGAAGGTAGCCTCAACCTACAGATTGAAACATAATTGTGAGAGGCCCAGAGTGGAAACTTTTACACTCATGGGGCTACTCTCAGGAGAGCAGCATACTGTCCTGAAATTCCCCAATTTGATTTCAGAATTATGTCTGTAAGTCGTCCGTAATTTGGGGACCCCAAATTATGGATGCCTTACAGACATCATACGTAACGGACGGTTTGTGAAATTTACAGACAGTTGGTCACCCTAATTCCAAGGATAGTGAGCAGTGGAGTGAGCTCAGGAGCGATTCCACAGCATCAAGGCAGTGATGACCGCGGGCGGCAATGAACGGCCGTGGAGCAGCTCACTTACTCCAAGCAGTGAAAACAAGGAAGGCTTGGGTCCTGTACTCCCCAGACTGGACCACCCAAATATGGAAATCACAGAAAGGTGTCCAGTGAGGTTTTTTAATAAATATTCGCGATGAAGTCGAGACCACTTGTCCGTAGGTTATTGAGCATTTATTCTGCTTAGTTTTGATAATTCAAAAAGACATTCATAAATCAATTGGACATGTCTTTTAAAAGGAAACACCACATTAGTAGATCACACAATTGCAACACATTTGTATGTGTGATTTAGAACCATTTCTTTTGTGAGACAATATATACAACACATACATAATACCAAACGTTATTTGTGACAACTATATACAACAAACCAATGATCACAAGACAAACATCGATAAATTATGTGTGCCAGCCTGAAAATAAACCAGTCCTGCATTTGCACTGAAAACACAAGGCGGACAATTGATAATTCAAAGAGGCATGTCTACTATCCTGCCTGTGGGAGGGTGGGGATGCATATCCTACTTAAGGGTGTTGACAACCTAGAACAAGGGGGAAATAATTTCTATTCAGTCTCCTCATGGCACACCCTGTTCTACCGTCCCCCACACAACAGCTAACGCGTTTCGAATCCCCAACAATTCCTTTTTAGTTTCGTGGACACTGCCTCGCTCAATTATACGCCTACCTACGGCTCCGTTTAATTGAGCAAGGCAGTGTCCACAAAACTAATTCAGTTGTGACACCCTTCCTACCCGTTCTTGAGGCTCATGGAGCAATGTCTCCTAAAAAACTAAATTAACAATTAGAATACCAAAAGGGAATTGTATACAGTGCATGATTACTTGCTGCACTGCATGATTACTTGCATCCTCACTTATTTGTACATATCACTAATTTCACTTTATCAATATCAATCTCGTTAACATAATGAGAATAGAAGGGATCAGTTAAAGTCCTGATGAAGAAGCCCCAGAGCTTCGAAACATGTTGACTTGATTAGGAGTATCTGCACATTAATGCAGGACATCTCCAACCCACTGCTTTTAATAGGACCAGCTCCAGGGAATATTAAAGGTTTTCAGTCCACAGGGGCCGGGTCCTTTTTTATTTCACTTTTTCACTCACCCTTGACCATTCCTCTCACAAACTCCTACACTACACATAGTACTGAAGATCAGTGCTCCCGCGTAGTCGAGGTCATAGCACACCCTATCCCACAGTGGGACGGGAAGACCCCCATGATGAAGCATGACACCAAAGGCCCTTTTGGTGTGTGAGGGATATTTAAGCAAACACTGTGTACTTCCAACCAATGTAGGAGACACACTCTAACCAATGAGAGAACTTCCACTGAAAGAAACCCATCTACTGGTGGATCCTTGTGTTTTATATGGATTTCCACCTCAAGTGCCCATTAAGAACACTACCTCTTTACTCCCTCTCTTGTTTTTTGTAGGTCTTAGACAACACCTCACATCATCTTGATTCGAGAAACATTGAATCTAACACTGACAAGTGAAGTTGCTGATTTTGGTGTCCATTATTTCTACCATTTATATTTTTCATAATCTATCTCTAAATCGTGTGAGGCTGTGACTCTTTTTTCCTTTAAATACCTGCTTACTGCTAACTCTACCTGACACTGTGTAAGCAGTATGAAAGGCCCGGCCACTGAAGTAAATCTAATCCAAAACAATTCTTTAGCATCTATACCTTATGAAGGCGTTTACATCCATTAATGGATTACCAAGGGGAAAAGTTATATGCGTAAGCCAACAAGCCATTGGTTTACTCATTGGGACCCTTAAGTTTTGTTCTGGTTAATAAACAGTGGGGCTGTTTGCAGTACTTTTGATACTACCTTTACATTTTTCTTTCAGAATTGCACGTTTTTCAAGCGTTCATCATCTTTCTATTCATATATCTAAAAACTTTGGAGCAGAACAAACGAAGATCCTGTACATTGGCCTGAGGGGCGAATGGACAGAGGTAAGTGACAATGTATATATGTGAGGTCCAGAGGTAATCCACAGAAAGGGAGCACAGTGCAGGTGAAGAAAGACGGGTTGTGGGGGGTTGCAGGGAGGAACACGTTTTGGTGACCTTGAGTAAAGAAATTCTTTTGTGCCTGAGAGTCTTTGTGACTTCTTGGCTTGAGGTTGCTGTGTGGTGACAGGCTAGTTGTGGTGAATTAATGGGGAAAAAACAGGACTGTGATCAGGACAAGCCAGAGGTAGCCTTTGAGCAGGAACCTGATACAGTGGTTGTGTTGTGGTGACTGAATGGGAATTAACTCTTCAGTCGTAAGTAGACAAGCTGGTTGTGAGCAGACATGAGTGGTTGATAGTGGATTGGGCAGTGATGATTGTTTTGCGATGGTCACTAATGGGTTTTGAGCAGAAGCTGGCGATAAGTAGGCACAGGCTCTATGTGAGGCTATGCAGAGATGTCGGAGACTGGGTGGAGTATGACTGTGTGGGTGGTTAGGTGTGGCTTTGAGTATGCAGATGCATTAGTATTACTGCCTGCAGACAAAGTTTCAGTAAATTTGATCATGCAAGGGCTGGTGTGAGCAAGTATTGGCAGGAGGACTGTGAGCCGGAATGAGCGCAGCTGGTTGCAAGCTGGTAATATTCAAACATGGCTATAATGGGTGACAGGCCCTTGTTCTGTACCCAAAGTATGAAAAAGCCCCCTTACCTCTTTAAAACAAAATAGGGTGGGAGCCCATGAATATTGTCATGCGACATATGCCCATTGGACAGATGCATGTGCATACGTTAGTACTTCAACTGGTAATGTAATGTAGCATGGACAGGCATTATGAAACCCCATGTCACTGTAGGAAATGTGAGAGTTAGTAGTGAAACAGGTTGATGAAAAGTCGGACTGAAGGATTTAAACACTTTGCACACTTTTGTCTTTGCCTGCCACGATTTGTGGCTGGAAAAGATAAACACTAAAAATAATTCTGCCCACATATGGGCCAGTATTCCTTGTTCCTGCTGCTCACTAACAAAAGTGTAGAGTTGAACTGGACATTAATAATGTTTCCTATAACCCAGTTGCACAATAATGTAGGTCTGAGGGGACAGGGTGGAAGCTAATCCTATTACAATGTACACTGCACAATCAATCATCAGGGGATTGTAAGAGCTCTACTCAACCGTGGGGGTCTCAAGGCGCTGGTGGGTGGGAGGGGCTCCACAGATCTGGTTAGCCGAAGAGCCAGGTCTTCAGAGTCTTCCTGAAGGTGTTTAGAGAGGGGGCACGTCTGATGTCTGCTGGGAGTTCATTCCATGTTTTGGCTGCAATGTGAGAGAAGGATCTTCTGCCTGCTCTGTGGAAGCGGGGGGTTTCGGCCAGTGCGAGGTTGGCAGTTCGGAGGTTTCTTTTGGGTACGTGGAAGTTGATTCTGTCATTGAGGTATTTGGGTCCGGTGTTGTGTAGGCATTTGTAGGCGTGGGTGAGGATTTTGTAGGTGACTATTTTCTCCACGGGGAGCCATCATAGGTGTTTGCTGATGTGTTTGTACCGGGGATGCCGAGGACGAGTCTGGCAGCGGTTTTCTGTATCGTCTGTATGTTTGCTGAGTAGGGACTTGTTTATGCCGGCGTAGAGAGCATTTCCATAGTCCGGTCTGCTGGTGATGAGTGCGTGGGTGACTGTCTTCCTTGATTCTGTGGGGATCCATTTGAGGGTCTTGCGGAGGGTGTTGTAGCAGCTGGAGGTGACGGCGTTGACCTGTCGGTTCATGGTTAGGGATGAGTCAAGTATGATGCCGAGGTTTCTGGCGATGTCTGCAGGGGTCAGGGGGCTTCCGAGGGCAGTCGGCCACCAGGTGGTGCCTCATGATGATGAAGTGGTTCCGACGACGAGGACTTCTGTCTTCTCGGCGTTGAGCTTTAGGCAGCTGTTGGTCATCCAGACAGCGACGTCCTGCATTCTAATCTGGAAGTTGAGTCTGGTGGTAGTGTGGTCTTTGGTGAGGGAGAGGATGAGCTGGGTGTCACAGCGTAGGATACGATGTTGATGCTGTGTTGTTGGACCATGGTGGCCAGGGGGGTCGTGTAGATGTTGAAGTGTGTCGGGCTAAGTGATGACCCCTGTGGGACTCCGCAGGTGATTTTCGTGGGATCGGATAGGAAGGATGGCAGTCTTAATTCTTTGGCTTCTTCCGGTGAGGAATGATCGAATCCAGTCTAGGGCTGGTCCTTGTATTCCGGTATCGTGTAGTCTGGCGAGGAGAGTGCCGTGGGAGACGGTGTTGAAGGCTGCTGAAAGTTGGAGTAGGATAAGGGCTGCGGAGTTCAAGGAAGGAGTTTATACAGTTTCACTTCTTACTTTCGGTCACTGCTCGGCGAGATGGAGCTCCTTTGGTTACACCTGGTACCTGTTATTTCTGATGGTCAGTCCTCCACCTCTACATACTCTTCAATATACCCTGTTGCAAGTTGGGGTCTCTCGGGTCTAAGATAGACACCTATGACTGAGAAGGGACTCCCAAGCTTTGGGCTATGCCCACCTGCGATACAGCTGACCAGCAGCTTTCCAGGATGCAGTGCGGAAAGTTCCTTCTTTTGAAACCTAACTAGTGAAACAACCACAGCAGACCACGGAAGTCCCAGAGCCCCAAGCAACTTTGTACCCGACTGATTCTTCTAGGTGGCCTATGTGGGACCTATCCCTGAAGATCTAGTTGTCCCCTCCCACTAATCTCCGCCTTGAAACTATTAGGCAGTGCCTTTTGCTTATGAAGGTTTACACTACCAGGTATCTTGAAGCAGAACATCCTATTCAAGGTTTATGCTACCAGGTAACCTTAACCTGCCACACTATTGTAACCTATTTTATGGGGTTAGAAGGACTAGCGTATCTGAATATTCGGTCTCCGAATGAGGCTCCTACCAAGCCCATTCATACCAGAATGACCTCAAAAACAGCCATTGAAATGGCAGCTAGGTAAATAACCAGCACTAGTTTTCACAAAAAGTAAACAGCTTCACATAGATATGTGATTGAACATTCTCGTGGTACATGAAGGGAGGCAACCCAATATCTTTTCTCCATACCTGCTTTTTCCGTATTATTAGTTACTGCAAGAAAGCAGAGTGCAAAGTCCATTTTAACTCGTACATGGTTTGCATGCAAGACTGCTAACCTCAAAGCGCGTAGCTCCTGAAACCGGTTGGCTTACCATGATGAGACAGAGCATAGTGCAGTGCCTTGCATGCCTAGATTGGCACGGGTACCTGCAACAGTGTGGGACAGTTATGTTCTTGGTAGCTTGCTCCATTAAGCGGTCAAGCACGCTGTAATTTATATTGGTGGGGGCTTCTATTGATGCTGAGAGAAGGGATTGATGTTTTGTCTTGGACTGAGTGAGTGGAAGAAGCATTGGATCTGGGATTTGGGGTGAGGGAGAATGGGTAAGTGAACATTGCTATATATGCGAAGGGTAGTTAGTTGAGTTTGTCCAGGAATTGCAGGTACAGCAGACTAAGTTACTTGCTTCTTTGTTTCAGGCTCAGCGGCAAGAAGTGGTCATCTGTAACTATGAAGCTGCTGCGAACCCGTCTGATCATTCAGTAAAACAGGTCATGCCTCAGAGCCACTTTATTGCCTGAGCCCAGCAAAGGCTAGTTTGAATCTTTGAAACGAGAAGTCGCCTTCTTAATTGAGCACTTCAGGTCTTCAATTCTGAAGAGGTTATCCAGCGTGCATAACTCCTTCTGTGCAGTGAGGAACAGGAGGTGTAGAGGAAACACTGTTGCATCTTGCCCATGCGTGCCTTCAGTCATTGTTTGCAACACTTGAATATTGACTGGATTTCATTTGACATTAAAATTTACCAAAACTATGAATGCTAATTTTCTCTTGAAATAAATTATTGTCTGGCTAAGAAAGGTAGTGGTAAACTCCTTATTTCCAAACTGGCACATCATGCACCCTCGTCCTCTGGTCTGCGCCCTCACTTGCCAATCTCTTATTGTTACCAATCTTTTTCTGATCCTGCTTTCACCAGATTCGGACATCGATGCTCCAGTCTCTGAATTCCCTTGGACCTGCTTTTGAGCCTTTATCCTCCACTCCATGGGCCCCCTCAGCCATTCTCCAGGTATGCACAAAAAAGGGCACATCCCATCTTTCTCTAGCCTTTACACATGTGGTGTAGACCTGGACTGATCCCCACGAGCAAGAGTGGCCGGCATCACTCCGCCCTGCTAGAAAGGGTGGTCGTCCCTCCTGGTCATTCTCCACCTCCGGAATGAGAGTGGTGCACCACAAGCCCTCCTCTAAAGCAGGATTTACAAATACTAACCTGGTAAACTGATGCTTACGCTAAACACTGTGGTATATGGAAATTAAACCCTTGACACTTTGTTGTAAAATTGTTACTAAATATAAAATTCACAGCATGAGATGTGAAGTGAATGAAGCATTTCTTCTTGGAACTGTGACTGACTTGCGTCATTGTAATCCCCTATCTGGGAAAAGTAAGATATCCTAGATAGGTGAAAGGGGAGTTGTTGAAAGAGTTACCAGGAGGGATTAAGGAAGGGAACTTTAGGGTATCTTGAAGTAAGGAGAAAGGGAGGATGTTGGTGTAGAAGTGTTATGGAAATGACTCCTGAAAAACAAATACAAAGAAATATTGGGAACTGCATATTATTTAGCAAGATCCTCGAATGTAGAAACTGATATCATATTTTGATCTTATAAACAACATACAAAAAGTGTGATAAACTGAAATTTAACAAAAATATTTGCTTTCTTGATAAACCATAGAAATGCAGTTGAATCAATGTGATGCCCTGGACTAAACGGTACATTGCTGAAAAGTAGAATACATTGTTAATTGAAGCTAAATACATTGCATGCGTGGCCCACGGCCAAGGGTTCCTACAGGGCTGCACTCTCAACTGAAGCAAAATAAAAATAAACATTCATGGTGTATGTAGGAATCTGACTGTATATTCTATTCCAAAGTACGGTATAGTGTGCACAGAGTCAAGTGGATCTCCAGAAGTATAGCAGAGGGTAAAGTAGATTATACCTTACTCTCCTTTGTGGTAGAGTGGTTAAAAAGTCAGGATTATCAGGAGGGAAGTGTTAAGCATTTGTTGTACACACTCCGGCAAGAAATGACTTCACACACTCAAAGACTGACTCCAGACCAATTGTTGGTATAAACATTTATTTTGTTATTTTACATTCAGAACCAAGATTCACTTAGTAGCAGGTTAAACTCTTCATTCAATGTTACTTTCAGCAAGACAGTGAATACAAGATTCGCAGGAATATTTACTTTTTGCAGTTGAGAAAACAGTTAAAAAAATGCAGGTAAAGTACTTTTGGATTACTTTTAGATTACAGTTCTGATTTGGTATGATACATACTCCTAATTCAGTTTAAACCACACAGCACATTTGTAAGCAGGTTAACTCTTGTGCAAGCAATAGATTACTGTTTGTGCAGTACAAGACAGTTCAACACCTAAAATAATTTCCTATGGGAAAAACGACATGTTAAGGTACAGGGGAATAAATTGGTTAAGGAATGGGAGTTTTGGGGGTAGAACCAAGGTTCAGGTTGGCACTCGAGGGGCACCCCCAAGCGGCTGGGTGCCAGTGTTAGCCAACTGGACTAGGGGGCACCTGGGTTGGGGACTGCTCAGGGGAAGGCCCCTCAGTCTCCGGAGCCAAGCTCCTAGGGTTAAGATCAGGGCAAAGGGGGTCTCCGGTTAGCGACACCACGCCACCAGCGGCGCGGGGTGGCCGAGTGCAGGGTGCTTAGGAGGTGTTGGGAGCCCAATGCAATTCAATGAGGACGTCGGTCACGGGAAAAGGACTGCAGGCTGGAGCCAGAAGACTGGACGAAGGGAACCAATGACTGCAGGATGAAGTTGATGGGTCGGTCGGCCACCTCATGTCACAGGAGCTGCGGATGCAGGGGTGTCCTTTCGTGTCGGTCACAGTTGGGGGGGCCCTTTGAAATTAGCTGGAGGTGAAGGTCAATGGAGGTCGCCCAACGCCGGATCACATGTTAGGATCACCAGAGAGACCTTGTGAGAGTATTGGGCCACTCGATCTCTGAACATGCATGGGCGTCGGGTGCAGAGTTTTGATGACTCGCAGATCGGGCCAAATCTGGGGTCCTGACTTGGGTTGGTGTTGGACAAATCCAGTGTTGACAGAAGATAGGAGTTCTTTGTGAAGGCAGGGCAGGTCTCCGGGGTTCTTGGAGGCTGCTGGCTGTAGGACACGCCGGGTTCAGCTCACAGGAGTTCAGAGCAGGAGACAGGCTGGTATGGCTGGGGTCAAAGCAGTTGTCCTAGTCATTCTCCTCTTCTGCAGCACGGCTCTTCTGCCCTTCTTCTTGTTGGCATGTCACATCTGAAGAGGCAAGGTTCAGGGGTGCCCTTAAATACTAGATTTAGGGGTGTTACAGGGGTGTGCAGGTGGGGACCAATGGGTCTCTTCCCTGGGGTGTCTACACCTCCTAATATGCCACTCTCCAGTGGGAGGGGGGCATAAGCCTCTTCCAGATAGGAGGGGTCACCCATCTACAAAATGTCAACAACAGAGATGTGTGCTTCACCTTGCCTACCCTGCTGAGGGGAGGAGTGGGGTTGGCAAAGGTGGGCACATCTCCCTTCCAGGCTAGGTTTTCCCACTAGATCTAGCACCCAAAATTGGCTTCAGAAGCGGTGGGAGCCAGTAGCTGATAGCAGCAAAAGGCTGGGGGGAGCTACAAAGGTGGCAGAACTTTAAAGCTCCCTCTTTGAGGACCCTGCCCATCCTTCGGGAGGAGGCATGACACCACTGCCCAGGATGTGCTTTGTTCCCGGACCCAGAGAGCCAAAGGCTCTCTATCCAGGGGTCCAGAAACCTGTCTGGTGGTTTCAGATGGCTGGGAGCAAGTCAGGAACCTCACCAGAGTTTGTCGTTTCAAGGGGGCTTGTCTAAAATGCACACTGTGTGCATTTGTTCATTAGAACCAACACAGGCATCAGTGTGGGGTTAGTGTGCTGGAAAGTTTGATACCAAACTTCCGAGACTTCAGTAAAGCCATCATGGACCTGTGAATTTTTTGTTGACAAGCTCCCAGCCCAAGTACTCAAAATGGCTTCACTGCACTGATAGTAAAATGGTACAGGCACTGTAGGGGCATATTGCTCTTGCAGCTTTGCTCTTAACTGGACATGGTGCACCCTGCTTTTAGGACTCTAAGGCCTGCTAGAGGGGTGACTTACCCATGCCACAGGTAGTGTTGGTGGTCATGGCACATGTGTGCCATGTTGACTCTTTAGTTTGGTCTGCATCAAAACACCCAGTCTGCATTGGCTGGGTGGGGGTGCTAGGGCGAGAGGTCTCTGATGGTGGCATAATGCATGCTACAGCCCTCAGTTGCCTTCTCTGGTCACTAGGCCCTTGATACCTGAGGTACCTTTTAGAAGGGACTTACAGGTGGCCCAGAGATTTGCCAATTGTGGGTACAAAGGTACCGTTTTAGGGAAGAAAACAGGTGCTGTGGCCTGGTTAGCATGATTCTAGCACACACTCAGTCAAGTTGGTATCAGGTCAGAATATACTTTATTTCATTTTAGACATTTTAAAATCATAAAAGTAACATATAAAACATTAATATGATTAAAATACCCTATAAAATTCCATCTAAACATGAGTCACATTCATATAGATTCCATCAATTAATTTTAACATGCAGCCGAGACAGTATGTTATTAACCCCTTCAGCGCGGCGCGAATTTTCGCGCTGTGCTGAAGGTTCTAATGAGCCTATGGGCTCATGACGGAACGGTTCCGTCATGAGCACAGCTCAACCGACGCTCATGACGGAACCGTTCCGTCATGAGCATGGAAGGGGTTAACCAGTGATCACTTTTCCTTAATATGCTTTTCAAAAGTCCAGTCATAATGCCCACACAATAAACATTTTCCAACAGTTGCCAATAGAACAAGCATTTGCAATGCAATAGGGCTCGCATTAGTAAAGTTAGAGGTATTAGTATTGTAAATGACAAATTTTTTATTTATGTTTTCGTTTTGAAAATAGCGAAATTAATAACTTTGTCATTTACAATGCCAATAGTGTTAACTTTTGCAAACGTGACACCTATAGCATTTGTAATGCAATATGTGTTGTATTTACATGACTTAGATGTATTAATATTAAAAATAACAATGGGTTGTATTTTTTTCAATATTTAATACTTAAATAAAAGTTATTGTAATGTATAATGGCAATAGCTTAAACTTTTGCAAATAACTTTTTGAAAGATTATGTTTAGTGTATTTTATTGTGATGAAAATACAAGAACAGAAGTGAAGTATTAACATTTTTTTGTGACATTTGTAATAAAGTTTGAAACATTGAGAGAACATATTTGAACCAGTTTTTGTTGAATGGTTGCACAGATTGATGTTGTGGTGGCTCTGAATGATGTTGTGGTAGCGCATAGTGATGTTGTGGTGCCCCTGAGTGATGCTGTGGTGATGCGATGGATAGTGAGGGCGATAGATAGAGGGAGGGCGAAAGATAGATAGAGGGAGGGCAAGAGATAGAGGCAGGGCAAGAGGGCGAGGGATGGAGTGTGGGGCGGGGGAGGGATGGAGTGTGGGGCGGGGGAGGGATGGAGTGTGGGGCGGGGGAGGGATGGAGTGTGGGGTGAGGGAGGGATGGATGGAGTCGGGTGGATGGATGGATGAAGTGCGGGGATGGATGGATGGAGTGGGGGGGATGGATGGAGTGGGGGATGGATGGATGGAGTGGGGGGGATGGATAGATGGAGTGGGGGGGATGGATGGATGGAGTGGGATGGATGCAGATGGATGGATGGAGTGGGGTGGATGGATGGATGGATGGAGTGGGACGGTTTGATGGATGGAGTGGGACGGATGGATGGATGGAGTGGGACGGATGGATGGATGGATGGAGTGGGATGGATGGATGGAGTGGGGGGATGGATGGATGGAGTGGGGGGATGGATGGATGGAGGGGGATGGATGGATGGAGTGGGGGATGGATGGATGGAGTGATGGATATATGGATGGAGTGGGATGGATGGATGGAGTGGGGGGATGGATGAATGGAGTGGGATGGATGGATGGATGGAGTGGGGGGATGGATGGATGGAGTGGGGGGGGATGGATGGAGTGGGGGGATGGATGGAGTGGGGGGATGGAGTGTGGGGGATGGATGGATGGATGGAGTGGTGGGATGGATGGAGTGGGATGGATGGATGGAGTGGGGGGAGATGGATGGAGTGGGATGGAAGGATGGAGTGGGATGGATGGAGTGGGGGGATGGATGGATGGAGTGGGATGGATGGATGGAGTAGGGGGGTGGATGGATGGAGTGGGAGGGTGGATGGATGGATGGAGTGGGGGATGGATGAATGGATGGAGTGGGGGGATGGATGGATGGAGTGGGGGGGTGGATGGATGGATGGATGGAGTGGGGGGATGGATGGATGGAGTGGGGGATGGATGGATGGAGAGGGGGGATGGATTGAGAGGGGGGATGGATGGATGGAGTGGGGGGATGGATGGATGGATGGAGTGGGGGAATGGATGGATGGAGTGGGGGGGATGGATGGATGGATGGATGGAGTGGGGGGATGGATGGATGGAGTGGGGGGGTGGATGGATGGAGTGGGGGGATGGATGGATGGAGTGGGGGGATGGATGGATGGAGTGGGGGGATGGATGGATGGAGTGGGGGGATGGATGGATGGAGTGGGGGTGTGGATGGATGGATGGAGTGGGGGGATGGATGGAGTGGGGGATATGGATGGAGTGGGGGATATGGATGGAGTGGGGGGATGGGTGGATGGATGGAGAGGGGGATGGATGTATGGAGTGGGGGGGATGGGTGGATGGAGTGGGGGGTGAATGGATGGAGTGGGATGGATGGATGGATGGATGGAGTGGGATGGATGGATGGAGTGGAATGGATGGAGTGGGATGGATGGATGGAGTGGGATGGATGGATGGAGTGGGGGGGGATGGATGGAGTGGGGGGGGATGGATGGAGTGGGGGGATGGATGGAGTGGGGGGATGGAGTGTGGGGGATGGATGGATGGATGGAGTGGTGGGATGGATGGAGTGGGATGGATGGATGGAGTGGGGGGAGATGGATGGAGTGGGATGGAAGGATGGAGTGGGATGGATGGAGTGGGGGGATGGATGGATGGAGTGGGATGGATGGAGTGGGATGGATGGATGGAGTGGGAGGGTGGATGGATGGATGGAGTGGGGGGATGGATGAATGGATGGAGTGGGGGGATGGATGGATGGATGGAGTGGGGGGGTGGATGGATGGATGGATGGAGTGGGGGGATGGATGGATGGAGTGGGGGATGGATGGATGGAGATGGGGGATGGATGGAGAGGGGGGATGGATGGATGGAGTGGGGGGATGGATGGATGGATGGATGGAGTGGGGGAATGGATGGATGGAGTGGGGGGGATGGATGGATGGATGGATGGAGTGGGGGGATGGATGGATGGAGTGGGGGGGTGGATGGATGGAGTGGGGGGATGGATGGATGGAGTGGGGGGATGGATGGATGGAGTGGGGGATGGATGGATGGAGTGGGGGGATGGATGGATGGAGTGGGGGTGTGGATGGATGGATGGAGTGGGGGTGTGGATGGATGGATGGAGTGGGGGGATGGATGGAGTGGGGGATATGGATGGAGTGGGGGATATGGATGGAGTGGGGGGGATGGGTGGATGGATGGAGAGGGGGATGGATGTATGGAGTGGGGGGGATGGGTGGATGGATGGAGAGGGGGATGGATGTATGGAGTGGGGGGTGGATGGATGGAGTGGGATGGATGGATGGAGTGGAATGGATGGAGTGGGATGGATGGATGGAGTGGGACAGATGGATGGGTGGGGGGATGGAGTGGGATGGATGGATGGATGGATGGAGTGGGATGGATGGATGGATGGATGGAGTGGGATGGATGGAGTGGGGGGATGGATGGATGGGAATTTACGAGAGAAGCGGGAGGACAGCGCATAACAATGAGACTAACAGATCTGAGACATACTCAGGTGTTTTAGCGGTAAGATTAAGCATCAAATGAAAAGAGCCGATGGAGCGCTACAGTAGACTTCACGTTAGTTCGAAATAGAGACTGGGAAGGAAGGAAAAAGCACCAATTAAAATCAGGTGCGTGGGGTCTCTGTGAGAAAGCTAGTCGCGGGCAGCATAGAGTAAAGGGGCACTTACTGGGAAGGCTGAATTAAAATGCCAGTATCTTGAAAAACAGCTGTATTGTTCAGGTTCGAAACTCAGAGCCGATTAATCTATTAAAGGCAAGTGAAAAAGGATCAGGTGGGCTCAAGTGTTCGGAGCCACACTTGTAGCAGAGGCGGCAGATTTACTTAATATTTTAGGATGAACCCAGGTCACTGAATGAAGGCCCAGGAACGGAGAGCGGAGCGTTTCCTGCTGCTACGGCTGCCTGCGCTGAGTGCGAGGAGGAGCCAGTGTGGGGGAAGTTCAAAATTTGCAAACATTCGTGACAAGAATTTTCAATTCTATTAAGGACTAGGAGGCGAGGATTATGCTAGTCTCATTTCTTTATTTAGAAATGCCCAGCAGTCATGTAAAAACCACATTACCCAGAAACACTTGGGTGATAACCATAGAGTCTGCACTATAAATAGGTATGTAGATAATCCCACTTCCTCTTTCTTTGGTGAGGAGTAAATCCAGGAAACAGCAAACAGTTCAATAAAGTCAATGCAAAAGCAAACCCCAGTCCAGGGAAAATGACGGAAAGGTCCAAAACAGCAACAGCTGAAGGCAGAAACCAGGAAGAATCCTCAAAGAAGAAAACAGGAGCCTCCACGCCGCACTGTAGGCACGTCACTTGGGATCAGATCCTGAAAAGAGACACAAAGCCGTAATACACGTCCAGCATATACAGGAACATGTTGAAAAAGGGTGGGAAAGAAGACAAGGCAATAGAAATTGTTGTAACAGAACAATGCATAACCATTTGTCAGTAAATACAATGCATAAACAACGGGTGGGATAATCCTCGCCTCCTAGTCCTTAATAGAATTGAAAATTCTTGTCACGAATGTTTGCAAATTTTGAATTCTATTTCAGGACAGGAGGCTCCGATTATGCTTGTTTAAAGCTCATCCAACACCACAGAAGCAACAGTAACAATAGGCTTAAAGTAAAAAGTCTTAAACACAGAATCTGTTGACCAATCAGCAGCTTTCATAATGTCCCACAAAGTGACTCCCAATGAAAAAGCTTTAGAGGCCATGGCCCCGCGAGCAGAATGAGCTCCAAATACAGAAACATCAATGCCCGCTTCCCCCATAAGCCACCGTACCCAGCGAGCCAATGTAGCAGGAGTAACGGGGCGGAAGGGCTTTTGCAGTGCAATCAACAATTGACCTTGCATATCAGAACGAAGAAGCGAAGTACTCACCTCATAATCCTTAAGGCATTGGACAACACAAAGGTTGGGACGAGCAGGAAAAGAAGGGTAAGAAATAACCTCAGTATTAGTTTTAGTGCGCCTGGAAAGGCGAAATGTAACCCCTTCAGGTGTGAAACTGCGTCCAGCAAGATCTAACGCGCGAACGTCTGAAATCCGCTTGCAGGAAAGCAAACACAGCAACATAGTAAGCTTGGCCGAAAGTTGTTTACGAGATAACAAAGAATTGACCGGCCAAGCTTCTAAAAAACGTAAGACAACCGAGACGTCCCATAAAGAAACATATATGGGACGTGGAGGAGTAGCCATTCGAATACCTTTAAGGACTTTAGTCACTAGAGGATGCTCCCCCACAGGTTTCCCATCTACAGGAAGATGGCCCGCCGAAATTGCGGAACGGAAGTTGTTGACTGTACGGTACGCCAAACCAGAAGCAGAAGACAGAGAAGCCAAAAAATTGACAATCAGAGACATCAGCTGATGTCGGATCAACTTGCCGTTGAGCACACCAATCACTCCAACGTTTCCATGAACCTCTGTAACGTTTGTGAGTACCTGGGGCCCAGGCGTTGCTGAGGAATCTGGTAGCGTCCGCAGAAAGGCCTGACACCGCCCAACGTTCCCCGAAATCCGCCACGCCAGGAGAAGGAGAGAGCCTGACTGAACCAGGGGATGCGGATTCTGAAGCGGATCTAACAGGAGATTCCGCTTCCGAGGAAGAAGAAATGGCAATGCGCATGCCATTTCCAGGAGAACAGGGAACCACGGTTGAGCCCGCCACAGAGGAGCAATCAGAATCAACTCCGCCTGAAAGCGTGTCGCATAGGCCAGAACCCTGGGGATCATCATGAACGGGGGAAACGCATAACATAGGGAGGACGGCCACGGTTGAAGGAAAGCATCCGTTGCCAGAGCCTCCGGATCCGGTCTCCAACTGAAGAACCGGGGAAGGTGGGTGTTGAGACGGGACGCAAAAAGGTCGATCTGACAAGGGCCCCAAGCCCGGAGGAGCTGGCAGAACACACGTGGATGGAGTCTCCAGTCGCTGAAGTCCTTCAGATACCTGGAGTTCCAATCCGCCACAAGATTGCGACAACCCGGAAGGTATTCCGCAATAACTGTGATCTCGTTGTGGAGACAATAGTGCCAAAAGTCTTTGGCAATCTCCGCCAACAACCTCGACCGAGTCCCTCCCAGCTTGTTGATGTATCGGACAGCTGATACATTGTCCATCCGGAGAAGTATGCAGCAGCGGGACTGAAGAGGAGACAGACACTTGATCGCAAACGATCCCGCCAGTAACTCCAAACAATTTATGTGGAGTGAAAGTTCCTGCGGGGACCACCGTCCCCCTGTCGAGATTGGGCCGCAGCGGGCCCCCCAGCCCCAACGGCTGGCATCCGACTCGATCACAATCTCCGTAGAGGGTCCGAAAAGAGCCCTGCCGTTCCAGGCCTCCATGTGATCCAGCCACCACTTCATTTCCGACTTCGCCTCCTCCGAGAGAGGAATGTGGTCTGAATAACGAAGACCCCGCTGAAGATGCTGAATCTTCAGACGCTGCAGTGAAGACGCCAAAAGACCGACAACTCGAGCTAACGATCTCAATGACCCTGTCGGACTCGAGATAACGGAACTCAATTCCCGTTTGATGTACCGAATCTTCTGACGAGGCAACAGAAGTTGACAAGTGAGGGAATTGATCTGGAAACCCAAGAAATCTATCACTTGAGTAGGAAGTAGCACAGATTTGGGAACATTCACTAAAAACCCGAGAGACTGAAGAAGGTCGACAGTCCACTCCAGATGCATCATCAGCTTGACAGGGCAATCCGCCAGAAGGAGGATGTCGTCCAAATAGATGATCAAACGGACCCCGCGACTGCGGAGGGATTCCACAACCGGACGTAACAGTTTCGTGAAGCACCATGGTGCTGACGAAAGGCCGAAGGGAAGAACCTGATACTGATACCAAGTCCCCAGCCACTGAAATTGCAGAAAGCGGCAATGGAGCGGGAAAATTGGAACAGAGAGGTAAGCATCTTTGAGGTCCAGTCGGACCATCCAATCCCGTTCCCGCAGGAGATCCCTCAACAGATGGATGCCCTCCATCTTGAAGTGACGGTAAACCACTCCCGCATTGAACTCCTTCAGATTGAGAACTAACCGCGAACCCCCTTCTTCTTCTCCACCAGGAAGACTGAGCTGGCAAAACCCTGAGGGTGACGCACTGCCGGCACAATTGCCCCCTTCAATTTCAGAGACCTGAGTTCCTCTGTGATGAACTCTTGACTTTGTCTTGAGAAATAGAGGGGAAAAGGAGGATGGGACTGACGGACTGGCTGATAGAACTCTAGTTTGAAGCCCTGAACCGTCTCCAGCACCCATGCATCGCTGGAGATTGATCGCCAATTGTCTAGAAAAAGGCGAATCCTGCCCCCCAGAACAACACTGCATGCAGGAAGAATTCTCACCTGAAGTGGCGGAATCGTGATATCCGCCGGAGGAGCCACTGGAACGTCCTTTTTTATACTGGCCACGGCCTTTCCTTGATGGATAGAAATTGGAACGTTGGGTGTAGCCCGAGTCTTGTTGGCCACCTCGTTGGGACTGATACCCCCTTTGGGAGGGTTGCTGATGACCACGGCCGGAGGAACGTCCCCTACTTCTTCCGGCCCAGTTGAAAACCGGACTAAAGGTCCGGCGAAGAGATTGCTGGGCTTTATCCAGGCCACTGAAGGGTATTGACGAAATTGGTCAATTCTTTTAAGAAAGGTTGCCCGAAAAGCAGACCCTGGGCAGCAGGGCCCGACTCCGATGTCGCCAGTTCTGCCAGCTTAGAGAGCGCACAGTTGGCATTGCCCAACTGGCAAATGGCGCGCTGAGCCCATTCGATGAGTTCATCAGGGTCAACCATCCTGGAGGTACTCTTTGCCAGAAAGCCAAGATCTAACATTTTGGTGAGTGGTCCCAAGAGATCTAACACCTTGTCTTGGCAGGCACGCCACGACCTGTCGAGACCCTTCTTTGGATCCTTCGCAAATTTGCGTAAATAAGTAATCATGGTGGGGTCCACCTCAGGAGTCTCAGCCAGGTGATCCGCCAGGTCGGGCCGGGGACATTCAGAACGGAGGCGGGCACGTACCTCCTTCTCGAATGGCTGACGGATGTGTTGCTGAACGTATTCCGTCACCGCTGGGGACGGTAGCCATGCAGTGGACTGGGGATGGACAATGTCCGCAGGCTCGAAAGTGAGAACCGGAGGTTGAGATGGTGCGTCAACGAAATGCTCCTTACATTTCTTCTTCTTTGGAGGGGGAGGAGCAGGATCTGAAGACGAAGAGGACTGGTGATCATCACTCTCGTCATCCTCCACAATAGTAGGAGGTTTGGCAGAAGACAAAGACTGCGCTAACTTTCTAAAGTCCGAAGCATGCGGATTACTTGGAGATGAAGAAGAGGACTTTTTGGCCGTAGGGACCCAACCCTGCTGTTGGGCATATTTGGTTAAGTGCCGCTTCAGAGGCGTAATGGCACGCACTAGGGCTTTGTTCATGGAGTGTTGGACTCCTCTATCTAGTGCCTCCACAAGATCCTGCTCCAGGGATTCAGGAGCCTCTTCTTCAAACTCACCTTCCTCCTCATAATAATAATAATCACTCATAATACACGTGTAACATGAAATATGCCCACGAATTGAGGAAGGAGAATATGCAATGCCAAAGGCAAAAGTCACAGGGGAGTGAAAAACCCTCACAGCAAGCCACCCAGCAGAATAAACCACTGGCAAAAAACAATAAAGAGTGGAGGGAGGGCTCGCTGCCACACAAAAAAGCGTCACTCTAGGCAAAGCCTATGCTGATTATTACAGCCGGAGACTTTTGGTAGACTCCGGCGTCAAAAGGGTCAAATTTGGAGGCTGTGGGCGTTAACGCCGCTAAGGACGTCCTTCAGTCAAGCTCCGGTGAAGAGAAACACACGGAGCGCCGGAAATGCAGTAACGCGCATGCGCGAGTACCGGCTGCCTTCCAAGAAGCAGGACAGCTCGCGCGAGCAGCGCGAGGCAGTCGGGACCCTTGAAACTCCACTCCACAACCGAATAATGGACACAGGCACAAAGCGCCCAGCCCCCGGGAGGAGAACACTCGCTCCCAGCCGCGTCACGCCGCCCACGGAAAACGGACCCTTGAAAATGAACAACGCGGCGAAAAGCGCAAGCAGAGCGCAATACAAGGCATACACAATGCAGTAATTGAAGCAATAATAAGCAACAGCAATAATAACAATAGGAAGGTAAGAGCACTTAACTGGCTGCGGAGCAGCAAAGAAAGAGGAAGTGGGATTGTCTACATACCTATTTATAGTGCAGACTCTATGGTTATCACCCAAGTGTTTCTGGGTAATGTGGTTTTTACATGGCTGCTGGGCATTTCTAAATAAAGAAATGAGACTAGCATAATCGGAGCCTCCTGTCCTGAAATAGAATTAATTAAGGCAATTACAGCTGGAGGAAACCGCCTCGGGGAGGAAACTAAATAGAGCCGGCTGTGAGCACGGGAGCGTGGACGGAGCTGGGGGTGCAGTAAAGCAGCCGTGTGTCGAGATTATCATGCAGCGTGTTTGCTTAAAGACCGGATTCAACTGGACAAGAACGCAGAGGTCTGAGAGGACTGACATTGCTGGTTTCTGCCGGTTAATATATGTATTGCCCAGTTTCTAGATCACGTTTATTCTGGCAGTTTACATGTTCCTAAGCACTCTCTTAGCTGATCGAGGACTTCACACTAGGCGCCTAAACTCGCAGAGTGACGTCAGCAGTCAAACCTCTTGCCCCCTCAGTGCTGTCCCTACTAGAGCCACGGGCCTAGAGCAGGGGTGTGCAGTGCAGCATCTGCCCAGGAACACACGATCGATGCCACATTTTTAGAACAACCACTGACTACATAAAGGGGTCCTTGAGTTCTCCCGACCCGTGTGCCCATTAGACTGCAGCGCCCACGCAGAGACGGTGAAGCATTACTGGGAAAAGGGCAAGGGCCTGAAAGTGGCTTCTTAGTTTTGTTCAGTGAACGGGGAGACTCACAGTGGCGAAATTGTACTTTGCCTGGAGTGCTCAAAATACTTGCATCGCTTCACTGCAGGTGAATGTACACTATGTGAAGAAATATATATATATATATATATATATATATATCAGACCAGATAGATTTAAACTATTTCCCCCTGTACAGAACGCGTTATCCTTTGATAAGTAAAGGCCTGTGAAACTCGTTTATCCAAAATACCGATTGGAAGCGGGCACTGAGCTGCAATTCAAAGTAAACAAATAAAGCAGGGGGCGGGGGAGCGGATCCCTTTGAAGCACTGCCTCGCGGCCGAGAAAGAAGTGAAACACAATAGGGATGTAATTAGGGGGGAGGAAAAGTGAGGCCGAGCACGGGCTGGGGTGAATGCCTGAGGCCGAGCTGCCTGTGTGAGGGAGGCTGATGGCTGTGATGTGGACGCGCTTCGGAAATCCACTGGTTTAGCCTTTGGTTTCGCCCCAATACTCTCGTCCTATTATCCCTTGCGGGATTAATAGGACGAGCCCTAAAAAGGTAGGGCGACATTGCCTCCAACACCCTCATTTTAAAAATGGCAAAATCCATCTTGCTCTTTTGGTTGAGTAATATTTACAGATTAAAATCATATGTATTGTTGATTGAGGTGACTTCTTGCCTCATGGGCAGTGGCAAAGATCTCTGGACCAGTGCTTTACGATGAGAAAGCTCACTAAATGATGGAAACTGTCAAACCTAAACCTAGTTAGAACATATCTATTGTACCCTCCAATGCACCAGACCAGGTAGGGTTGTATACTTAAAGTAACCAAAGTCAGTTGATGATGGATTACCGTACATTTCTTCATTTCATTTACAGCTCTTAAGGACTCTAAACGTGACATGCATAGTAGTTTAAATTCCTTCCTTGGCATTGAAGTCATGGTTTCTGGATGTATATAAAAATCAAGTCGTCCTAAATCCATTAAAAATCTTCTAACATAATTCAACCAGGTAATTTTTCTTGCATTATCTAATTTCCTTGAGTCTCTAATAATACCTCTATTTAACCCTGTGCTCATTGAAGTCCAAACTCGATGCCATATTAATAAAGGTTGTATTTTAATAATATCAGAAATGTAGGGGATCCCCAATTAATTATAACTATTAAAAACTGAGGAGCTCTGTGGGACAGCTAAAATAAACCTTAAAAATGAATTTTCCAATATTTGTATTGAAGATATACCAGGATAGCCCCAAATTCCTGCCCCAAATGTTTCAATGGTCATATATTTAGCTTGGTAAGTTTTTAGGAATTAGGAGCATCCCCGGGGGCCTTTTGCTCATTTGTTTTAGCAAAATTCACCACCACCACGGTTGACCTCCTAAAAAGGAGGCTCCTACTCTTGACCGCCGGTCCCCAGGAACCAGTATGCTTCAATAGTACGCCCAGGCAAGAAAATGTATTAGTTGATTCTATCCTGTCATTCCCCATGGGCATACTTTTACATTTAATTCTCCCCTTCCCGCATGTCATTACAAAGGTTTTCTTCACATTAAGTTTAAGGCCTCGACTATCCATAAAATTTATATATGTAGCAAGGGCTCTCAAGACCCAACTGCGTTCTGACCATGAGCACTGCGTCATCCGCACTGAGAAGGGATACAGTCGGCTTGTTGTTAAACTGAGCAGTGTCTCTCACCTCAGCCACCAGTTCCTCCTCTAGAGCATTGGTATATAAAGAGAAAAGGAACGGGGCCAGGACGCAGCCTTGTCTCACACCCCTCTCCACGCGGAATGGCGCAGTACATTCACCCTTTAATAGATACCTCAACTTGGCGGTGGTCCCAACGTATAATTGTCTTAAAAATTGCACCAGTACTGGGTTAAACCTCAAATCCAGAAGGATTTCCCATAGTCTTATGTACGACGCAATCAAATGCGGCCATAAGGTCCACAAATGCTTCATATAACTTTCCAGCCTTGGGTTGGGTCTATTTTCCCATTTAAATGCTAAAATTTAAAACTTGCTCATTTGTCCCCAGCCCCTGTCTAAAACCATACTGAACTGCGCTTAGAATATTAATGTCTTCTGTCTATGTTTGTAATCTATTCAAGACAATCCTTCTTGCTACCTTGACTAGTGAATCTAGAAGGGAAATAGGTCGGTAACAGGCCGGATTGTCGCATGCCCCTTTTTTAAAAATCGGTATAATCACAGATTCCTACCAGGACTTAATAAATCCCTTAGCACAACAGGCTTCTAAGACCCGAGTTAACAGAGGGGCCCATAACAATGGAATAGATTTAAATAACTCCTTTACTAGCATTAATAGCCGCTACCAGTTAATCGAGTTATGTGCAGCTCAATAGGCGTAAAGCCTACATAGCCTCCACATTGTGGAAGCTCAAGGTCAGTATAAGATTCTTCATTCCCCTTAATACTATAAACATTATAAAAGAAGCCAATCCATTCTTTTTCGTCTATTGCAACCTCGATGTTTGCACCATTTTTGTTAGAGAAAAACAGGGCATTTACAGCCTGCCAGATTATACACCTTCTTGCGTAGTCTGATCTCCTCATGGTCTCTCACTGTTCTATGGAGTGCAGCTTTCAAATGGGTATAGGTTTTGGTGCAGATAGAATCAAACCATCCTTTTTCTTTAGCAGCAGATCCCTTGTTCTGAACTGTAAGTGAATTTTGAACCACTGTCGTAATATGAGAGAATGCCCTTAAAGTATCTTTGTGATCTGTACTTTCTTGTAAACACACTACTATTTGGTCATAGACATTAGCTATAATCTGCTTATTAATCTCCTCGGAATTTATCTTGCCCCATCGCAGGGAGTAACCATTTTGGCGAACCAGTGCAATGTTTTATATCCATGCCAGACCATTATTTTTTGATTGGACATCCAAATCTGAAACAGGTTAGTTAGATTCCTTACCTTGGAATAACCCGCAGGCGTCAGACTGGATCCGGAAAGTTTTCGTCAGCAGTACCCTTGCGCGTCGGGAGGTGTCTGCGGCTCCGCGTCCGTCTTCGGCGTCGTGATCGCCGGGATGATGTCGCCGGAGTACTTAGACGCCGTCCTCGCGCGCTGACGTCGGTTCTTTTTTCTGCGCCAGCAAGCGCAGATCAGGGAAGAGCGTACCCATAGTTATTTTTTTATTAGCTTTTGGACATTTTTTGTCTATCTTTTTTTTAATCGACTTCGACTCCTGGTGCCGGTAGTGATGCCCGGTTTCAAGACGTGTGATGCTGGTCACCGACTGATGTTGGTTACCAACCTCCACCACCGGTGTCCCTACTGTTTAGGGGCCGACCACGACGACAAGTTGTGCCCCAACTGCCAGGCCTTGACGACGAAGGCTAGGCGGGAGCATTCCTGTAAGCTGCTCAAGATCCGGCAGTCTGCTCTACGCCGCTTGAGGTCCTGGTCGAGGAGGAGGTTGAGGGACCGGTCGCGGAGCCGGAGTTATCACTGTTCGTCGGGATCCAAGTCCTCTCACTGCGGTAAGTCGAGGCATGGGAAAAAGAAGTCGAAGAAGCACCATCGTTCTTCGACCTCCCCTTGCCGGTCGCGCGATTCGGCCGAGGGTTCAGGTGGCGCCGCCCACGCGGCATCGGCAGAGCCCGCGTAGTCGCATCCAACCCCATACCCTCCGGTCCCTGGGCTAAATGCAATGCCGGAGCAGGTTTGAGACTTCCTCATGGCCATGAGGACTCTCTTTCTGCCGTCGGACCCTGCCGGCGCGCCTTTGGGCCCCGCGGGTCCGTCTGGGTGTCCTAGCCCTGTGTTGCCGGCGGCTTCGGCCTCAGCGCCGCCGGTGACTTAGGTCCCGGCGCCGCAGGACCCCGTGGGATCCAGGCTTGGATCCCGGTCGACGCTGGTTGACCTCACAACTCCTCCGCCGGCGCCGACCCCCTCTGAGCCACCTCCGGCTACGCCGGCACTGGTTTCAGCCCCGGGCCTGGCGTCAGATCGGCGCCATCCCCGACGCCGACTGGTGAGTTGTTCACCTACGCCCCGGCTCCGTCATTTCTGCCTGGGAGGGGTCTGAGGACCCTCTGGCACAGCAGTGCCAGTTAAGTCAGGACTGGGCAGATGAGCTAGGGGAAGCCAGTAGGCTAGACTCTTCACCTGACACTGATTTTCTCTCTCCTCCTTCCGTGGCTACGGAGGAGGGAGCTACTTATGCTGTGGTGCTGCGCAAGGCGGCCAAGGCCTTGGGCCTTGAGCTCCCTGCAGCGGCCGTGAGGACTAACCTCCTCACCGAGGTGCTTCAACCGCCAGTAAGCTCTTTGGAGCCTCCGCTGCAGTTTAATGAGGCCCTCACTGACGTTCTGATAGGCACTTGGTCCAAGCCCACCACAGTCTCTCCTGTGGATCGGAACGTGGCCCGGCGCCACCGCCCAGCTCTGGGCGACCCCTGCTTTCTGTCCACCCACCCCACCCCTGAGAGTCTGGTTATCCAGGCTGCCACAACCCAAACCGCCTACCCGACCGCACCACCGGACCGGGAATCCAAAAGGCTGGAACAGTTTGACAAGAAACTGTTTTCCTCCCTCAGTCTAGGGTTATGAAGCATTAATACCGCATGCTTTTTGGACCTTTACACCCATTCTCTGTGGGATACAGTGGCGGACGTGCTGCCTCAGTGTCCGGAGGAGGCCAGGGCACGGCTCGCCTAAGCTCTTGCTGAGGGGCGGGATGCAGCACGGTACTCCATCCGATGGGGCTTGACACAATGGACTTGTTGGGTAGAGCGATGGCAACGATGGTGGCGACTCGTCGTCACGCCTGGCTGAGGTCCACGAACTTTTCAGGGGATGTCTAAAGCACTCACATGGACATGCCTTTTTTTAAAAAATTTTTTACTTTTTATTATTTTCAGTATTATCACAGTACAGAGTTTCAGGATGACTTATAATCATGTTCCACATCTTCAATATATAATCATACACAGTAGGACAATACATTACAATAATAGGCATCACATCCCAGCTGTTGTTTAGACCCCTCACACTTTGTACACGTTTCCTCTTAATGTTCCCCTTCCGAACCTTCATCATCCCGGTCATGTGGTGACTCACATATGTCTCCCCTAAATGTATTCCATGCCCCCCAGATTTTACTCCACTTTCGGGGACACCCACGATTCTGCTATCATGGCAGCATCCATGTCCCCGTACCACGAGGCGAGTGTCGGCAATTCCGCCGATCCCCATTTTTGTGCAATGTTGCGTTTTGCAACCATGATCCCAAGCGTGGCCCAGTCCTGTGCCTGGTGTGCAAGGTCATTGGGCTCCTAAACATGTAATAAACACCTCCTGGGCTCCGGCACCAGTGACACTTCCTCAGTTTGGGATATCGTCCTCATAACTGTTTTCCAGTATTCTATTATTTTGGGACACTGTCATATGGTGTGGAAAAAGGTACCCTCATCCCCACAACGACATAGGCAATAAGGTTGTGATGTTTTACCTATCCTGTGCAAGGTATGCCTAGTTTAATAGGATCGATGTAAGATTTTTATCTGTACTAGTCTAAGTCGTGAGGGGATACCCACCTCCCGTGGGGAGGCCAATGCCTCCTGCCATTCAGTGTCATCGAAGTCACCTACGTCATTGGACCATTTTTCCCGAAGGGGACCTGTGGGATCGGGCAGATAGTTAACCAATTTTCGGTAGGTGAGTGATGTCGCCTTCTTATTCATGCAGTCAGTCAACAATCTGTCCTCCAGAGGTGATGCCTCAGTTCCAGGTGTTAAGACCGTTGTTAGTGCGTGTTTTATTTGCGTATACCTAAAGAGGTCCGAGGGTGCTAATTCATATTGTTGTTGGAGATGCTCGAATCTGACAACTTTCCCCTTGTTCCACATGTCACCCACCATGGATATGCCTATTGCGTCCCACTGATCAAAGCCCTTACTATTCCTGAGCCTACCCAGAAGTTTTGTGTCCCAGAGAGGGAAGTTGGGTTATGACCCCTTGCCATCCCAATTTAGCCTGTGCTGTGTGCCATATGGTAACTGTGTGCTTTACTGGCCCTATTAACGCTGGGGTTAGTTTACAATTGTATAGGGCAGACAGCATGCTTTCCGTCCCAAGTACAGATCTATCTGCCTTAAATGCTGGGTCAGTCTGTGGGGCATGTATCCACTGGTTGATTAACTTCAACTGCGCCGCCCAATAATATAACTGTATGTTTGGGAGTGCTATCCCACCATCATACCATCCTCGGACCAACTTGAACCGTGCTATGCGTGCCGGTTTGTTTCCCCATAGTAGGCTGGAGACCTGGGCTGCTATCGCCGTGAAATAACTCTACGGCACTGGGTATGGCGTGTTTTCCAGCGCATTCAGAAATCAAGGAAGGGCCATCATTTTAAATAGCGCTGCTTTACACAATAGCGTCAATGGCAATGTGTTGCATCTCTTTTAAGGCGATCTAGCGGGGGTTGTAGATTTCTTCTAAAGAAATCCTCTGAGTTTGCTGGTATATATACTAAATACTTAAACCCATCTTCCGAGATCTGGAGCGGGCAACCTGCATGGAGATGCGGTAGGGGGACCGTGTAATACATACAGGACAGATTTGGACCAGTTTATGGTGTATCCAGACGCCCGCCCAAACTGTTCGGAAATGTTTAGAAGAGTTAGTATAGAGCGCCTACGGAATGTCATATATAACAGAACATCGTCCACATACAGGGAGATGCGATCTTCCCACTCTTGCGTCCATTTGATTCCCCGCATCATTGGCTCCTACCTAATCCACGCTGCCAATGGCTCCAGCACCAGGGCAAAAAGCAGCGGCGACAGAGGACTGCTCTGGCGCGTGCCGCGTGCCAGGGGGAACCCGTCGGAGATGTGTCCATTAGCGGCAACATGAGCCATTGGCTTAGTGTAAAGGAGACCGACCCATGCACAAACGTTAGGCCCGAAGCCCAGGTGACGGAGTACCGTGAACAGGAGGGGCCAATCGACCATGTCAAACGCCATTCGCGCTTATAGGGATAGTAAGACAGCCGGCTCCTGGAGATATGGAGTATGGGCCACCACCCCATATAGGCGCCTCAAATTCAGGGCCGTGTTCCTGCTGGGCATGAAACCAGATTGGTCTGGGTGTATCAGGGTCGCAAGGTGTGGCGTCAGTCTAATTGCCAATAGTTTGGCAAGGATTTTAGCCTCTGCGTTAATCAGTAATATGAGGCGATAAGAGGTAAATTCTTCAGCAGGCTTTCCCGGTTTTGGTATAGCGACTATGGTGGCCATTCGCTGATCTAGTGGGAGTTCACCTTCCTTTACGCTGTCGGAGTACATGCGCAATAGGTGTGCGGCAATGGTCCCCACCATCTTTTTGTATAGTTCAATAGGTATCCCGTTTGGTCCTACTGCTTTGCCCGATTGCAGTGACCCGATCGCCTCTTGTAATTCCTCCACCGAGAGATCTCCCTCGAGCGTAAGCACTGCTTCCGGGGTGAGCTTGGGCATGGCAATGTCTTTTATATAATTCAACGCCTCTTCCTGTGTCATCACAGTGGCTGACGTGTATATCGTCTAAAAGTGTCGCGCTAGTTTGTGCACTATCTTCTGTGGGTCTGTAGTCATCAGTCCCCCCTCCGTACAAAGCCGTGCTATCCATCTAGTACCCCGCTCCCTTTTGTCGAGCCATGCCAGGAGTTTTCCGGCCTTATCACCAGTTTCATAAATCCTGTGTTGCGTGGCCGTTAACTGCTGCTTGGTCAGTTCTCTAAGATACTCTCTGTGCAGCGCAGGGTCTGGGACGTTGCAGGTGTTGGGTTGTCGGTGTGTTGGGTCTCTGCGTCATGTAACTCTAGCTCTAAATTCTGCAGCTCTTGCTGCTTCTCCTGCTTGTGCCCCGTAATTGAAGCAATGGCCTGCCCTCCAAGTACAGTTTTGTACACCTCCTATAGGGTGGTTGGAGAGCTAACCAATGTAGTATTATCTTGGAAATAGTGGTCAGTCGCCTTAAGGACGGCCTTCTTGATCTTGGGGACTTGTAAGTAGCCAGGATATATCGGATAGGTACGCTGTTGTGTTTTATGGTAGTATGTGTATTTTAAAAACAATGAGAAATGGTCAGAGACACCTCTTGGTCTAATCTCTACGCTTTCAATATTTGCAAGACTACCCGCCGAGGCTAAGAAATAATCTTTTCTTGTAAGGCTATTGTGTACCCCAGAGTGGAATCGGAATTGTCGTGCCGTTGGGTGGTGCCATCTCCACACGTCAGTAAGCCCAAGTGCCTCCAAAAAACTCCTAAGGCGAGACACGTCTGAGTCGCCGTCTTCGCAGGGTATCGGTCTATAATGGCGTTTAAGTCCCCGCCACTCAATAGCTCCCCTACCGGGAGGTCAAGTAGGAATTCACCAAGTGCCGGGAGTGTCACTGCATGTAGTGCAGGGGGAATGCAAACTGAGACTATATTAATAGATCGCCCCTCCCACTGACCTATTATAGCAGCAAAACGCCTGTGATCATCAGTCTTGGTTTTGTGTACTATCAGTGGGGATTGGTTCTTAAGCAATATGCCTACCCCCCGGGAGCCAGAGGAGAATTCAGAGTGCACTATCATCTTCTACCCCATCTGTCCATCGCTTTGCATGAGGTGCCAATAAGATGTGTTTCTTGTAGCAGTACTAATGCCGGAGAGGCCCATTTGATACATTGCAGAACCAAGCCCCACTTTATTTTGTCTCCCAGGCCACATACATTCCATGTGAGCAGGGAGAGGGGTGCTCCCTGAGTCAAGGGCGACATTCCTTGTGTATAATCCGTTGGGTCATGTAGTGCCATATCTGGTGAAATGTGCAAGGTGTAATGCGGAGTCATAAGTGCAATGCATGTGCTGTGTACTGTGCATGAGTGATACATATCCGAGTGCTGTACTTGAAACTAAAACAAAGGACAAACATGAACATTGGAACTGCCTCATCCCCCCCACCCCCCACCCTGCCTCCCTGCCAGACGGACCGAGAACTGCCCGCCACCCCAACTCAGCAGAGGGCTCAGTCCCTAACCCCATGAACGGTACTTGCGTGTAGGGGATGTGAAGTCCGAAGAGGCTCACAGTCATTCCCCTCCCCAAAGACAATCTGTACTTAAAGTTCTGTTACCGTCTCTCAGCGATAGTGAGTCCATTTGGGTGCCCCAGCATAGTGTAAACTGCCATATATTATCTCACTCTTCAGTCCCCTCCAGCTGCGGGTGGTCCCCCTCAACCTCCTGGTCTTGGTCCCTGTGGGCTTCCTCAGCCCTGTGTTGTCGCTGGCGTCTGTCTGTCCGTCTGGATCTTTCCCCTCGTCGCCATCCTTCGAGCCAGTCGTGGGCCTCCTCAGGTGTCTCAAAAAAACATGTTTTTCTGTCTGCCACAACCCGCAGTTTTGCAGGGAACAGCATCGAGTAGGGTAATTCTCGGGCTCTTTTTTAACCTCCATGAAGCTCCTGCCGAGACAGCCGCCGTGCAGTCCGGGAAGAAGGACACTGTCGAGTTTTGGATGCGCAATGGTGGCGCCACCTGCGCTGTCTGTAATATAGCATCCCTGTCACGGAAATTGAAAATGCGGGCCAGAACCGGTCGTGGGGGGGCTCCAGGTTTTGGCTTGCCTTCCGGCACTCTGTGCGCTCGCTCCACAGAGAAAAAAGTAAAAAGTCCTCTTTGTTGTAATCTAGTTTTTATGAGGTCTTCCACATACAGGTCCATGGCAGGGCGCCCTTCGCTTTCCGGAATACCCGTAATTCTAATGTTGTTACGATGGGAGCGCCCTTCCTGGTCGTCCAGTTTTGCCGCCATGCGTTTGTTTTCGGCCTCTAGCTGTGTTACCTTCTTGATCAATGTAGTAGTATCCTTCGTCAGGGATTTAGTCACTTGTTCGACTTTGGTGACCCTGGCGGTCATCTTTTGAAAGTCTGCCCGAAGGAAAGTAACATCTGTGGAATGGACATGCCTTTTGATTGCCATGGCCTCTTTGGCGACAAAGCAGATAGTGTGCTGGAGCGCTTTAAGGACTCCAGGGCTACGGCCAAGTCCTTGGGCCTGTCGGCCCAGCGCCAGTAAACTTCTTCTTTTCGCTCCTTTTGTGGCCAAGGAAGGGGCACCCCCGCACGTTCGTCCAGCCATAGGCCACAGAAACAACCTCAACGTGGCCGCGCCGTGCTTTCCGCCGTGGTGGAGCAGGGGGACAGAGAGCCGGTCAGTCCACATCCGCTTCCGCAGCATCTGCCTCAAAGCCTTCCTAGTCCGAGCTTTCAGGCCCATTCCACGCCAGTGGGAGGCAGAGGTCGCCTTCACCTGCTCCACTGGCGCACCAAAACTTCGGACAGGTGGGTGCTGCAAATCGTCCGAAGGGGCTACTCCCTCCCTTTCGAGGCGACCCCTCCAGCCATGCCACGGCAGTACCACCGCATGCAACTTCTACAGGAGGAAGTTACGGCCCTCTTGGCCAAGGGGGCCATCGAGCCTGTTCCTGGCCCAGAAGTAGGACGGTGTTGTTGATCCCATTACTTTCTGGTTCCCAAGAAGGGCAAAGGGGCCTACGCCCTATATTGGACCTCAGGAGCGTCAACGGCTTCCTCCAGAAGGAGAAGTTCAAGATGCTGACGTTAGCTCAGGTTTTGGCTGCCCTGGACCCTGAAGACTGGATGGTAGCATTGGACGCTTATTTCCACATGCCTGTCCTGCCGGCCCACGGCATTACCTGCGGTTCACGGTTGCCCACTAGCACTTTCAGTTTACCGTGCTCCCCTTCGGCCTCACAAGTGCCCCTCGTGTGTTCACGAAAGTGATGGCGGTGGTCGCAGCTCATCGGCGCAGATTGGGGGATACAGTCTTCCCCTATCTCGACGACTGGTTGTTGAAGGCGGGCTCGCCCCAAGCAGTCGTCTCCCACCTCCAGACTACGGCCGACCTCCTGCATTCACTGGGGTTCTCTATCAACGTGCTGTAGTCACACCTTAGTCCTTCCCAACAGCTCCTCTTCATCAGAGCGGTTCTGAACTCGGCGCAGTTTCGGGTTTATCACGAAGATACTGGTATCCCGAGCTACTCAGTCTGTCAAACGATCCCCGGATTCGACTGCCTCTTCGGGAGGACCTTCTGTCGCAGCAGCAGGGGGCGGTCCTCCACCCGAACCTGTCCAACCTCTACCTACATGCGTGGATATTGAAAGGCAACAGTTGATGCCATTTGACTTGCCTCCTGAAGTCTGTGATGTCATTCTGGCAGCCAGGCGTCCCTCCACAAAAATGGTATACGCCTGCAGGTGGAACAAATTTGTGGCATGGTGCACAGCAAAGGCTGTGGATCCCCTTTCCGCCCCTCTTTCTGAGGTTCTCCTCTTTCTTCTTTCCCTGGCCCAGCAGGGCTCTGCTCTGGGCACCATCAAGGGATATCTTTCAGCTGTTTCAGCCTTTTTGAGGCTTCCTGATCAGCCTTCTCTTTTTAAGTTCCCTGTTGTAAATAGATTCTTGAAAGGCATTACTCGCATGTTTCCTCCTGTTCCCTTCGTAATGCCACAGTGGGACTTCAATCTGGTGTTAACCTATCTGATGTGTGCTCCCTATGAGCCGCTCCATAACGGTCCTCTTCCTCTTCTGACTCTCAAGACTGCTTTCCTGGTTGCCATCACCTCTGCCAGAAGAGTGAGTGAGCTCCAGGCTCTTTCTTCTAAGCCTCCTTTCCTCTCTGTCCATCCGGACAAAGTTGTTCTGAGGACTCGTCCTTCTTTTCTACCCAAGGTGGTTACTGCCTTTCACATCGGCCAGACCATTACCTTGCCCACCTTCTTTCCTCCTCCGCATCCTTCGAAAGAGGAAGAGAGGCTCCACCATCTGGATCCAACACGTGCGCTTTCCTTTACCTGAACCGCACACAATAGTTCTGGGTGGATGACCAACTTTTTGTTGGCTACGTGGGCGCTAAAAAGGGATGGGCGGTGCACCAACGGAACATCTCTCGGTGGGTTGTTTTGTGCATCAAGGTCTGTTATTCCTTGGCTAAAAAAAATGCCTCCTGAGGGGCTGCGCGCCCATTCCACTCGGGCCACGGTGGCTGCTACTGCCCTGGGACGGGGAGTCCCTTTGCAGGACATTTGTCAGGCAGCTACGTGGGCCTCCCTGCACACGTTTGCCAAGCACTAATGCCTCGACAGCCAAGTCCGGAGGGATGGCTTCTTTGGCCGTTCGGATCTCCAGGACTTCCTGGTGTGATCTTGGTTCGCAGACCCACCACCGGGGTTGGTATTGCTGAGTTATCTATTCTAAGGTAAGAAATCTAACTAACGTGTTTCTTTCAGATGCACAAGTTACTTACCTTCGGTAACGATATATCTGTAAGAAACATTAGTTAGTTAGATTCCTTACTGCCCCACCCATCCTCCCCGTTCTGCGAACCGATATCTAGGGTTAAGGTCATCCCTTTCAAGGCCCTAGTTTCATGGCACCAGTGTTGGTTTCTTGCATGGCTCTGCGTTCCTGGTGCGGAAAGCTATATACAGAACTGACATCCACGCGCGAGGGCGGCGTCTAAGTACTCCGGCGACGTCATCCCGGCGATGCCGACGACGGACGCGGAGCCGCAGACGACGCCTACTGACGTGCAAGGGTACTGCTGACGAAAACTTTCCGTATCCAGTCAGACACCTGGGGGTTATTGTAAAGTAAGGAATCAAACTAACTAATGTTTCGTACAGATATATCGTTACCGAAGGTAAGTAACTTGTGCTTCAGGGAGAATTAAGTTAATACTTAAAGTTAGATGGTCACTCCAAACATTAGAATGGGTTTTTAAATTGTCAAACCAGGTATCATGACGATTTGGAACAATTATGAAATCTATTAGCGATTTAAAACCTGTACCGATAAACGTATGGTTAAAATCCACTGGCGGGGAACACAGAATGTTTGCAAAACCCAGATCATGTAAGGCCATTAATTCATTGAACTTCTCCCCCCTATCGGAGTGAGCGAAATTAAACATAGGTTCATTCTCTTCATTTTGTACACCACACAACCCACTTGCTGCCTGAGGACAAATACTGGTATTAAAATCGCCCCCAGTCAAGTTGGTATCAGGTATCTTCAAAATGTTAGGGCGTAACCATGCAAAAAGAGGCACTTTCCGACGGCGTATAGATAGTTTACTACACAGTGTGCCTATTTAGAGCTCAGAACCTCTTTTCAAGACATTTTAGACTGTCGCAAAAAGCACTGCTGGCAAACGCCCTCGTTCCTTTTATACTATCAAAAACAACTGGTATGTTTTAATCCAGCTGTAAAACTAATGTTTAAAGGTGTCCTCTTGTAGGTCTTGCTAATCGGGAGCGAAGTCTTGATACCCAGAGTTAAATTAGCATATTGAATAGAAAAACACAGCAAATCCATGCATCCCCAGTCCTGTAAACATGCTACATGTGTTCAGAAACTACCCAAACCAGGGATTATAGAGTCTGAATTTGCCCTAACCAAGAGTGCAGAAAATGAAGTCAGAACTGCTTTAACTAATAAGATATGGGAAGAAAAGACAGTCTAGATAAAAATACCATTACCTCACCTTGAGGTCGAATGTGAGACACTGCGCAGAAAAGGCTTTTATGTCATAGTAAGAGCACAGGTTTTACCTTATTATTTATTTAAAATTCCTCTAATCACACCTCTAGTGATTTGTACATGGAAAAAAACTAAATATGTATGCAATGTGCACCCTGTTCAGAGTAAGAGTGCAATACTGCTTGCACCAAGTGTATAGCCAGAACTGTTCAGTCCAGAGATGCAAAGTCAGAAACTACCTTGTTGCCTTTAATCTCAATGTGTTTATTTTGCAGTGTTTAGGAGCCATACATTCACATCAGGGTCCTGAATTTGTAAAACGCCACTAGACAGTTTATTGAGTTTTATGGGGTATAGGATCTCCTTATAGGAAGCCTGCACTGTAAGTGCCCATGCTGTGAATGTTAGCCCACCCCTGCCCAGCACCAAAGGTTGGGTAATACTGAGTCCTTTTCCAATGCTGAGAGGGAACTAACTACACCCCGGGCAATAGCAGGTACCAAGAGTTACACAGTTCTGCAAAGTGGCAGTGAGGAAATATCCGTTGGTCCCGTAGGTTGGTGAGCCACTGAAAACTTGTGCCTGGCTTGAGAAAACTGTCTGGTTCGGCATGTGGTCCGATGGCAATGTCCAAGCCAAGTTAGAATTGGGCTAGAATCCCTGTCATCATCATCTCTCCTCTCTCTAAAAAAGAATTTAAAGCAAAAGCAAGTTATCATCTTCTGAAGGACAGGGTGCAGATTGTGTGCTATACATGGGCATAAATACAGTTCAAAAGGTGTGTGTTTCTCTGACAGTTCCTTGCTCTTAGAAAGCAGTTTAAAAGAAAACAAATGTAATTTTATCTACAAACTGTAGCCCTGCCTGGAACCTGACAATACTCAGTAGGCCTCTGTGGCCTCTGTTTTTCTAATCCATTTCACAGCATTCATTAAAGTGCCACTCTTCTCTTTACACCATATAATTTGCTTTATGACGTTTAGCTGTACTACACCCAACAAAATTATTTCACTACTAATCCATGCTGCTGCTAATTTTCCAATGCACCCATGTTCCAAAAACAAATCTTCTTTTGTGCTATTTCACCCTTTGATAATGAATGCTCACTGTCTCAAATGCAGACTCAAATCATGAATCCCCACTGAACAGATCTTGAGCACATCCCTTTAATTCACTGAACCTCCTCTTCCTTCAGTGCTAGTTTTGGAACATTTTAGGTCTAAATTAGTTTTTATTGTTTTTATTTCCTCACCCAAACAGCGAATTTATCGTATTGGGAAATCCACTTTCAATTTGATTATAATCATAAAGCGTAACTTTTCAGAGTAACCCGTATCCACACCCCACAGACCTCTTCAGGTCTAATAGCAATATGAATATACAGAAAGAAGTTATCAGACGAGCGTCCCTCAGAAGGAGCCTCTTCTTCCTTTGTCAGAATAGGATCTGTAAGACGTAATAACCGCAAGTAGCGGGGGCAGGTCAGTTCCCTAAATTCCTGAGACAGGAGGGCTATGAATGGTTGCCAGAGGGTTCTCTGTCAGCCTGGGCAGAAAGTCCGAGGGTCAGTTTTTCCATCCCAAGAACAAACCAAAGGCGCTGAAGCTACCCTAGGTTTGTCGGTATACTGGCAGTGCCCTAGAGTGCTGGGATGGTTTGATGGACCGCCCCCAGAGCTGTACTAATGTGACACCCCCTTCGTGTTGTAAGGCGGGTATGTGAGGGCATTGGGGAGTCTCAGCAAGATAAATGACGGAAGCCAGAGGAGTTGGGTGTGAAGGTGGGTAACAATGTCATCCAGCACGGATTCCCAAAATGAAGTCGCCTTTGGACAGTCCTAGAGAATGCGGGTAAGGATACCCTGTATTTTCGCTAACACTCATTGCTATGGGCAGGGTTGTCCCTGTGTAGCCTGATGGGGTCAAATACCAATAAGTTGCAATTTTTACAGGTGTTTCTGTGCTAGATGCGTTGCATGCCTTGTGCCTCATTCTATAAAAGATGTTTTGCCACTCTTTATGGGTGAGCTGCTTTCCCAATTCCACCTCCAAACGGAATTGGGTGGGGGATTTGCCCTCAGCCTTCATTGGTAGAAGCAGAGTGTATAATTCTGTGATGAGGCTTTTACCTGACCTTTTGGCAATAAACCATTTTTCAAATTTTGTTAGTGGTCTCTGGGCTCCCTATCTAACTGATGGGTGTACAATCCAGTGTCTAATCTGAAGATAACGGAACCGTTCATCTTCAGGAATAGAATAATCCTCCCATAGAGTATAGAAGGGAATGGGACAGTCCTGATCCAAAAAAGTGCCCAATCGCCCGACAACCGGCCTCCAGCAAGCTCAAAAAGTGGCCCCTGTACCTGGCGTGAAGGCTGGATTGTCCACTACTGATGTCATGGGGGAGGGGAAAGTGGTTAGGTTCCCCTTGAGCGTGCGAGTGTCCCACAATCTTAACGGGAAGCTTGTGATTGGGAATATGTAGAGGCTGGGTGCTCTATATGTGCGAGGAAGAAACTGCACTTTCCCCAGTGAGGTCCCAGTGAGTGCTAGATCCAAAAACAGCCACGGCTTTTCCGGCTCTGCTCTAGACCGCTGCCTGGTAGTAATGAAGTAGGCTGGGCGCTCCAAGCCCTCTCAGCCGGTGGGCACCAGCTCAGCTCCTTTCACATTCGGAGCGTTTACTCGCCCAGATAAAGTGATGTAGCAAGCCCTGCAGGGGGGAGATTGTGCCTGAAGTCAGAGGAAGGGTCTGGAAGAGTATCTTGGGGAGGATTTTCCTCTTAGGGCCACAATGCGACCTAACAAAGACAACAGATAGTGTCTCCAGCGGTCCAGGTCAACCCGCACTGGCTTTAGTAAATCTCGATAGTTACGAATTTTCGTTTTATTCCGGTGTCAAAGCCAACTGCACTCCCAGATAGGGGATGGAGTTATTTACCCATTGTAACGGGTAAGCCAGGTTTAAGTAAGCCAGCGTAGTGGGCGAAGCAGATAGGTTAAGGGCTCATGGAGGTTCATTTGGAACCCAGAGGCCTCCCCAAACTGCCTAAGCTCCTCTAAGAAGTGAGATAATGTCTCTCGGGGATCGTCTAACATCATCATGACATTTTCTGTGTATAGACTGATCCGATTTTCCTTCCCACCAAAGAGAACTCTGTTGATTCGAGGATGGTCCCTCACCCTCTGCATGAATGGCTCCATGTAGAGCGCAATAAGAAGGGGTGACAAGGAGCAACCTTGCCGCGTGCCCTTCCTTATTGGAAAGCAAGCAGAGTTTCACCCATTGACTCACATCGAGGCATTCAGGCCTCTTAGTTGCTTAAGACCAAGGAGCGGAATCGTTCCCCCATGACAAAGTGGGCCAATGTTGCCTCCATATAGGGCCAGTGCACAAAGTCGAATGCTTTCTCGGCATCGAACGAGAGCAGCATTGTCTCGCTCTTCATACAGTTGGCTTTGTCTATGACAAGAAGGAGTCGCTTTGTGTTATCTGTGCACTGCCTCTGCTGGATAAAACCTGCCTGATCAGGGCCTACGAGACCCTGCATAATGGGCTTGAGATGGGCTGTCAGGACTCAGGTGATTAGTTACGCATCTATGTTCAGTAGAAAAACAGGGCGATAGTTAGCACAGTGCTGGCCATCTTTCCGGACTTAGGAATGACGAGGATGGTCGCCTCCTGCATCAAGGGTGGGAGTGTGCCTACATTCGATATTGAGTTAAAAAGCCTCATAAGGACAGGAGCCACTACAGGGCAGAAGATTTTATAGAAGCCTCTTGGAAAGCCGTCAGGGCTGTTGACTTAAGACGTTTCTGTCTGGATAAGACAGTTATGACCTATATGCGTATCGGAGAGTCAAGTGAGGCCCCTTGCGCTTCAGTCAGCCGGGTCATGGTCGTGGTGTCGAGGTAACGGGCCCAGTTCCCAAGGGAGAGGGGATGCTCCAAATATAAGGCTTTGTAGAACTCTTTGAACTGGGATGATAACAGGTCACCCCCTCAGTGGTAGTAAGGAGTCAACCCTCGCCGATTGTCTCTAAGCTTGTTTGCCAGAAGCCTCTTGAATGTATTCACCCCCACGTAGAAGAAGTGCTTCAGTCTAAGGAGGGAGTACTCAGCCCTATCAAAGTTCAACCCCGCCAGCTGTTTCCTGTCCATTTCCAGCTTGCAAAATATCCTCGGAGCCCGGGTGCGGTGATGGATATGTTCCAGTTCGCACACATGCTCTGGAGGTCTGCTCTCGTGGCCTTTCACAGCTTGTTCTCTGCTGCAGAGAGTGCAATAAACTCACCCCCAATAACTCCCTTCAGGGCGTCCCAGACTATGTCCCAGACTATGGACAAAGGCACGTCGGGATTATCACTACTTCTGGTGTCTGAAGCAGCTTATCCCGGAGTATCCACTGCCGAGGGGCATCTCCCACCAGTGGAGTACCCAACTCAAGAACGAGCGCCGAGTGGTCAGAGAGAGATCGTGGCTCAATCTCCACCGACTTGACTAGCCGCTGGAGTTCCCTGGAGCCCAGGAAATGATCTAGGCGGGCATAAGACTTACGCGCGTGTGAGTAGAAAGTGTAATCATGGGTATGGGAATTGTGTTCTCTCCACAAGTCTATCAGGCCCATCTCCCAGAACCAGGCTGTGCTCTCCTCTGTGAGGTCACCTGCACCTCCCTCCCTGAGGGCCGAGCGATCTAGGTTATTGTTGAATAAAGTCACCCCCTATTAAGATTTTTCAGTTCTTTAAGGTAAAGTTTTCTGCAATGCCTGTCCATTGTAAATGTTTTTGGCCTTCATTAGGGGCATGAAGGGAGCCCAAGGTAACTGTCTGGGTGCCTAGCTGTATGCAATAGACTAGGAGGCGCTCTCTAAGCTCTATTATTTTATGTCCAATCTTCCCCATGCAGTTACGTAAGACCAGGATGGCCACCTGCCACTTTCCGCCCTGCAGAAGAGAAAAATAGATGAGGGAATGCTCTAGATGTCAGCCTTTGCCAGTCCCATGTGATCAAGTGGGTCTCCTGGAGAAGGCAGATATCTGCCCCAGAACGCTCCATATACGAGAGGACGGACCGCCTCTTGACAAGATTGTCAAGTCCCTTCACAATCACGGAGATCACCTTCAAGAGGTCACCTATCTTCTGAGGGTGAATACGTACCAATGCTAAATTCCATAACCCAGACATGTTTCACCCAATAGTGTGAACTAGTGTGTAAGGACCCATCTGAGTGTGAAAACATCATCATGTATAGCTTAGAAGCTAAGGACGTCGGTACCCTGTTAACATCCCCAACAAGAAACAGAACTATGACACAAGAATGAAGAAGGAACTTAAACAAAGTCCCTGGAAGGGGCAAGGCATCCAACAAAATCAGTGCCAGTTCAGAAAGTAGACTAAGATTAGGGTCAATGGTTGGCCAGTCTCCACTGTGAGGACCCCACCTCCCAGTGTCTTGAATGCATGTAAGAAGCAATGGAGGAGCCACCTTGGTGCCTCAGGTGGTATCTTGTGACACTGGGTCTTCCGCAAGACTCTCCAGAACCGCCTTTCTTTCTTGGGCAATCGTGGCTGGGTCAGGCCTTGTGGACCCCGTACCATGAAGTTTCTTCTAGCGTGAGCGTCATCCGGTCCCAGGGCCCGTTGCAGCTGCACATAGGGAGAGGCCATCAGGAGCATCGATCCGCAGCAAGTCACAGGCCACCTGAGGGAGCCAATTTGGTGGAGTTTCCCCACCCATGTAAAGACCATGCTAAAGGCATGGCCCCAGGTGCATAGGATGTTTTTGTCACAGAGAAAGGATGTCACCGGGCGGAACTCTCGTCTTTTCTGCAGCGTGATTGCCAAGAGGTCTTGGAACAGCTGAAGTGGATGTCCATGGAATTGTACTGGGTTGATGTCCCTGGCCCTGCAGAGGTTCCGCTCCTTCAGGGGAAAGCTATGGACGCATGCCAGGATGCCTGGGGGTGGCTTGTTTGAAGATCTGGAGGAACCCTTTCTTTGTACTCTGTCTAGCCTTGTGTCTTCCGTTTGTGTGTCCTCTAGGAGGGCAGTTACATATTCCCCTATGTCCTCTGCCAATCGGGCCCCTCTTATTCTAATATTGTTGCGCCGCAGCCTGTTTTCAAAGTCCTTGGCATGGGCTTGTGGGTTGATTTGCTGGTCTATGAGTCGGATGAGTTCCACATCTGTTATCTTGCGGTTTTCAAGGGAGTCCACTCTGTCTCCAATCTCTGACACCTCTTTCTGGACCCTTTGTAGCTCCTGCACCAGATCCCTCTTAATCGCCTGCAAATCTTCCCTTAGGGAGGAGAATTGCATCTCCAGTTAGGAACAGGTGACCGGAGCCTCACCCCTGACATTCCCAGGGGATGGCGGCCTGCTCTAAGAGCAGGAGCACTCCTGCGATAGCGAGGTGGAGGGTTTTTAGGTTTCGCCTGGGGCACGGAACTCCTAGCTCCGCCCCCAGGAGAAATCTTATGTCTCTACAGTGTACTGCTTAGTCCCGCCCTCTGTTCCATTGGCTAGCTCCATAAACGGAGGCTAGCCATTGGAACAGAGATCTGTCCGTCATGGCCGGACCAGATTCGTGGGCGTTCCTGCATTTTTTTCCCTCTCCACCCTTTTTCATTGTCATCGGGCGGTGGGCGGAGTTTCGTTTTTTTTTTTTTTGGTGTTTGTTTTCGTCATTATGCCGACCACGGCCGCCGGAAGAAGTCCTGGTGAGAGCCCGTTCCCGACCCCCCTCCCGCCCCCCCTGTCCGTGTCCGCCCCCCCTCCCGCTGTCCGTCCCCCCTCCCGCTGTCCGTGTGCCCGTAGGTGCTTGTTTATTAAGTGTATTTCATTTTAGAAACTCCCCCGGACCTGCATAACTTGTGCTGGAGCCCGCTTTGGTTCCCCGCTATTCACTCCTCCTTTGGCAATTGCATCTTTCTGATTATGGCACAGCTCCCGCCTCCCACGCTGCAGGTTTCTCGGGTACATCCCCCCTCCCCGGATTACGCAGGCCCCCCAAAACCCACTCCGTGACTGCACTGCCTCTCTCCCAGCCCTCGCTGCACGTGGTCTCTGAAGATCAACTCCGCAGGGGGGTGGAGGCGGTCCGGATGCGAGAGATTATAAAGCTTTAGGGCAATGACGTATCGTGACCTGAAGTTTGAGGCTGCGAGGGTGGTTTTGGAGAATGTGGTAGTGTAGAGCAGGGAAAGAAATGAGGCTGTAGCAGATAAAAGATTAAATACAGGGGCATGCGGGCACATTCCAGGAGAGCAGAGACGAAGTAGGAGGATGTGGTGGGAGACGAGGAAGTAAGGAAGGGGGGGGGGGTGAGGAAGAGGCAGAAGGCACAGCTGGACACGAGAATCGCCCCCTGAGGGCGAGTTGGCGCACACACGCGAGTGGTGAGGTTTCTAGACTGCACGAGTCCTTGGATGTAATCTGACAACCCGGTGGGTTCTAGGAGCTGTAGTGATCGTTTCTTTAATGGCACCAAATGGACTACAGCGCATCAGGACAATCATTTACAACAGGATAAAGTCGGAACTTTAAAGGTTAATGTCCTGGCGACGTAGATGCCAGGCCCCCAGCGCCCATGAGACCCTTATGGGTGATCAGTTCGCGCTTTACAAATACCGGGTATGTAGATGAAGGTGGCACCCGCAGGGGGGGGGGGGCTGCGGTTTAGTAGGGTGTCGTTAGGGGTTGTAAGCGCTATGCATGCATTCGGTACAACCCTGAGGGAAGTGAGTAGGAGAAATTATTGAAATGGGGGTTTGACAGTCGTGCAATTGTCGAGCTGACAGTGGGGAGGCTGGAAGGGTGATGGATGGGAGAGAGAGACGGTCAGACTTCAAAAGTGGAAAGTGAGGGGTCGAACTAGCGGGGTGATTAAAAAGAGAGGGGATAGGCCGAGATGGTGAGACCAAATGGCACCGGGAAGCGAAGATTGTGATCCTGGACAGATGGAAATGGGGTGAGGGGCACGAAAATGGGACGTTCACAGACGCGCTGATGGGGTGGGTGGCAGGTAAGACCCAGAGGTAGAAAGTGATGTGGTGTATAGAACGTGCAGAGCAGGCAAATGGGAGGATGGAGGCGAGAGACGGAGAGGAGGCGAGAAGGGGTGGGCAGGCGGCGAGGCGGGGACAGGTACAGAGTCACTCGGGAAGAAGGCGAGAGGATGGAAGGAGACGGAACAATGGGGGCAGAGAGCCAGGGAGAGGGCGGAGAAGGAGAAAAAGAGAAAACTCCCGCTTGGATATCAGTTAAAAGGAGATACATGGAATCAGCGGGAGAGAGTGAGCTAAGGGGGCGGATGAAACGTGTGCAGGGGAAAAGAGACAGGCGAGAGATGCGAAGAGACAAAGGAGATGAGAGGAAAGGGAGAACAGGGGGGGAGGGCAGAATCGGACGTGGGAAGAGAAGCAACAGAGAGCGGGAGACATGGGTAGGACATTCAAGAGAGAAAGGTGAGACTAAAAGCAAAAGGCAGAGAAGTATCGAAGGAAGAAAAACGGAGGGAGTGGCAGCAAGAGAGGCGGCGTGTGGGATGGGCAGAAGAACACATGGTGATGGAAAGAGGCAGAAAAATTGGTAGAACATGAGTGAAAGCAGCGAAGAAGACGGGTAGCAACAACGATGGGTAGAAAAAAGAGCAAGAGGGGACAAATGGAGTGAGAGGGTGTGCTGGGGACAAAGGAGTGATAGTGAAAGGGGTTGAACGTGATGGTTGGAAACAAAGCCTTGTGGTAGGAGTGGGGTGAGATGGCAAAGCGGTGGAGGGGAGGCAGTTGCCCAGAAACTGGTCAAACCAATTAAAATACCTGGCCATGCGGGAACCTTCCAAAATATTCTGTCTTCAAACTCATTAACAGCTCCACCTTAACCGTCAAAACTAAGAGATGGCCACGAAGCCAGATTTCTACCAAATCTACTCGCTCCCAGGTCCATCATCTCAAAACAGTACCTTCAAAATGGCCGTCTCACAGATTACAGAAAGCGGTTCATGGTGGGTGTGCTCAATCACGACTTGCAACACCAAGTATTTCAGCACGGTTTTTAAGCCCAACTCACCGGTCTACAATCCCAGGATGGCTTCCTCCTGAATTCTGTTTACCCTGTAAAACAGTATGCGTTACGTGCAAGCTATCTTCCTTACCGCTCCTAAATCCATGTGTCAGAAACTTCAGATGTGTGGCAAAAGCTGAGGCCTGAAAAGCAAGGCAGTGCTCAGGTTGTGTGGGCTGTGTGGGCTGTGTGGGCTGTGAGGGCTGTGTGGGCTGTGAGGGCTGTGTGAGCTGTGTGGGCTGAGAGAGCTGTGTGGGCTGAGAGAGCTGTTGGCAATGTAAATAACAATGCCATTTATTTATAAGTTAAAAAAAAAAAAGAAATGCCATGAGCAATGCCAATAGCTCTAACTTTTCCAAAGGCGAAACCATTGCATTGTAAATGCTTGTTTAAGCATGTCCTAGAGGAAGCAGTCTTTTTTAGTACGTGGCACTGCCATTCCGGACCTGTGGGCTCCCTGCCCCTACCCGTCAGGGGCTGTGGGTCGCAGTCCATCACCCGAACCAAGAGTGAATGCAGTCTCCTAGGCCAGGGCCGGGCACCATCTGTCCCCAGGTGAGTAGAGCAGTGGACAGGCAGAGAGAGACGCAGCCCATGATCACCCCAGTGTACTGCGGGGGGTGTCACTCGCGTCTCTGTTCTGGGTACACCTGCCAAGTCCCCTAGGGCACCCCCCCTTCGCTACGGGCCTCTCGCTGATACGTCCTCAAGGCCCACGGGAGCGCTCCTGAGTCAGACAAGCCTCCTCCGCAGGCAGCGAGGGCAAAGAGGCAGTCCAGGTGCTCCTGGACCAGGCATCGAGAGTGGGCCCTGGGCCCCCAGGCAACATCAGCAGCCAGCATCAGGGGCAGCCAAGAGCTCTCCTCAGCTGCATCTTTCCTCGTGGCCTCCTAGGAGCCAGGGCCGGCGGGTGTCTTCCAATGATCCCGACAGGCCGCCCCGCAACAGCCACCAGCTATCTTGCTCAGGGCGCCGCGGAGTTGGGGAGACAAGACTGTCTTTGAGGCCGGCCACCCTCCGTGGACCTCCTGTCGCCGGGGCCGGTCCGTACCGCCTGATCCTCAGCCTGCAATGGCACCCACAGCAGCGGCTCTGCATACACTCGCTGCAGGCCGCTCTAGCATGAGGTCTCTCTCTGCAATCCTTAAGCCCCCACCGGTCTACACAGATCCGACAGACCTCTCGGCACCCCAGGACTCAGCTCAGCACTCAGATGAGCAAGGGTGCAGAGGCAGCGGGCTTACTTGCTTGGACCGGAGCGGAGAGACCTCAAAGCATGTCATCTCTCTCCGCCATCTTGACCACAGCCCTCCTAGAACATTTTAAAGTGATTTATTTTCAATAAACATTATAGAAAAAAACAAAAAAAACATATATATTAGAGCCAAGGTAGACCTCTGACTATGAAACTGCTGACCTGCCTACTTCTAATTAGCCATATACGGATACAAAGGATGGTCAAAAAAGCTTACTCCCAATTCAGGTCCAGGTGCCTTTTACACAGTGAATGCCTGTATTGCTTACAGGTACTCTGCGTCATATCAAGTCCTACTCTATCTCATTATGGCCCTCAACCATGAGGATTTACTTACCACAAACAATGGGGAGAATAACATAATTGTAACTCCAAAGCACGTGGTGCATACCAATAACAAGTTGGGAAGGGATGTAGGAATAGGACAAGAAAAAGTCGGGTGCAGAGTGGTGCAGACCCATGGATCCTTGCTGATCTGGAGTCTGTTGATGAACAAATCCGGTGTTCACTGGAGACAGAGTCTTTGAGATGGAAGGCAGGCAGGTCCTCCAGGTTTCTCGAGGTTGCTGGCTGCAGGACACACCAGTGGGCGTCCTCCTCTTGTTAGCTTTGGCACGGCTGTTCTGTCCTTCTTCTTCTTTTCTTCTGGTTTCTTGTCTGAGGAAGCAAGATTCAGGGGTGCCCCTAAATACTAGACTTAGGGGCATTACAGGCAGGTAGAAAGGTTAGGACCAATGGGTCCCTTAAAAGGGGTGGGTACAACCCCTATTATTAAAAAAGTCCTAGGCAACTCAGACCTACATCCTACGCACACGTATTAATTTTTTGTATTGTATTCTATTATTCAATGTATATTTGATCTTCAAATACTGTTTTGTATTATTTTACGTCCTACATTTGGTATGTGTTTGGATCATTTCAATGTTTGACAATTAGATTGTTTTTTATCTGATTGTTTTAATATATATTTAAAAACAAAAATAAATGAATTATATTTTCTTATACATTTTGTCGTTTTTAGCTTAATACACTGCAGTTTCTGTTATTAACCTTTTTTGTGTTGTACCTGTTATCCTTCGGGGTCTGAGTTGCCTAGGAATTTTGTAATACTTGAAATATTGTTGCCCTGACCTAGGAACTTACACTAGTTACAGGGGGTCCCCTCTTTATACATTTAACTACACCCCCTATTATGCCACCCTCCAGTAGGAGGGGGCATAAGCCTTACCCTGGTTACATCTGCAGGATGGTGGGGACTGAGAGTTGTGCTTCATCTCGCCTCCCCCACCTGAGGGGTGGAGTTGCAGAGCTGGGCATACCTCTCTTCCTCACTTGTTTTTCACGCCGGTTCACCCACCCAAAGTGTGGTCGGAACCAGTGGAGACCAGTTGCTGAAAGCAGCAAGTGGCCTAGGAAAGCTCACAAAGGCGGCAAGCCTTTGAAACTTCCCTTTCGTGGACCCTGCCCATCCTGGGGGAGGAGGCTTGGCACCTTGTCCCATGATGTGCATTGTTTCAGACACCCGAGAGCAGCAGGCACACGACCCAGGGGTCCAGGAACATGTCTGTGGTGGCAGCTGAAAGCAGCCACTCATCCTAGACACTAGAGAGAGGTCGTTTTTCAGGGGGCATCTCTAAGATGCCCTCTGTGTGCATTTTTCATTAAATCCCACACTGGCATCAATGTGGGTATAATGTGCTGAGTAGTCTGATACCAAACTTCTCAATTTTCAGTGTAGCCATTATGAGGCTGTGGCGTTCATAATGACAGACACCCAGTACCATATACTCTTAATGGCAGCACTGCACTTACAATGTCTAAGAATGGACTTAGACACTGTAGGGGTACAGTGATCATGCACCTGTACCCTCGCCACTGGTATAGTGCACTCAGCTAGAGGGGTGACTGATCTATGCCAGGGTAGTGGACTGTAGGCATAGCACACCGGTATGTGTGCCATGTCGACTCTTCACTTTGTTCTGCACCAAAACATGCAACCTACAAAGGCAGTGTGTGAGTGTAATGGTACAGGGTCTCTAAGGGTGGCACAATAAGCGCTGCAGCTCTTAGAGGTCTTCCCTGGTTACAGTGCCTTGGGTACCTGTGGTACCATTTACCAGGGGCTGACCTGTGGCCAGGGATGCCATTTGGGTTTTGTTTTCAATGCAGTTTTAGGGAAAGAACATATGCCCCGGGTACCTGAATGGTACAAAAGGGGGTGGTGATGGACGGGGCATCTGAATCAATCAAACACTCACACCCAGTCAAAAGATCTGGGTTTAATCCATCACCGTTCTTTAGCCCACTCTGCCACCCCAGTTCAGACATGGCTATATGCAAATCAGTCTGACCCTGTGCCTCATGGGAACAGTCCAGCCCGAACTGCCAAGCCATGTCTTCCCTGGACCAGGAACAAGCTACAGAGGACCGGTTTCTGGCATTCCAGCGTCTTCAGCCCGGCTTGCTTGAATCCAGTGGCAAAGTGAGCAAGGGACTCACGTCTGAGCATACCCTGCCACACTCATGGCGGCCAAAAGCGGTACAAAAGGGGGTGGTGATGGACGGGGCATCTGAATCAATCAAACACTCACACCCAGTCAAAAGATCTGGGTTTAATCCATCACCGTTCTTTAGCCCACTCTGCCACCCCAGTTCAGACATGGCTATATGCAAATCAGTCTGACCCTGTGCCTCATGGGAACAGTCCAGCCCGAACTGCCAAGCCATGTCTTCCCTGGACCGGAAACAAACTACCGAGGACCGGTTTCTGGCATTCCAGCCGTCTTCAGCCCGGCTTGCTTGAATCCAGTGGCAAAGTGAGCAAGGGACTCACGTCTGAGTATACCCTGCCACACTCATGGCGGCCAAAAGCGGTGCAAAAGGGGGTGGTGATGGACGGGGCATCTGAATCAATCAAACACTCACACCCAGTCGAAAGATCTGGGTTTAATCCATCACCGTTCTTTAGCCCACTCTGCCACCCCAGTTCAAACATGGCTATATGCAAATCAGTCTGACCCTGTGCCTCATGGGAACAGTCCATCACCACCCCCTTTTGTACCGCTTTTGGCCGCCATAAGTGTGGCAGGGTATGCTCAGACGTGAGTCCCTTGCTCACTTTGCCACTGGATTCAAGCAAGCCGGGCTGAAGACGGCTGTAATGCCAGAAACCGGTCCTCGGAAGCTTGTTTCCGGTCCAGGGAAGGCATGGCTTGGCAGTTCGGGCTGGACTGTTCCCATGAGGCACAGGGTCAGACTGATTTGCATATAGCCATGTCTGAACTGGGGTGGCAGAGTGGGCTAAAGAACGGTGATGGGTCAAACCCAGATCTTTTGACTGGGTGTGAGTGTTTGATTGGTTCAGATGCTCCGTCCATCACCACCCCCTTTTGTACCGCTTTTGGCCTCCATAAGTGTGGCAGGGTATGCTCAGACGTGAGTCCCTTGCTCACTTTGCCACTGGATTCAAGCAAGCCGGGCTGAAGACGGCTGTAATGCCAGAAACCGGTCCTCGGAAGCTTGTTTCCGGTCCAGGGAAGGCATGGCTTGGCAGTTCGGGCTGGACTGTTCCCATGAGGCACAGGGTCAGACTGATTTGCATATAGCCATGTCTGAACTGGGGTGGCAGACTGGGCTAAAGAACGGTGATGGGTCAAACCCAGATCTTTTGACTGGGTGTGAGTGTTTGATTGGTTCAGATGCTCCGTCCATCACCACCCCCTTTTGTACCTGAATGGCAGGAGCCCAGGGCACACACAGTCAAAGCACATCAGCAGTTCAGCAAAAGGTGGGGGCAACCATGCAGGAAGAGGGCACTTTCTCACAGCAGGGGTCATCCTCACCAGTCCTCAAGAGGCATTGCCTACAATGTGTAAGGTGGTAGACTTCATGCTGCAGCATCTGAAGCCAGTCTGGTATTCGTGCATGAGATAGGTAGGAATGATGTGACCTTGGAGTTGAACAAGTGCTGCTTTTTAAATGATCTTAAAGATGAACTGTAGGGTAGATTATGGTAGGGGCATGTTAATAGTTGACACATGGCCGATGTCCAACACATGGCTCATTTCATACCCGGCTTTGCCAAAGAACTCCAATTAGTCAAGTAGTGTGTGGTTTACTGGTGTTTGGTAGATCACAAGAATGTTTTAAATGTTGTGATGACCTAGGGTGTGAAGCAATTATTGATCTCATTTTGAAAGCTTTTTGTGGCATGTCCTTCCAGAGCCTCACCAGATGTTTGAGGTGGATAATGGAGGAGCCAGGTATATATCTTTTTAGTTTTTGGAACATATTCTACTGGCGTGCAGTGGTCTCTATGACCTTTGCTGCGGGGGCCAGACTGGAATTTAAATTGAAGGTTGTGAAAAGATCATCGGAATCAACCTTTGAAAAGTGTCTAATATTTTGCAGCTTTGGTAGTAAACTAGCTTTAAAAAAAGAATAATCTTTGCCTCCAATCTCACCATAAAAAGTCAATTTCCTAGATAACTTGGGGAAGTAAAGTCAAAGTTCTCTGAAGAACATAGATGAGGATTATTCTACCCCCATTTATGTCAGGCCTCTGTGTTTGGAATGGCTGGCAACTGGAGTAAACTATTTACTGAGGATGTATATTCCTTTGTTGATATGATGACTACATTGTTATCATTGTACCACTGGTTTATCTGCCACAATGCCATGACAGTAGAAATTCGCCTCATATATGCTGTCCTTGACTGTCAATTCCAAGAGAGTTCAGAACAAAGACTATTTGGCCCCACCGGTTTCACTATTACTTCCCACTCACCAACTGTATATCTTGTGGGTACATGATGACTGCTTAGTGAAGAAGTCAGCCTTATATGAAATGGCTGACATGTTACCTCAATTCCCGAAACTCGCAAGCCATGAGAGACAGGAGCCCGTCCTAAATCATGTAATTTACCTCTGTAAGGGAACCAAATAGCATCTCTGGAAATGGAGACAGCTGGACCACGCAATTGCATGAGAACTCAAGAAGTAGCAGCAACTATGTATCTTCCAAACTGGAGTCACTAGAATTACCTAGACCTGTTACCACCCAGTTTGAGCTGCCGCACAAGAAATCATGAGAAATGGGGGAAATGTATAATTAAACTCTTCCCGTTGTAGCACTTTGATTCAATAGATAAACCACTTCCTCTGAGCTAATTGTCATATGTTACCAGACCTTTGACAACTAGAGGCTGTATCCTTCAATTGCTAAAATTCAAAAGAAACCAAGAGTTTCAGTACACCATTACATTTGAGTGACACTAAGTGCTCTGTGGTGACCGAAACCCCACTTTCCAGGCAGATATAACAAAAGCCATTGGTCAACTCTTGAATTTTGGTCCCTCCTATGTGGATGACATATCAGACTGCAGAGGTTTTGCCCATCCTGAGAATTCAGCCCATCACTTTGCTTCTAAAAAGAAGGAACCCGCCAACTCTAGACACAGTGAAGGTGTAATTCATCTTTTGGCCGCTGACCTCCAGTAAAGATGCCCCAGCAAAGGACTCCCCAACCTAAGCAACAAGCATTCAACTTTATGAAAATGTCTTTCATTGACCCAAAGATTGCTTGGTCTTGCCATGCGTCCACACTGTCCAGACTCCAGGATATCTCCATCCTGGCATCCTGCAAGAGGTAAACCTCTGCTACTTTAGACAATCCCTTCTGAAGAGACGATCTTTAATCTCTGGACATCCTAGTAATGTAACGATTTAAGGAAAATTGCCTAGATGGGCAAGGCCAACAGACCACTAGCCTGGCAATGACCCTCAGAAACCGCTTGTCTGAAATCTGCCTTGATGGTCCTTCGCTTCTCTTTTGGAATTTTTAAAGCTGCCACCCAGGAGTCTATCATGAAGACCAGTGATTCAATCCTTATTTTGGGTACCAGGCCCAACATCTCCAGGGGTATTGGAACGACACAGGGCCTTCAGTAGTTGGATTGCCAATGGCAACTGGGATAACAAAATGTTCTTCTAAATTATGAAGATAATGTCATCTAGGTACTGTAGACAACATTATCTTCACCTATGACCTGGAATACCATGCCCACACCCAGGTAACACTGGTCTTAACCATCCGGAAATGTAAGTACCCAATACTACTTTTTCCCTAGGAGTTACAGGAAATGTCTGGGGGTGAGGAGGGTTGCGTTGTAAATGGGGACTGGCAGGTATGAATCCTTGACATCCAGTGGGACTATCTAATCGTTCTCTCACATAATGGTCCTGACTAAATGCATATCCCCCATTTGAAGTGCTGGAACGGAGAAGGGACCACTGGGTTGCTTTCTTAAGTTCCATCTCCTTTATCTTGTGATCCACTACCACCACCAGTACCTTATTCTGCTATATATATCCTTCTGAAGTGTTTGTTCCCGTAGGGACTTTGGAACTGCTGAAGGCCCAGTGGGCACCACCATACTATGCCCATCTACTCCACAAATCTTAGGATAGAATATCCTAATCAAATACTATGCCTCCTTAAGTGTGGCTAAGGTCTGAACAAGCTTGCCATACTCCTTCACAAAAGGAATAATTGAAAAAACTTCTCATAACTTCATGACCAACCTCTAGAACAATTTCCCCAGGTGCAGGCTTACTCTTATAAGGATGGAATGCTTGTCCTCAATTGATTTTGTACAGCCAACAAGAGAGGGTCTTTGGGACAAAGGGATCTCCTGCCTCTTTGGTTGCCACAGTCAAATATAGATATTTTGTTAGAAGCAGCAACAAAACGAAGTTTGTCCTGACATGGATGCCATGACCTGTGAATGCCCCTGTTTGGGTTCTTAATGTACATGTCTAAGTTTACCATCTTGGCATTCAACTCAGGCGTGGCTATTATCTTGCTGTCGACTGAGGTCCAATGAGACTCCACTCTGAGATGGCTCCTGACCTCCTTATTAATGGGGCACTGGAGTGTGGTATGGACTTAGAACCAGAGAAGTAGCTATCAACAGTGCATTCCAAGCAGTGGTAATGCGGCCCAGGGAGATAACAGGCCTTCTGCACGCAATTAGGGCTGGCTCCCACTACCTAAGCAAGGATTAATGGGGGTCCATTTGTCTTGCTTGCATTAAGGACCACAGCACCTTTGCTATTCCACTGCGTAGAAAGCTAATTTAGGTGAAGGTTCCCACTTGACTTAGCGGGGATGCAAACATTCTGAACAAACCTTTGTGGGGTCCAACATGTAGCTTTTTCTAATACTTTGGCTGGGAACGGGAGCAGGATGATCGGTCAGTATGTGTTCAGTTCACTGGGATCTGCCAATGGTAATATGGTGTTGCCTTCTGCATGTTTCCAGTCCTCTAGAAGGGGACAGTGGCAATTTAGGTGCTGAGTACATGGCTGATTCTGGCTCTGCCTAGGTTGAAGATATGGTGAGGGCATGGGTAGTTTGGGGCCCCTGAGTGGACTAAGTTCATGATGGAGTAGGTGTCCTGTGGGGTGAGCTGGCTCCATTCGATTAGTCAGATGTTAGTGGTGGCCGTGGGTTTATTGTGTTGCTTGAAGAAGTCAGTGGCATTGGGTAGGGTTTCTATAGATGGTGGCAATCATGTTGTAGAATGAATTTCCTGTGGGGCAGTAATGTTTGTTGCAGCTGAGGGGTTGTAGAGTTCTTTGACGATGTTGGAGAGGTCTTTGCTGTTATTGGAGCTTAATTCGATGTGTGAGGCTAAGGTCTTTTTCTGCGATTCTCTCAACTGTCTGTGGTGTGGTTGAGGGTCATCTTGAAGGCAGTATTGTTGGCCATGTTCTTGCTGGTGTGCCATTTCAATTCCAGTTGTATACAGTGTCATTTAGCGGTTCTGAGGTCTTCAGTGTACCAGCTAACCTGCTTGGTGGACCCACTGTGGGTATTGTTGCCGATGAGAGTGACAGTGTAGGTGCAGTTGGTGGTCCAATTGTTGAACTTTGGTGTAGGTTGTTGGAGGGAATGGGGTGGCTGCTGTTGAGGGCATTGATCCATGTTTCCTTTGAGATGTTACTCTAGCTGCAGTGAGGGGCATTGGGCAGACTAGGGGCAGAGGCCCGTGAACTAGTCAAGTTGGAGTTGATGTTGTTGATGGAGTGGTCAGTCCAGGTGAGTTTCGTGGTGTGGCTGTACATGATGCGGTTGCTGAAGGTAAAGATGGGGTCTAGTGTGTGGCCTGCGGTGTGTGTGGGGTCATGGACGTGTTGGGTGAACCCGATGTTCATGCTGTTGAGGAGGTTGGTAGTGTTGATGCCATTTTGATTGTCGATATGGAAGTTGAGGTTACTGAGGAAAATGTCATTGTTGGAGTCTATGGCAATGAAGTCAGCGATAAAGTTGCTGAAGACTGGACGTGATCCTGGAGAATGGTAGGCAAGGGTGCCCCTGATGGTGGTTTTGCTGTCTGTTTGGAGTCGGACATTGAGGTTTTCCATGGCTGGGCTTATGCCATTGTTTGTGGTGGAGCATTGGATGGATTCCTTGTGTATGGTGGTGATCTCTCTGCCAGGCTTGTCGATACGGTGGGTGATCTTGTATCCTTTAGGTATTGCGGTGGTGATGTCGGGTTCAGAAGTGGGGTTGAGCCAGGTCTCAGTGAGGAAGAGGACGTCGGGTATGAGGGTGGAGATGAGGACACAAATCTCAGTAGTGTGTTTGCATAGCAAGCGTGTTGAGAATGGCACATGCGAGTTGCTGTTTTTTTTTTAAAGTGGTATCTGTGGTGAGTTCGGGGTAGATCTGGTCTGTGGGCTGGTGTTTGTAAGGTTTCAGGTGATGAGGCAGTAGGTGCAGGTAATAAGGCAGCGACCCGAGATAACCACTACTTGAGTAGAGAAGCAAATGACAGACGCTATGGGGAGGAAGACAGATCAGACAAGACACTGTCATCTGACATAGTGTCTGAAATGGGGAGCCCAAAATTCAATTTTAAACCCTTGAGGGACCCATGTGGCTGCCACTTGTGAAAATGCTCCCCCAATTTTACTAAGAAAGAGCACTGAAAGGTTACTCAAAGAGCTGAGGGACCCTCTGACGCTACCCTGGCCGGCAAGACCCTTACTGAACTTGTTTGTTGAGGGAAAGAAGATACTGAACCACCTTTGACCTTACCAGCTTGCACTTCTTAGTGCCACATTTTACCAGAGAATTTGGTTGAAAGCCTGGCCTAGCCCGAAACCTTCAGGGTATTGACTGTTTTCAGCAATGATTGTACTTCATCCAGCGCTATAAATACCTTTCCAAACTTCAAGAGGTCCTTCACAAAGGCCTCGCCAAACAGGTTAGCTTTCCCCTCTGGCCTTGTCTTGGAAAAGGTCAGGTCCTTGAGCTTGTGGTCCAGTCTCAAGAGCTTTGAGAGTTTGCGCTCAATGAACAGGGCACAGTTTCCATTGCCTGGTATGCAGATTGCCCACTGGGTCCAGCTGTAGAGCACCTCCGGCTTAATCTTTTCTTCAGACTTCTTGACTGATTCATCCATCTCCATAATTTTAGTTTTGGGACCCGCCATCTCTAGAAGCTTGTCATGGCAGTAGCACCAGGAACTATCTATGCCCCTTTTGAGATCCTTGATGAGCTTTCCCAAAAAGGTAATCATTGTGGAATCAAGTTCCTGGATGGCTGAAACCTGTCCCTCTACGAAATGTCTAAGACATTCTGCCCATAGCCTGTTCCTAACCTGCTTATTCATAGGCTGACAACGCCTTTGTTTGAGGTAATAGGCCACGCTGGGTGTCAGTTCCCCGAGGAGTGTGGGCATCCTATGTCCTTGAGATCGAAGCGGTCCTTCTGTTGATCCCAATGTTTGGGGGGATCATTAGCTCACATTTGAGCTTTCTCTTGGGGGTCAGCCCTTCGATATTTTGAGTATACTGTCAGAGTCATCAGATGTCAAGGCAACTGTGTTCAACAAGTCTTGGTTTGAAACCACATCATGATTGGTGCCCTTGTCTGGTGAGACTACATAGCTAGTCCGCACTACCTCATCTCAATAGTCTGCACAACTAGCAGGCAATAGGTTGCATAACTTGTTGACAGAATCCTCCATCTTTATGGGTTCTTCTGAACCATGATTCCCTCTCAGGGGCCCTCCTACACTCACCAGTTGTTTCCGTGCAGCTACACAAAGATATTGGGTGTGCTTGTCTTGCAATTTTTGTAAGACCTTTGAGATGTCAGCCTCCACCAATTTCGACACTGACAAATCGAGCATCATGGCAAATCCATATTGTATGTTTTGAAGACACAGTTCGGCCTCACTACCCATGGTCTTCAATGATGATTAATGAATGATACAGGGAGAGCCAGGTGGTCAGAGCACAGTTTTACAGAGAACCAGGGGCCAGATGTAACAAGCCTATTTGCATTTGCAAACAGCCTGATTCGCAGAATCAGGCCGTTTGGAATGCAAAATGGCATTTTGGCATGTATTAATCCCAAATTGCGATTCAGGAACATGTTACGGAATTGCTATTTGAGATTGAGAATGATTGCGAATGCACACCAAATTGGTATTTGGAAGGGGCATGTTCAAGGCCGGCTTTAGCACTGTTGGCGCCTTGTGCGACAATCATTTTGGCACCCACCCATGACCTGGTCCTCTGATTCCCTCATGACCACTGGGCAAAAGTACCCCTCATTTTTATATAGACACTCTCTCACATACATTTAATTTGTTTTAAAGCACTGGTAAAGGCTGACTTTAATAATAAGAATGTATATCTACCCAAACAAACCCTTTTTAGCAACATTTGGAACAGATAATGAAACATTGGTGGAAAAAAGTAACGTCCTAGCCTATTTTAAGCAGTTTACATGCAGCTCTTTGATGACAGTTCATAACAGTCACTGTTCTATATTGGGTTGTATCTAATGAACAAACTGTGGTGACAAAAGGATCTCTGTGGCAAAAGCCATTATCCACTCAGCTATCCACCTACAATACAGATCTGTGATCTGCAGGGTAAGAGTTCTTTGCAGCAGGCATATTAACCCTCTGTGATAATTTATGGCAAGTGAAAACTGCCACTAGACAAAAGTCTGATCGCTCGCTCTAGCAAGAAGAGTATCACGGGAGTTAACTTGACATTTTTAATGCTGCTTGAAAATTGGACTCACAAGTAACTCTGTAGCAGGTGTTTTTAAATCATAAGCAGTGCTTAATTTGAGCCGGTGCTTTCAGGTGCTCGGCACCGGCACTTAATTGTCAGCACCGATGCTTGTGACAGACTGCCCCTAGGTGGCACTGTATGGCCATATTAGAGATGCCCACAACACCAGTTAAGTATTAATGAAATATATTTAAAAAATGACTATTACCTGCCACCCAAATCATTCTTATAGCTTTGGGGGCCTGAAATAGTACAAATTGTCCCACTTTTGGAAGTGTGATGGTTAATAGTTGAGTTGTTACCATCATTGGCAGTGCTGACAGGGGCAATCTGTGGTGCAAGCTGCAGTAGACTCCTGACGAGAGCCCTGGCACTTAATTTTTTACAAATTAAACACTGAAAGTTATTGCTTAACACAGTGCCCCCCCTGAGGTCCATCAGTGTCCCCTCCCCAGGTCCGTGCCCAGTGCGGCCGCACCAGTCGCACTGCCCTAAACCGGCCCTGGTCATGTTTAGAGCGTCTCTTCCAAATACTGAATTGGAATGGTAGAATTATTGTTTTGCAAACCAATTCTGGTCGCAAAACAGTAATACTTTACCACTAATTCCAAATTAGTGGTAACCCATATGCTAATGGGTAGAGGTCTCCATGGGACCCCATTCCCTTTGAGAATGTAAAAAAATATATTTTCTAAGAGCAGGTAGTGGTCCGATGGACTACTGCTGGCTCTTAAAAGACGAAAATTAAACGTTTCATTTTCTTATTTGAAATGTATCCCGTTTTCCTTTAAGGAAATCGGGCTACATTTAAGAAGAAAATAAATGCTTTATTGAAAAGCAGTCACAGACATCATCGTCAGCTGAAACCAGCAGGCCACCATACCAGTGTTGGCTGTGATTCCTAATGGGTCACACATTGTGACCTACCTCATTAATATTCCTGAAATGGTGCGATTCGCGACCTACTAGGACTCACGATTTGGAAATAAAAAGCTCCATACATTAGAAATACTGATTTCCTAATTGCGATTCTGAGATAATCGCAATTAGGTAATCGGTATTGTTAATGCTGGTACATCTGGCACCAGGCCCCTCCCTGCCAAAGAAAATCTAAGTCAATATATAGATCATAACTACTCCCCATAGGTTCCAGAGGAATTCATTAATGCTCACTAAAATAACTGTAAAACACTGTTCAATTAAAGTAAAAGGAGTTGCCTCTACCACATGAATGGTTTTGAGGTGTGCACCAGGCCAGTGGCCTTCAGTATGGCAGGGAGTTTACTCAAATGCTGGGAGGGCAGAGAGTGAAATGGCGCTGCTCCTGTGGGGGGGGGGGGGGGGGGCAGAAGGGCACCACGTCCTGTCAGTGCGGATAGAGCTGTCCGCTTGGACCTGTATCCAACCCTGCAGTCTCTGTAAACAAGACCTGTGCTTCCCACAAATGGAAGCGGCGCGGTCTCCCATTTGAAGTGTGCATTGATGTGATGCTGCTTGTGGTGATACAGGACAACCGATATGCCACTTTCACATGGGGTACACAGAGTGCAAATTGTGCTGCAAAATGCTTCAATAGTACTCTTTAGAGTTAAATATTCTCACATTGAAATAAGATACATTGAAAATTCAGTAAATAAGGAATGCCCAGTTACTTACCAGTAACCTTCATTATCCTTAGTCCAAAGAGTTCTTGTCACAGTCATTACTTTTGAGGTGGTCCCACCTCACACAGTTCCTATTTGTCTACGCTTCTCTTTGGCATTTAATAAATCAATAATAGAGCGTTATTTTCACACATAGCTTCGGCCGTTTCAGATGTATATGCCCCTGCACTATTGAGTACCAGTCCTTTTATTATCCTACACAGCTGTTCCGGTTTGAAATATTACCAGATAGACGGTGAGATTCCTTACTCGGTTTCTCTGTCCGTGACTATATCATTTCACCCAGGAGCCATTCACTAGATTACATCCCTGGTCACTTTGTTCTTTTATTAGGCTGCTCAGAAGGCTTTCCATTCGCTTTTCAGGTAGCTCTAATTTTTACTCTACCCCCCTGTTATGCTGGCATCCATTTAATATTCCTGGCTCCTCCGCTCTATACTGTGAGACACCAGTTTACTGAGTGGTTACAGTACAGCTTAGCTTATTAGGCACTCAGACCAGGCCCTCTCCAGTTTTTACTACGCTACCACCGCTATATGGCATAGCGTTAAGGTTTCCAGCACAATGTGTTATGAGTGCATAAGACAGTCAGTATGGTTTAATAATGTTGATAATATATTGTGTGTGCACCACCATACCACATTCTGCCCTCTGTTAGACTCGTTTTTGTGCCTTTCTGCCCTCTGTTAGACTCGTTTTTTTTGTGCCTTTCTGCCCTCTGTTAGACTTGTTTTTCCCTTTTTTTCGGCCCTCATGCCCTCTGTTAGACTAGTTTTTTGTGCCTTTGTGCTCTCTGTTAGACTCGGTTTTTGTGCCTTTCTGCCCTCTGCATCACCACATAATCACTCAGCACCACCACATTACCACTCAGCACCACCACATTATCACTCAGCACCACCACAGCACCACTCAGCACCACCACATTATCACTCAGCACCACCACCACAGCACCACTCAGCACCACCACAACATCACTCAGCAGCACCACCACAGCACCACTCAGCATCACCACATTATCACTCAGCACCACCACATTATCACTCAGCACCACCACATTATCACTCAGCACCACCACAGCATCATTCAGCACCACACAGCACCACCACTCAGCACCACCACAGCACCACTCAGCACCACCACATTATCACTCAGCACCACCACATTATCACTCAGCACCACCACAGCATCACTCAGCACCACCACAGCATCATTCAGCACCACCACAGCATCACTCAGCACCACCACAGCACCACTCGGCACCACCACAGCATCACTCAGCACCACCACAGCACCAGCACAGCACCACCACAGCACCACCCAGCACCACCACGCACCACCACAGCACCACTCAGCACCATCACAGCACCATCACAGCACCGCTCAGCGCAGCCACAGCATCACTCAGCACAACCACAGCATCACTCAGTGCCACCACAGCACCACTCAGTACCACCACAGCACCACTCAGCACCACCACAGCACCACTCAGCACCACCACAGCACCACTCAGCACCACCACAGCACCACTCGGCACAACCACAGCATCACTCAGTGCAACCACAGCATCACTCAGTGCAACCACAGCATCACTCAGCGCAACCACAGCATCACTCAGCGCAACCACAGCATCACTCAGCACCACCACAGCATCACTGGTTCAAATATGTTCTCTCAATGTTTCAAGCTTTTTAACAAATGTCACAAAAAGATGTTAATATTTCACTTCTGTTCTTAGATTTTCGTTACAATATAATACACTAAACATAATCTTCACAAAAGTTATTTACAAAAGTTTAAGCTATTGCCCTTATAAATTACAATCACTTTTATTTAAGTATTAATTATTTAAAAAAATTAAAAGCCATTGTTATTTGTAATATCAATACATCTAAGTCACGTAAATACAAAACATGTTGCATTACAAATGCTGTAGGTGTCACATTTGCGAAAGTTATAACTATTGGCATTGTAAATGACAAAGCTATTAATTTAGCTATGTTCAAAAACAACATATAAATAAAAAAATTGTCATTTACAAGACCAATAGCTCAAACTTTCCTAATGCGAGACCTATTGCATTGCAAATGCTTGTTTGTATCCCTTTCCCTTGTGTTTCTATGGGGATTGTTGTTGTTGACCGGATCTTTCTGAAGGATCTCGGTATGAATATTTCAAATATGAGAAGCTGATAGAAGAACTAGACAGTTGACCAAAGGAAGAAGACTGTTTCTTTTCTTTGAAGAGTTTATGGAGCTTTTCTTCTAACTCTGAACTAAACACTTTTAGTCCTTCAAAGGGCATCCTTAATGCAGTAGATTTTGTGCTCTGTCTGCACGCCACTCTTTTAGGTATAGACTTCTTCTTGTTGCTAATGTTGCTCATTCAGCCAATGCCATAGCTTTAACAATGTCAAATGAGATGCCTGAGAGGTACTCAGTCTGCTTTTCTATGGCTCCTAGAAGAGTAGAACTGTCAACCCCCCCCTGAATGTCATGCTAGAGATCCTTCAAGTCAACCAATGAGATGCTTTAATGTATATGCACAATAGACTTCAGCGTGCATAGCCAGATGAGAGCCTGTATAAGAGATCTTCAGTGACCTACTAGAACGGTCGACCTCAAAGCTGGCAAACTTGGTTTGAGTCTCGACAGGTACTCTCAACATCCTGTGATTCTGGGCAAATCACAAAATCTCCCCGTGCCTAACAAAATAAATGTGTTCATCTCTAACGCAATTGGTGCTCATGTAAAGGGCTCATATAAGTTCAGGTCGAGTTTGCGCTATATAAAACTCCCCACCCCCAACAAAATTGTATGCTGTCTTGGATGTACATCCCACCAGGCTATGAACTGAGGAATCCACTGCCACTGAGTCTAGAATAGCCTTATCATTTCTTGCGAAGGATATCATTTGGTCATAAATCTTAAAATAATGATCTTGTCAGGATCGCGCCATTCTCTAAAAACAACATTGAATACATGTCCATAGATGGGAGGGTCTATGCAGGGTGTTTTCTGAAACTGTCTTGAGACCAGCTCCAAAGAAATACTTAGTGACTGTTTCGACTGGGAATCTCCAATACTATTTTCCAGTTCAGGTTCCACCTTCTCACTTCTTTTTTAGGTTTCGCCTGCCGAAGGCTGCGCTCTGCGCAGCTTTTCGGCACAGGCGAAATCTATTGTTTACAATATGGGCTTCAGGAACGTCCCCCGGCTCCCATTGGCTAGCTCCATAAATAGAGGCTAGACATTGGGAGCCGGATCTGTCCGTCAAGGCCAGACCAGATTCGGGGGCGTACCCGCGATTTTTTCGCTCTCCGCCTCTGCGATGTCGTCATCGCGGCGGTGGGCGGAGTTTAGTTTTTTTTTTTCTGGGTTTGTTTTTGTCATTCCATGCCGACCACGGCCGCCGGAGGAAGCCCAGGTGAGTGCTTGTTCATTATGCACCCCGAATGCATACACATGATGGACGCCCCCAGTTCTGCCCGAGAGCATTGCCCACGTACTGTGGAATTCCCCAGTTCTGCCCATGGTTCTGATCGCCCCCCCACCCACACTATGCAACCCCCGGACTTTCCCATTACAGACTCGTGCCCCTGTCTGGAGCTGCGGGCGGCGGCGGGGGGTGGCTGCTCCCCGTCCGTCCTGCGCTGACTCCCGGCCCCGGCCACGCCCCCCCCGTTCTTGTTGTCTTTCCTTTTCTTCCTCCGTTCTCTTTCTGTTTCCTCTCTTCTTCACCCTCCTGCTTCAGGCGTCTTCTCCACTGATTACCTGCCTCATATGTTTCTTTCTCTTCAGTACGTATCTCTCTCTCTTCTCCCCCCCTCCCCTCGTCCCGACTCATTTCCTCTCAATGCTCTCTTTCCCCGCCTCTTTCTCCTCCCCTTTCCCTCACCCGCTCCTGATTTTATCCCCGTGTGTCCCCTCGGTCCCTTCTCCTTTCTCCTCCCGCTGCTCCCTCCTTCCTCTCTCTGTCTCCCATGGCACTGTTGCCCTCTTGTGCCCCCCGCACCCTCCCGTCTCCCCTCCCTCTCCCCCTCCATGTCGGTTTCCTCCTCCCCCTGGCCCTCCCTCTGCCTCTTCTCCTCTCTTGCTCCTGATTTTATCTCCGTGTGTCCCCTCGGTCCCTTCTCCTTTCTCCTCCCGCTGCTCCCTCCTTCCTCTCTGTCTCCCATGGCATTGTTGCCCTCTTGTGCCCCCCGCACCCTCCCGTCTCCCCTCCCTCTCCCCCTCCATATCGGTGTTTCCTCCTCCCCCTGGCCCTCCCTCTGCCTCTTCTCCTCCCTCCTCCTTCCCTCTCTCTCCCTCGCCGGGAGCTGCTGGCTGGGTCGGTGGTTGGGCTTGGCTGGAGGCAGTGCGGGCGGTGGGTCCCCGGGTGCATCCTCGGCCGGATCCCTTCCTGGCTGGATCCCAGCCCGAGCCCCGGGTCTGGTGGCTCTGGATCCCCTGCAGCCGCTTCGGAAAACTTTCCCTCCGCTGCTGCTGAGCCGACGCTGCTGCTGCTGAGGGCTGAGGCGACCCCCACGCTCTGAACGCCTCATCTGGACTCCCAGCGCTGGTCTGCTGGCTGCGGCTCTGGTCTGCGCCCCTCTGATCTCTGCTCCTCTGATCTCTGCTCCTCTGATCTCTGCTCCTCTGAACTCTGCTCCCTACTCCTCTGTTGCTTCTGTGCTCTGACCCCGTCTCCTCTGTTGCCTCTGTGCTCTCATCTTTTCTCCTCTGTTGCCTCTGTGCTCTGATCTCTTCTCCTCTGTTGCCTCTGTGCTCTCATCTCTTCTCCTCTGTTGCCTCTGTGCTCTGATCTCTTCTCCTCTGTTGCCTCTGTGCTCTGATCTCTTCTCCTCTGTTGCCTCTGTGCTCTAATCTCTTCTCTGTTGCCTCTGTGCTCTCGTCTCTTCTCCTCTGTTGCCTCTGTGCTCTCGTCTCTTCTCCTCTGTTGCCTCTGTGCTCTCGTCTCTTCTCCTCTGTTGCCTCTGTGCTCTGATCTCTTCTCCTCTGTTGCTTCTGTGCTCTGATCTCTTCTCCTCTGTTGCCTCTGCGCTCTCATCTCTTCTCCTCTGTTGCCTCTGTGCCCTGATCTGCGCTCCTCTGATCTCTTCTCCTCTGTTGCCTTTTTTTTCTGTAGTTATTGTGAAAGAGACATGCAGCCTGGGTCTGGCTGAGTGGGAGCTTTGCCCGGCCCCTCTAAAAAAATAATGTATTTTCATGCCCAACACAAACTCGAAAGTGAAATAGAGCATAGTGGCAAAACATGATTTACACAGGATCACACAATTTGATCAGTTTATTAGGCTAGGAATGAATTCCATGTCTTCTAGTTTGAAACTTTGCGACTAAATGCACCCGTTGCAAATGCACAGAACCACAGCTACAAATTCTGAAGCAGCACCTTTAACTGTAATTCTACAATGCCTGACTATAATTCACCCCACGATGATTATTTGTTTACAAGTGTTTTTCCTAGAGTCCTCTTTGCTCTGAAGCATGTGAGCACTATAGAAATAACACTAGAGTAATCTTCAATCTTTAGTGCAGTAAACAAACAGTTATTCAACGAAGGATGTGCAATGTTTAGTGCTGTACATATGATAGTTTAAGTGAAGTCATTTTTGCCGGGTGTCTCTGTCTGGTGAGTATTACCTCCTAGCTAAGACTTGTTTTTTGTATCTATCTTTAGCCAGTTTTCATCGTAGTGCAAAATGCTAACTGAAATAGTTGCAATACAAATCGCATTTGCGAGATATTAAGCTATTGCCATTGTAAATGACAATGCCATTTATTTATCTGTTTTCAAAACCAACACATAAATAAAAAGTTTGTCATTCACAATGCCAATAGCTCAAACTTTTCCAAAGGCGAAACCGTTGCATTGTAAATGCTTGTTTTAGATGGGGGGGGGGGGGACAACTAGAGAAAGAGGAATCTGTATATTTTGCCTTCCTGGTATATTTCCTAATATTGAGGCAGAAATTACCCACTGCAAATATTAAGGTGAAGTTACCCTTTAAAAATATTAGCTAACATGAAAAACGGGTCCATTCGGAAAATGATAGTTTGACGATTGCATGCACATCTCCTGAGGCGGAAGCCGGGAGCACCGATCATTTGTATATTTTAAAATTACTTTAAAATTGTATTTGCTCTGCACTTGCACTTTTGAGTGTCACTATCTCTCTCTCGCTGCTCGCACAGCCGATTAGGCGCTGCTGCGGGGACCGGTGAGTTCCGACGCCATCTTGAGGGTACTCGGGGGTTGCCGGTGCAGTTTCTCGGCCACTCCCCCCTCTGGCGAGTACTTCAAGCGCGCCTTTCGCGCTGCGTGCATGATTGACGATTGCAGGCACATCTCCTGAGGCGGAAGCCGGGAGCACCGATCATTTGTATATTTTAAAATTACTTGCCTGTGTTTTTAAAATTGTATTTGCTCTGCCCTTGCACTTTTGAGTGCCACTATCTCTCTCTCGCTGCTCGCACAGCCGATTAGGCGCTGCTGCGGGGACCGACGCCATCTTGAGGGTACTCTGGGGTTGCCGGTGCAGTTTCTCGGCCACTCCCCCCTCTGGCGAGTACTTCAAGCGCGCCTTTCGCGCTGCGTGCATGATTGACGATTGCACGCACATCTCCTGAGGCGGAAGCTGGGAGCACCGATCATTTGTATATTTTAAAATTACTTGCCTGTGTTTTTAAAATTGTATTTGCTCTGCACTTGCACTTTTGAGTGCCACTATCTCTCTCTCGCTGCTCGCACAGCCGATTAGGCGCTGCTGCGGGGTCCGGCGAGTTCCGACGCCATCTTGAGGGTACTCGGGGGTTGCCGGTGCAGTTTCTCGGCCACTCCCCCCTCTGGCCAGCATATAATGACATCTCTTTCCCGGCCGAGACCAAAGGCAAGCCCGTCTGCGCCCGTCCACGACCGGTTGGGAGCCGGGGCCACAGACCCTGCCCCTTTTTTAAACTATGCCCCCAAGCAACTTCTTGCTTGTCAAGGTGACTGGCCCCTTACTACTGCCGTGCTCGAGCGCATTCATGCCGCCGGCATTTTTAACCCTCCCTCTCCTATGGTCCTACTCCCCAACGACCAGTTGGCTTCTCTTTCTGATCCTCCTCCCTCCTCTCCCTCTTATCCGCCTGCGGTGGTCTCGGCCTACCTCCTCAATACCCGCTCGGCGGTTAAGCACCATCTGGAACTCTATAATCTTCTTGACACTGAGAAACCGGATTTCCTGTTTCTAACTGAAACATGGTTTTCCGCAGACTCATTGCCCGACGTACTATCAGCACTCCCCGATTCTTATTATGTCCTTCGTGCCGATCGCCCTGACGGGAAGGCCGGGGGAGGAGTGGCTATGATGATCCGGTCCAATCTCCAGTTCCAACTCCTCTCCCATTCTTCCCATCTGAATGTATATTTTTTAGTTGCCCGTTCGGTCCCATTACTATCGCACTTTTTTATCGTCCCCCCCAAACCATGTCTTACTTCGTGCCAGCTTTACAGGAACTTTTCCTCAGTCCTTCTAGTGGGTGATTTTAATTTTTGGCCCGGAGACCCCAGGGAAGATCAGACATCTAAAGATTTTTCTGATACTCTTTGTTGCCTCAACTTCATTTCTCATATTCACGCCCCCACCCACATACACGGTCATACTCTCAACCAGATTTGGTCGGCCTGTCGGACCATCTCTTCCCCTTTCATTCTCCCTTGCACTTGGTCGGACCATTTTTTAATTTCCTTCTCCATCGACCTAGGCGCCATTGATAAACCACCTCTGCCCAAGAATGTCGTGGCTCGGAATTGGAATCGAGTGGATCTTAATACTCTCTGCTCTTCTTTGGCGTCCTCCGCCCCCGATGTATCTGACCTCCCTCTAGAACTCCAAGCAGACGCCGTTAATAGCTGGTTGTCCACTTCCTGCGACCTAGTCGCCCCCTTTAGGAGGGTCAGATCTTGCCGCCTCCGCGAAGCTAATAGATGGTTCTCCAGTGATCTCAAAACTCTTAAATTGGCTCTCAGACAATCAGAGCGCCAGTGGAGGCGGAATTACTGTCCCTCCCTGAAGGCTCGATATTTGTCTCTTCTCCATAGCTATAAGAAAGCCATTCTTGCAGCCAAAACTGAATACTTCACTGGGAAGATCTTACTGGCGGCAAACAAACCGAAGGAGATTTTCTCCATTGTCCACAACCTAGTTGTATCTGACAGAGCTAATCCCAATCTTGTCCCCTCCCAAGATCTTTGCAATTCTCTTAATGATTTCTTCCTTGAGAAAATCGCTAACATTAAACGAAAAATTCCCCTGTCACTTCCCTCTCCTCTCCCTTCCTTTCCCTCCCTGCCGCCTTCCCCTTCCCCTCTCCTTCCCCCCATGTCGCTTCCCTCTCTTGATCATTTTCCTCCTATTTCCAAGGAGTCTTTCTTTGCCCTACTCTGCAAAGTTCAGTCAGGCTCCCCTGCTGATTGCGGTCCGGCGCACATCTTGAGGGAGCTGTTTTCTCGTTGCCCTGATCCCACTTTGTCCCTTCTCAATGCCTCCATCTTTCAGGGTACAGTTCTGGCCCCTTTTAAATCAGCCACGGTTATCCCCATCCTAAAAAAACCTGGTGCTGACCCCACTCTTCCCGCCAACTTCAGGCCTATTTCTCTGCTCCCTTACTTGGCCAAGATCTTGGAGAGCCATATTACTTCTAGCCTCTTGGCTTATATTGAAGACAACCATCTTTTGGCCTCCCACCAAGCGGGTTTCCGTCCAGCCCACTCGACGGAATCTGTGGTTCTTTCCGTCTTGGATGAGCTGAGGAGCAAGGCAGATGCTAACTCTCCCCAAGCTTTGGTACTTCTTGATTTGTCCGCTGCTTTTGACACGGTCGACCACTCCATCCTTCTCGATCGTGTCAAAGCAGCGGGCATCCGGGGGACCGCTTTCTCCTGGCTCGCCTCATTTCTTCAAGGCCGGTCGCAGGCGGTCCAACTTTCGGGCTTTACCGCCCCTACCCGCTCAGTGCCCTGTGGGGTCCCTCAAGGCTCCTCTCTTTCCCCTCTTCTTTTCAATCTTTATATCCATCCCCTTATTGTTTCTCTACTCAACATGGAGATCTCCGTATTTAATTATGCGGATGATCTCCAGCTTGTTCTGGACCTTTCTCCCTTCCCTGACTCTATTCTTAAATTTCAAACCACACTCATCTTTATTTCTGATTGGATGAACCAAAATCATCTTAAACTTAATCCGGACAAAATGGAGTTTGTCCTGACTGGTGGTCCTACCAGTCCATGGACTTCCGATTTTTGGCCCTCCTCCCTTGGCCCCTCCCCAGTTCCTTCTGCTTCAGTCAAAACCTTGGGAATCAAGATCAGTCAGGACCTCTCCATGCGCCCTCAGATTAGTTCTGTCGTTTCATCCTGCTTCCTGTCCCTTAGAATTATTCGTAAGATTTCCCGTTTCTTTTCCTTTGAAGCACTTAAAATGATTGTTTTGGCCATGGTTCTCTCCCGATTGGACTACGGGAACTGCTTGTACGTGGGTATCCCTGCCTACGAACTGCGGCGCCTCCAGTCCATCCAGAATCAGGCCGCTCGCCTTATTTATTGGATCCCCAAGCATCATCACATTACCCCCCTACTTAAGTCTCTTCATTGGCACCCATCCTGCAGAGAACTCTCTTCAAGATGGGCTGCATGATTTTCATGGCACGTGCCGGTACGGCCCCAGTTTACATCAACTCCATGGTCACCCCCTATTTTCCTTGCCGTAACCTCCGTTCGGCTACTCAGGCCCTCCTCAGCGTCCTTCGCTTTCGAAAGTCCAGAGTGGGTGGCAATAGGTTCTCCATTCTTGCTCCCCGCTTCTGGAACAGCCTTCCCCTGACTATCAGGTCCATGACAGTATACCTGCATTTCTGTAAAGCACTCAAAACCCACCTCTTTACCCAAGCATTTTCCCTATAGTAACTCCCTGGAGCTCCCCCCGTCTGTCAATCTTCCAGCGCCAGGAAACCGCTTGGTAGCAGAGCGCTTTATATAAATCTTTTCAAATTCAAATTCAACAAGCACGGAATCTTCGCTTTCTGCACAGAACAAGAGCACTTACTATTTCAGCCTTCATCTCTCAGCTCATCATGCGAGGCCGAATAAATTCACAGTAGCATACGAATGAGGACCTGCTCTCCTGCATTGCTATTGAAATCATGCCTCTATACCCCAGATCAGCACTTGCAGCCTTTCTCCAGCGCTTAGTCTGCAGCAACTGTTCAGAGCTCTCAACAGTCTGCTCTGAACCTACAATGCATCGCGCTACACCTTTCCCCTTGTGCGCAGCACAGAGTGCCACTGGGTAAAATTTACAGAATCCAAACTCTGCAAAGACCTCATTCTTTTCATCCCTGTCTCAGCCAAGAGGCAGGAGAATGAAACAATAAGTTATAAAGAGGAAGCTAGTTCTTCTAACACCCTGAGGGTTGGTGGAGTTCTTAATCACATCCTGTTCCTTTCTCCTGGGTAAAGTTTGTTCACATCAAGAGTGATGTAATTTTTACTTGGCTGCTATTAATTCCAATAAAGAAAGTTAGGCGTATAATGAACCGCGGGTCCTAGAATAGAAACTGGTCACCCTACTCAGTGGAATCAAAAGTATGGCCGTGGCGGCAGCTCAAAATATGCCATAGAAAAGGGTGCAAGAAAGTCTTTTTCTACAGCATATATTAAACAAGCATCGACAACGCTAAAATGTCTGGCTTTAAAGGAATTTTGTATGGCAATGTAAAGCATTACCAGTAAATAGCATGGGAATGGATAAGTATTTGTGTGGAAGCAAAGAACTGTAGGATAATATTGGTATAGGTTAAAAGGTCAGGTTACAGTTGCAATGTGAAGCCAGACCATCCATGTAGATTAATGTGCTGCTGCAGGAGAAAAACACCGTAAATTATCTAGTTATCTAAGACACTTTAATAACATTACAATGCCATGAGTGCACTAAAAGTTCAAGCTCTGACAGCTGGATAAATAAAATGATCACAGCTGTGTGGAGGGCAAGCACTTTTTGGGGAAACACACAACTTTGCCCAATCAAATCATATACTCCTAGCTACCAATATGTGGGCGGAGCCAAAGTTCCTCTAGTGATGCTCACATCATGGTCTGGCAACAGCTGCATTGTCAAGCCAGACCGCAAACAAGCATTGGCAATGCCAATAGCATATTTGACAACATTTCAGAAGAGGAAAGTGGGAGATTTAAAAATGATAATCAGGAGAATATATTTCCCCTATTGACTTCTATTGAAGCAGAGGGGAATTACAGGCAGGAGACAGCCAAAATAAGGCCTTTTTTGCTTCAAAAATCTGAAGTCTCCCGCCTGAATAGGATCTATTGGCATGTATGCAAAAGGTCTGGCTATATTCCCTAGATTCTTCCTTGAGCTCCTCTCCTTTCTCCCCCCGGACTCCCTGATACTCCATCAGGCAGCGTTCCCGGGAGCCACAAGCCTACCCTTTATTTCCCTCTTCTTTTGCTCCCTCATCGCCCATTCCTCCACCTTCCCAATATGTTCCTCCCCTATCCCGTCTGCTTTGCCTCCGGCATCCACTCCCCCTTCCCACCCTGCACCTGCCCGAGTCACTAACGCGTTCGCCTTCGTCCAATTCCAACCAACCTCCCCCCTTCTTATTCCACCTGTTTTACAACTAGGTCTACTGATCAACTTTCCTTACCTTCCCCCTTCCCCCTTCCCTCCTCCTCTCACCCCATCCCTTCCCACTCTTCCCCGTACCCTAAATTCTTCTCTTCCACCTTCCTTCTCTATTCAACCTCCCCTCCCTCTTCCTCTGCTTCCCAACCATGTCTCACCCCTCTCACCTCATCCCTTTCCGCTCTTCCCCGTCCCATTCCCCTAAATTCTTCTCTTCCACCTTCCTTCTCTCTTCAACCTCCCATCCCTCTTCCTTTGCTTCCCAACCATGTCTCCCTCCTCGACAAGTTATTCCTCGTTTCCCCCTCTGACCTTGCAGTCCCTTACTCCCTCAGTTTCCATCTAGCCCAATCCCCCCATTCCACCTGTTACCTGTCCCCCTTCATCCACCGTTCTTAACCTACAGTACCTGTCCAGCACCATCCTCTCTCTTCTCCCCATACTCCTTGCCTTTGTGGGACCCCCTTCCTTCCCCGCCTGTTCAGCCCCTCCTCCTCTCTTCTCCACGTACCTATGGCATTCATCTAACCCCCTGTCCCCCCCTCCCTGTTCTGCCTCTTCTCCTCTCATATTCCCTTACCTTTGGCCTTCATCTGACCCCCCTCCTACTCCTCAACTTTCTCCTCCTATTGATGATCTCTACTCCTCCCCTCTGTTCAACACCAGTACAAATGTTTCTCTTCCCACCTCTGTTTTACCATCCACTCCTATCGCTCACCACCTTCCCCCACCTTCTACTCTTGCTCCCCAAATCCCAACCCATTCCCCCACCCCTCCTTCCCTCCGCACTTCCTCCCTTTTCCCGTTCCCCCACATTGCCGTCCTCCCTCACTCCCTGCTCTCCCTCCCGTTTCCCACTCCTCCATCCCTCCCCGTCCTCAATCACCCTCTGCACCTCCTCCCTTATCCCGTTCCCCCGCCCCTCCCCGTCCCCCCTCACCCTCCGCACTCCCACCCTTATCCATCGTGCCACCCAACATTCCGTGCTCAGCTCTCCTCTCCCTGGAAAGCAAACTTGATTCTCTCATCTCTTCTATTTCCCAGCTTGTATCGTCCATCTAACTTTTAAGCGCCAAGTTGTCCCCCTTCCCTAATATCCTCCCGAGGAGTTCCGTGCTTCAGCGCCCCAATAAAGCCAACCACAGTCTGTCCTCTACAGACATCTCCAACTTACTAGCACGCTACAAGACCACCAGCGTCACCCCCCTACACCTTCCTCTCTTAAGAATTCTTCGCAGTTCACTATTCAGACCATCTCCTCTGTCAGATCCTACCAGCCTTCCTTGTACCGGGCACCCTCATTTAAAAATCTCATCCCTATCTCCCTTAACAGCCCTAACACCCCTGTCACCAAAACGGTTGCATCAGAACTGCACTGCTTGCTCCACAACTGCAGATCTACAGTCAAACACAAATTGGATATTTCTAACATTATCACCCTCCAGAATCTTGACATGTTCTTCCTGAGACCTGGTTTAATGACTCCTCTCATACTCTGTTTGATCTTCTGGTACCCACTGACTACTCTATCCTCAGAAATGACAGATCAGACAAAATTGAGGGCGGTGTCACTATCATTTTCAGCAATTCCCTTCAAATGAAAGCCTTCCCTACCATCCTTTTCCGTACATTCGAATGCCTATCCCTAGAACTGCAAATACATCATGGGTCACCCTTTAGATTCCATGCCATTTACCACCAACCTGGTAACTGCTCTGCCTTTTTGGAGGAACTCACTGACTTCATCAGTGACCAACTTTCTCAAAGTGACAGGCAGATCTTCCTGGGTGATCTTAATCTCCATTGGGGCTCTTTGGAAGACGTGGCTGCCAACAAGCTTGCCACCTTTCTCTCAGCTAACGATCTCTTCCAATATTGCTCGGAAACCACTCATTCCAGGGGCTCAATTTTGGATCTTGTTATATCCATAGCAGACCTGCTGACTACTGCTCCCCCTATCCATGTAGGCTGGTCTGACCACTTCCTTGTTCCCGTTTTCATCTCTTGCACGTTATAACGCTCGGTCAACCTAAAAGAGCTACTACCTGGTTACACAACACTAAGAACATAGATCTTGACACTTTTTGTGACTCTGCTATGCAGTCACTTCCTAGACTTCACCCTAACATGGATGTCAACGTTCTCACCTCTCAGTGCCTCTCAGTCCTAGCTGTCGAAATTGACAGGGTAGCTCCACTCCAAACTAAAAGGTAAGGACCCACCCCCTAAGCACCTTGGTTCTATAAAGCTCGCTACGATGAAAGGAAAAACCTCAGAAGCCTGGAGAAACATTGGAGAAAATCTCCTTCCACCTCCAATCTGTCTCGGTTACGTTCAGCAAGATCCAAATACCACAACCACATCTTCGCCGAAAAAGCATCACATTTCAGAACCCTCCTCAACTCAGCCAAAAAAAGAGCCCAAAAACATTTTGACCTCATCAAAAACCCTAACTGTTCTCCCCTAACTACTAAGACAGCGGACTCCACAAAGAGAGCAGCAGATTTCGCTATTTTCTTTGATGAAAAGGTCAAAGCCCTGGTGAATCAGGTAGCCCACCACACCCCCTTTGAGGAGTGGAAATCTTTAGTCACCTGGTAACATTTTGATGTCATCTCAGAAGATGAACTCCTCAAATGCATCCTCGAAACCAAACCATCCAACCATTCTTCTGACCGCATCCCTAGCGTCTTCGCCATCGATTTCTACACCCACACTCTCTCTTACTGGACCGGGCTAGTTAATCTCTTCCTTAGTCAAGGCTCCCTCCCAGTGCCCTTAAATCAGGTCAGGTTACCCCTCTTCTAAAGAAACCCTCTGCTGATGCGAAAGACCTCAACAACTTCCGCCCTATCACCAACCTCCCTTTTCTTTCGAAAATCACCGAAAAATTTGTTGCGAAACAACTTTCCCTACATATTATGGACAATAATCTCCTCGACCTTTTCCAATCTGGCTACATCCAAAATTGCAGCACTGAAACAGTCCTGCTGCAAGTGATTGGTGATGCGCTGCATATACTCAACTGTGGGGAATCGTGTCTACTGATTCTTCTAGACCTCTCTGCAACCTTTGACACTGTTAATCATAGCACTCTCCTCAACAGAGAATGGGATGGCACAGTGCTGAAATGGTTTGCCTCTTTCCTCTCTGACAGATCCCAAATGATTAAGATAGCGAGCAGTCTTTAATCTCCATTGGCTGTAGGTCAAGGCGTCCCTCAAGGTTCTATCCTGGCACCCACCTTGTTTAATCTCTAACTGGAACCACTGGGGAACCTCCTAAGCAAATCTGGGATCCATTACCATCTTTATTACCATTTTTATGCGGATGACACTCAAATCTACCTCAAGGTGTCTCCATTCACAACTGGTTGTTAGCCTACCAACTCATTCTAAATCCTGCCAAAACTGAATTCCTCCTCCTTTCTACTTCTCTCTCACCTCATCCCATTCAATCGTGGATGGATCAGCTGAACTTATTCAACAACAAACCCATCATTGTCGACAGCGCAAAATCCCTAGGTGTCATACTTGACAAAAGACTCAACCTAATCTCCCACATCAACTCTATTGCCAAGAACGCACTATACCAGTTGCGCCTTCTGTGGGGGATCCGTCGTTTTTTCCAGGAGAAAGACTTAAAAACGTTGGTACAATCGCTGGTTCTCTCAAGACTGGATTATTGCAATTCTCTTCTGACGGGCATACCTAAATCTCACCTCTCCACTCTCAAATCCATCATCCATTCAGCAGGTCACTTCATTACAGGGTCTAAACGAAGTGACCACATCACTCCTATCCTGTGCTCTCTTCGATGGCTTCCGAACGAGGCAAGATCTATCTACAAAACTGCCTGCATCACGCATAAAGCCTTGCACACGTCCTCCCCTCGTAACCTGGCAAACAAACTGAAATTGTTTGGAGGCTTGCGACCCTCGCGCAATGCAGGAAAGCTTCTGCTTGACCCCCCCCCCCCCGTCTTCAAAAGGGAAAGATCGATGGCACAATCCTTCTCAGGCAATGCGGTGAGAATCTGGAACTCACTTCCCCCATTTCTCGGTGCCACCTCCTCTACCCGGATCTTCAAAGCTGATCTCAAATCGCTCCTCTTTCAAAGACACTTTCAGAACTAATACTTTCATGCTCAGGCCCCTCTTTTTTTCCTGTACTTTCCTCACTCTTGCACGCTTTGTTGGTTTTTGTGTCTATGTAACCTTCATTTTTAGTCTTCTGTTTTTCTTTGTAATGTTTTATTGTGTTTCCACTGTTCTCTTGTAACGTAACTGACTCTATTGTACAGTGCTCTGACACCTTTGGGTAATGTCCGCGCTTTATAAAAATGCACTAAGTAAATAAATAAAAACATATGGATTGTGTGGAAGAAAAGAACCGTATAATTATATTGGTGTAGGTGAAAGGTCAGGGGAGAGTTTAAAATTTGCTAACATTCGTGCCAAGAATTTTCAATTCTATTAAGGACAGGAGGCGAGGATTATGCTTATCTCAATTTCTTTACTGAACACAGCAGCCAATCAAAACACAGTAAAGAAAGCAAACCACTACATTACCCATAAACCCTGGGTAACCATAGAGTACATAGATAGTATATAAAGAGTCATAGAGGTCCCAACTTCCTCTTTCTTTGTCCAGAACCATATATGAAGAACAACGGAAGTCCAACAATCCATTAAGAACGTCCCACGGAGAAGTCATCATCCGGATGAAGGGACAAAGGAACCTCCCATAGCCACAGGAACAACAGTAGACCAACGAAAAGTAGAAACTCGCAACACATCTCATTTAAGGTCGGAGCCTGGAGGAAATAAAAAACAGAGCCGTAAAGGCCATTCCAAAAGGAAGGAGTGCAAAGTTCAAAGCAGGGCGGGAAAAAAGTCATAGAATTATTAACATAACAGTATAGCAAAAATGCATACATCAATACAAAAAGACTGTAAATAAGGGTGGGATAATCCTCGCGTCCTGTCCTTAATAGAATTGAAAATTCTTGGCACGAAAGTTAGCAAATTTTAAATTCTATGTCAGGACGGAGGCTTGTTCAAAGCTTATCCACCACAACAGAAGCAACATCAACAATAGGTTTGAAATAAAACGTTTTAAATACAGATTCCAAAGACCAATCAGCGGCCTTCATGATATCCTGGAGGCCAACACCCAAGGAAAAAGCCTTAGAAGCCATGGCTCCCCGAGCAGAATGGGCAGAATGGGCCCCAAATACGGAAACGTCAATGCCCGCTTCTAACATGAGCCAGCGCACCCAACGTGCCAAGGTAGCGGGAGAGACAGGCTTAAAAGGCTTTTGCAAAGCTATAAGCAGTTGATCCTGCAAATCATTTCGAAAAGGTGCAGTACTCGCCTCGTAATCCTTAATGCATTGTACCACACACAGCTTCGGATTGTGTGGAAAAGAAGGATAAGACACAGAAGACGTGTTACATTTAGTACGCGAGAAATGGAAATGAAACACCTTCCGGCGAGAAAGTGCGTCCGGCAAGATCCAGTGCACGAAAATCTGACACGCGCTTGCATGACAAGAGGCGTAGCAACATCGTCAATTTGGCCGACAATTGCTTACGAGACAGCAATGAATTAGCAGGACAGGAATTCAAGAAACGTAAAACCACAGAAACATCCCATAATGTGACATACTTAGGGCAAGGAGGTTTTACCATCCGAATGCCTCTGAGTAATTTGGAAACCAAAGGATGCTCCCCAATGGGTTTACTATCCACAGGAACGTGACCAGCAGAAATAGCAGAACGAAAGTTATTTACTGTTCTGTATGCCAAACCAGAAGAAGCAAGAGAAGCAAGAACTAAAGTGACATCTGCAGAAGAGAGATCCACTGACCGTTGAGTACACCAATCACACCACCGTTTCCAAGCTGACGCATAACGTTTGTATGTGTTGGGGGTCCAAGCTTCACCGATAAATCGGGCAGCGTCTGAAGAAAGGCCTGAGACTTGCCAGCGTCCCCCGAAATCCGCCACGCCACAAGACGGAGATGTCCCGAAAGAATGAGAGGGTGGGGCTGCAGAAGAGGATCCAGCAACAGGTTCCACCTGTTGGGGAGAAGGAGCAGCGGAGAGCAACTCATCTCCAGAAGAACTGGAAACCACGCCTGAGCCCTCCAAAGAGGAGTGATGAAAATGACGTCCGAGAGAAAACGCCTCGTGCGGGCCAGAACCCTGGGAATCATCATGAAGGGAGGAAACGCATAGCACAGGAGAGGCGGCCAAGACTGGAGAAAGGCATCCGTGGCGAGAGCCTCCGGATCCGGACGCCAGCTGTAAAACAGGGGAATCTGTCTGTTCAGGCGAGAGGCAAAGAGATCCAAGTGGCATTGGCCCCAAGTCCGGGCCAATGTCCGAAACACCCGAGGGTGAAGACGCCAGTCGCTGTAATCCCGCAGATGGCGAGAGTTCCAATCCGCAATACGATTGTCGCGACCAGGAAGATACTCGGCAATATTCGTGTTCTGGCGTTGCAAGCATAGATGCCAAAAGTCCTTCGCGATCTCCGACAGGAGTTTGGATTTTGTGCCCCCGAGCTTGTTGACATACCTCACCGCTGAGATGTTGTCCATGCGGAGGAAAATGCAACAGTTTGTCGCCTGAGGGGAAAGACACCGGATCGCGAAAGAGCCCGCAAGAAGCTCTAGACAATTGATGTGGAGGGATAATTCCTCCTGGGACCAACGGCCCCCCGTCGTCAGAGAACCGCACCGGGCTCCCCATCCCCAAAGACTCGCATCTGACTCGATAACCACGTCTGGAGTCTTCCCGAACAGCGCACGACCGTTCCAAGACTCCATGTGGTCCAGCCACCATAACATCTCCCAGCGAGCATCCTCAGAAAGAGGGATGAGATCGGAGTAACGAAGGCCCTTTTGAAGATGCCTGATCTTGAGGCATTGAAGAGCGCGATAATGCAAGGGACCCGGAAATATGGCTTGGATTGAAGAGGACAAGAGACCCACGATCCGAGCCACTGACCGCAAAGAGACCACCTGTTTGGACAAGACCATGCGCAACTCTCGTTTGATCGCTCTGATCTTCTGACCGGGAAGAAGGAGCTGACAGGCTACCGAATCGATGCGGAACCCGAGAAAGTCCATCTTCTGCAAGGGTTGAAAGTCTGACTTCAGAGGATTGACAAGAAACCCCAGAGATTGTAAGAGTTCTATGGACCATTGTAAATAAAGTTGCAGAAGAAGAGGGCAATGAGCCATCAAAAGAATGTCATTGAGATAGACAATCAAACGGACTCCACGGGCCCGCAAAGATTCCATTACTGGCCGCATGAGCTTCGTAAAGCACCATGGAGCGGAAGAAAGACCGAAAGGGAGGACAGTGTACTCAAACCATTTCCCTAACCACTGAAACTGAAGGAAGCGACGGTGAGGAACATAGATCGGCACAGACAGGTAGGCGTCCTTCAGGTCCAATCGGACCATCCAGTCCCCTTCTTGAAGTAGATCGCGAAGAAGATGGATAGCCTCCATCTTGAAATGACGGTAAACAACTCCGCCGTTGAAATCTTTGAGGTTGAGGACCAGATGGGAACCTCCCCCTTTTTTCTCCACTAGAAAAATGTTGCTGACGAAGCCGTCGGGATGACGGGAAGAAGGAATGATGGCTCCTTTCGCCAGAAGAGATTCGACTTCCTCGGAGATGAAGTCCTGATCTAGTTGGGAAAAAACAAGGGGTAACGGAAGGCGGTGTTGGAGAGGGCGTTCGTAGAACTCTAGTTTGAAACCTTGCACCGTCTCCAACACCCAGGCATCGCTGGAGATTAGCCGCCAATGTGGGGAAAATATTTCAGTCTGCCCCCCAAAACAACCTCGGAAGCCAGAATCAAGCTCACCTGAGTTGGAGGAATCTTGACGTCCTCCTTGGGCACCTCCGTAGCCTCCCTTGCTGTAGTTGTTTCTGCCTTTGCGAGAAGGATAGAATCTGGTTTTGCCAGAGCCATAGTTGTCCTGCCCGCCTCCACTCTGGGACTGACCACCTCGTTTGGTAGGCTGATTACCTCCACGGCCGGACGAACGTCCCCTTCGTCTGGCCCGTCCGAAAACCGGACGGAAGGCACGACGCAGATTGGACTGCGCCTTGTCAAGGGCACTGAACGTTGCAACAAAGTTAGTTAATTCTTTCAGAAAGGGAGGACCAAAGAGAAACCCTTGCGCCAAGGGACCCGATTCGGAAGGGGTGAGATCCGTCAACTTAGGGTCCAACTTCATCAGAATGGAGCGGCGTCGCTCGCAGGACAGGGCACAATTTGCATTGCCCAGAATGCAGATGGCCCTCTGAGACCATCCCACTAATTCATCGGGATCAATCATTGAGCTAGAATTTTTTGCACAATACGCCAAGTCCAAAATCTTGGTCAAAGGACCCAAAATATCCAATAACTTGTCCTGGCAGGACCTCCATGATCTGTCCAGACCTTTTTTCGGGTCTTTGGCATACTTGCGCATGTAGGTAACCATAGTTGGATCAACTTCGGGAGTATCCGCTAACTTGTCTGCAAGATCCGGTCGGGGACACTCAGAGCGCAACCGTGCACGAATATCCTTATCAAAAGGTCGACGAATGTGTGATTGCACATATTCTGCTACCTCAGGAGAGGGAAGCCAGGCTGAAGAATTTGGATGAATAATGTCACCTGGGTCAAAGGTCAACACCTGAGGAATTGAAGGGGCATCTACGAAATGTTCCTTGCGAGCCTTCTTCTTGGGAGGCGGAACCACAGGATCTGAAGAAGTGTCAGTGGAAGAAGAATCATCAGTCATGGGGGAAACTTGGTGCGTCTGAAAAGACGAAGAAGATCTTTTAGAAGTCTTGGAAGTGGACAGATTCTTGGCCAATTTTACAAAATCCGCCTTATGAGGATTCTTAGGTGACTTTTTGGAACGTCCTGATGTAGGTAGCCAGCCCTGCTGAGTGGCATATTCAGCCAAATGCCGTTTTAGAGGGGCTATAGCCTGGTACAAGGCTTGATGCATATATTCAGCACCCTCCGAGCCTGCGGGCTCAACCTCAGCGTAATAATAAGCCTCTTCATCCTCCTAGTATTCAGTAATTTTGACCTTTAATAAAGGTAGTATGCCCAAAGAGGAGAAGGAAAATATTGACACCCAAAGGGCAATGCAGGGGGAGTGTACACCCCAAAGCAAGCCAAAAGTAACAGGAACAAACCTGTCAAAACTGTTTAAAATGTGGAGGGAGGGCTTGCTGTCACACTCTAGGCAGAGCCTATTCCACAATTTTACAACCCCAGTTCTATTTTAAACTAGGGCGTGAGGGGCCTAACGACAGGCAGGAGAGCAAACGCTGAAAGCCCATTAACTTATCTGCCAGACGGAGATTTTCTCGAGCGCTCAAAAGTCCTGTCAAAATTTCTCACAGGGACTAAAAGCGCAGTACCACCGTCGGCTGCTAAGGCAAAACAACCGGTGTACTGCGCATGCGCCGAGCGAGCCTGCCGAAAATGGGAGAAGGACGCGCGTCTCTCAGCCCCGCTCCCCCTCCACAGGAAGAACCACAGGCGCAGCAAGCAAGCCTGCAACTGGGGAGTGAGCACACGCCCCCGAGCCACGCCGAGAAGCGGCGAAGTTTAATACGGTAATTGAAGCAAAGCGCAGATAGCAACAGCGCGAACACGGGAACCGGAAAGGTTCTAATTTGCATATAACGACAGCGCAACAGGCAAATAACAAAGCACGCTTAATATTAACAATAGTAAAAGCACAAATAGCAATAGTTAAGAAAAGAGCCCTTAACTGGCTGCGGAGCAGCAAAGAAAGAGGAAGTTGGGACCTCTGACTCTTTATATACTATCTATGTACTCTATGGTTACCCAGGGTTTATGGGTAATGTAGTTTTTTGCTTTCTTTACTGCGTTTTGATTGGCTGCTGTGTTCAGTAAAGAAATTGAGATAAGCATAATCGGAGCCTCCGTCCTGACATAGAATTACACTGTCAGCACAGACGTTAAACTCCACCTAGGTTAATGACGGCCCTCCTCTCACCTGTGCTGTTGCTGCGAAAAACACCATAAATTACCTAGTTATCTAAGATGCTTTAATAACATTACAATTCCCTGGAATTCAATCTCAGCCTGCTGGGTAAATAAGGAAAATGATCACAGCCGTGTGGAAGGTTAGCACTTTTTTTGTGGGAGAACACTACTTCTGCTCAATTCAAAATTTGCAAACATACGTGACAAGAATTTTCAATTCTATTAAGGACAAGGAGGCGAGGATTATGCTTTCTCATTTCTTTAATGAAATGCTCAGCAGCCAATAAAAAATAACCAAAAACTACATTTCCCATGAACATTAGGGAATGACCATAGAGATTACAGTATAAAGGGCCCCAACATTAGTCCTTCTTCTTTCTTTGTTGTGGAAACAGGTCAAGGTCAAAATACAATCCAATGTAGAGTAATAATAACAACTCCAAACACGCCGCAGAAATCCAAAGGATCCGGAAGTAGGCAGTAGAGGAACTCTGGATCCGTGAACCAGGAGAATGATGAACTTCAGGAGGAAGTCGGCAAACTCTACTTCGGGTCTGAACCTGAAAAGAGATATAGAGCCGTAACATCCAGACAATGCAAAAGAGTCAAAAGTAATCCAGGGGGGGGGAAAGAACAAGGAACAAAAGATTTGCAATAACATCAAAATAGATTGCAGAATATAACAATGCAAATACAATGGGTGGGATAATCCTCGCCTCCTTGTCCTTAATAGAATTGAAAATTCTTGTCACGTATGTTTGCAAATTTTGAATTCTATGTCAGGACAGGAGGCTCCGATTATGCTTGTTTAAAGCTGTTCCACCACCACAGAAGCAACACTATCAATTGGCTTGTAATAAAACGTTTTGAAAACGGAATCAGAAGACCAATCTGCGGCCTTCATAATGTCAAAAAGAGTAACCCCCATGGAAAAAGCTTTAGAAGCCATTGCTCCACGGGCAGAATGTGCACCAAACACAGATACATCAATGCCCGCTTCGGACATAAGCCAACGCACCCAGCGCGCCAGAGTAGCTGGAGTGACAGGGCGAAATGGTTTCTGTAGGGCAATTAACAATTGACCTTGCATGTCTGAACGTAAAGAAGCAGTACTCACCTCATAATCTTTCAGGCACTGCACAACACAAAGATTGGGATGTGCGGGAAAAAACGGATAAGTAATGAGAGTAGTATTACACTTAGTCCGTCTGGAAAGGCGAAAAGAAACACCTCCAGGCGTGAAACTGTGACCCGCAAGATCTAAAGCGCGGACATCCGATACACGTTTACAAGATAGAAGACATAGCAACATGGTCAACTTAGCGGACAATTGTTTACGGGACAAGAACGAATTGGAGGGCCAGGCTTCCAAGAACCGCAGGACAATGGAAACGTCCCATAGAGAGACATACTTAGAAGTGGGAGGTTTCGAGATACGAATACCTTTAAGCAATTTAGAAATGAAGGGGTGTTCCCCAGCCGGTTTGCCATCAATTTGGACGTGGCCAGCTGAAATTGCGGAACGAAAATTATTGACCGTCCTATAAGCCAGACCTGAAGAAGGCAGAGACGCCAGAAAATTAATGATCATACAGACATCCGCTGAAACGGGATCAACTTCCCGTTGAGCACACCAATCGCACCACCGCTTCCAAGCACCTTTGTATCGCTTGTGAGTATTGGGAGACCATGCTTCACTAATGAATTTGGAAGCGTCGCTAGAAATGCCCGAGATCGTCCAGCGATCCCCGAGATTCGCCACGCCAGCAACTGGAGAGAGCCTGACAGAATCAGGGGATGCGGATCTTCTAGAGGATCCAACAAAAGATTCCACTTCTGGGGAAGAAGGAGAGGTGGCTCGCAACACATTTCCAGGAGAACCGGGAACCACGCTTGAGCCCTCCAGAACGGAGCAATCAGAATCAGATCCGCTCGAAACCGTTTGGTGTAAGCCAGAACCCTGGGAAGCATCATGGATGGGGGAAACGCATAGCACAGAGTCGACGGCCAATGCTGAAGAAAAGCATCCGTGGCTAGAGCTAGCGGATCCGGTCTCCAACTGTAAAACATCGGTAGTTGGGTGTTGAGGCGAGAGGCAAACAGGTCTATGCGACACTGACCCCAACGCCGAAGAAGGGAACGGAACACTCGAGGATGAAGTCTCCAGTCGCTGAAATCCCGAAGATGTCTGGAGTCCCAATCCGCAACTTGATTGTTGCAACCCGGAAGATACTCTGCAATAACAGTGATCCTCTGCTGCAGACAAAAATGCCAAAAATCCTTGGCTATCTCCGCGAACACCTTGGACCGAGTCCCACCCAGCTTGTTGACATATCGGACTGCGGACACGTTGTCCATCCGGAGAAGAATGCAGCAACTGGTCTGACGTGGAGAGAAAAACTTGATCACAAATGAACCCGCTAGGAGTTCCAGACAATTTATGTGGAGTGACAACTCCTGAGGGGACCAACGACCTCCCGTCGAGACAGGTCCGCAACGGGCTCCCCAACCCCATTGACTCGCATCGGATTCTATCACCAGTTCCGGCGACGCCCCAAATATGGCTCGACCATTCCAGGCCTCCATGTGGTCCAGCCACCACTGCATCTCCCACTTCACTTCCTCCGACAGAGGAATTTGATCGGAGTACCCGAGACCTTTCCGGAGATGCTGAATCTTCAGACGCTGCATTGCTCGGTAATGGAGGGGACCTGGAAAGATCGCCTGAATTGAAGATGCTAACAGACCGACCACACGTGCCAACGATCTCAGTGACACAGTCTGTCTGGAAATAATAGACGTCAATTCCCTCTTGATGTAACAAATCTTTTGTCTGGGCAAGAGGAGCTGGCAAGAGACGGAGTCTATCTGAAAACCCAGGAAATCTATAGACTGAGTGGGAGTCAAAACTGATTTCGGAATATTGATCAGAAACCCGAGAGATTGCAAAAGACCGATGGACCACTGCAGATGTAGCAGAAGCCGTTTCGGACAATCCGCCATAAGGAGAATATCGTCCAAATAAATAATCAGTCTGACACCCCGAGCTCGCAGATGTTCCACAACTGGTCTCAGTAGTTTCGTGAAGCACCATGGTGCCGACGAAAGGCCGAACGGGAGAACTTGATATTCGTACCAAACTCCTCGCCATTGAAACTGAAGAAACCGCCGATGAGGCTTGAAGATCGGTATCGACAGATACGCGTCTTTGAGATCCAGGCGAACCATCCAGTCCCCCTCGCGCAGGAGATCCCGCAAGAGATGGATGCCCTCCATTTTGAAGTGCCGGTAAACCACCCCACCGTTGAAGTCTTTCAGGTTGAGAACTAGACGAGATCCGCCTCCTTTCTTCTCGACCAGAAAGACTGAGCTGGCAAACCCCGTCGGATGACGGACGGTTGGAAGAATTGCCCCTTTTTGGAGAAGTACATTTATTTCCTCGGAGAGGCAAGCTTGATCTTGAAGGGAAAAACTTAAACAAGGGGGAGGACGGATCTGATGCACAGGGTGATAGAACTCGATCTTGAAACCTTGTACCGTTTCTAGCACCCATGCATCGTTGGAGATCATGCACCAGTTTTCGAGAAAAAACTGTATCCGACCCCCCAACATCACATCGCAAGCATGAATCAGGCTCACCTGCTGAGTTTGAGTCCTGGTAGTGTCCTTGTTGTCCTCCGGATCGACCTTTTCCATATTGGCCCTTCCCCTTGCGGGAAGGATAGAAGTTTGCTCTGGTGGAGTATCCTGAGTCATGTGCTCCACCACGATGAGAGGGGTTACCTCGGTTGGACTGTTGAGCGGAGCCACGGCCGAACGAGCGTCCACGACCTCGTCCGGCCTTGGCAAAAACCGGACGCATAGCCCGGCGCAAGGACGCTTGCGCTTTGTCAATGCCACTGAACGTTGAAACAAACTTAGTGAGTTCCTTCAGGAAAGGCTGCCCAAATAAGAGACCCTGTGCGTCAGGACCAGACTCCGATGTTGCCAGCTCGGACAGCTTCAGATCCAATTTCAAAAGAATCGACCTGCGTCGTTCAGCAGACACAGCGCAATTGGCATTACCCAACTGGCAGAGTGCTCTTTGCGCCCATTCGATCAACTCGTCCGGGTCCACAAGAGCTGAGGCTTCCTTTGCGCGAAAGCCTAGATCAAGGATTTTAGTAAGAGGCCCAAGCATGTCCAACATCTTGTCCTGACAAGACCGCCACGAACGGTCAAGGCCCTTTTTCGGGTCCTTAGCATATTTCTTCAAATATGTGACCATCATAGGGTCGACCTCCGGTGTCTCAGCCAAATGGTCAGCGAGGTCGGGCCTCGGACATTCCGAGCGGAGGCGCGCACGGATCGAAGCCTCAAAAGGATGCCGAATATGAGCCTGAATGTAGGCAGCTACAGCAGGCGAAGGCAACCATGAAGACGAATTTGGATGTAAAATGTCCGCCGGCTCAAATGTGAGCACCGAAGGACGGTCTGGAGCGTCCACAAAATGCTCTTTACGGACACGCTTTTTTGGCGGGGGAGATGCATGGTCCAAAGACGTGGAAGAGTGAACATTGTCCGAATCAGTATCGGGAGGAGCTGAAGCACTGGAAGGCGCAGCCGCCAATGTCTTGGCCAGTCTCTGGAAGTCTGATTTATGGGGATTAACTGGTGACTTCGTGGATTTTTTAGAAGGAGGCAGCCAACCCTGTTGTTGCGCATACATGGTTAAATGACGCTTTAGAGGATTAATTGCACGTACCAGTGCTTTATTAACCGACTGCTGGACGCCTTTGTCCAATTCCTCAACCAAATGGTGCTCCATAGAGCCTTCTTCCTCATCCCCATAATAGTAGTCATCATCTACGTCATAATAATCTGCCATTGTACACAAATACAAAATTCAGAGCCCACTAGATGACCACAAGAATATGGAGTGTGAAAACACAAGTCAAGGGGGGAGTGTGAAACCCCACAGCAGGCTTAGAAAAAAGAGCAGGCCTAAACCTGTACTCAAACCAATTCAAATGTGGAGGGAGCAAAAGCCTGCGCAGACCAAAAAACACTCTAGGCAGAGCCTATGCATAAAATGTTACAACCGGTGGCCTTTCCTGAGCACCGGCGTCAATAGGGTTGAAAGTTCAGAAGCTGTGGGCGTGAGCGCGCAAAGAACGTCCCTTCACTCAACCGGCGTGTGGAGAAACCCCAATGCCGGAAATAATGCAGCGCGCATGCGCGAACTGCCGCTCGTGAACTCCGGCTCGAGAGCGCTCGCGCTCCCCTCGCGAGCCGGCAACCCAACTCCCGCTCCACCAAAGTCAACCGGGCACAAACGGCCAGGCGCAGGGAGGCGAACACACGCTCCCAAGGGACACGCCGCAACGGACGAAGAACCGCCCCAATAAGTAACCGGCAAAGCCGAAAACGGAGCGGCAAGCATGCACAAAACACCGCGCGTCAGAAAGACAAAGCAGCGGAATACAAAGGCAAGTGCAAGTCACAACAATATCACATAAAAGTCAGCAATATGTACTAGAGAAAAGATAAATAGACTTAACTGGCTGCGGAGCAGCAAAGAAAGAGGAAGAAGGACTAATGTTGGGGCCCTTTATACTGTAATCTCTATGGTCATTCCCTAATGTTCATGGGAAATGTAGTTTTTGGTTATTTTTTATTGGCTGCTGAGCATTTCAGAAATGAGAAAGCATAATCCGAGCCTCCTGTCCTGACATAGAATTCATACATGTACTACACATTTTCAACATGTGTGCGAACAGCCAAAGCCTCTCTCCTGGTGGTTCTCACATATTTGTCTTCCGACAGCTGCGCTGTCAAGTTAGACCATGAACCTAGAAACAAGACAACCACTTTTGATAGTGAACCAAAATAAACTTTCTCTACTGTAAATTGCTACCATGAATATCAGTGCTTGTTGCTCGTTTAAAATTGAATCTTCGCCCAACACGAAAAATGTGAGGACTATCTGGGTAATATATTTTTTATCGCTTACACTGTGGGACATGAAATAAATTCGGAAGTAAACACAGAAGGCGGACTAGAAGCATCCCCTGTAGAACTTCAGCAGTTGACATAGAAGAAGGACAGCGGAGTCCCCCTTCTATGTCCATTGTTCTTTCCCGTCTTTGGGCTCTCGTTCATAGACGTGAGCTCCGAGACCCATACCCATGACGTTACTATAGGAACCGGCGCAACCTCCGCGTGACCCAGACGTAAGCGGAAGTTCCGCTGCGTTAGAGGGCTGTGGAGAGAGGAGGTGAGAGAAAGGAGAGAAGAGGAGATAGAAGGCGAGAGGAGGTAAGAGAAAGGGATTTTCAGAAAGGGTGGGCAGCTGTGTCTGAAAGCGGAAGATGGGGGGTGGGGTCTGAGAGAAGGGGAGTATAGGGTGCAAGAACAGAGGAAATGAAAGAAGAGGAAGAATAATGGGTTAGGGACCGAAAAAGAGAAGGTTGGTGAAAGACACATAGAGGAGACGAGGGTCTGCGAGAAGGGAGAGATTGGACTATATTTAGAAAGTCCAAAAGTAAAAAAAAGGTTTCGGGCGGGGGTGGGGGGTTACCTATGAAAGGAGACGAAAGAACGGAGAGGAATAGTAGGGGTGGGAGAGAAATGGGGAGCATGAGGTCCTGTGTGGGGTGGAGTGAAATAGATGAATTACAAAGTACGGCTGGAAATTAAAACTCAAAGAGGGGGAGAGAAGAAAATCAGGAGACGTAATAGGGGATAAAGGAGCTGGTGGGGAAGAGCACATAGTAAGGGTTTGATAAAGTTAAATGGCTTCTCTTGGGGATTGTAGCGACACATGCTTCCGGTTAGTCCCTAATATTTTGTAAGAAGCTTGGTGTTGCTTCGTCTCCTCTTTTGGTAACTATGAAGAATAGAACTCCCAGCATGTCAAGCTCGTTTTAATCCTGCAAAGGGAGCAATAGCCACCTCCATGTTTAGTCTAATGCGGGGGTAATTGTTGTATCTTGTTGCTGTTCTCCCTCTGTCACGTGGTAGCCGTTTCCCTCATTTTTTTTACTTATAGATTGAATGCATTAGACAAGTAATTCTCTTTCTTAACTACTACAATAAAATAATTTATTATGGTGCATTGGTTACTTGTAAAGTGCTTAATGCTGCCACCACAAAGCAAATGGAGGGGGCAAGCAAATGTGGGCCAAGAAGAGAGCAAATGAAGGGAGAGTCTTATGAATAGGAAAAGCAGTCCCAGAATGCTTACACAACAGCAGCTGACCGAGCAATAGCTCATGTTCGAAAGTCAACCTTTGGAGTCTGGTTGCTGACAGGATGGAAGCAGCAGAATAGGTAAGCCATGGATCGGTGTTTAGAAAGAGAGAGTGAAGGCAGCCCAGATGCATATCTCTCTGTCGGAACATGAGCACCAGAGAATTACAAATCAGAGATAGTCTGTTTGATTGAAGATGGGCACAAAAGATCCAAAGGGCTTAGAAGGGTTTCTTTGACTGCACTGTGACACTCGGAATGATCACCCAAGTGGCTGAGAGCAATTCAGGCATCCCATTACCACTTTTATTGGTTTCTTAGTCGGTCCATAAACAGTAGGTATAAGCCCTAATTAGGATCCCCGAGCTTACCGTGCCGAAGGACTGAAGCCTCGCTGATGCGGCCCAACATTGCCAAAAGTTACCTGGGTTGCTTGGGTTTTTTGCTCAAAGAGGATTTCACCTAAAAAGGTAGACTAGACCTTCCATTTTATTGTAATTTGCATATAGTTGGCCCCGGTTTGTAATCAATACCTTGTAGACATCCCTTAATGCACACAACCAATTTATATTCCATAATTCATTCATCAGATTTCAGACAGCACCCTGCACCCCACCCCCCTAAGCATAGCACAACATTGTTCCTATCTCCCCTCCCAATAGTCATACAGCACATATGAAACAGAAACCTCTCACCATCACCTGTACAGTACCACTCTAGAGACTTGTTGTTGGTAAGGCACTGCAAAATAACAATACTGACGGGCACCACACCAGCATACACCATAGAAACGCAGAGATAGCACAAACCTAATACACCCTTACATAAGCAGCATTTTATAACAATACATTGCAGTAGATGTTGCTGCATATGCAGCGAACACCATTTTTGAGCCAATCAGCAGCAATCAAAACCCAATAAAGAGAAAGTGCTTTGAAACCCACACACAGCTAAAACACCATTCCATTAATATACTTTATTTCGGTCGAATAGACTGTAAAAGTGCATGTGCAATAAACTTAGAAACATTAAAACAATCCTAGGAATATGGACTGAACAATTGGTAAGTATACAAAGTTAAAGTGTATCACAAAGTTCACAGTGCGTTGGCCCTTAGCAGTCCATAGCTTGTTGCATCGTTAACCCCCCATACGCGACATCACCAGCCCTCTGTTTCCCACCAGCAACCAGCTAAATAAATGTTTGCCCCCTTTTTAATACCAAATATAAGCAAAGTCACTACACACATCAACATTTAAAAGTCAATTGTAGACTAGATTAGCTTTGAAAGATTTAAAAAGAATAACATTTAAAACCACTTGGAGGAGAAAAAGGAAAAGCAATGCATCAGCATAGGGCTGTTGGGTGGACTACAAAAACAACCTGCACGCCCACCACATAGAGGTTAAAAATCTCTACACTGCATATACAATTGGCATGTAAGTGTCATATTTCAGGATCCTAAATACATCTTCACAGTTCTCGGACCCTATATTTTTGCACAATTGGATTAGCCAACGCTGCCTGGCTATCTTGTATCCCAGGCAAAAGAAAAAGACATATATCTGACTCTACCTCACAATTACAGGCAGGACACCCTAAAGGGGTGGCGCCAGACCATTTATTTTGGAAAATGCGCGCAGCGAGAGGGTCCCAAGTCTAAATTGGATATATAATTTCCTAGCAAGAGCTGGTTGGATATCATCTAAGAAAGCCTCTAATGTGTACTGGTCTTTAATTCTCATAATGTTAGCTGTTAATTATCCAGTTAATGAGCTCTCCTGTAATTCAGCAAGTTAGCCCACCCTAAAGCACTGTAGTAATTCAGATCTTGAGATTAAAGGGTACATTTACTCAGTATTACTCCATACGTTCGATTGACCCAACATACATAATGTATCCTTAACATAAACAAACCATGCTATTTTACCTGCACCTGGAAGTCTCAGAACCTCCTTTAACTCTGACCTATAAGCAGCCAGTTCTGGGGTAGCCCACAGACAATGCCAAAAAGTTAGAGATCTCAGATCAATCTCGTCTGCGATTGGTCTGAATCCTAGGTCCAGGCGTAGGGGAGTGAGTGGAGTGCTGGGGAGGAAGGCCAAGTATTTGCCTCATGAAGTTGTTATCCATCTTATTCAAATTTCTTAGAAAGCAGTGCCCCCAAGTTCTGCCCTATACATTGCAGCACACCTTGCTTGCACTTTATAGATCTCAACTATTGGCCCAGCTGGTTTGTGGAAGGAGTTCTATATAACTTTGCCAGCCCTACGTTGTCCGTGCTAGCTTAAGACTTGCTTTAGCCATTTGTGGACCCCATTCCAGATTTTCTATTAAGGTAACACCTAAGTGGTCAAACCTCTCAAGCATGATGCGATTCAAACAGGGATTAGATCGTGTCATACTGGCTGGATTGAATACCCGGAGGTCAATCAATATGAAGTGCATAAACTGTCCAAAAAATACAGTGTTTTATTGGGGAGCAATCACAAAGTCCATATGGAAATGATACAACGTGACCATCAATTGATTCCCATCAGATACCCATCCTGTGCCGCCCTACATCATTTGGGATCCTTCAACCAAGGGTTGTGAGATGTAACCACAATCAAACTGAGTGATATGCCACCCAATCAAACAGACAGGATCTACAATTGAGGGATTACTGTAAATTGCATCAGGAAGGTAAATGACTAGCAGTGCAACAGAAAATAAGTGAAATAATGGTGCTTAGAACGTGAGTGATATAAAATGGGTTATGAAAGTGGAAAAATATGATTTAATAGTATCCTATCCATACCCAATGCTAAAAGAACAGTGCAAGGTAGTGTTATACAAATAGCTACCCAGATGGTAAAAAGGTCAACATGTTTCTGCGGTAACGTGGAGTCTCGAGATCTCCGCCTGCTTCATCAGGACCTATATTTATTGCTACTGCTTCAGTGTTTAAGAATTGGAATATATGAAAAAAGTGTCACCTGAAATTCGCCAGTACAGAAGATCCAGATCATCACAGTGGCAAAGCAGGGCAAAAAATAAAATAAAATAAAATGCAATGAAACACCTTAACATTTGCGACAGTTTGCAAACCACATAGTTTATGTGTAAAATTATAAATAGCTAATAATTTTATTAGTCAATGGGTCTCAAGTTAGTAGACCTAATCGATTGAGTGCCATTTTTATAGCAAAAAATGTTTAAACAGAATTGTATTTTGAAACGAACAAAATAGCTTCACTCACCCAAATTATGGGTAATGTATACCCCACCTCACCTGGCTACAGCGCAGGTATAGACGGAGCACCGCTCTGGGGAGAGGAGGGGAGAGAGGAAACAAATAGAGGAAAGATATAAAACTGTTATCAGTGCATCAATTTCATGTAAAGAAAGCCGATCGTACTTTATGGGGTAATGTGTTTAATCTCATTTATCCATTAGCTACAGCAGTAGCCTATTCATCACTCCTGAAACATCGTCGTTAATGAGATAATCCACTAGCTACACACCATGACTAGTCAGCGAAGAAATGGAGGCTCTGGAATTGACTAGTCATTTCATTCGTCACAAGTATATGATTGCCCCGGTGTAACTCGTGTTGTATTGTAAGCTACACTGATCATGTCGGGCAGACCGCCAACAGAGTTAGAGCTGATAATAGTCATGCAAGGTCTAAAACGGAATGAAAAGCGGAACGCATTTCACGCGTTCTAAGTTTAGCAACAATTTGCCAAGGCCCCACCATCCTGCTTACCTGTCCGTCGGTACTCCGGACATCCGTTTTTTCAGCTATTATCAGCTCTAACTCTGTTGGCGGTCTGCCAACATATACTTGTGACGAATGAAATGACTAGTCAATTCCAGAGCCTCCATTTCTTCGCTGACTAGTCATGGTTTGTAGCTAGTGGATTATCTCATTAACGACGATGTTTCAGGAGTGATGAATAGGCTACTGCTGTAGCTAATGGATAAATGAGATTAAACACATTACCCCTGAAAGTACGATCGGCTTTCTTTACATGAAATTGATGCACTGATAACAGTTTTATATCTTTCCTCTATTTGTTTCCTCTCTCCCCTCCTCTCCCCAGAGCGGTGCTCCGTCTATACCTGCGCTGTAGCCAGGTGAGGTGGGGTATACATTCCCCATAATTTGGGTGAGTGAAGCTATTTTGTTCGTTTCAAAATACAATTCTGTTTAAACATTTTTTGCTATAAAAATGGTACTCAATCTATTAGGTCTACTAACTTGAGACCCATTGACTAATAAAATTATTAGCTATTTATAATTTTACACATAAAGTATGTGGTTTGCAAACTGTCGCAAATGTTAAGGTGTTTCATTGCATTTTATTTTATTTTTTGCCCTGCTTTGCCACTGTGATCTGGATCTTCTGTACTGGCGAATTTCAGGTGACACTTTTTTCATATATTCCAATTCTTAAACACTGAAGCAGTAGCAATAAATATAGGTCCTGATGAAGCAGGCGGAGATCTCGAGACTCCACGTTACCGCAGAAACATGTTGACCTTTTTACCATCTGGGTAGCTATTTGTATAACACTACCTTGCACTGTTCTTTTAGCATTGGGTATGGATAGGATACTATTAAATCATATTTTTCCACTTTCATAACCCATTTTATATCACTCACGTTCTAAGCACCATTATTTCACTTATTTTCTGTTGCACTGCTAGTCATTTACCTTCCTGATGCAATTTACAGTAATCCCTCAATTGTAGATCCTGTCTGTTTGATTGGGTGGCATATCACTCAGTTTGATTGTGGTTACATCTCACAACCCTTGGTTGAAGGATCCCAAATGATGTAGGGCGGCACAGGATGGGTATCTGATGGGAATCAATTGATGGTCACGTTGTATCATTTCCATATGGACTTTGTGATTGCTCCCCAATAAAACACTGTATTTTTTGGACAGTTTATGCACTTCATATTGATTGACCTCCTGATATCTTTTGTTCTTTCATTGCTCTAGGGGATAATATCAGTGGATGGTCATAAAATATTTCCCCTTGACCTTCTTTGTTGTTTACTTGGATTGAATACCCTACATTTTGTCTTCTGTATGTTGATCTCCAGCCCCCTGTTATTACAGAAGGAATTGAAACTATTGAGGATCCTCTGGATACCCATGGGTGGCTTCGAAAGCAAAAGGGTGTCATCAGCAAACATCATTGCGGGCACTTTTCTATCTGCTAGCTTCGGGGCATCATTATCCTTCACCACTATAAGTTGATCGACCAATGAATTGATAAATAAGCAAACAGGGTAGGTGCAAGCACGCACCCCTGCTGTACTCCTTCATTAACTGGGAGGGGAGAGGTAAGTGCACCATGTTTTCCATACCTAATTTGCTCATAGTTGCCTTCATGCAGTCTCATAAGCATGCACAAAAGATCGGTAGGGACCCCCAGATAACTAAGTACAGCCAATAATTTGTCCCTGGGTACCAGGTCGAACGCCGTTTTTAGGTCCACAAATATTAGATAGAGACTGCCAACATCTAATGTCACTGTTTTCCAATATAAGAGTTGAAGTCTATATATTTGGTCGATGGTGGAGATGTTTTTTTTTTCTAAATCCGGCTTGATACGGGCTCAAGATTTCATGATCATCCATCCATACCTGAAGACAATCCAGTAGTACCCGTGCAAATTATTTCTGGGTTACATCGATCAAACTGATGGGTCTGTAGTTTGTGGGCAAAAGTGGATAACCCTTTTTAAATACAGGGAACATTTCTGCACCAGCCCAGGTTTCAAAGATGGCCGTCCCATGCAAAATAGCATTAAATAGTACCCATAGATAGGGTCCCCGTAATTTCGGGTTCCCCTGGAAAAGGTCCCTTAGGATCTTATCAAGCCCTGGTGCTTTACCGGGGGATAACTTGCGTATGGCAATTGCTATTTCGATCAAGGTCATCTCGGGTGCCTCTTCATAAGCATCTCTACGGTGGTTGTTGCTGTTTCATCGTTGAAGCCCATTGTTTCCATGGTGGTATATAAAGCCTGAAAATGTATCTTCCATGCGTCTGCAGCTATATTTGGCTCTGTGGCTGGTTCCCTTCACTACCGCCTATACTGACTATACTCCAGAACGTCTTCATATCATTATTTGATAGGGCAGTTTTTAGTGCATCCAATCTATCCAATTCCCAGGTCATTTTTGCTTGGTAGATGCTATCTCTATACAGTACACTACTTTGCTTGATTTGGCACCTATCCTTGGATTTGATGGCATAGAGGAGGCAGACCCGGACGCTGAGATCAGACCCGGGACCAGGGTTCAATTCCCGACGCGGCAGAGTCTTGAGCCCAAAATGTCCACGGACTCGGTAATTCTCGCTTCGGTGCCTACTCGAATCACAGGTTCACACTCTGCAACTCTGGGCAATAGCTTGCTTAATCTCCACTACGGCCCCCTGCGGCGGGATGCCTGGCTTTCACCTTGGGGATACCCAGTAGGGGCTATCTCACAGGGAAAAACCAGGACGGGTTCCCAATGCAAAGCGCTTTGAGACCTGGCGGTGATATTGCGCTATATAAAAACCTATCCATCCATCCATCCATGGCATCTATCGGGGCCTGCTTAGCCAATCGACAACTGCCATCAAACCAGGATCGATTGGAAATAATGTTTTACCCAGTTTAGATGTCAATACTACATGGAGCTCTGCAACTCTATTTGGAGTGAATAGAATGCCATCTAAAATTATGATGTTTCCCATTTCCATTAGGGTCAAGGTAGTGGAGTATAGGGAGGCCAGCTTATCAGGGACCTGTTGGATTACCGCCCACCTTATTCTGCTCCTATTATTGGAAAGTATTAGTCTGATCATCTAGCGGAGTGCTGGGAGCCAAAGGGTTCCCCATGTCCGGCAACTCCAGGTCCATGGTCATAGCATTGTGATCGCAGTCGAGTCGAGGCAAGTCAGCGAAATCAACAACCCTATGCCATGAGTAGACCTTAATGAAAGTAATCCAGATCTTAGAAGAAAAGCTGAGTGACATGCACTGGAAATCATTAGAGATTTCAACTGCTCAACCGTGCAACCCAAGTGTGTACCCACCCATATACAAAGGCCCCCAGGTGGTCTGCCCCTTCCTTCCGAAGTGGCAGGTACATTGAATGACACAAACCCCATCTGCAATGCATCTTCCCATGCCCATGTTTCCTGGAACATACATACATCATATTGGTCCACAAAAAGCTCCCAATTGGGGCAGTTAAGCTTGTTTTTCAGGCCAGCAACATTCCAGGATAGAACCCTCGGCTTTCTTGTTCAGCTTCATGGGTATGGGTTTTGAGAGGTTGAATTTCTCTCATATGGGCACATGGGTGCTTCTCTGCAAGTCTTAGTGGGGCTCCTTCCCACAATGTGGTGTTACTTGAGGGTATGGAGCTTGAGTCTACTGTTATTCCTAGTACGTTAGTCAAGACTCGTGTTGCAGGGGAGCGTGCAAAAGGGACCGGTGTGTTACCAGCTTGGGGCAGTCACGTAACTAGTGACTCTTCCTATAGACCTTCGATAAACTTAATCTTCTGGTTTGATTCTAATTGTTGCTTCTCTGTTTCTACCCCTGGCCCATAATGGGTAATCTGACTACACTGGCCACCTCTGTTCTCATCTATCTCCCTAGGGACCCACGGGCTGTTAATCACCTGGGCTGGATTTTGTATCATTGTTTGCAAATCTACTTCTTCCAGAACCCCAAATCTATTTGCTACAGGGATATTAAATAGCAAAGGTCTGGGAGGTTGATGCCATTGGCCCTGAATCCGTTGGTAAAGACCACATGCCTAGCTCGGAGTTGTTATGGGCCCTAGATAACATTTACCGGGAGTATAAAAATGGTCCAGCGAAAAGGATCTGTTCACTGTGGCTAATTCCTGGCTGCAATGGTTCTTGCTTAGTAGCCTACAGACGGTCAGTGTGGCTTTAAAATTGATAACTACACAGTCCCCTTGCATGTCTTTTTGTCTGATGCCCACCCAGCTGACTCTGCGGACCATGAGGATTTCCCCTGCCCTATCATAGGCGAGCTGTCTGTGCCTCGCCATCCAGAACAAACATTTGTTCCTTAGATCAAGTTGGGTTTCCCTCTGGCCACTTTTAATTTCAGGTACACCTGTCAGTATAATTACATATGGAGATGGAGTGTGAGGTAGGTTTATGGTAGATAGACGTTCCCTTTCATCCCTACACTCTGTGCCTCCCTCACCCGACACCCTTCTCTGCTCAGCATCGCCCATATGTGGATAAGCTGTTTTTGTTTATACCCCTCTTGTGTTGGACTGGTTCTTTACTCCTAGCCTCACAATTAGTACACTTATAGCCCGGTATGGTGGTGGAGTCTTGGGCATACATTGAAGCTGGCCTTTATATAGATGTCATACTAGAATTATCTGTCTTGCAACTGAAATAGTTTCTCACTATGGCCTGGGTGTGGCTTTAACTGTTATTTCCTGCTCTGCTTTCCCACAGTGTCGCCAGTTTATCTATGCGTTTAACCAGAGGGGCAAGCTCTTCCCTCAAGATGGATCTAAGTTGGCCCTGTAGGTCCATCAGGTTCATCACCCAGACTGGGTATTCCATGTCCGTTCATGTGCTTGCAATATTTCCTGAGTTCAAGTCCGGATCGTCCAAGTTCTCTGTGCTTATGGGAGACCCATCATTGATTTTCTTTCTTTTTGACCCTACCCTGGTTACTTGTTTACGATTTCTGTTCTTGGGTATGTTGGTTGCCTCATCCCCTTCTGTGATTACTTTGGGTACAGCTCCTTCCTCGTTACATACAACTTGTGGAGATAACAGGGGAGTGGTTACCCTAACTGTGGTAGCTGATGCAGTTGGGGGGGGGAGGGGGTTAGTGACAAGCATCTTTCAGTGAGCTCTATTTCTGTGGCTACTCCACATATAGCCCTTTGTAACATCCTGTTAATTGAGGTTGGTGGTATGGAGGATGAGGAAGGTACCTGGGACAGAGCTTGTGGTTTACCAGGGCAGGTCTGTTTTCCCATTGTTGTTGCTTAGATGGTAAATGTAAATGTAATTTGTACTTGTAAAGCGCACTAATACCCATGGGTGTCCTGGCGCTGTAACGCATACCGCTGTGGAACCCTTCCTGGCTTTTCCCTGTGAAATGTCCACTCCTGGGCACCCCCAAGGTGCCCAGGCATCCCAGCGCTGTTGGGGCCGTTGTGGAGATTAAGCAAGCTATTGCCCAGAGTTGCAGAGTGGAACCCATGATTAGAATAGGCACAGAGGCGAGAATTATCAGGTCCGAGGAAATTGAGCCCAAGACCCGCCGAGGCGGGAATTGAACCCTGGTCCCGCGCCAGACCTCTGCATCAGGGTCTGCCGCTCTAACCATTGAGCCACAATTCTCCACAATGCAGACCCCCGCCACCCCCAAAAAGCTAACCCACTAACACTCCAGCTACTTAGAGAGGGAAATAGAAGAACAGAGGCAAGGCACACTGCTGGATGCGAATGGTTGAATACAAAATAAGACATTTTAGGACCAGTGGTCGTGCTTTACTAATCGGGATCGAGGACCTCTGCTTCAATTTCTACCCGCCACAGTCCTTGATGGTTTAGATCTTTAAGCTGGATGGGATTAAAAGCTGAAATGAGGACTGTACAGCATGCTTCACCAAGACAAAAGCCAAGAGGGGGGGGCCTGTGCTCTGACGAGGGCAGACCGGCCTGCCCTGGGCCCAGGTGCATCCTGCGCAGCAGGACCACGCATCCGCTTTTATGCGCCTCCTGGCGCGTTGAAGTGGTGGAGCCTGGGGGCTGTGGTCTCCTGCTTCAAGCGGTGAGAGGAGCTAGAGCTGCAAAGGTTCTTGTCACAACTCTTTCTTCTCAAGCTCACCCGCAGACATTCCTTTCCAACGAACCCACTCCAAACAGTAGGACACCAGAGAGTACTGTAGTAGATGAACGACTTGAGCACCACATAGATCCTGTAAAATAGTGCTTGCTTTATTTTCACAATAACACACAATTTTGAAACGTAACTCTTAACAAATTTATACAAGCCTTAAACAACAAAACGCCAATAAACTATCAAGCAGTTTCCTCCTGCTCAATCGATTCCTAGATCCGCACAAAAGGATTCCCAGGTTGGAAATGTGCTGAGATTCCATAACAGTGGTGATTGTCCCTTTTACAAGTAAAATAACATTACGTAACTTAATCTCACAAACAGGCTAAATAATGATGAAATAAATTGCGGCCCAAAGTGATTACAAGTAACTGACATGAATTCAAGAAATCAGTCCATCACTTTAGTTTGCTAAGTCCTGTGTAGGAGGCGCTAAGCCCAAATGTGGGTCCCACGCTTACTGTGGTGAATGAGTCGTGCTGCACCTTGCTGGTGAGGTTCAAAAAGTCTGAAAACAGTGTGAGTTGCTTGTGTATCCGTTCAGAGGTGCATGGCCTAACAGTTTGTGGTGGACTGTTGCTTTTGGAGAAGGGCCAAGATTCATTTGCATATGGTTGGTCCTTCTCCGTAATGGCACCAACAAGCTATGTGATGCTGTCCAGGGTGACTTCCAGTTTCTGACGTTAATTCAAGTGTTTCAACCATCACCGTTTTATATGCTAAGTGAATAAACCTAAGTAGGAGGGTTTATGCCCATAAATGACTCAAATGTATTGTTCTATGTATCTCACTCACGAGGCTGAACAAGCCAAAATGAGTCATAGGTGCTTGTGTTCCCAGTTAGAATGGACACACATTTGTAATTTGAACTCGAATGTCCCTTCTTGGGTTGGGCCAAGCCTTAATTGCATATGGGTGATCCATGTGCGCATAGCCACGAATGAGCGGGGGGGTGGGGGGGGAGAAGATAGTCTAGGAAGCGACCCAGGGTGATTATCGATGGCTGAGATTAATTCAAGCACTTCTTCCTCACTTTTTGTGCACAAGACCTTAGCCAGCCTCCTCTTCATTTACCAAGGTTAAGGGGTATGTGCCAGGAGTTACAACTCTGGCTGATAGGTACTTCTCTTCTTCATTTTTATTAAGCCCTTTGAATTCTGGGTGTTTGTCAGGATGCAGAAGTCCAAGCTTTGACACAAACAGTTGAAGGTGACTTGGATTAGGCCACCAAAGTAGAGGACCCCACTGTACTTTAACTGAACAGTTGCTGTGGTGAAGTTCTATTCTCTTGGCCTTACTAGAGCATGGCCTGGCATTTGGGCATGTGGTAGGTAACGGCTTGCAACCCTGTGTCTGTTTTGCCATGGAATTTTTTAGGACTCAGTGAGACTGGACCCAAAAAAGAGCAAAAAAAGTAAGTGTTGGTAAAGGAAATAGGCCTCACCTTCAGCAGAGGTATTAGCTTTACTAATGATGTTTGCCACTTTCTTGCAGCATTGGCCAAAAAAAGAGGGGAACAACTGTCATGTGTGCGTTCCATGAAGCTATGCTGGCCGAGACGAATGCTGTATAGTTGCTTATGTGGACGTTCATACAATACCGTATGACCTCAGTTTATTTTAAACATACTATTCCGAGATGGTGGGTACCAATCTTGACACAGTAAATTGATTACAGTTCCATCATGGCTGATTCTAATCTTGGATCTGTAAAAATGCATATTTAAAAAGAGCGGTCTAGCAGCAAATTGCAGCTCCTGGGCCTCCAAAGAATTAAAAACTATACTAAAAAAAAAATGAATGTGATTGAGGGACGGGAGCCACAGAGGAGCGACTGACGATGAAATGTCAAGGGTCATGGAAGACTGGGTGGGGCGGGCAAGCAATGGAAGATTTTGAGGCGAGGGAATTAAAAATGAAGCAAAAAGCCAGGACGGAAAGCAACAGACGAGAGATGGGAAGTGAGTTGGGGTGGGTGGAGGGAGGAGGTTAAGAGGGAGCCACATGGAGTGCGCATGGGTGGGTATTTGGAAGGGAAGCAGCAAATAAGATGTGCTCAAAGAGAGGGGCAAAACAAGAAAGGAAACTGAAGCCATCGAATAATAATCCAGCAAATGAAATTGCCAAGAAGGTCAACCAGTTTTAAGCCATGTTCTTACCCAAAGCCAAGTCTAAATATTGGTATTATTCAAAATATTTATTTTCAACAACACAAAGCTTGAAGGAAGGCACGGTTTAAAAAATCGAGGGAAAATTCCCTCTCCGTTTATCCACCTAGGAGCTGGGGGCAAAAAATCATATGTATATATTTCCAATTCAGGAAAGAGCTGAGGAGACACTTCTTTTAAGAACTCTAAATCACATTGAAGTAATCCTATTTCGCTACTTATAACCTAGTTACACCTTCAATCACTCATTGAGTGTATATTTTTTGCCATTGGCCATGTACAATGCTCTGCTGCTTTCCAGTTTTATTAGCGCTATACAAATGTTATTTGTAAGATTGCCCGTTTTTCACTGTCAATGGAAAGTTTCAGTGGAGACTCCAAACATTATACTAATTGCATCACAGTTTGATTTGTGATGTTAAGTGTACAGTTAAATTAATTACAGTGTATAATATACCCATCTTTGCTTTGCCATAAAATTCAGAAGCATTCACGTTGGTAATTGTCTGGTTTAATACGACCCAATATGGTTTAATTGCTGTGCAAATTGGTGTCAAATATTGAAATCTGGCTGAGAGATTCATAGGGCTCAAATTAGAACTCTTTCAAAGGCAGCCAAGGTTAACCTGTTTTTTGTTTCGACAATTAGTTGCTATCTAGCAAAATGTTCATTTTGGCGCTTAGACTTTTCAGAAATCTTACTGCATTCCTAAATAAGCTAAAACCGTTATTTTGGGGCTTTTAAAACCTCACCTTCCTGATCGTGCAAGCTGGAATACAACCCGCCCATTTCTTACCATTGGTTGGCTTTATTATTAATCTCAATTGCAATACTTATTCCTCGTCGGCTTCTCTTATCAGTTTCCCGCCTCCAAAATACTGTTAACATTCGCTTTGCTTGAACTATATTTTCCTAAAGTTTTGCCTTTTACTCTTGCATATTTATATAACAGTTTATCACTAGGAGAGATTAAGTGATTTGCATAGAAACACAGGATGTTGTGTGGTGCCAAGACTCAAGTAGGGATCCTCAGCTCTCGAATCAACAGCTCTGTCTCCTGCGCCACATCCTCTTCACTCCCGTTTTATCTGTCAGAGAGCTCCTTCCGTCTCCTGGATGATGATTGATGAAACGGCTCTTTATTCATTACATAGGCTAAACCGGTGCATTACCTATGTTGGTTATCCCCCCCCCACCTCACCCATCTCACATAAAGGGATTGGTTAAAAGAAAAAAGGGTTTCCGACTCCATGAGTGTGCATGTGTTTTCCAGCTCCCTCCCTTGTGTGCTTCCAACCTAAATGCCGGTGTACTGTGTTCCTCTTTCATCTTTGCTGCTTGTGCTCTCTCGTGTACTTCTCCCCCACCCCTGTGCTCTTTGATATTCTCTCACTCGCATACTAATCCTCCTGTTCCCCATGTTACTCTCACGCTTGTGTTCTTCTCCTTCCGTGCCCATGTTGTGTTTTCTCCATCATGTGCTTCTCTCACCATCTCCACTTTGCTGTATCTCTTGTGTGCCACTTTTCCTCTCCTCTTCCCCACCTTCTCCCCCAACCACTTCTTATGTTCGTCCACCCAGCGGTCCCTGTTATTAATTTTGCGCATTCATGCAAGCCTTTTTAAACATTTTGATTTTATTTTTCGATCCAAGTGGCGTCCAACTTCCATGCAGACTAATCAAACTTATTTTCACTTTATTTTTTTTCTTGAATAGTCAAAAGCCTTTCACCGCCTGCTTAAAAATGAAGTAAACCAGTTTGCCAAATTTAGACATGGTTACCGTTGCACCCCTTTCCAAATGCATAACCTATATGCATTTTTTAACCATTGTGAGACAGTTAGCCAGCATGTAATTAATAATAGAGGCCCTAATCTATATACAATTTTGTATATTGTAGTAAATAATTAGTCCAATTTATGTAAGGATACGGTTTCTGTAGGTAAATTAGGAAAATGTACAAACTGTATCCATGTTTGGAATGTGGTACATTCCTGCCCTAAGCATTTTTGTACAGGACAGCCATGGCTTTGCAAATTTCACTGCTCTTCCTGAATATGAGGCAACAATAAACTTGTATTCTAAAATTGTTACTGCATTTCCCAAATCATAAAGTAATTTCCTTTAGTCACCTAAAGGACAAATGCTAAAGCAAGACTTCTTTTACACTTGTCAGGGCATCTTCTTAGACTCGGGTCTCACTTAGGCTAATCATGTGTCTTAGTTGGTTTACAAGAAGTCCGCCGCTTAAATATCTAAAAGAGAATAGAATGATTGACCAGGGGAATGTGAAATAATGCAACGAGGAAGGGTGGAACTATCACGCGGAGTAATGTAATGTTGCATGGTGAAGGGCAGTAGTGATGTTTGACTGGGTGGGTAGTGGTTATGGTGTATATTTCTGTAGGTAGTGTCTATTTTAACCAGCCTATGTCCATTTCTGCAATAGGTTTATAACTCAACATTGAGATTTTGTCCTGCTACACCGATTGAATGCAGATTGCTAGTTCTTGTCAAACAAATTACCAAATTAGAGGAAGGTCAACAATGGGTGGCATAAATATACAACGCATAGCTGTGTTGGGGCAGATTTTGGTTAGTTTGTAGACACTGTGATGATACAGGGTGGTGGAATTATGGATAACGGTGATGGTGTGGACAGTGATAGGTTGCAGACTGGTGGTTGAGTAACTGGTGGATGTATGGACTCTGGTGGTACATGGGCAGTTGTTGGTTTATTGGATATAAGGAGCCGTGCTTTGTTACAGATGTGGTGGGGTTTGTGGGGGAGTTCTGGTAAAGTGTGATGTTCTTATAGATCATTCTGCTTGGTGATGGCCTGTGCGTATTTTGGGTATTGGCAGGAACGGGGGTACCATGTGGTGGTCTTTTGAGTATTGTTGTTTTATAAAATTATAATACTGCTTTGTTAGTCACAGAAATTGTTACATTCTACATTTTCTCTTAATCCGCCCATGGACCATCAACAAGAATTAAATTGCAATATATACGTGATGCACCAGGGTTTACTCACCCAATCCTTACTTATGCTCACAGTCCGCGTGCAGTAATAACAGTATAAAGAATCATACAGAATGAGGAAACAAAAGCCCTATAACATTGCACAGCAGTGACTGGTGACGGATTTCGCTCTAAACATTGAGGTTACCAAACCATTAATTATCCATTTTGCAGGACCGGGTGACCGCCCATCATTCAGGGGTTATTTGAACGGTGTAGGAGGGGGCCCCACTGCTTAGCAATATCTGACTCTCCTGAGCAGGGGTGTCTGGACTATCCCACATCTCTGCATGTGGCAAAGAGGTGTTTGGTTGTGTTCTTTGTGTATTATCATTTCCGGCTCTAGTTGCGAGTCTGGCATTCTCAGCATGTATTGTACTGTAGTGTAATTGCATTTAGACAGCGCTTACTTCCTCTGACGAGGCGTTGAAGCGCTTTTTTGGCGAGTAGCATGCTACTCTGGAACCCATAAAGGATTAGTGGTGAATTAGCATAGTGAAATATGAAATTTGAGACGTGGACATGTTAGTTTATTTTGATTGAAAAGGATAGTGGAGGGATAGAAGAGTGAAGGATTTAGACTTTTTTTGTGTTTTGTTTTGGAGGTCATAGCAGTAGTTCGGAGGAGGCTTGGGATGAGTAAAAAGGGATGTGGAGGGGAAGATTTTAGAAAGGCTTGTATTGGGGGATCGGTATAGTAAAAGAGGTGTCAGATGATGCAAGGAGGGGTAGAGTAGGTGAGTCTAGAAAGGGGTATTTTGGGGATCATAGTAGTGGTGTGGGGTTTGGGATAAATGAGAGAGTGGGTGTAGAGGATATATTGATAGAGGTATAGTATGAGAAATAGGGTAGTGCAAGAGTAGTAGAAAGAAGATTGAGATGAGTCAGAAAGTAGTAGTAGAAGATATTTTGAGAGCGGTCTAGGGTGAGAAATAGGGTAGGGCATTGGATATGCTGAATTAAAAGAAAGTAATACATATATAGATCCATAAGTACATGGAAAGTATGTAGATGCATAAAGGAGGCAAGTATATGTAGATTAGAGATATTGATAGAAGTATAGGATGAGAAATATGGTAGTGCATTGAATGTGCTATTTTAGGAGAAAAGTAATTTATAGATCCAAGTACATGGAAGGTATATATATGCATAAAGGAAGTAATAGGTCTATAGATTAAAGATGAGATAAACTCTGGTTTTCAAGTGTTGTAGCTAAAAATGTATTTTATTTATTTTTTGGCAACATATTTATTCAACACGTTTATACAAGCAAGTTTGCGTATGGTGCTTATGTGTCCCCAGTACTCTAAATTATTTTCATACAACTTTCTTCCGCCACTCCCACATGTTTGAAAGCCATGTATTGAATTCTTTTGAGCATTGTTAGAAGTGCGGGTGTTCATGTTCAGGGCAGTTACGGGTGTACAGGGGTAAAAGTCTTTAGTTTTTGGGCAATTAGTAGAGTTTGGTAATAGTTTGTAACCTTTCCAGTGATGGTGTTGTGGGCAGATGTGGAGGGGTAGGATGGTGATGTTGAGAGCGGAAGTGGAAGTCTAGCAAGGTGTTGCTCATAAATCGCAGCTCAAAGTTCTGCTGAATGTATATACATTTTTTTTGGCAGGTACCACGTGTCAACCCCCTCATTGTATGTGCGGTAACAACATGTCTGTGCCTCTCCTCGCCGATGCGGTCACTGTCTCTGGCACAGAGCGGGAAACAGCAGCAGTAAGTTTGGCTCTTAGCTTCTGTAGATGTTCATGACTGTCAGAACTTCAGCAAACCGTTCTACAGACTGGTGGGGTGGGTTGGGGGGGGGGAGTATTCAGATATGCATTGAATGTTTTTGATGTATGCTGATCTGGGAAGACCGATGGACTGTAGCCTAAAACAGATAAACAATTTAAGTGGCTTCAAAATGGTGGCAGCCTTGTCACTGTACTGGCCTGCAAGTCCAATGGGAAGTTTCATTTTGGACATAGTACCACAGCTTTGTTTACCTCGTCTCCCAGTGTGATACAGCGAAGAGGCAGCCTAAATGGGGAAAAACTTTGCTGCACGTATGATTAAACAAGTGGAACTGCAGACCATTGGGTGAAATATTATATTGAATATACTGCGAGGTGAAGTACAGTGGACATCCAGTCTTGTTGACAGTAGCCTAGATGTGTATATTGGGTGACATTGGTTCTCACGTGCTGCACAACCTCTCTATAATGTGATTCTTGCTCATTTCCTTTTAAGTAGACTGTATAAAGGTGGCATTTGTTCTCCTTCTGTATGACTACTGGATTTATTGAGTACTATGTTATGCATTTCTGAACCCTCTACTGTGACAGGTCTATCCAGTTTAGTTGGAAATCTACTACTGGTCCAAACCTGAAAGTAATACAACTATGTTTCATTGGGGCAAGAACACTTCTTGTAACTCTGATTGGGGGAAGGCTGGCTGCCATTCACTAGGTGGGACAACAAATTTTGTCTGTGTACAGAATGTTTGCCTCATGGAAGCAATGCATCTTAAACAAAATTAGTGATTATGCACACCTGTATCATCCCCACCAACTTTGGCTTTGAATACTTCACTCTTCTCAGTATATTTGTTTTGCTTCTTTAATCACCAGGTAATATTCTTACATGGATTGGGCGACACCGGGTAAGTGTTTGATATATATATTTTTATATGTTCTCTAAACAATGAGACTTTTTCAATCTTCTGTGCTGAGAACACTGGATGCATTCACAAGACTTCTCCTTAACCCATTGGATAGAGTTATGCTCTATATGTTTAAACAAAATACTGTTAAAATAATTTGGTCTACTGTGCTGTGTATCTTTGTACCCTATGCTTCTTTTTCAGTCACCTTTGTGACTTTCATAGAGCTGCCACTGTGTTAAGCACCTGTTGTCAAAATTTCTGCATTGAAATGAAGGGTATTTAATCTGAATGTATTCCATCAACAGTGGCAGTTGAATTCCTTTTTCAATGTTGCTTATTGTGATTTATAGTTGTTTTCCTGGTTCTTCAAAGTTCTGAATGAGTGTCTAGAACCTCATTTGTACTGAGGACATGTGGAAGTCTTTTGAATATTGAGAAAAGTACAGTCATGAGCAATCGAAACAAAGCATCGTCCACTGACATAATACATCATCTCCTAAAATCAAGAATCACATGGTGCGCTGTCATCTAAAACTAAGGAGTGATATGCAGCACTGTTTGAAACTAAGAAGTGTTGTCATGGATATAAGTTATATAATCACGAAACTGACATCTGTGCATCAGATTTGTGAATATGGGCTAAGCTGGGCTAACACAAGCATATTAGGACACTCTGCAGCTTTTAGTGTTTGGGCACTGACAATAGTTTAGCCAGCAGATGATCTCCGTAGCTCTGTCGATGTTATACAGGGGTGTAGAATTTTATAACAAATTTACATGACTAACAGAAGGCATGTTTCAGAAATCTATTTGTCTCCTAAAAAAGAAATCCTATAGTTTCTTTTAGTGCCATGCAGTGACAAATTATGGCAGTGCCCTCATTATACCAGAGGTTTGATTATCTCTGATGAAAACTGGGATCATATTATATATAACAGGGTTCGGATTCTAGTAAGGCTTTGAATTTGTCATCTTTCTGCATATCTACATATAGTGACTGGAAGTAGGCGAGAAACTGTTGTTTCATGGTTGAATGCAGCAGATAATTGATATGGAGGGCTTTGTTACATTTTAAGACAACCCCCCCTTTCTATTCATCAGGTGGAGAGCAGGCACCTTGAATGGGCAGTAACTTCCCAAGTAGAGGAAATTGTCCATGCCATGGGATGTAATTGCCTTTAATAGAAGGCCCACTGTGCTTGTTGGAAAGAGGTTGAGCCTAACTTGATAGGTAGAAAGCTGCCATCTCAAGAAATCTCTTTCGTGGGTGCTTAGAGAAGAACACTTGATACTTGAAGGCGCTAACCATCTGGAATTGAATATCTTTAGCATCTTCAGATGTAAAGATGGTGCTTTGTTACTGTGTGAACAGGGCCATGATTTGTAGAGGCACATTCTGCCCTTTTGTGATTGTGGTATAAGAGGAAGTACAGTCAAGGTATTTTTAGAAGGATTGTGTTTTACATTCGGTTTGAAGACCAGGAATGTCTACCAAGCAGAGTAATAGTACATTCTATAAGGGATAAATTACTACTTCAGCACCCATCAGTAACACAGCTCTCAAAGCTAACTATAAAGTACTATTTGTAACTTCCTCTGTATGATTCGCAGGTATGTTGGCTAAGAGAAGTCCAAAAGGAGTTGACTATTCTAAATAATAATACCATAGACAAGTTGTTTCTCTTCTGTCCCAGTCTAATCCCTGCTTTGTATTATGTTCTAAAAGTATGTCAATCTAGAATATATGAAAAATAGAGAATTAGTAACTCACCTGCTGTCATTCACATTTTCCATAGCATATGATTCAACACTCCTAAAATCTGTTAAAGTGTCACTGGGAAAACAGTGTCAATTTGTGATTCATGGAATTTTAAGTGGCCCCTGAAGACTGAATGTAGAGTACTCGTCCTTCATGGACTGTACAAATGTTAGTCGAGTGTCGGAATGACTACATAAGTAAAACCTCTAAAGTGAAAAAATAAATCAGGTGGTCATCAGGTAGGTGCTGGGGAATAATTAACCATTATTTACAAAATGAAAAGCACCAAATGTATTAAAAAACTTAAATTAAGCACCTTGACTAACCAGCGCATCCCATGAACTAAAGCAAAACCATGTCCTATCCAGGAAACTTCTACAATATACAAATCTGCAAGGGTCGGGGGTGGACACCGTCGTGCCAGCAGTATGCAAAGAATGAGCAGTATGCATAGTAGAAGCTCCAGTATCCCATGGCATTGGAGACACAGATTGCCATGGATGCCTATCATAGGCTAGTGGTAAGGTTCTTTAAGAAAGGAACACGGTCAGGAAGAGGTAACGCACGCGAGGCACATTCACGTTCTCTCTTACATAACAGAAAAACATACACACTCCACACACAACATCTTTTGCTGTAGATTTCACTGAAGCACACCTGGGGCTGTATTACAGAAGTGCCCGGGAGTGCAACAGGTGTTCGCACCCATTTTGTGCGTCACCATGGCACTTTGATATTACAGAAGTGGCTGCAGCTGCTTATGTGGCCCTTTCTGTAATACAGATAGTGCTGGTGCACATAAAGCGACAGCGCTATTACTATGCCGTGTTCCCTCATTTGCATGGGGGCGTGGCCCCAAGCAAATGGGGTCATCCCCTTGCCTCCGCCTTATTATAGACACAACACAGGCACAGAGGCAACTGAGCATCAGAAGGCACACTGACAGTTCACCAACTTAAAAGTGGCACACTGTCAGTGTGCACCCTGATGGCAGCTCTCTTGAAGGGGGTTTGATGGGACCCCTCCCCCCGAGGCATCCCATTGCATCCAGTTGTAGTCACTCTGCACCCGCCTGCAAAGTAATCTCTCTCCCTTCTTTAAAGTGCATGTTGATGCCGCCCGCACAGTGAAACATGGAGTGACTGCTTCAAATTTGCTCCATTTTTCATTTAAATGAGAATTTGGGTACTTCTGTGATGATATGGCTGGAGAACCAGTAAAGTGGTCTTCTTCTTTGCCTTCATCAAGCTCCTGGATCTTTTAAAGCCATTTTTAAAGGAGAGAGGAGCATCACATGATATAACTTGGCATCAATGGGCAGGCATGAGTACTTTGTACGGCTCTTATTTTTAAGGTCTTATGCTTCTCTCTTTTCTGTCAAGTCCCTGGTCTTCTGTCCTTCACTGATTTTAGGATTTTCTATGTCAATGTTACCAGACAGTGTTGTGAATTGATCTTTTTCTCCTCAGGCACGGCTGGGCTGAAGCAATGTCTGCAATTCGACTGCCCTATGTGAAGTATATATGTCCTCATGCGTAAGTATGTCTCTGACACCAAATATGAGCTTGAGTGCTGCCCATAAACAAAGTGGAATCCACTCAAGGTGGTGGTGATCCTCAAAGTGATGGGGAGACACACAGTGTTGTTTAAATGCCCCTCACACACCAACAGGCCCCTTGGTGTCATGCTTCATCATCGGGGCCTTCGCACCCCTCTACGGGATGCGGCGTGCTACGACTCGCGGATACGCAGGAGCACTTTGAAGTGAACTATGTGTGGGGGTGTGTGTATATAGATGTGAGTGAGGTGAGGTGAAAAAAGTGAAAGGTTAAAAAATACCTGGCACGTGGGAAGAAAAATTATTTAATTTAATCCCCGGCTGGTATTACTAAAAGAAGTGCAGGGCGTGGTTAGATAGATACGAGTTAAGGTATCAAAAACCACTAGTAGAGTGTCAACATGTTTCGGAGGTCACAGCCTCCTTCTTCAGGACAAGGGTTGTGCACTTACCCTCCCCTTACTCACATGCAAAATGTAAAAGTGTATTAAAAAATTAACAAAATTACCACAATGTGTAATATTCCTAACAGTGTTTTATAGTGTTAGCGAATGCAGTTGCGCCCAGTTGGCGAAGAACCTGTGGAAAGAAATGCATAGATAAATACATGCATATGTCACAGACAGGTCACTGGAGAAGAAGAAACCTTCTCTGAGTGTCACCAGGTCAACCAAAAATAATGGGACCCTGTGAGGAAAAGAAAAAACACACAAGTGGACATACCAGTACTGAAACACACACATATATACAAAACACAGAATTACTCTCTGCTCTGATGGAAAGAGAGCACTTGATAAAAAGGAGAAAGTCTTACTTAGAGTTCTACAGTATAAGACCTCATGAGCCTAAGCGTGTATTGGGGATCACTCCTTCCTGCTCAGGAAAAACCTAGAAATAAACTAGGTTCAGTTGGAAAAAAAGGCAAAATATTCAATCTACCAGACTACAGGGAAATGCTACTCCTTTGTCACCCATAGACTCACGGTTACTGCATTGGCAAATCGCCTGCCTTCCCTCAACGCGGCTCCGATGAAGTGAGCCTGTGTAGCGTCAGGGCCCTTATATATACTGTCCCTCATAGTAATTGGCGATGGTAAATTGGTTAATTGGAATCGGTGTATGCCCAAATTCGGAACAAGGAATCACAGCAGGTCCGGTGTTGCGCTCACGGTGAACGCTATTGGCGCGCATGCGCACAACACCCTGTCTCATGCGCATGCGCGGCACAGCTGTGGGAGCCCCTTCCCATCTTTATTTTCACTTTTGGGCGTACCTAGACACACATACAAAAACACGTGAGTTCCATAAAACCTTCCTGCTCTCCTCACCTCACCTAAGTAAGACTTTCTCCTTTTTATCAAGTGCTCTCTTTCCATCAGAGCAGAGAGTAATTCTGTGTTTTGTATATATGTGTGTGTTTCAGTACTGGTATGTCCACTTGTGTGTTTTTTCTTTTCCTCACAGGGTCCCATTATTTTTGGTTGACCTGGTGACACTCAGAGAAGGTTTCTTCTTCTCCAGTGACCTGTCTGTGACATATGCATGTATTTATCTATGCATTTCTTTCCACAGGTTCTTCGCCAACTGGGCGCAACTGCATTCGCTAACACTATAAAACACTGTTAGGAATATTACACATTGTGGTAATTTTGTTAATTTTTTAATACACTTTTACATTTTGCATGTGAGTAAGGGGAGGGTAAGTGCACAACCCTTGTCCTGAAGAAGGAGGCTGTGACCTCCGAAACATGTTGACACTCTACTAGTGGTTTTTGATACCTTAACTCGTATCTATCTAACCACGCCCTGCACTTCTTTTAGTAATACCAGCCGGGGATTAAATTAAATAATTTTTCTTCCCACGTGCCAGGTATTTTTTAACCTTTCACTTTTTTCACCTCACCTCACTCACATCTATATACACACACCCCCACACATAGTTCACTTCAAAGTGCTCCTGCGTATCCGCGAGTCGTAGCACGCCGCATCCCGTAGAGGGGTGCGAAGGCCCCGATGATGAAGCATGACACCAAGGGGCCTGTTGGTGTGTGAGGGGCATTTAAACAACACTGTGTGTCTCCCCATCACTTTGAGGATCACCACCACCTTGAGTGGATTCCACTTTGTTTATGTATACGTTCAGGGAGACTGAATCCACTGACTCTCTCTCTCCCCCCTTCTGTTATATTTCGTGTATTGACAGCGCACAGCTGTATATATAAGGGCCCTGACGCTACACAGGCTCACTTCATCGGAGCCGCGTTGAGGGAAGGCAGGCGATTTGCCAATGCAGTAACCGTGAGTCTATGGGTGACAAAGGAGTAGCATTTCCCTGTAGTCTGGTAGATTGAATATTTTGCCTTTTTTTCCAACTGAACCTAGTTTATTTCTAGGTTTTTCCTGAGCAGGAAGGAGTGATCCCCAATACACGCTTAGGCTCATGAGGTCTTATACTGTAGAACTCTAAGTAAGACTTTCTCCTTTTTATCAAGTGCTCTCTTTCCATCAGAGCAGAGAGTAATTCTGTGTTTTGTATATATGTGTGTGTTTCAGTACTGGTATGTCCACTTGTGTGTTTTTTCTTTTCCTCACAGGGTCCCATTATTTTTGGTTGACCTGGTGACACTCAGAGAAGGTTTCTTCTTCTCCAGTGACCTGTCTGTGACATATGCATGTATTTATCTATGCATTTCTTTCCACAGGTTCTTCGCCAACTGGGCGCAACTGCATTCGCTAACACTATAAAACACTGTTAGGAATATTACACATTGTGGTAATTTTGTTAATTTTTTAATACACTTTTACATTTTGCATGTGAGTAAGGGGAGGGTAAGTGCACAACCCTTGTCCTGAAGAAGGAGGCTGTGACCTCCGAAACATGTTGACACTCTACTAGTGGTTTTTGATACCTTAACTCGTATCTATCTAACCACGCCCTGCACTTCTTTTAGTAATACCAGCCGGGGATTAAATTAAATAATTTTTCTTCCCACGTGCCAGGTATTTTTTAACCTTTCACTTTTTTCACCTCACCTCACTCACATCTATATACACACACCCCCACACATAGTTCACTTCAAAGTGCTCCTGCGTATCCGCGAGTCGTAGCACGCCGCATCCCGTAGAGGGGTGCGAAGGCCCCGATGATGAAGCATGACACCAAGGGGCCTGTTGGTGTGTGAGGGGCATTTAAACAACACTGTGTGTCTCCCCATCACTTTGAGGATCACCACCACCTTGAGTGGATTCCACTTTGTTTATGTATACGTTCAGGGAGACTGAATCCACTGACTCTCTCTCTCCCCCCTTCTGTTATATTTCTTGAGTGCTGCCCTCCATTTCAATTTACTGAGCCATATCCTTTCTTAGCAACAGTTTTGTTTTTTTACATACTGCATCCACAAGTTCTCCGTCTGCTGCCTATTCATAGATACTGCACTTTTGATCAACTATATGTTGTTTTACTCACTGTGGCAGGTGGATCTGCAGCTGCTGCCCCTAGCAATGATTACTTTGCACACTGATTCTAGTTTTCTAGCAGCTGGCCTCTCGGAGATGCTCTGCTCTCAGTATCTGTTAGGACAGTGAAAGACATTCCCAAGGCACAATGTGCATGATCCTATCAAAAACTATTTCAGTGTTGCAGGGCTCGACAAATCTAAAAAATCTTACTTGACCTGCAGGTCGAGTGAGTAGACTTTTCTACTCGACCTAACAGCAATGCACTCGACCCACAAATTGATCGCATATGAATTTATTTCAAAAAATGTGGGCCTAAACTTACTTTTTTGGGGGAAACAGGGGGTGAATCAGCAGTTACACAATCTGCACAATCCGCACCTTAGAGGTGATGGTGACACTTTCTCACGAGCAAAATCAAGCAATGAAGGTGAGGGAAACATACAAATATTCACAAATTACAGCATAGTACATTCCCACAATGTTCTAATGCAACTTGCATAAATTAAGCAGTATTATTATAAACTCTGGGAAGACATTTAATTTCCTTTGTACCTTCAGATAACTGACAAAAGTACAGACGTTTAAGTGCAAGTATATAAACCCTACGCTGCAACACAAACAGCCAAACCAACCTCTCCACATGCGCTTCATCCAGGAAAAGCGAACCTTTTTTAAACAGTTTGTATGGGCACAGCATGCACTGTAAACAAATTGCACAGACTAATGCAACAACCCAAAAAGGAAAATCCTTAATAATTAAGCATGCCCTGTGAACGATGCAGAATGATGTGCATCAGAGAAAAAGCGTCCCTCATTGGCATTGGACATGACCACATGCAAAATAAGGCAAGAGTCACCCTGGGTAGAATGTGCCAGAGGAGGAACCATCTAAAGAAATCAGCAGGACTCCAAGTTATCTATATTATTTTTGGGGAAAAAATTAAGTCTCTAGTAAGTCAAGAGCAAGGGTCTCAAACATTTTCTATAATAAGAGCTGCTGAAATATTATCCCACGCACTAATATTTCTTGTGATGTAACAGTTACTATATCAGTCAAGATTACATAATAGTGGCCCCCTCATGCAAGATTTTGTTAGCAGTGATCAACTCAGTGAATCGGGCAGGGTAGCCAGCACAATTGTAAATAAAAAAGGCTTAACAAATTTGGAACATCTGCAACGCCACTGGCCCCAGGGTAATGAGTAATAAATCGCCACAAAGCTGTATTATTTCACTCGTTAGATATAAATATAGCTGGAAAATATCTATCCCATGAGTTCAGAAAATGCACACATTTGTATCTTCACTACATGCTTTCCAGTTCTAGATATTAATTCAACCTAGCAAAACCTTTAATTGACACAATGATTACAATCAATTTGTGATTGATGTACAACTGAAAAGAAATGAATTCTTGGTCTGACTAACTACTTGCACAGCAGGTACCCACAAATCTAAGAGGAGTCTACCAGGGCACCGGAATTCGCTTACATATTAAATAACACAGATCGTATGTGTAAAATCAACTGAAACATATTACAGCAAACAGATATTGGGTCTTAACCAACTGGGTAAATATTCAGAGGTCTTTATTGTGCACTCTTGGAAGAAAGATAATGTTGATTATGGTAATAAACCTGTCGCACAAAGGTTTAGATGGTAAACATTTGTGGATAGAGCCTCTGCTGCTGGAAAAAGCGCTTTGCCATAATTACTGTGCAGCCCAAGCATCGTGAAGAGATTAGGAAATAGTAAAAACGCACAGGCAAAATGCAGCATGAGAAACCAAAACGCTTTCAAGAAGAACAAATAAAAAGTCGGTCAAAATGCACGACGTTCCGTTAAACAGAGGGGGGTTCTTATCGGGTTGAGGGAGATGAATATGTAAGAGCGCCTAGTCTGCATTAGTTCCAACTCTCGTGCCTTTCAATGTCACAGTGTTCAGACAGAGGATCATTATTAAATGGCAGTGTTCCGAAGGACTCTATCTGTGTCGCATTAGTCAGAGAAACATTACTCCTAGGTATTATGAGTCAGCGGTCTGATCTGATTCCACAGCACAGCGTTTCGATGGACATTACTCCATAGCACTATATTATTTCTTTATGGCGCAATCTTTGTATTTGTATTTTCTGAGAAGTGTTCGTTACAGCAGCATTCCACCTCGGATTGTATTCTCTTCGAGTAGTATGCCTAGCGCAGCCCCTTTATACTGTACCTTAATTAAGGATACCGAATGGTAACGATTGAGCGCGTAACCACTAGGGAGAACACAATAGGTCCCCATCACTATCACATAGCACCCTTGCCCCTCGAATTGAGTCACTTAGCCGAATAGAGCACATTCTAGTTACATGAGTATATGATGCACGTGAATCAAAACAATGTACGTTTAATCTCAGTTCCCCACACTATTTACATGAGTATATCAATTCATGAGCGTATTCAACTGCCCTAAGTTCTCAAAATCAGATAAATATATGAACCTCGTGGCATTCGCTATTCAATAGCTGTTGTGGTGCATGCTGGACCTAATAATTAAGGAGCAACAGGCGGAAAATAAACTATGCGCAAATGGGTAACATTTCAGTGTGTTTTAGTCTGCTGTTAATGGGCTTCAAAATGTGAAGTAGAGTTACGGGGGAGGAAAGTAAGGTATGGGGGGAAGTTGTGGTGGCGAAGGAAACCGAGAAATGTATAACGGAGCAGCGTGGACTTTCATGATTCAAGAAGGCATTAGGGAGAGGTTGGGTTACAGGTATAGAAAGTTTTGGTGCACCTCTGCAAGTCAAGTCAAATCGCCCTGCACTCCGTCCCGACTCAGGACTCCACCGAAGAGAGCACGTGGTGGCGTGCTACGTCACTGCTGCTCTTTAAGCAGCACAGAGCTGGGGCAGGCCAGGGCCGTCATTGGTTGCTCTTTCGCGCGCTACCAGATTGACGGCCCTGGGACCCACAGAAACAATAGGCAGCGCACCACACCACCACCACTAAGTTAGGTGGTGCATGCATGCTGCCCCCTAAAGCCTTCACCGCGCACCGCACCACCACCACTATGCTAGGTGGTGCGTGCACTCGTTGCCGTCGTCGTATCATGCTGCCCCCTAGAGCCTTCACATGCTACTGCACCACTGCCAGATAGCACTCGCCAGGCCGGTCAAGTAGGCCTTGAAACCGACTCGCCCTTCGGGAAAATCACTCGAATTTGCGAGCGGTCGAGTACATTTGTCGACCCCTGTGGTGGTGACTATTTTGATAAGTGCAGCTATCGGGAAGAGTCTCCCTTTCAGGTGGCAGTTGGTGATCGGGTTACATGGTTGTAATATAGTTACCAGTTGTAATGTGTCAAAGAGCATTGAAGTACAAGGGAGGCCACGTAGTGATAACACATTTTGCGAAAAAAAGGTTGTGCACCTCAGGAGGTACAATGTTCTCCTGAACTCTCTTGAGATCTCACTCATGTTTTCACAAATTAATCGGATAATGGTGTCATCATTTGTTAGTACAAGATGGAGAATTGCATGTTTGATGGTAATTCCACATGTATTATTTTCTGCTACTATTGGAAGTTATTCAAAAGGGGGTGGTGATGGACAGAGTATCTGAATTAAGCAGAACACTCCTACCCAGTCAAAAGATCAGGGCTTGATCCATCACCGTTTTTTAGCTCACTGCACCATCCCAGTTCTGAACCTGGCTATATGCAAATTAGTCTGACCCTGGCCCAGTGCATCATGGGAACAGGGCAGACCAAACTACCAAGCCAATTCTTTACTGGAAAGGAAACAAGCTTCCAGGGACCGGTTTCTGGCATTACAGCCGTCTTCGGCCCGGCTTGCTTGAATCCTGATGGTGCAGTGAGCAAGGGACTCACATCTGAGCATACCCTTCCACACTTGTGGTGGCCAAAACGATTCAAAAGGGGGTGGTGATGGACAGAGTATCTGAATTAAGCAGAACACTCCTACCCAGTCAAAAGATCAGGGCTTGATCCATCACCGTTTTTTAGCTCACTGCACCATCCCAGTTCAGAACCTGGCAATATGCAAATTAGTCTGACCCTGGCTTGAGCTAAATAACAGTGATGGATCAAGCCCTGATCTTTGGACTGGGTAAGAGTGGTCTGCTTAATTCAGACACTCTGTTCATCACCACCCCCTTTTCTGAATCGTTTTTGGCCACTATAGGTGTAGCAGGGTATACTCAGACATGAGTCCCTTGCTCACTGCTCCATCAGGATTCAAGCAAGCCGGGCCGATGAGGCTGAAATGCCAGAAACCGGTCCCCGGTAGCTTGTATCCTTTCTGGTGAAGAATTGGCTTGGTAGTTTGGTCTGCCCTGTTCCCATGATGCACTGGGCCAGGTACAGACTAATTTGCATATAGCCAGGTTCTGAGCTGGGATGGGGCAGTGAGCTAAATAACAGTGATGGATCAAGCCCTGATCTTTGGACTGGGTAAGAGTGGTCTGCTTAATTCAGACACTCTGTTCATCACCACCCCCTTTTCTGAATCACTATTGGAAGTTAGCATTTCCATTATTGGATTTAGCCTGAAGTTTACGTTCTTTGCTGCTTTTAAATCTGCCCTTCGTATTTTGTTTGGGGGCTGACTGGAGTGCTGTTTTGGGGAAAGTCCGAGGTTCCTGGGGCAGGACACCAACTTTCCTCTTTTCAAGAAAAATCTAAACACCTAGCTCTTCCAATAGACCCTTTTTCATTTTCTTTTCATGGCATGTTCTGATAAATTGGATCTTTGCCAGGACACCTGTCTCTGGGATGCCATGCACTTTACAAATATTTTAACATAACACTTGGAGAGTGGCATCATGAGGAAGAGGTAACGAGTACATGTGATAATCTTCCAAGTCTGGAGTTTCCCTTTTATTTTTTACATGCATTACTCTGACTTTATATGTTCTCTTGGTGCACTGAAGGACCCCATAGACTGTGGTGTTTGTTTGTTCTTTGGGTAGGGCCTTTATGCTCCTATGCAATATCCACACATATATCCTTTAATGCTGTATCTTAAGTGAACGCCATCTAGTATCCCCCTTATGGCTTAATGGTGCCTTCATGTGTGTGTTCCTGTGTGGACTCTATTAAATTTTCTTTTGGCTTAACTTTTCCCCAGTTTAGGTCGGCATCCCTCTGCCCCTGTTTAGATTCCATGTAAATCCCGTTTGATGATTTTACCTACATTTCTTGGATGCTGACTTCCCTTACTTCTGAGTGGGCTCCTTATAATACCCACCCTTGTGGCCCCTTCTGGTGCATCAGTGGTATTTCCAACCAAGATGCATTCCTTCCTAAAGACTGTAAATATATGTGTGCATGAAGATCTGCAATAACCCACACATATGTGCAGGGATAGTCACAGTACAATGCCACACGGACGTCACCCAACATGCCCATATAGGCCATTCATTTTGAAGGAAACCTAGCATTTAAATAAAAATCTGAGTGTTGACGCCTTTGCAGTGGATATGAATTGCTAAATAATTAGTACAAAACAACTATCTACTTGCATAATCATTCAGAAGGTGCTTTGGGCCTAACCGTGAATAAGAAAATGCAATGCAGTGTGTTTAGTTTCATTGCGCAAAGGTTCATTTCCCAATTAATGTCTGTTGTAGGTAAGAGGTCCAGATGTAGCCAGGTAGTAAGTTATAACAAGGCGGTTTATTAAGTCCAGTTACAGATGATGAAGATGGTAAGTAAGATAGCTGATAGCACCACCAGGAGCAGCCTCCCTGCTGTTCAGCCTGCACACTCCAACTGGCACATCACCAAGCACCCATGCATTCCAACACATCAAAAAGCATTTCAAAACTCCTCCTGGCTGAGCAGTAGGGAAGATGTAACTAAGGGAAAGAAGAGGCGACAAGTCACAACAGTGTCTATTACTTATACACAAATCCTACGAATCAGCCCTCCCTTGAATTGCTGTGAATCTACTATCCTTTCCCTATTTTGACGTAATTTCCTCTTTTATAGACCGAGAATTCCAGTGACACTCAATATGAAGATGGTGATGCCGTCCTGGTCAGTGTTGAGTCATTGTTTTATTTTCCGTTAACATGTGAAATGATTCATCGCATGCATATGGATGGTGTTTCTGTTCAGTCTGTTTTTGTAGTGATAATTGATGTACACGTGTCCACACACAAGTGCGGACACTAATCGGTCTGCTTGGAGCCATAACCAGATTTGTGACTAATATTCTCCGAGGGTAATCTGTACAGAATTTGAGGCACTCTACTACAACTCTGGCTCACCTAGTTCTCTGTATGACCCTTCAATGGTTGTGGCTCTCCACTCACTGCCTTGCTACCCAGGCCTGTTATTCTTGTTGTTGATGTTTGTGATTCTGCCATCCTTCATCCCGGTGCTATTTACAGCGGTGGCAGGTTACAGTCTTTTTTCACCCATCTCCTCATTAACACTTGGTTGGAATCCAGGCATACAACTTAGTCTTCCACACTAAATGTGACAGACTGAAGACTTGACCTTAGGGCTTCTATCTAAGCTATTGTGTGAAGCAAATATTCTGTGAAAAACAACAGGGCATTGTGTAAAGCAGAGACTGCCGAAAATATTCAATTTAATGTTAGGATTTTTTTGTTGCACGTGCTTTGTCATGTAAGATGTGTTTGTGACTACATTGATTCCTAATGCTCCTGTGTCACTTTGTGACAGATTAAGTGAACCTTCCTTACCCTTGATACCCTAACCATCCACTATTTGCCTTCCCTCAACCCTATAAATGTCAGCTCTTCATGCGGGTGTTGAAAGGCAAATGCTCAACCAAAGGAGTACGTCTTGCACCATGTCCAGAAGTGCCAGACACTACCTAGCCCCAGACTTTTGTGTATTTGGTCTCTGATGTCCAGTCATATTGTCTAAGACAGAAGAATGGACCACAGAAGAAATGAGGTATCAAAGATGTAAAGGACTTCTCTGCTCAGATTTTGCTTTACAACGGTCCGTTTTTCCCCGCATTTGGTTGGTGAGGCTAGAATGTTCTTTTTTGTTGTTGCAGGGAATAGTATATATCTGCAGAGGTTTTCGAACATGCAGATGATTGTTAATCCCCTTCAGTGTTGCACCATGTCTTGAATTTCAATGGAAATGATGTAAGAATGTTTCTGAATCTGAGTGTTTCTTTTCATATTTCTGCCAGGTTTGACCTGATGGGCTTGAGTCCCGATGCCCCTGAAGATGAGGCTGGAATAAAAAAAGCATCCGAAAGCAGTAAGAAACATTCATTCACAAAGCCTGCAAGTCTGTCTTACATTGTATCCATGAGCTCAAAAGAAATTCATGTATTTAACACACAGAGTTTTCAAAGGCTGGAGCCATTATTGCATGCATGTGAAATTGTAGAGTATAAAATGACGGTAGGAACTATATTATCCTTTGTATTAGCAATAGTTAATGGAACGTCAAAGGCCTAGTGTAACTATCATTAATATGCCGAAGCCCAGTATGACTAAGTACTGCTCACAACAAACAGCTAAAAGTGTCTGTTGCCAGACACTAAAAATCATGCCACCCCTCTCAGGTCCCTCCTACAGCAGTCTATTTACAAATTATTGTTGGGTACATTAGTCAAAATATTTCAGTTAAACTGATACTACAGCTAATGATTTGAGAATCAGCAGTAGTGTTCTGGGGGTCGCACCTCAAAAAATGTACAAGTGGACTTGGAAACCGAATGTATGGTAAAAACCTCTGTGTATATCGGACAGTTAGCAAGATTCTACTGGTGTCACTTAGGGTAAGGTGTACCCTACTACCTTGGGTGCACAGATACACAGGGACCAAAACCAGTCGTTCTGAGATACGTTACAGCGTTATTATACCCCGGCACACTAAGCGTTAAATATATAACCGTGTATAACCTTGATAAGTTAGTGTCATACAACTCGAGATTCAATTTTTTAAAGGAATACAACGGAGATGAGTATGTACAAAAGTTCCTTTTCTTTTATTTATGCAAGTATTCTCATTGTGCATATAACAATTCCCGTCAGGACTGTGTGTACCCCTATTTCGAAACAATTATAATTACAGAGATATTGAAAGAAATCGTTGCACTACAAGGTCCTGATCAGTATGCACGAAAAAACAGCCGACACGTGTTTCGTCACATCCAGTGACTTCCTCAAGGCTCTCCGAAAATGTTTCAATAGTCGTAGTGATAACCGACCATATCCCTTCATATACTAATACAGGACTTGTTTGTGGCATCCAAATCCAACAGTTTATTGTATATAGTGCCCATAGGATTTTCACTTGTTGGACAGGGAAAATCCAGGAATTTACGTTCAAATGCAGCTACCAATAGACCTGCTACAAATGCTAGGATAAATCGGATCACAATACACAATCTAATTGTATTCCTTATTTTATTCTTCAGTGATATTAGCATGCATCCCGATACATTGTCAATGATATGGTAATCCCAAAAGAGCAATCATCCGGCCCATGATTAGGTGCCAGGGAATCCGTATATCCCCCCAAATATATACATGAAATAGCAACAATGTATCAAAGCCGAACTGTGCTGTAATGAGCCCCTTACATGTAAGTCCGCCGTCCCTAGCCGTGTGCTCTCTATCCCGTAGTCCGCAAAATAAGTCACTAGATGTGACGAAACACGTGTCGCTGTGATCGAGGCATGTGGGCTGCTGAATTCATATCTGTGCAGAGATCGCCGCCTAGTGTTTGGTCCGGATGATTGCACATTGTTGTCCTGGAAGAGTCTTCGAAGTATCCCGAGATAGGTGGCTCCTCCCTTGGACCACAGTGCGCATGGGCATCCTCTCCATCCTCAGATTGTTTTTTTCCGCCATTGGGTTCGGATGTACTTTCCAGCACTCCAAGTTCGGAATCAACAAAAACTTTTCTAAAGGCCAAAAGGCCTTCGGATCCGTCTGTATTGTGAAGCGCTCGTTACGGATACACTTTTTGAACATCTGTTGCACTCCGGTCGTCGAATCGGGCCATGAGGCCTTCTCGACGCCACGTGGACCGACCGTCGATGGAACGAAGTCCATTCAAATACTGCCCGCAGTGCAACTCAAAAGTTCCCGCACACAGATAAGCATCCAGTGTGCAACAAATACCTATCTCCAGATCACAATGAAGATAGTTGCCTAGTCTGCGCCCAGTTCCGGTCGAAGAAGACTATCCGGAATCGAAGGGCGGCGAGGCAAAACATGCAGAGGTCGGCACCAGAGCCCGAAAATATCTTCGACGATGAGGAAGACCTAGGTAGCGCCAAAGACTTGGATCAAGACGAAGAACAATACTCAAGAGGAGGAACAAATCGTCGATCACGAGGAATACGATCAAGATATCGTAGCTGTCGAAGACGACTCCGATGACGACGAGGGGCGAACCGTGAGTACACCGCCCCATATAGACACTACGCCAATATTAGAGACTCCAGTCGAGGCATCGCCAACAGGCCTTAGCCAAGATCAATATTCTGGTTCTATAGCCCCGCCGTACCGCCCGGCTAAGAACATTCAAAAAGAGCCTTCTGAGACACGACATACGACACCGGTTCCATCTAAACTGAAACTCGTCGACAATACCGTCTTCGGACCGAACGTCGTCGAACCGATGGTGATTAAGCCCAAGGGCGTCGACCCGAAGGCCACAGTTCCAATACACCCTTCAAAGACCGTCGAGTCGACCTCGAAGTCAAAACCCGTCGAGTCAACCTCGAGGCCAAAACACGTCGAATCGACACCCAAACAAAAGCATGTCGACTCGACCCCCAAAACAAAGCACGTCAAATCGAACAAATCAGGCTCAACTATCGACAAAGGGGAAAAAAACGGTAGACGAAAGCAAAAGGCCGACGCCCAAAACAAACGTCAAACCGAAAGTGAAACCTAAGGTGGACCAAAGCAAAACGGTTAAACCGAAGCCCATCGATCCAAGAAGGGGCATCGAGCCAAAACCGCAGGCTCCTGAGACCCCTCTACTGCCTAAAAACACTGCCGAACCGACCAAACCGCTCGGTCCGAAAAAGGTGGTGAAGCCTGCAAAAGACGTCCAACCGACAACAGCTGTCGAAAAACCTCAAAAACCGATCCAACCACCAAAAGCAGTCGAACCCATTAAAGGCATCGACCCGAAAAAAGTCAATCCAAAGGCAACGGCACCAAGGCCAAAAACTGTGGAAGAAGAGATTATCCATCCAGACCCCTCCACAGAAGACCAGTCAAAACTATATATTGACCCAAAAACTGGTAAAGTGACTGTTTACACAAAAAAGAAAAGACCTCTGCCTACTGAAGACTTTTCTAGAATTCCACTAAAAGAAAAGAGGGACTGTGCTACCTCTCCTATACTTTTTGAGCCTCTCACTCCAGCTATGCCTACCACTCCACATGCCCCAGGCTCACCTGCACGCTCGGACTACAACCCTGATGAAGATCAGGATGCAGATGTGGGGTTTGGTTATCCACAAAACCCATATGGAGACCCCAACTCACAGCCGTGGGGTGTGGGAGGTGAACCAGACTCTGAAGGGACTCTACCCATTACAGACCCTGCAGTATACCCAACCAAGCCATCACCCACAGAAGATACAGTGGCCTTTAACCCTCTACTAGACAGAGCAGCAAACTACCATAATGTAGATATGCATTCTGATGCTATTGAAGAAGACTTTCTCTTTGATACATTAACAACATCGGAAAGACATGTAAAAACACTCCCCATGTTGAAGGGCGTCTTAAAGCACGCAAGTGACATTTTTAAGGACACTGCTAAGGCACAGGTCATAAACCCTAGCATTGAAAAGAAATATAGGGCTGCACCTATAGATCCTACATACATTAGGGGACAACTACCCCTAGACTCCCTAGTGGTATCCAACGCACGAAAGCGTGCAAATTCACAGACTACTGGAGAGGCTGTTCCTCCAGACAAGGAGTCAAAGATCTTTGAAGCATCAGGCAAGAGAGTAGCAGCTCAGGCAGCAAACTCGTGGAGAATAGCCAATACACAGGCCTTGCTGGCCAGATATGACAGGGCACACTATGACAGTTTAGAGGAAATTCTCCAACACTTACCTGATCCTTACAAAAATCAGGCAGATGAACTTATACAAGAGGGAAAGCTCATCACAAATGCCTCAATTAAATGTGCCCTAGACGCGGCAGACACAGCTGCCAGATCCATCAACACAAGCGTGCTGCTGCGGCGACACGCATGGCTTCGCATATCAGTCTTTAAGAATGAAGTCCAAACCACTATTCTTAATCAGCCCATAAACCCAGACTTTTTGTTTGGTCCAGCAGTTGACTCAATTCTGGACAAAATGAAACAAGATGCTGAAACTGCGAAGTCCATGGGAGCTCTCCAGTCCCAACAACACCGGGGCTCCTTTCGTCGCTCCAGTTATAGAGGAGGAGCGTGAAGTAATAAATCACAGCAATCCTCCACCTATAAAAGTAACACGCAATCCACATACAACAAGAACACAAACAGGGGTGGATACAGAGGAAATAATACCAAGGGAAGAGGTCGTGGAGGCAATGCAAATAGATCCTCCACTAACACCAAACAGTGACTTATTGGCACTACCCCCAGACCATATAACACCGGTCGGGGGAAGACTGCAACAATTTCTGCCAGTCTGGTTAAATATCACTACAGACAAGTGGGTCAGGCAGATTATCCAACATGGCTATTGCCTAGAACTCACCTCCACACCACCCAACATACCACCCGTGCACCGTCCAATGTCACAGGAACATATAACGCTACTACAGCAAGAGGTCATCAGTATGCTGCAAAAGGGGGCCATAGAACCAGTCCCACTACAACATCAAGGAACAGGAGTGTTCGAGGCATATGGGCTGCAGATGGTACATTTATGAATAGATCGCCATCTGGTGTTGGGCTCGGATGATTGCACTTTGTTTTTCTTCTGGAGAAGTCTTTGTCGTCATAGGTGACTCCTCCTCTCGGTGTTAGTGCGCATGGGCATCGGCTCCATCCTTAGATTGTTTTTTTCCGCCATCGGGTTCGGATGAGGATCGAAGCGCTCCGGACCGACTTCAACAAAGAAGGTTATAACCGGCGCGTATTCCTTTCCAAATCGACGGTATCGTTATCGAACGCGACTGCACCCCATACCGACGCGATTCGAAGGACGAAGACTACGAGAAACTCGACGTAGTCCAGCCCGGGGTCCATGGAAAGGACTCCATTCAAAAAATGTCCAACGTGTGGTGCTAAGTTCCCACACAAGGACCTACACGAAGTGTGCAACCTCTGCTTGTCCCCTGAACACGAATCCAGGGACTGTGAGGCCTGTGCAGCATTCTCGTCAAAGTCGACGATTAGAAACCGTCGAGCCCGAAGACACGAGGTATCGAGAATGCAGTCACAAGCAATCCCGGAGCTGTTCGAGGACCAGCAACCAGAAGAGGAGGAAGAAGAGGCCGACGAGGCGGGGTCAGAAGCGGACGTGTCCGACGTCGAGGAATTCGACGTCCAGCAAACCGTGAGTGACGACGTCCCTTTACCGAAAAACAAACCCCGCACGGTGTCGACCCCGCCCTCGAGCCCGGTCAGACAACCGAAAAAAGTTTCCAACGCCCCGCCTTCGAGCCCGGCAACGAAACAGAAACCGAAACACTCGGTCCCCCATCATAGTGGTTCCGGTTCCGATAAACCAACCACATCGACACCGAAGCACCAAGTAAAGGAAAGCTCGAAGTCGAAGCAGTCCATGTCGACACCGAAGCACGCTTCGGCGCCGAAAACACCCTCGACACAAGGGACATCTTCGATACCGAAGAAGTCGGATCCGAACAAAAATTCGGCACCGAAAATACAAATGGACATTTCAAAGAAAAGACACCTTTCGGAACCGAAAACTGCGGTACCGACACAGGAACACGGAACGGATCCTAAACAAAAGACTTTGTTTATTGACCCAAAGACTGGCAAGGTAGTCACAGAGCTACCTAAAAAGAGGAAACATGAACATTTGGACGACAAGGCTCATCCAAAGAAGAGAACAATGGGGACGAATACAACTCCTCCCCCTTCTCCCAAACCTCACACACCATCTCCGCCTATTCCTCACAATAGGCCAGATATTCCTCCCACACGTCCATCTACACCTACAACAGATGGAGAAAGTGACACAGGGGAGGGGGGACACCCTGGGGATGATGAGGACACAATCCCAGAGGAGGCAGACCCATGGGAGGAGTATAATGTGGGATCAGGTAATGATACCGACCTTGAGTCATATCCCTCAAAACCTTCACCTCCTGATGACAATACTGGGTTTGCACAACTCATTACTAGAGCAGCAACATTTCATAAGGTAGACCTACATACAGAACCTCTAGTACAGGACTTCTTATTAGAGACACTACCTACTGCACAAAGAACATCAGGAACACTACCAATGCTAAAAGGCCTTCTCAGTCATACATCAGAGATATTCAAAGACCCAGTGAGGGCTAGGGTATTGAACCCAAGAATTGATAAAAAATATAGGGCAGCTCCAAAAGACCCAATATACATTAAGGGACAAATTCCTCTAGACTCACTAGTGGTCACAAACGCTCGCAAGAGAGCAAACTCTTTATCTACGGGAGAAGCGCCACCTCCTGACAAGGAGTCTAAACTAATAGATGCCTCTGGCAAGAGAGTAGCATCTCAAGCGGCAAACAGTTGGCGCATAGCTAATACGCAAGCACTACTTGCAAGGTATGACAGAGCGCATTATGATGAGTTAGAAACACTCATCAAACATCTCCCTAAAGAACATCAAAAGAGAGCTGATCAACTTATACAAGAAGGGAAGTTAATTACTAACACTTCAATAAAGTGCGCCCTAGACGCGGCAGAAACTGCGGCAAGGTCGACAAATACAAGCATCATGCTAAGGAGACATGCATGGCTCAGAGTGTCAGGATTCAAACAAGAGGTACAAACCTCGTTACTTAATCAACCTTTTGATGGGAAAACACTTTTTGGCACAGGGACAGATGAGGCCCTAGAAAAAATGAAAAAAGATACAGAAACGGCTAAATCAATGGGAGCATTGCAGCAGCCGACACAAAGAGGTTCCTTTCGTAGATCCACCTATAGAGGAGGATCCAAAAGTACAGGTACAAACCAACAGCAAACCTCTTTTACACCTACATCACCCAGAGGTAATTCTAGAGGTGGATACAGGGGTAACAACAACAAGGGTAGAGGTCGCGGAAACAACAACAACCGCAACTCTCCAACCCCAAAACAGTGACTTCATAGAGCTTCCCCCAGACCATATAACACCGGTAGGGGGACGCCTATCACAGTTCCTACCTGTCTGGGAAAACATCACATCAGACAAGTGGGTAAGACAAATTATCCAACATGGTTATTGCCTAGAACTCACAGCTACCCCACCAAACATCCCCCCCAAACAGCGTCCAATGAAACAAGATCACCTGACACTGTTAAAACAGGAAGTAATATCACTGCTAGAAAAGCATGCCATAGAGAAGGTTCCACAGCACCAACAGGGAACAGGAGTATACTCACTATACTTCCTAATCCCCAAAAAGGATGGGTCTCTAAGGCCAATACTGGACCTAAGACCTCTCAACGCATACATAAATTCGGAACATTTCCACATGGTCACGCTCCAACAAGTACTTCCTTTACTGAAGAAAGGGGACTTTCTTTCTACACTGGATCTAAAAGACGCTTACTTTCATATCCCTATTCACAAATCCCACAGGAAATACCTCAGGTTTGTGGTAGAAGGACAACACTATCAGTTCAAAGTCCTCCCATTTGGTGTCACGACGGCACCAAGAGTGTTCACAAAGTGCCTGGCAGTGGTAGCAGCTCACCTAAGAAGACAACAAATTCATGTCTTCCCATACTTGGACGACTGGCTAATAAAAGCCAGGTCGCAAGAGGAGTGTCTGCAACACACACAAAGGACAATTCAGCTACTACACCAGCTAGGGTTCACGGTGAACTACACAAAGTCACACCTACAACCAAACAAAGTTCAACAATATCTGGGGGCTACCATAGACACAGAAAAAGCCAAAGTGTACCCCAACGCAATAAGAGTCCAAGCAATGCTTACAATCATTCAGAGATTTCAGCCACAACACTCACTAACAGCAAGAGTGTTCATGCAGCTACTAGGCATGTCATCCTGCATACTGCTAATACCATATGCAAAACTACAAATGCGTCCGCTACAAGAATGCTTAGCGACACAGTGGAATCAGGCTCAAGGACAGATTACGGATCTGGTGTTGGTAGACGACCGCACACACCGCTCTCTGAAGTGGTGGAACAGAACAAACATTACCAAGGGGCGGTCGTTCCTAGAGCCAATTCCACAGGTGACAATAACAGCAGACGCATCGCTCACCGGATGGGGAGCACATATGGACAAATACACAGTACAAGGAAGGTGGAGTGTGCAGGAAAAAACACTGCACATCAACTATCTAGAACTACTGGCAGTGTTTCTAGCATTGAAAGCCTTTCAGATACATGTTATCCACAAAGCAGTCCTGATCAGAACAGACAACATGACAGCCATGTATTATATTCAAAAACAGGGGGGGACGCACTCTCTCCAATTATCCAGACTGGCACAGGAGATTTGGAGATGGGCCATTCCTCAAAACATCTATCTGTTAGCCGAACACCTACCAGGAGTTCAAAACCAGATAGCAGACATCTTAAGCAGACAGTCGGAACAAATACACGAATGGGAACTGCACCAACAAATACTGCAGCCATTCTTCCAAAGATGGGGACAACCAGAGATAGACCTATTTGCCACTCATCAGAACGCAAAATGCCAAAGCTTCGCGTCCAGGTACCCACATCACCTGTCGCAGGGCAATGCGTTATGGATAAATTGGTCCAACAAATTTGCATACGCTTTTCCCCCTCTCCCACTAATCCCATTAGTGGTCAGGAAACTGCAACAACATTCAATGACAATGATACTAGTAGCACCCACGTGGGCAAGACAGCCGTGGTTCACCACGCTCCTGCAACTCTCACAAGTGCCACATCAAAAGCTACGAATTCTACCCATGCACCTTACACAGAACCATGGAGAGATAATGCACCCAGATCCAACTCAATTGAACTTAGCGATCTGGCTCCTGAAATCCTAGAATTTGGGTACTTAGATCTCCCCCCAAATTGCATGGAAATAATTAAACAAGCGAGACGTCCAACCACCAGAGCATGCTATGCAGCTAAGTGGAAGAGGTTTGCTATACACTGCACTAATAACAATATCAACCCTCTAGACGTATCAACAAGGGAGATTATTTGCTACTTGTTACACTTACAGCAATGTAATCTAGCGTACACATCTATCCGAGTACATCTAGCAGCTATAGCAGCATACCTACAAAACAGGCAGCGCATATCACTGTTCAGAGTACCAGCGATAAAAGCATTCATGGAAGGTCTTAAAAGAGTCATTCCACCAAGATTACCACCTACCCCAGTCTGGAACCTCAACGTAGTACTCACCAGACTAATGGGGCCACCCTTCGAACCTATGCATAGGTGCGAAATACAATTCCTTACATGGAAGGTGGCATTCCTTATAGCCATTACCTCACTCAGAAGAGTAAGCGAGTTACAGGCATTAACAATACAAGAACCATTCCTACAGATACACCAGAATAAAGTGGTTCTTAGAACAAACCCAAGGTTCTTACCTAAAGTAATTTCAGCATTCCACATCAATCAGCCAGTGGAATTACCAGTCTTCTTTCCAAAGCCACAGACGGTGGCAGAAAGGGCTCTACATACACTAGATGTTAAAAGAGCCATTTCATACTACATAGAAAGAACACAAGGTTTCAGGAAAACTAAACAACTATTTGTAGCATTTTCCCCAACACATAAGGGCAATCCTATCTCTAAAGCAGGCATCGCAAGATGGATTGTAAGATGCATACAAATATGTTACATTAAAGCAAAGAGAACATTAACTGTTCCTCCTAGAGCTCATTCCACAAGAAAACTAGGAGCATCTATGGCATTCTTAGGGAACATTCCCCTAGATGACATATGTAGAGCAGCAACTTGGTCTACACCACATACATTCACAAAGCACTACTGTGTTGATGTACAGGCTGCACAACAAGCCAGAGTGGGCCAAGCTGTATTAAAAACTCTATTTCAGACAGTTGCGACAGACACTGGTGACCACCGCTAGGGAGGTAACTGCTGTACAATCTATTCATAAATGTACCATCTGCAGCCCATATGCCTCGAACGGAATATGCTACTTACCAGTATGCATCTGTTCTTGGCATAGAGGGCTGCAGAGTGGTACATGCCCTCCCTGCCTCCCCGGAAACCTGTGTCTGTCCCAACATTATCTTATTTAGATACATTTACATGGGCATATCTTTGTGTACTACACTACACTACTCCATCTAACCCTACTATGGCAAAACAATCTAAGGATGGAGCCGATGCCCATGCGCACTAACACCGAGAGGAGGAGTCACCTATGACGACAAAGACTTCTCCAGAAGAAAAACAAAGTGCAATCATCCGAGCCCAACACCAGATGGCGATCTATTCATAAATGTACCACTCTGCAGCCCTCTATGCCAAGAACAGATGCATACTGGTAAGTAGCATATTCCATACTCCCTATACTTCCTTATTCCAAAGAATGACGGGTCTCTCAGACCAATATTTGACCTCAGGCCCCTCAACCTGTACATTTTGTCGGAGCATTTTCATATGCTCACTCTCCAGCAAGTCTTGCCATTGCTTCGCCAGGGAGACTTCCTAGCAACTCAAGACCTCAAGGACGCATACTTTCATATTCCAATACACCCTGCTCACAGAAAGTATCTAAGGTTCACCATTCAAGGACCGCACTACCAGTTCAAAGTCCTACCATTTGGTGTCACAACAGCTCCATGAGTGTTCACCAAATGCCTAGCTACAGTGGTGGCACATCACAGGAGGCAACACATCCATGTGTACCCATACCTGGACGATAGGCTAATACACGCGCCATCAGCCCAGGAATGTGCCAACCACATGTCAAAGACCATCCATCTCCTGCACAGTTTAGGCTTCTCACTAAACTACCCAAAATCACATCTGCAACCCTCCCACGTCCAACAGTACCTGGGAGCAACAATAGATACACTGGCAGCAAAAGCATATCCCAATGCAGCACGGATCAATGGAATGCAAACATTGATCCAAAGGTTCAGACCCAACACTCATTGCCAGCTCGAGTGTTTATGCAACTAATAGGCATGATGGCCTCGTGCATATTCATAGTCCCTCATGCCAGGCTACATATGCGTCCGCTCCAAGAGTGCCTAGCAAGGCAGTGGAACCAGGCTCAGGGGCGATTACAAGACCTAGTGTTGGTGACCAGTCGGGCATACGACTCTCTGCATTGGTGGAATCCACAAAACCTTTGCAAAGGACGACTGTTCCAAGAGCCTGTCCCACAAATAGTGTTAACCACGGACGCATCCCTACTAGGATGGGGAGCCCATGTCCTACATTACACAGTACAGGGACTCTGGACTGTACAACAAAAGAAACTGCACATCAACCTTCTGAAGTTGATGGCGATCTTTTCAGCCCTAAAAGCATTCAAGACACACTTATGCAACAAAGCTGTGTTGATCCGGACGGACAACATGACCGCTATGTATTACATTCAAAAACGGGGAGGAACACACTCACCACAGCTGTCGCACTTAGCTCAAGCAATGTGGAAATGGGCCATTCAGAAGAACATGTTTCTCATGGCAGAGCACCTCCCAGGCAAGGACAATCAGGTAGCCGACCTACTCAATGGGAAATTCACCCCAAAGTGCTCCAACCATTCTTCCGGAAGTGGGGACACCCGGAGATAGATCTGTTTGCCACAAGCGAAAACGCAAACTGCCAGTACTTTGCCGCCAGGTTCCCACATCCGCAGTCGCAGGGCAATGCGATATGGATGAACTGGTCAGGCAAATTTGCGTACGCTTTTCCCCCAGCTCCATTAATACCGCTGGTGGCACGCAAAATGCGCCAACACACACTAACGCTGATCCTAGTTGCTCCCACATGGGCGAGGCAACCATGGTACACAACGTTCCTAGAGCTGTCAGTGGTGCCTCATCAAAGACTGCGACTCACACCCAATCTTCTAACTCGGAGCCATGGAGAAATCCAACACCCAGACCCGCAACAGCTGAACCTGGCGATCTGGCTCCTGAAATCCTAGAGTTTGGATACCTAAACTTGCCCCCAGACTGCATGAATATTATCAAAGAGGCAAGAAAACCCACTACCAGAGCATGTTATGCAGCTAAGTGGAAACGTTTCGTCATTTACTGTAGTAACAACAATATTAACCCACTTGATGCTTCTACTTAAAACATCGTTTGCTATCTCTTGCACCTACAACGTTGCAATTTAGCCTATTCATCCATCAGGATACATTTAGCTGCGTTAGCAGCATATCTTCAAAACAGGCAACACCTTTCACTATTTAGGGTGCCAGCAATTAAAGCGGTTGTGGAAGGACTTAAACGCGTAATCCCTCCAAGACACCCACCTTCACCAGTCTGGAATCTGAACATTGTTTTAACCAGACTTATGGGACCACCTTTTGAACCACTACACTCATGCGAACTACAATTTCTTACTTGGAAAGTGGCCTTCCTTATTGCCATTACTTCACTTCGAAGAGTTAGCGAGCTGCAAGCTCTAACTATTCAAGAGCCATTCATTCAAGTACATGCAAATAGAGTAGTTCTCAGAACAAACCCTAAATTCACGCCAAAGGTGGTATCCCATTTCCATATAAATCAAACCATAGAACTGCCAGTGTTCTTTCAAAACCCACAGACAGTAGCTGAAAGGGCCTTGCATACTCTAGATGTCAAGAGAGCTCTGCTATACTATATAGATAGAACTAAGGCATTTCGAAAAACAAAACAGTTGTTTGTTGCTTTCTCACCGCAACACAAAGGCAACCCTATTTCCAAACCAGGTATAGCCAGATGGATCGTTAAGTGCATCCAAATATGTTATTTAAAAGCAAAACGCACCTTAACAGTTCCCCCTAGGGCGCATTCCACACGCAAGCTAGGGGCATCCATGGCTTTCCTAGGTAATATTCCCTTACATGAAATTTGTAGAGCAGCCACATGGTCAACCACATATACGTTTACCAAACACTATTGTGTAGATGTACATTCAAAACAGCAAGCTGCTGTAAGACAGGCTGTTCTCAAAACTCTTTTCCAGACTGCTGCAGCTGACACAGGTAGCCTCCGCTAGGGGAGATACTGCTATACATTCTATGCACAGATATGAATTCAGCAGCCCACATGTCTCGAACGGAATATGCTACTTACCAGTATGCATCTGTTCTTGGCATGTAGGGCTGCTGACATTCATATCGCCCACCCGCCTCCTCGGTGCCTGTCGCAGCTGCAGCACTCGCTCTTTGCATGGACATCTCTTACTGGAGGAGCCACCTATCTCGTGATACTTCGAAGACTCTTCCAGGACAACAATGTGCAATCATCCGGACCCAACACTAGGCGGCTATCTATGCACAGATATGAATGTCAGCAGCCCTACATGCCAAGAACAGGTGCATATTGGTAAGTAGCATATTCCTTTTCGTGCATACTGATCAGGATCAGTATGAACGAAATGAGTATCAGTGCCGGGGTATAATAACGCTACTACAGCAAATGCGTAGGATGGTTAGCATAGCGGCTTGGTGCTTGGAGCAGTCACAGACATGGTAGTCTGCTGACCCCCTGCAGGCCATCATCCCTATGATGGCTGTGATTCCCAATGGGTCACAAATTGCGACCTCCCTGATAAATGTTCCTGAGGTATGTTGATTTTCACCCACTAGCAATCGCTAAATGAAACCCAATGAGTTTTACATTAGGAATAGCAATTTCATAATTGCGATTCGCAGGAAATCGCAATTAGTTAGTTGCTATTCCTAATATTGATATATCTGGCCCCTTGTTAACCCTCTAGAATCAGACGATAGGGATGTAATTTCTTGTCCCACGTTTTTTGGTAGAGGCTGCAGAGCTGTTATTGCTTTTATATTATCCAGAAGTTTGGTGGATCAGCTTAATGGAAGAGAGGTACTAGGGAAAAACGTGGGTGATCATAACCCTCGGACCATTATTTTAATGATCCCAGACGCTCATTTGCACCAACTTCTAAGGAAAATTTGCATCTAAAAGACCAAAGACAAAAGGCTCAGATTAGTTTTGAGGCTACCTCATCTAGTTTTTTTTTAGGACAAGTCTGAAATAGTATGAACCCTTTCAACACGTCTAGCCTTTGATGACAATATTGTCATGTGTTCTACAGATTTTAACCCCATCCGCGCTAAGCGTTTTACCGCTGTGCGCTAAAGATTCGCAATTACGGCGTCACATGACGAGCTCAGCTCGTCATGAGCGTACAACAGGCGTACCTCATGACGAGCTGAGCTCGTCATGAGCGTGGAAGGGGTTAATCAGTTGATTAAAAGATCTGTCTCTAACCCAACACAACAATCAAATAAAAAAGGAACCACCCTGCCACTGATAGCTGGAAGCGGAATATCTCACTATTGTCTGGGACAAATGTTCCCAAAATGACCAAGCCACAAATATATATAATATAAATGAACTAATGCATACATTTATAAATATTTAATACAAAATTCTCCAAATACATTTGAATTCCATAAGTAAACCCTTTCAATAAATACAAAATAACCAGAACTAATACTCAATAGATAACCCGTATATCAAATCACTCAAACCATACTCAAACTATCACCTGCCACACAATGTTCTATATCTTCTTTGATATCCACACTACACATACAGAAACAGAGTTAGAAAAAACAGAAGCAAGAGACAATACATCAGGATATTAAAGAGTAGATTAATATTTCATGTTTTTCATTATTAGCTGGGCTCACTGTTATTACTTATATATTCATATAGAACTAATCAAGCTAATCCATGTACCTGGAACAATCACTGCTTAATCAAATATTGTGTAATTTAACATAAGCTGCTCAATCAGAGGTTGCCATCCTGGTGCTCCTGTGGTAACCTGCACTGACGCATGTTTCGGTGACCACCCAAAAATGGGTTACACCTTCATCAGTGCACTTGTGCAAGCTGTTCCAAACTTCACAGTGGAATGGAGCACGGGGACAAAAAGGAGGCAATCTCACATATCTGTCCAACAAGTATAGAGGAAAGACCCTAGCTGTTAGCGGGATGAACACTAGCCCATGGGTACACCTACATGAAGGTGCCCAAATCTCAGGACAGAATACTATGTTCCTGAACCAATAAGGATAAATATATTTTTCAGTGATCATGTTGCTATAGACACCAGTCTTGACAATAAAAATAATCAAGGGTTAAAGCAGAACATCACAGGGGAATAACCTCACAGACGTCCTGATAAAACGTGCCACGTTTGGCCAATGCAGCATCCGGGGTTAGGCCATCTCTAAACCAACGCATGCTTCAGATGCAAGTACCTCTAGACAGTAAGACTCCGTCTGTTCTGTAGGGAACAGACTTCTTCATGTAGCTCTTTCCAAGAAGTCCAGGGATTAAGGTGGATGCGGCATTATATCGAGCCACTTTAAATTTAAGGCAAGCTGAGATTTTTTTTTTAAAGTATGGTAATCTGTAATGGCTTTTACCATAAATATTCTAAATTGTTTTGGCACACTGTAATCTTTATTTAGTCGAATAACACATATCTTTAGTATGGGAACCCATGTTTCTGCTGATTATTGGCTGATGCGCTTCCAAAGCATGTACTTCTTAGGAGACTAATCGCACAAGTGTTAGCTCTAAAGTTGAAGCTATTGAAATATAATTTAATCATCGGGATGTTGTTCTTGCGTTGATGTTAAGCCCGCCTGGCTTGCTTCCTGGTACAGATGGTGAACCTATGGAACTATTTAAGTTAAATATCCCTTTCTGGGCTCATAGTTTACTAAAGTGTTGAACAGTATCAGTAAAGCACCCTGCCACTGATAGCTGGAAGCGCAATATCTCACTATTGTCTGGGACAAATGTTCCCAAAATGACACTTTTGCGAGGATTAACATTTAAGTTGTTACAGCATGTCCAGTGGTCAAGAAGTGGTGGAAAATTACCTATAATGCCTGTCTACACTTGCTTTTTAGGTCTCGCTGGCGTTGCAGGGCGAAGCCCTGCCGCCAACGAGACTTATAGCCGCCTTGCTCCCTGCCAAGGGAGTCAGAGCAGTGAGCGAGCAGCTCCAGACCTGTGCACGAGCCGACTCAGGTCCGTGAACGCGCGGGAACGTCAACGTGCACGTTCACGCGCGTCACGCTCCTGTCCTCCTGCGTCTCTTCCGAGGCGCGCTCCAGGCCGACTTGTGGTGTGCGTGTTCCAGCGTTAGGTAAGTGAGGGGTGGGGGTTTGTTTGCTTGTTAAGAAGGTTTCAACTGATTAGATGGGGGAGGAGGGGTGTTTGCATTTTGGGCTCTGTCGATCTGGTCCCGGTGCTTCCATATTTTTGTAAAACTTCCTCAAGTTGGGGGGGATGGATCTGCGCCAGAGCAGGTTTAGTGAAAGTTTTCTGGGTTGCCTAACTGGGGGCGGGACGTAGTTGCTTTTGGTACTCTGCAGCAGGAGGCCTGGGCTTCTTGCGGTCAGGTTTGGTGTAGCGCAGCCATCGTGCATTTCTGGTGCGTGTGGTAAAGGAAGTGTGAGAAATGGGAGCTGTGGCTGGTTCTGCGCTCTCCGGGAGGAGGTGGGCATGCATTGGTACCGAGATGATGGGAGTTGTGACAGTGCCAGGGTGTGCTGACCTGACCCGATTGTGCCCTGGTGCGCGAGCAGTCCTGCTTCAGTGCAGCTCCATTAACTGGGAATCTACTCAGGCAGCAGATGGCACAGAAAGCAGCCGTGAGAGGCTCTTGAAAGAAATCACATTCGGCTTTACAATATTTTCACAGCTTTCAATTTTTCTGCGTTTCGCTACCGTTCTAGTGGCGCCTACTGGATTAATTTACTTTTTTAGAGTACTGCACATCATTCTAAGCACCTTTTCCTCCTTATTTTTTAGGTAGTTTGAATTTGAACCGTATAGTAGGTGGAGTTTTCACAAGATATAGTAGGTGGAATTTTCACGAGAGTTGTAAATGGCTTTTTAACATCTCACAAATACTTGAAGCTGTGTGGAGAGGATTTAAAAGGGTAAGCGAGAAGCTGGTCTCCTGCAGAGAAGGCAGCTGAGGCAACAAAAAGCACCCTTATAAATGTTCTCAAACAAGCAGCAGAGCTACTCTGAAGTTGAGGCATTTACCCTCCCATCTGGAAAGGTTGCCCTTGGCTCGCGCTTTCAATAGAATCAGTTTGTGTTGTCTGCTGGTCATGCCCAGGAATTGCATCTATTTTGTAGTTAAGAAATATGTATAGAAATAATATTGGCTTCAAAGTGGTGAATTGGTGAAAAGTCTCTTTTCAGCGTAGTTGCATGCCATACAATACATTCATGAACAGCCCTTTGCAACCTATACACAATCTTAATATTGGCCTAGACAGTTGGTTCGCAAGGTAGCTAAAGTCCATATCCTGGACCAACAGCATGTTGATTAAACAAACTTGACGAGTGTCCCAAATAACAGCCTGTAAATGCTGAGGCCCTCACATATTATGGCATGACTTTAAAATTCCAGCTGGGAACCAAACCCTGGCTAATTTCCATGGTCCACAAGTGTGTAGTTTTAGTCTAGTGCTTGCCTCCTTTTCTCCCCTACATCGTTTGTCACTACGGTCTAAGCTTTGCCCCTTTGCTTGAAACAGCTTCCGTGTTTGGGTTGATGGTATTTTCATATTTAGTCTTCCTCTTTCCTTCTCTGATCTTCATCTGTTTCTTCAGATGACCAGTTGGCTGTTTTCCTGAGGGTCAAATTATTTTTTTGAAGAAGCAGTACTACCAATTTCTGTTGGTGTTTAGGGTTTTTGGCTCTATGGTTTCTGCTGGACTGTAAGTCTTCATAAACTCAGTCCAAACTTCAATTTTGACATTTAAGTATAGGACCTTCTGTTTACTCCCTGTTGACATTTGAAGAGCGTTCCTCTCTAGTATGTGGGTACTTTAGTTCCGTGGCTCGTGATTGAAATAATGCATCATTTTGGGCTGTTTTCTAGGCCATTTCAAACTTTGGGGGGTCCTGCTGTTTTGCTACGTAGCAGCAGTCTCTAGGACTGGCTTCGGTGCTCAAGACCTGTCCATGCTTTAGCCCTCTGCCTTAATGTAACTGCTGACCATTGCAAATGAATACTTCAGTTTATTACTTGTCTGATAAACACTTGCTCGGAGCCTTTCGTTACAACTTTTTTTAGTGAAGTGATTATGCAGCAGAAAGCTCCACAAATGCAAGTAAAAGAACTGAAATAGGATGAACATTTAAAAAATATGAGAAATAGGATGTGGTTCAACGAAGGTGACCAAGTTCTATGGCCAAAGTCACAAGTAGGCCTGCTGCCAGACTGCATACTTGTGAGGTTCTTTCGTGAATGCTAGGTTGAATTAAACAGTTTGGACAATGAAATTAGATATGAATTGGAGCTTCAGCTAGTCCAGGTAAAAATGCATAATTTCTAGCACTGATTAGCAGGATCATCTGAAAAGTTTCTTGTGGTGGTTCTTGGGTTTCTTACACTGCCTTCTACATTTCAGATGTTCTCAAGTCTGTTCCATTTTTAATTTACGTGCATCGTTTGTTGAATGCTGTCCATGGTTTTAGGCAAGTTAACCTTTTCAGTTTTGTTCCTTGTTACAATTTATTTTAAGTTCATCCTTTGTAACCTTCTACAATGCAGTTACGTGAAAATTACTTTGTTTCATGCACTGCTGTTTAATCCTGAGGTTTTATTGGTGAGATTGTTTTAGTCCTATGGGCGTAGCATTTCATTTTCCAGGAATTTTCTTGACATCTGTGTCAGTTTGTCTAAATTTAACAATGGTCATTTAGTAGTCTGATGGTGGACAAATCAGTTGTGCATGTCATGGAGACTGGAGCAGAAAAAGATTAATGTAGCCAAAGAAGTACAGTAAAAGGATTATGTAATCTCTTCAAGTACAGGTCGTCATTCCTAGTTCTGGTTGTTACCAGTCATCTTGTAGGGTCTGATAGGAAGAGCTGGCATTCAGCGTTCCTGTGAGGAGCCTAGACTCTGTAGGCATCAGCTATAAAGGAAGAAGAACCCCTGGGTCACTTATTAGTCCTTTTACATGCAGTCCGAGACGCCTGCTTTTGCCATTGCCTTTCTTTATTTTTTCCATGCGTTTTTTCGTGGTAAAATGGGTTAATGATCTTCTCTGCCCATCCCTTCACCTCCCATACAAGCATTTTGCCTTTATAATCATGCGGGGTGGTTGGGATGCTGTTGGAGTTCTTGAAACGGGGTGTCTTGCCTCTGTGTTGGTCTTGAGGTAGCAGAGTACCCAGGCGGCCCTTCTTCCTGGATTGTGCGAGACCAGGTGCTAATACGGACTTGCACAAATAGTCAGTGTCTGTCTTCCTTTCACCCTGCGGACTGCCCATGTACTGCCTTGGTTGTCTGTAGCACTGCAATAGACCGGTCAGCTCACTGCATGTTGAGTTCACATGGATCCCGTCATTGTGCACAGAATTCTCTCCAGCATATCCAACACTGTCTGCTGGACTTCACCGTTGATCCTTACATTTTCAAGGCCTGAGGCATGGTCTTTTTCACACCCCAAACCCATGTTGCTTGTGATTAGGGCTCCCCTATTGGTAACCAGAGGTGGCCTCAGAAAAGCAAGATGTCAAAGTTGAAATTTCCTGGTCCTTATGCAATCTTTTAGTTTTCTCTATACTAGCTGGTTGAGCACCCCTGGGCTCTTGAGGAGAACAGGAATTATTTTACAGTACCGTAGGCCCATATCTGACTTATTTAGAGAAACGTTTATGTGCCTGTAATATCCTTTATTTACAATTGATTTCCAGTCCATTTTTTGTGTTTTGAACTGTGCTTACAATGGTTCTATTCAATAAATCACAAAGTGAGGGGCCCCCCGATGTCGGATGTGAGGCAGATCTGCGGGGGAGAGAACAGTAAATTACATAAAGGAAGAAGTGGATCTGCCCCGTATTTGATCAGGTATAGGCTCAGTTAGAGTCCAATTTTTTTTTTAAAGTCACCCATTTTGGCGCTCACCAATACATCAAGGCCATATGCAATTTAGACAGAGGCATTTTTATAGAAAATATATCATTTTTATTTTTATTTGCTTCATATATTCTTTTATGTATACCACAATTTTACAAAATAATTTTTTGAAAAATTTCACGATAATAGGGTAAAAAACATATATATATCTACAACCCATCAACCTTCCAAAATTCAAGCTGCAACAAATTCATACATCGCAAACAATCATACTCATACAAGGCTCATTCATACATTCTACTCAGATAAAATTTGGCATAGATTGCTCTGAGAACATCCAGAATATTCCTCTCGGCCATGGGCCGGGGATAGATGGTAGTGTGTTCAGGGTGGGTGGTTTCAACGCCGACGCGCGTTTCGGTGCCAGGCCCCAATTTAGACCGCACCTTCGTCAGGGCAGGGAAGGGGAAGGAGGGGTTGTACTCAAAAATAGGATACATTTCTCTGTTATCCAGGCACTCTGTAGAAAAAACACATCTTTTTTTAGTATAGTGTTTTACCCCCATTTCAAACAACATTAGGTATATTCAGTGCTGATCGCATAGTAGCTAATCACATTAAAGAATTCACAAGTATGAGAGACATTCATTAGTTATTCCTAGTTATTCTCATCATTTTCCTTTGTACACAGTTTTTAGTATGTCGGTACATCGGGGAGCTAGTCCCATCGGGCTTTGATACAGTGATAGTCATACATTTGGGGCATTGGTGAGCTCGAGAAATGGGTGACAAAACGTGATAGGGCTATATGGCAAACAATTAATAATAAGCATTCAAAATCCATGCAGTGGACCCTCACACACACGCTGGTTCATCTGTAGCATTGTTTTAGTACAGTACGTTTTTGCACATATGAGCATTCATTCATTCGTCTATCTTGTATATGTAAAAATATACACACTTACACAATCCGTCACCGGAGACCGAATTTTTAGGATACTGAGTCTTTAGGCATGTTTCTGGGCCCCATTGCACATCACGTTATTTGAAAGAGGGCACTATCAGGCATTCAAGAATACATCCGCGTATAGCATACTGTTCAGGCAGGTTTCTGAACTCCAAAGCATTTAAGTCTATAAGATTAAAGCGTTTCATGGCATTCAAATGTACCTCAGCGTATAGTTTGCTGTAGGAGAGTAAGGACCAATCTCTTTCAATGGATGGCACGTAGTAGGCGCCTTCCTGGGGTCCTATGAAAAGGGTGAATATCAGAAACCTGCCTGAACAGTATGCTATACGCGGATGTATTCTTGAATGCCTGATAGTGCCCTCTTTCAAATAACGTGATGTGCAATGGGGCCCAGAAACATGCCTAAAGACTCAGTATCCTAAAAATTCGGTCTCTGGTGACTGATTGCGTAAGTGTGTATATTTTTACATATACAAGATAGACGAATGAATGAATGCTCATATGTGCAAAAACTTACTGTACTAAAACAATGCTACAGATGAACCAGCGTGTGTGTGAGGGTCCACTGCATGGATTTTGAATGCTTATTATTAATTGTTTGCCATATAGCCCTATCACGTTTTGTCACCCATTTCTCGAGCTCACCAATGCCCCCAATGTATGACTCTATCACTGTATCAAAGCCCGATGGGACTAGCTCCCCGATGTACCGACATACTAAAAACTGTGTAAAAAGGAAAATGATGAGAATAACTAGGAATAACTAATGAATGTCTCTCATACTTGTGAATTCTTTAATGTGATTAGCTACTATGCGATCAGCACTGAATATACCTAATGTTGTTTGAAATGGGGGTAAAACACTATACTAAAAAAAAGATGTTTTTTCTACAGAGTGCCTGGATAACAGAGAAATTTGCCCTGCCGAAGGTGCGGTCTAAATTGGGGCCTGGCACCGAAACGCGCGTCGGCGTTGAAACCACCCACCCTGAACACACTACCATCTATCCCCGGCCCATGGCCGAGAGGAATATTCTGGATGTTCTCAGAGCAATCTATGCCAAATTTTATCTGAGTAGAATGTATGAATGAGCCTTGTATGAGTATGATTGTTTGCGATGTATGAATTTGTTGCAGCTTGAATTTTGGAAGGTTGATGGGTTGTAGATATATATATGTTTTTTACCCTATTATCGTGACATTTTTCAAAAAATGATTTTGTAGAATTGTGGTATACATAAAAGAATATATGAAGCAAATAAAAATAAAAATGATATATTTTCTATAAAAATGCCTCTGTCTAAATTGCATATGGCCTTGATGTATTGGTGAGCGCCAAAATGGGTGACTTTAAAAAAAAATTTGGACTCTAACTGAGCCTATACCTGATCAAATACGGGGCAGATCCACTTCTTCCTTTATGTAATTTAATGGTTCTAGGCAAGCCATACTGGTAGCTAGTGGTGCAGTTAATTTCCAGCAACGTGCCTTCTCTCAGGATATATAGAAAGCAACACCTCGTATGCATTTTAACTTAACAGAAGGTGTAATGCTTCCTTATGGCTTTTAGGTCTCGCCTACGAAGCGCGCATGCTCTGCATAGGAGGACCTTTAGCCGTCGTTCTGCTCTTTTTCGAAGCACATACTCTTGCTTGTGGTGACATCCACCTTGTGTGAGCGCGCAAGGGCGCGCCACAAGCACAAGTATGTGCTTCAAAAAAGAGCAGACTGCGCACGCACCACTCCTGGGCCAGAAAACACATTATTGCAGCATGCCACTGCGCAAGCGGGGCGTTTCCAAGCCATATGTTTATTTTACTTAGTTCTGTTTCTTTTTGCAGCCCCTCTCCTTCTACATATCTGGTCTGTGTCCTTTCAAACAACCCCCATTATCTCTCGGCCCCTAGCTACCACCTATCCCGTCCAAACTGTCATCTTCTGTTACTAAATGCAACGTTGTCCCCTCCCCTGAGTGCAGCCAAAAACATTTACCAGGTCTGGAGTCAGCCTGCCCCTTTTATCAGAATGCTCGTCACTACTCCCATATTCACACACCCGCTCCTAGGAACATCCCAGCGGTAGCCAGGTTTTAGGTTTTGTTCTCTCTCTCCCAAAAACGAACACGAAAGTACCTCCAGGAAACAGTGGATAGATATTTTAACTATGCAGCCAAAATAAAATTAACCTTAGTTTTCCCCCTCACAGCCTATGTGCTTGTGAACTGATTTTTTTCTGTGTCGCGTAGTATCATGCATAGCGTAACAACCTGTCTGTTTCTTTGCTATGTACCCGGCGTTCGAAGTGCGTTAAAGTACGGGGACTGCTTTTAGGGAACTTCTCGGCTTTCTCCTTCTTTCTCCTTCTCTCCCCGTGTGCTCCCCCCAACCTCTGTGATCTGTTTCGCATGTACTTTTCCCTTGTTCCCTCGCAGTCTGTTGTTTTCACCCTAGTGTGCTTTTCCTCCCGTTCCTTATGTCACTGTGCTGTTTCTCGCACTCGTGTGTTCTTACCCACCACCAAAACTTTTGTAAAACCAATGAAACAGGCATGAGGAAGCAAAATGAAGTGTTCAATATCGCACACTCCATCAAATCACAAATCTAGGTTGCAGTTTCGAAATTAAAACGTGAGAACAATGAATTGAAACAATATTAAAAATGTGGGTTTTGTTACTTTTTATTTCTAAATTAAGACCTAATGCCCAAATGAACAAGCATTTGCAATGCAATACGTCTTGCATTTAGGCAAGTTTGAGCTATTAACATTGCAAATAACAATGCCTTTTATTTTTGTTTTCGTTTTTAGAACATAAATAAGTCAGTCATTTACAATAGCTGAAACTCGCATAAATGCGAGACCTATTGCATTGCAAATGCTTGTTAAAGAGTTACAATCATACAAAATGAATCTGCTTAAACAGTGTCATCATAAAAGTGTTAAAATAAGTGTGAACAAGGTAGATAATTTTCAAACATAAGTAATGGCACCAGAGAAAGAGGGAAATGCGGGAAGAGGGTGTTGTGAATATTTGTAATCTGTTGAGGGTGGGTTTAATCCTGCCCAGTGGTGTTGAAAGGTGTAAGGGTATGAAACCTTGCCAAAAGAATCAATGTCTACGACAGTGGTATTGAAGACTGCAGATGTTATTGTTAGTTGTCATTTATAGTTCACAACCCGATCCTCCATTGTATGGCATTGCAGCAGACTCAGTAATCCAGGGATAGCTTTATACATTTTTCTGAGGTTTCGTCGGACTGAAATTTGATTTGTAGAGATGGGGATCGAAGTTCTGTGCTTGTCTGGTGAATATGACAACCCTCGTGAGTTGTGTGTTTGATGGGGTTGGGACATCTCATTCCCTGCACATGCACATTTCCCAGTAGATGTTTAGGTAGCTTGTGGAAGCATGTGCTATTGAGCACCCTAGTGACCAGTTAGTTGCATATTTGGGGAGTGATAGGTGCATGTTCAGGTTCTATACATTCTGCTGTAAGAAAGTTGTACCTAGTAATATAAGGCCTCAAATGCTGTTGCCTTCATCTTGCATCAAAGATGGAGGTAAAGACAGACCCTCACTCTCTGCCTTGTACAGTCCTGAAAATTGTGTGTACAGGATATAGCAATTTGGTTGTTTGGGGAAAAACATCTGTACCATTATAACACTGGGTTTACAGAGCTTGGCTGGATATGGCTAGTTTGTAATTGTCTAAAGTTTGGTATATCAGATAGGCCTACTTGCTGTTTCTTCAGTAAACTGATTACGACATACTTTTTGAGTTTTCAGCCTTTTTGAGTTTGCAGCCTGGCTTTTGATCAACTTTACTTATTTGTTCATTTCAGACCTTTTTGTATTGAATGATCAGTGAAGCTCTTGTCCTATTCACCGAGGGAATTTAAGAGGTTATAGAAAAAAAATTGGTTCTTGCTTCCTTTTTTTCCAGAAGCAAGTTTCTTTCGAAATGCAATAGATTTACATTATTTGTATAGCATTGTGTCGGGAAGTGACAGATGGGTTTTCCTGTTTGCTCGTGGGATACCAATGTTGTTCTGTAACATCCCCCATAAGAGGAGCAGTTGTTCATTTAGTACTATAGAATGTGGAAGAAGCTGATAATTGGCAGCTGAAGCTGACCTTGATCTCATGACTTTAAAGTTGTACCTAATTATTAAATTGGAGCTGATGCATTCCTTCTAGGAAAGTTAACTTGAAAATTGTGTTTGAATGATGGATAACTGTTGGAACAGACTTTGAATGTGGTTTTCCTGCACGTTGGGTGGCTTATGCCAGGCACTGGATTTCAGAAGTTCACATCATATAGGAGGAGAGCACTTTTATGTCAATTATTCAATGCCAGTATTACAGATTCGAAATTGGCACCATACCAGAAAAAGAGGTAGCATAATAATTTTTGGGAAGAAGGACGGCTGTGGCTGACAGAAGCAGACATCAGAAATGTTTCAGGTAGTCTTGGTGGGCTAGAAAACATAAGAAACAGTCCGCTCCAGACAGATTTTTGTTCCAGTTGCTTTGGAAGCCTGGGGAGAGCTGGTTATTTATTTTACATCAATAAGATAACTGTTTCTCGTCAGGTTCTGGAGCCACAGTTACTCCTAGATAGTTCCTTCATGGTTGCAGTGGTAGAGATGCTTAGATTCATTAGTCTAATGGCCACACATCAGAGGTCTACAAATGAAGTAACTTCAGGCACTTGGGGAGGAAGAAATACCTCACTTCACTTTTCGGCATCTAAGCTATTAGACTCCAAGCAACACTTGTCCATTTTGGAATGAGTCCTTCACAGGTACCTATCGCATACACCTTCCTTGAATTATATAATGATGTATTTTCACTTATGCCTGAAGACTCCCATTGTGTAACTATATACCAGAGATCATGCATGAATCTATTTTTCTTTTTTTTTATTGCAGTCAAAGCGATTATTGAGCATGAGGTGAAGAATGGAATCCCAGCCAATCGCATTATACTAGGAGGATTTTCACAGGTAAGAGCAATGTGGTGTAACTGTCCCTCTCTCCCCTGCCAAACCCCACCCCCAACTCCCTCACATCTTGGAGTTATTTCAGAGAATGTCCCCCAAACCCCTAATGTAATGCTTTTTAAGTTATCATGTGAACATCACTTAAAATTGAATCATACCTCTGGGACTCAACTGAAAGCATGCGAAAAACATCTTGCCTTCACTCAAATTGGGATATGGTGAGAGGAACCAATACTTAGGGTTGGTTCGGCATGTGTTCCCTTCAACACATTATTTTATGTGCAGAATACTTTGTCTTTTCCTTATATTTTTATTCTTTTCTTGTATTATAGGGCGGGGCTCTTTCAATGTACACCGCTCTCACCTGCCCACACAAGCTTTGCGCAGTTGTAGGGCTCAGCTGCTGGCTGCCTCTTCACCAAACATTTCCTCAGGTAAGCGATCCTTCTTGCCTTTAGATGGGCAAGCAAATTTTGTGTGGTACTGGAGCATAGACAGGTCAGCAGCCCCATTAAAAATGGGTGCAAGTGAGAGAAGAAGGGTTTGTGGAATGGGATATGAAATGAAGAAGTAGGAAGAAAGTGTGGTGTCCTAAAAAGAAAAAAAAATTAGCAAAACTAATGCCTCTGGGTATGCTGTGTGTGAAGAGCTCTGCAGAGAGTTACAGGGGCAGCCACCTTCAGTGGAAGTCCACTGGGAAAGTAGCTACCAGGGCTGTGATCCTTCAATGTGTGAAGCGGCTTCTGCTGCTGACAGATTTACACTGCTTTTGTGTGCAGTAAAGAACTACTTTTCCTCATCACCAAGCCCATAATGTAGAGTCGTTTGCACAGTTTAGCTGTCCATGTAATGTTGTGGACCTAATATTGATCACATTGGTTCTTGCAGTAGACCGCATACGTGGTTTGTAGATGGATTTAAAAAAATTTGTAGATTGTGTCTCAAGGTTCATCCATCTAGAGCTGTAGACATGCTGCTGTTTGCCCCGGAGATGATCAACTGTGGGGCCTTGGAGTAAGCTTCAGCGTGCACAGCACATTCTACACCTGTACAGTTGGGTTGTTGACATTTCTGTGGTCATCTTTTCTTTAGGCTGCTGGCAGTGGTGTGAACAAGGACATTCCCATCCTGCAGTGTCACGGAGAGATGGACCCAATGATTCCAGTTCGCTTTGGAGCCCTAACTTCTGAAAAGCTCAAGTGTGTTGTAAATCCCTCGAAAGTGCAGTTTAAAACCTACCCTGGATTGATGCACAGCTCTTGTACCCAGGTCAGTGAAAGTTCGCACAAGCACATGAAGTACAGAGCACAGCTGTCTTGTGAATGCTGCATTGTTTCAGAACGTCACTGGACCTATATACAACAACTAAGTAAACAAAAAAGGAGCTCAGAGTGTACTACATGATAAATATGTCAGGCAGGCTAATGCATATCTATCTCCTACATGCTGCAAAGGCTCTGTTTGGCAGGAATGAGTATACTGACCTCTTGTATGCTACAGTTTGTCGATATCGAGCAGCAGCACATCGCTCTTTTGCATGCCGCTAAGCTTCTGTGTCAGGCACAATTGAGCGTTTGTCTGGTGCATGCAGTTGGGGTTCCCTGGAGGCATTTAGAGCACACCTATGTCCTGAAGGTTGTATGAGATCCATGTGAGGCAGTGTGTATTGTTACAAAGTGCTCTGCCCTACCCCTTTCTTGGTTTGTTCACCACCACAACCTTTTATTTTTGTTGCATGGTTTTAGGATAACACCTGCATTGGGAATAGTATGTGTGCAGATGCATATAACAGCATAGGTTCTCATGAAGTTTCTAGGTTCTTTTGATGTGCAAATGCCCATGTTTGTTGGTGCTGCATTGGCCCACACAGTGATTGAATATATAGTCATCTGTGTCGTCAGTGGTGCTGACTTGTGGATACTCGTTGGATGCTTAGATATATAAATTGCATTTATGTAGCGCTTACTATCCATGACGAGACATTGAAGCTCTTTTCCGTGAGTAGCACTCTACTTCGGAATTCAAAGTTGATTTAGTCGTGGATTAGTATAGGGAAATATAAGTAATTAATTTGAGCAGTGGACATGCAAGTTAGTTAGTAGGATTGAATAGGATAAAGGAGGGATAGAAGGAGAGTCTAGAAAGTGTTATTTAGGAGATCATAAGATCATAGTAGTAAAATGAGGTTTGGGATGACTCAAACGAGGGATAGAGGAGGGAAGGGTCTAGAAAGGTTTATTAGGGAGGGCATAGTAGTAGAGGACATATTGAAACAAGGATAGGATGAGACAGAGTAGTGAATTGAAAGTTATTTTTTCTACTGTAGGAGTAAAGTAATAAATATATAGATACATACCTACATAGAAAGGTATACATATTTATGGAAAGTAATAAAGAGGTATAAAGTTCTATTATATAAAGACCCATTTGTGCATGTATGGATAAATAATTAGACACTCCGACTCTCAAGTGTTGCTGTGCATAAAGCTAATTTATTTGTGTTTATTACATTTCATTATTTATTTGATATTTTCCGCAATATTTCAATAGTTTTCAATAGTGAAGCACCTATAGATACAATTGTTATGATCTTATTGGCACATTGTGGTAGATTAAATAAAAACAGAGACCCATAACTATATCGTCAAATAACGTGTAAACGAAGCAGTGACCTATATACATGTTAAGAATAGAATCATATATATATTTATGTATATATATCTATACAGTGCTTTGTAGTTGAAAATAAACCTTTCAGCAACGAATTCCACTTGTTGCCCGTGAATGCTTCAAGGATATTGACGGTTTTGTACATAATATCTATATGTATGTATGTATGTATGCGTGTGTGTGTGTATATATATATATATATATATATATATATATATATATATATATCCCAACATTTGCCTCCTGAAGGAGAGCCTCTCACAGGTACTTTTCATATGCTATCCTTATTGACGGACGAAAGTTGAGTCCAAAACAACAGCTGCGCTGAATAAAAAAAAAAGTCCTGCCCCCATGCAGACTTTTAGTCGCTCGCAAGTGCACCCACCCAGCCCTAATACACTAAATCCTGCCTGGGAGGTGGTCGCACCTCCCTGTGACAGGATACCTATTGTTCTGTCTTCCCCTGCTCGAGCTCAGGTCAGCAGTAGAAAATGCGTCTCTGATCGGAAGCAGCCAGTTTGTGCTGTCCGGAACTAGAAGGCTGGTACCAGGAACACTGAGAGCTTAACGAAGGGCTCTCCTGTTGGGTGGATTCATACCTCCCACACTGGTTACCGGTGTGGGGGATGATTCCAACATGTTTGACACCAAACACAATAGGGTTTATTGCAGCCGTTTTCGAGATGGTCATCGTGCCGTCATGTAATGCCCCTCTATATTAGTATATGGCTGCTTTACTGACAACTCAGGAGAATGGACTCAGTAGGCTGCAGGGGTGCCCTGCTCATACAGGGGCACCCTCTCACTTAGAACCAAGCACCCTGCCTTCAGGGTTGTGAAGGCCTGCTATAGGGGTGACTTATAGGTTTTAAGAGCAGTGACCCTTAAATATAGTAAACCTATATCTTTAATAAGTGGCGCGTACACCAACCTCCACAGGCTGCAATGGCAGACCTGTAGTTCCAGTTTGCATGGTCTCTCGTGGGTGGCATAATGCATGCTCCAGCCCATGGGAGATCTCTGGGGTACCTATGCCCTGGGTACATGTGTACCCTATACTAGGGACTGATCAGGGTACCCCAGTATCCAATCTGGGATGGTACCTAGGTACTAACTTAACAGTTTAGGGAGATAGCAGATAGACTGGGGTCCTGATTAGCAGGATCCCAGTCAGACTAGTCAAAAACCAGCATAGCTCCAGGCAAAAAGGGGGGTATACATGCAGAAGGATCCTACCTTCCTACAGTGACTAAGCGCCCCCATAGGGGCCAGGGACCTCCCCTTCTAATAAAGGATAGTCGCTCAATGTTAGTGAAGCTGTACCACAATGGTTGCAGCACAACAAATCCGCCTAAAAGAGAAGGAGACAAAATGTGGACATGCAAAATCGACAATGTTAAAAATGTAAATCAGTATCCACCGTGAGCACACACAATAGGTCATTTGGAGAATACACTCAAAAGTAATAGGTTGTGCCTGTACTGTACGAAGTCAGGTGACAATTATTAGGAAAACAAACAAATGTGGTCGGATGAGCGCTCCTATTTGGAACCACTCAATCAGCACAGAAAGGTACCAACAAACATTGTCAGGGGCTCACTCAACTGGCTAAATTAACATGGCATGCTCGCCATCAGTCATACTCACGTGGTGTATCGTAGAGCATGTTGTAGTGCAGTCACAACTTACCCCAAGGTGAGCGGAACAGTGCTTCTTAGGCACAATGGAGGGTCCCAGACGGACTTAGGGGCACCTTGATTCGGGGGGAGAAGCACAGTGACCAAGGCCATCGTTTAAAAGAGACCTACATGGTTCCAAAGAAATAAATGGCTAAGCAAGTGGTAATTAGTAACAACTCCCAGTGAGTGAATTTGCATTATTTTGCCATGTTATTAAGGATCCAGAGGTCCATGATTGTAACCAATGGTGACCAAGTGCAACGAGGCATGGCATGTTCGTTATTATCAATCAAAGTTCCTAAGCCCTGATCGCGAATGTTGGTGTCTGGATGATTTACTCCGTAGTGTAGCCTAGTGCCACTATGGTTTTTTAATGTTGTTGCCATGAGTGTTGGCCTAGAGACGCGGTTTCAAAATACCAAAGTACCATCTGCTTTTCAAATACGTCAGCCTTGTGTGCTCCGGGTCGCTTAGGTTAGTGAAACCATCCGCATGATGCTCTTTTGTAGTGTACCTGCCTAGGTGCCCAACATAAAGTGCTCTACCCCAGACTACGTAAAATCGGAAGGGAGCTTGTTCCCGTAGGTGATGCCCCACACTGAGGTGGATACAAAGGGTTGCATCAACATCTTTATTAAAATTATATCAAGTAAAGTGAGGGCCATCTGTGTATCGGGTGGCTAGGGTTCTGCAAACCATTACCGTGATGCTCTATGACAGTTAACATGTAGCAGGATAGAAGTAGCCCCCAGCCCCGTACTTCGCGGATTTGAAGCGAGGTTGTTCCATTTAGCGGGATATCGCGCTGTGGTGTGGGGATAGTGAGCGTAAAATAGCGAACAGGGTGACATGACTTATTCCAGGTTTATGCGTAACTGAACCCGAAGCTTTAAACAGAGTGCCTAGACTCTGCTGTGAAAAAGGAGGTGATGGGGCACTTATTTGGAAGGTGTAGAGGACACTGCCGGCAACCTACTCGCCTCCAAAGTCCTGGAACGTCAAGCCAGGGCAGCAATGGCCATCAAATAGGACCGATCGATTGTACGCGTCTCTGGTGGTGCAGAGTCCCTGTCTACATTTGTGCATGTGGCTAATACGGCAGCCATTATTTGATGGTTAGTCGACCCGAGGAAAACCTGGGGCATAAGGGCCAAGTACAACTGTAGAGCAGCAATGTGTGAGGGCTAACCTTCAAAGGAGAGACTATTGTTACTCATTGTATGAATGGGAATTGGTGGTGAGGCTTGTTAAAAGGTAGGTCAGCCTCAATAGAGTATTGTTCAGCTCGGCGGGCCATATTGGGGGAGTTAGTTCCATAGACACTGGGAGTAATGTGATGTTAATCGGTGGGGGCGGAAAGAAGGAAAGGGGTAGCCTAAGTGGCAACTACGAATCACAGGTGGAAAATATCCTGTGCAAGACAATATAGGCGGAAATAATGTAGGGTACTGCAAAAAGCAAGTGTTGGAGCACTGACCCTGGCTGATGAACCTCTCGATGTCCTAACTGCGGAACACCTAAGGTTCCACCTAAGAATAGTCTCAAGTTTGTGCAAGGAAAATGGGCTCAAAGGAAGGGTATTGTAGTATGCACGCACTAATAAGGAATTGTAATAGCTCATGGCACATGAATGCAAGTGGGAAAGGAATAGGGTAGTGTGAAAAGTCAGTCAGATAGTTACATGTTCAGTTTGTGCTTTGGGATCTCATTGTTAATGCCATCTCTTTGCGTGGACAGGTGGAAAATCCACTATTGTTCTATCTCGAAGAGTTTCTTCTTTTGCCAAGATGTGTTAGTTTCTAACACCGTCCACTTTATGGGCCCGATTCACAGAACTAACTTAAGACAAAATCCTCAACTTTCTACCAATTTGGTATTCACAGAAGGCACTTACTCATTTTGGTAATATCGAAAGTCTTGAAGTTAGGATTTTTCTCAGTTTAGGAGTCCTAAAGTTAGGAGTCCTATCTTTACTACTCCTAAACCGAGAAAAATCCTAACTTTAAGACTTTTGGTATTCACAGAAGGCATTTAGGAGTCCTAAAGTTAGGACTCCTAACTTCTGTGAATACCAAAATGAGTAGTGCCTTCTGTGAATACCAAAATGGTAGTAAGTTTAGGATTTTGTCTTAAGTTAGTTCTGTGAATCGGGCACTATGTCATTGGGAGTGTGACGATAGTTGATGAAATGTGCACTCCTTTTGGTAGTTTTTCTTTTACGCCGGATATTGCTCCGGTGTTCAATTACCCGGGTCTTGACTGCTCGTGTGGTCATACCAGTGTATCTCAGGGAGCATGGACATTCTATAAGGTATATGCAATTATTGGTTTTGTAATTTGTGTGTGCGCATTGGGTCCAGATCTGGTTAACATTCAGTGACACTGATTTAGAGGGTTTTGTCAAATGACACATTCCACACTGGATACAGGGATAATGTCCTGTGATAGGTGTCCTATTCCATAGTGTTCTTTGTGATGGTGTGTACTTGGTTGGAAGGCGAGTGTGGACCAACATATCACAGAAGTTATTTGTGCACTTGAAGGCAAAGCGTGGCATCGGATTTTTAAGATCTCACAATCGCACAGTCCACCAGTGTTTCCATATCACATTCTGTATCCTGTTTGAGTTAGGGGTGAACGTCCTCACACAGGTACCTCTTCTTTGGTCCTAGGTTCCAGCAGAGCCTTTCTGTTGTTGTTTCTAGCCCTCTCAAGATTTTTTAGTCACAAGTGCGGGCTGCTAAGTTCTTTCTCAGTAGTTCGGCTTCTTTATCAAAGGTATAAATGGAGCTGCAATTCCTGAGCAGACATAGAAATTGGCCATATGGAAGATTATCCCGGAGTGCCTTGGTGATGAATTTCGTAGCACAGTAAGTTGTTACAATTCGTTTTTTTTTTTTATGTGTTCGTCGAGAGATGGCCATTACTTAACCGGATGGTAAGGTCTAAAAAGTTAATCTTTTGATCCGAGACTGTGCGTGTGAGCCTCGGAAATGGGTTGAGTGAATTGATCCATTCATAAAAGGCGTTGCAGGTCTCCTCTTCTCCCTTCCAGAAAATAATGATATTGTCCATGTAACGACGCCATGTCATAATGTTGGTCAAATATGGGTTGTTGTAGGTGTGGATGCGTTCAAACTCATAGAATCACTATGGCTTCCCCTTTGTCAGCCGGTTTTATGATTATAGAATCATCATCATCATCAGTCAGTAGCTTGATGGCTTTTCTTTTCTCTACAAGAGCCAAGGCTGCCACCACTGCGTTTGGCCTTGTTTTCCTAGTCCTGTACATCTGCCAGGCAGCAATATGGGCCTCCCTGCACACATTCACCAAGCACTATTGGAAGGACAGTGGTGTCCGTCATGACAGGCATTTAGTCTGTTCGGTCCTGCATAGAATTGGTTTCACAGTCTAACCTCTGGGGAGTTATTCCTTGGTATCTACTCTAAGGTTCATCTGATAGAGGCCTCAAGCTGCAGAATCCTTACAAGTTACTTACCTTCGGTAACACCTTATCTGGTAGAGATTGTCTAGCTGCAGATTCCTTACTGACCCTCCCATCCTTTCTGCTCTGTGAATCAATTACTGTGTAGGGAACACCCTATTAAGGGCCTGTGTTCGTCACACCGCTGGTCAGTGCTCATTGTAGCTCCACTCTCCTAGCTTGGAAAAGCACAAAAGTAACTGACTTAAGCATGCCGAGGAAGTGCCTATATATAGGCACCGTGCACATCACTTCTGGTGCTGACGACGCCACACTGAACCGCATGATGCCACCTTCTGGGGCACAAGGGTACTGCTTGAAATTCGTCCAGATCCAGTCTGACGCCTGGGTAATATTCTAAGGTAAAGAATCTGCGGCTAGATAGTCTCTAATAGATAAGGTGTTACCGAAGAGAAGTAACTTGTTCTTTTACACAGCTCAGATGATTTCTTGAAGTCTTTGACCTGCTGCATGTGTGAAGAGCTCAACACCCTGGATTTAAGCAGTACACCATCCATTCGATGTATATAATAGTTTCTCCTGACTGTTTCCGCTCACAATGCCACAACACGGTCAGTCTGAATAATGCTAGATTTATGGCAAGAGAATATACAAGTGTTCACGCTATGGGTGGAGTTAAATTGATTTAACGGAAGATAATGTTCGAGGCATATGAGCTGCAGATTACACACTGTGCATAGATGGCCACCTAGGGTTGGGCCCGGATGTTTGCAGTTTGTTTTGTTGTAGAAAAGTCTTTAGAATTCACGGGATAGGTGACTCCTCCTTTCGATGATACTGTGCATGGGCATCGGCTCCATCCCCAGATTGTTTTTTTCCGCCACCGGGCTCGGTTGTGTTTCCAGCGCTCCGTGTTTGAACCGATTTCCCTCAGCGCGCAATCCTCACCAACTTACAGAAAATAAGTTGTGAACGCTTTTCCAGTCTAGGCTATTCTTCAACACCGATACTTCGATTGCGGTCGTCGTCGGCGGCCTTCGGGCCTAACTAGGCCTAAACTTCAGCTCATGGAAAGGACGCCATTCAAGAGGTGTCCTCTATGTCGGTCGAAGTTTCCCCACACCGACCTTCATGAAGTGTGTAACCTTGGCCTCTCCCCGGAGCACGAGGCCAAAGACTGTTCCTCTTGTGCCTCTTTCCGCTCCAAAAAGACTATCTGGGACCGAAGAGCGAGGAGAACAATGGCTCGATCTTCGACTTCCATTCCGGACGACATCTTTGAAGAAGGCGTCAAGGTCCCAGAACAACACAACATTGACAGTGATCCCGAGGCAGAAGACTCCGAAGTCGAGGACATCACTCCAGCGCAGTGGGTCGTAAGTAAGACTGTCGACCCCGACCCTTCCTCGACACCCAAAGAAGGCCCCGGTCACGCCCTCGCCCTCGGGCTTCGGTGCACACCGACACACTGCTTCTACTGCCCCACCTTCGGGCCCGGCTAAGAAGCCAATTAAGCCTTCAGGCGACTCTGGCTCGAGTCGGCCTTCACACGGTGCCGGCGCACATTTACCGGCACGAAAAAGATAACTGCACCGGCTACGCCGACATCCAAACCATCGGCGCCGAAACATACCACTACTCCTTCAACACCGAAACCCAGGTCGGAACCAAGCAAACCCACTTCGGATTAAAAAAAAAACACCGGAACCGAAAAAACCATTGGATCCAAAAACCATACCGGAACCAAAAAAATCATCGGAACTGAAAAAAGCTTCGGCGCTGAAAAAGACTCCTGCTTCCCCAGTAAAAGACATTGTCAAGAAACCAAAACAAACCGCTTCGGTGCCGAAACCTTCCTCCGCACCAAAAGATCGACCTCCTGCAGAGGATTTACCTTATCCAGACCCTGCTCAAAAGACTAGCTAAAGATCTAATCATGGACAGTTAATTTTGGCTTAAAAAAAGCGACCACTGGGCACACCAGCTCCAGCTCCGCATACAAAGGAGGACATGGCTAACTCTCCCTTAAGACTGCCTTTCCCTTCTCTTTCACCTGTACCATCACCACATCCTCCCATACCACACCATTCCCCAGCATCCTCTATCATACCAGACGATGACAACTGGGATGATACCTCAGATGATATGGGGGGGTAATATACCTGATCCAGACACTCCTACAGGATCACCTGACCCGTGGTATGATTATACCACCCCAGATGTCCCAAATGTCCCTCAGGATGACTTATACCCCTCAAGGCCTTCCCCACCAGAAGACACTGGGGTTTAATCAATTAATCCACAGAGCTGCACAATATCATGGGGTAGACATACATACAGACCCTGTAGAGGAAGACTTCCTAATATATACCTTTGATAATGAGCAAAGGTCCTCATCCATTTTACCAATGCTTAAAGCAGTGATTAAGCATGCTCCTGAAGTCTTTAAGGACCCAGTCAGAACTCTGGTCATTAACCCTCGTATAGAGAAAAAATATAAAGCTGCCCCCTCAGACCCAGCATATATTAAAGGTCCAGTACCACTAGACTCACTTGTAGTTTCCAATGCACGCAAGAGAGCAAACTCACAAACATCAGGTGAAGCTCCACCACCAGATAAGGAGTCTAAGCTACTTGACGCATCAGGGAAAAGAACAGCATCTCAAGCAGCAAACATGGGGCGTATCGCCAATACACCGGCATTATTAGCCAGATACGACAGGGACATTATGATGAGTTAGAATCATAATGAGGCACCTCCCTGACAAATACAAGGATAGAGCAAATGAGCTTATCCAAGAGGGGGAAAAACATCACAAACACCTCTATTCGGTGTGCACTTGATGCAGCAGAGACTGCCTTTAGGGCAGTTAACACCAGCGTTTTACTATGCAGACATGCCTGGCTACGCATATCCGGGTTCAAACCTGAAGTACAAAGTGCCATACTTAATCTACCCTTGGATGAGCAACACCTATTTGGACCTAACGTAGATGTATCACTTGGAAAAATGATACAGACACCACCAAATCTATGGGAGCCCTGTAATCGCAGGCTCCCAGACATTCATTTCGTCGCTCATCCTATAGAGGTGCCACCAGGGGATACTCTTCAGACACAGCTTCTACCTCGTACAAAGCCCCTACACAGTCCACTTACAACAAAGGCTACCAAAGGGGTGGTTACAGGGGCAACAATAATAAAGGCAAAGGTAAAAATAACAACTCCCGCTCTGCCTCTACCCCTGCCCAATGACTCCCTTCCCCTGTCCCATTCCACTCCTGTCGGGGGAAGACTTCAACAATACCTGCCAGCATGGGAAAACATCACATTAGACAGGTGGGTGCTACAAATAATTCAATCAGGTTACTGTCTGGAACGAACATCCACCCCACAAACATACCACCCAAGCAGCATCCAATGTCACAGGAAGATCCAACACTGCTCAGACAGGAGGTAATATCCCTCCTGCAGAAAAACGCAATAGAAATAGTTCCAGAGCATCACAAAAACAAATGAGTATACTCCCTATATTTCCTAATACCAAAAAAGGACGGATCTCTAAGACCAATCCTAGACCTCTAAACATTTACATACAGTCGGATCATTTCCAAATGGTCACACTCCAACAAGTCCTTCCACGTCCGGTACTAAACGACTTCCTTGTCACTCTAGATCTCAAGGACGCCTACTTCCATATTCCCATCCACAGAGCGCACAGAAAATATCTCAGATTTGTGCTAGACGGGCAGCACTACCAGTTCAAAGTCATCCCATTCGGAGTCACAACAGCTCCAAGGGTGTTCACCAAATGCCTAGCAGTAGTAGCAGCACACTTAAGACAACATATTTATGTCTTCCCATATCTAGACGACTGGCTCATAAAAACCAGCTCATACAGCAAGTGTGTACAACACACTCACGCTACTATTCAACTGCTTCACGACTTAGGATTCACAGTAAATCACACCAAATCGCATCTGCAACCCTCGCACATACAACAGTATCTCGGCGCTACAATAAACACCCACCTAACACTAGCTTATCCCTCTCCAGCCAGGATAACAAGTGTACAAACTCTCCTAACAAAATTCAAACTGCAACACTCGCTACCAGCTCGAGTGTTCATGCAGCTCATAGGAATGATGGCATCTTTCATATTTGTAGTACCTCACGCAAGAGTGCAAATGCGTCCACTTCAAGAGTGCCTAGCATGTCAATGGAACCAGGCTCAAGGTCAACTGATAGACCTAGTGTTGGTAGACGGTCGGACTCATCGTTCTCTGCAATGGTGGAACACCAAAAACCTTTCTAAAGGGTGACCGTTTCTAGACCCAGTTCCTCAAATAGTTATGACAGCGGACGCATCGCTCTCCGGATGGGGAGCTCACCTACTGCATCACACCATGCAATGCAGGCGGACACCGCAACAAAAGCTACGACACATCAACCACTTAAAGTTGCTAGCTGTGCTTCTATCCCTAAAAGAATTTCAAACTCAAGTGTCCTGCAAAGCTGTCTTAGTCCGCACAGACAATATGACAGCCATGTATTACTTAAACAAACAGGGGGAACACACTCTCTGGAGCTCTCTGTTAGCACCGCAGATATGGAGATGGGCTATACCACTAAAGATCTTCCTTTTAGCCCAACACGTCCCAGGAGTACAAAACACTATGGCAGATCTGCTAAGTCGATAAACACAGCAGATCCACAAGTGGGAACTTCATTCACAAGTTCTTCATCCGTTCTTTCAAACGTGGGGACAACCTCAGATAGACCTCTTTGCCACCCACGAAAACGCGAAATGCCCAAACTTTGCCGCCAGATACCCACACCCATTGTCCAAAGGCATTGCGATATGGATGAACTGGTCAAAAACTATTTGCGTACGCTTTTCCTCCTCTCCCACTACTTCCGTTAGTGGTACGCAAACTACAGCAACATTCCCGGAAACTCATTCTAATCGCTCCAACTTGGGCCAGACAACCGTGGTACACCACGCTGTTGCAAATGTCTGTAGTACCACACCAAAAACTAAACCTATCTCCACGCCTAATAACACAGAACCATGGAGAGATCAGACACCCGGACCCAGCTCAGCTCAACCTAGCGATCTGGCTCCTGAGGTCAAGGAGTTTAGTTACCTCAACCTTCCTCTATCCTGTGACTTCCAAAGACTTTTCTACAACAAAACAAACTGCAAACATCCGGGCCCAACACTAGGTGGCCATCTATGCACAGTGTGTAACTCTGCAGCTCTATATGCCGAGAACAGATGCATACTGGTAAGTAGCATTTTCCTGGATGGAGGTTCGATCCCTGGTACTAGAAGGACAAAGTGATAGTAAACGAACTACGCCAGGCCACAGAACTATATTTCAAGGAGAATGATAACACTGTAGGGTCATTCACTGTTCTGTCAGAGTTAAAGAAAGCAGTAATAAAAGGACAGGCTATTTCAGTTCTAGTGTGGCAAAAAAAGGAGAAAAATTGCTGATGCTGACCCTATCAAGAAATTCTTCAGATTTAGGGGACATATGTACAAAATAAAGATGAGAGATTAGGGCATTTATTAAAATTAAAACTGCAGGACTATCAAGTTGTGGCAATGAAAAAAACATGTAATCGTTTCTTGACCACACCAAAGAATCTCTATGAAGTAGGAAATACAACCCGCAAATTGTTAGCCAGGATTGGAATAAGAGAGAGGAGCAATTATTCAATACATGAACATTTAGACATGGGCAGTAATAATATCAAGGGTAACCTAAGAGATGTGAAGCATAAGCAAAATATTACCGACCACTTGATATGCCTTACATGGACCTGAGTACAAGCTTACTCCGTCTGCTGATGGAGCTGTTTAAAGGCATGGGAAGTAGACTATTAACGAGAAACCAATTGGAACGTGATTCCGCACTCCTTTATTGAATTAGGTGTCAGTAATGTACATTACTGACACCTAATTCAATAAAGGAGTGGGGAATCACGTTCCAATTGGATTTTTGTTATTTCTCTCTGAGCAAAACGATTCACGCACCACAAACGACCGTCATTCAGCATGCAATTCGCGGAAATTGCACATACTACCGAACAAAGGGCAGACACCCTAGTTTTCACAGAGGAGGATACTAGCCGTATTTATTCCTTGATTGAAGAAACAGAGGAAATATGTGCAGGTATAGGTTCCAAAGAGTCCACAATCAAACTACTGTACATATCCAAACGAATAGTCAATCAAAAATTACACGCGAGCACACTAATAAAGTACCACAAAACGCAAAGGATTCCACGAGGATTAAGGATATCTTTAAAATTGACCCTATGTAAAAATAATGCGAGGTTCACGGAGCGCTGGCACGCTATATTGAACAAGTGTTCACTTGATTTGATTTTACTGATAATTGAAGAGTTGGCTAAATTAATAGAGGACCTAGTAAAAGAAGTGAATCCAACAAAAGACGATCTGTTAAAGATAACAACCAAAGAAGAATGGGATTAAGTCTTAGAAGACACAAATAAAAAACTGGATGAATATACAAAAGAGATAAATGACAGGAAGTTGCGCAAATCCAAAAGGGATACTACCGATTACCTTTTAGGTGAAGTATATTCGTGGGCGGAAATTTACGCAAAAAGACGTCAACAAAAACCAAATGCATCAACCAGTGAAACCTCCTCAGATGGTTCAGAATACAAAAGACCAACTTTTGAAAGAAGACCAAGAACAGGTCAAACAACTCAAAAACAAATTGGAAAAGGTACCACCCAAGAAACAATTAATACAGAAGTACCAACAACATTACAAACCCCAGTTTCTTTTTTAGAAACAGGCCCTGGACCTATGGTAGAACCTGGAGGAGCAAAAATACAAACAAGCACAGAAACGGTGGCTCAAAACACCAGGAGTCAGAAACCCTCGTCATAAACATCTCACAATACAAAATGAGTGATATTGAATTGAAGACACTTCAAAAAGGATCATCATATGTACCAACATACCACTCAAATCAACTGGAAACCAAAATATGTTTGTATAAATTTCTAAGATCATTGAGACTAAGACACTTTTTCAGTAATGTCATTGAACCAGGACCCACTGTAGGGAAAGATAACACCTTAATGGGACTCCGATCCAAAAGTAAATTCATGGCCCCTGTCAGCCACAAGGTCCTTGATGCTTTTGAGAAAGTGGGAACAATGGAAATGGAAGGGATTTTCAAACGCCCTAGACCAAAGCACACCAACTTGTCTTCAAAAGAAAGAAGCACACTACAAAACCTGGCCAATAATTCCCGGGTCACAATCAGACAAGCGGATAAGGGGGGTGCATTAGTTGTGATGGACACAACGTTCTATGAACAGTGTAGATACCCATGTCAACGATACCAATACATACACAGTCATGACCTCAGACCCAACGAAAGAATTCATCAAAATCCTGAACACCACAATTGAAACAGCCATGAACTTAGGAACCATCGGTCTGAAAGAGAGAGAGTACTTAACGAAGGCCAATCCGAATATATATATAAATTCATAAGAACGCAACAACACCACCCTTACGACCCATTGTATCAACAATTGGATCAATACATGAACCCGTGGGGAAATATATCGATAGACACTTGCAAAACATTGTTTAAAATAGCAGCACTTACATAAAGGACACAACTCATTTTCTAAATATACTTGAAGACGAAAAAGACAAATTTACCAGTGACATGCTTATGGCAAGCATAGATGTGAAGTCGTTATACACTTCTATACCCCATGATTTGGGTATATCAGCGGTAGAAAGTTTTTTAGTCAATGAGGACAAACCTGAAAATTTGAAAGTGTTTATAATGGATTTGTTGCATTTCACGTTGTATCACAGCTATTTTAAGTGGAAAGACAAATTTTATATACAGGCCTCTGGTACATCTATGGGCAATTGCGCAGCTCCCAGCTACGCGAACACCTTTATGCACAGGTTTGAGATTGACCACATACTCAACAACGAACAATGGCAGGAGAATTTAATTACCTATAAGAGATACATCAACAATATTTTTGTTATGGAAAGGGAATCAAGATAGCCTAGAACAGGCTCTAAAGAACTTAAACCAGGCTAATGAAAGGATTCAGTTCACCTTCACTATCAGCAAAAAAGAATTATCGTTTTTGGATGTACTGATAAACAACAACGATGGAGTGATCACTACTAGCGTATTTTCCAAACCAACTGACGGAAACAATTTACTGAACTACAACCGCTTCCATCAAAACTCACTCAAACATCATTTACCATTTTCTCAGTTGCTGAGAATAAAAAGAATAGCATCAACCGATGAACTGTATCAGAAACACAAAAGGGAAACATTGGACAAATTTAAGAAGCGAGGATATCCTGACACCATCCTGGAATCAGCTGCGGAAAGAGCAGACCAACTCCAAAGAAGACACTTACTTACACAAAAAACCAAAGAAGAGGAACAGAGAATGGTATTTGTGTCAAAGTTTTCCACAAGAAGTGGAGAAATCAAAAGAAGTATCAAAAATCATTGGCCACTTTTAACCCTTGAGGATGATTTCAAAGGAATTTTCAGGAAACCTCCCATCTTTGCCTATGAAAGAACGAAAAACGTGAAAGAACTGATTAGACAAACATCTGAACAAACGGTAATGACCTACAAAGGCACTTTACCCTGCCACAATTGTGGCAACTGCTCAGCAATAATAAAAAGCAACATCATCAATCACCCTACAAAAGGAACACCCATAAAGTTGAAAGTGACAGGCACATGCGATTCAAGTAACTTAATTTATATGTTAAGATGCCCGTGCGGGATGTCATACGTGGGTAAAACCCAACGCAAACTAAAAACCAGAATAATCGAACATAAAAGCAACATTCGATTAAATAACCAAAAATCACCTATTGCTATGCATTTTAACGAAGCAAATCATAATGTGAGTCAACTTCGATTTTGCATTTTGGAAAATGTGCCAATTTTGCCAGGAAGAGATAATAACAGCCATCTCTTAAGGAGAGAAACATTTTGGATAAACTTTCTCAACACGATGAATCCATCTGGACTCAATGAACAATTAGATTTTAATTGCTTCTCATAAATCTGTTTTTTAGAATTTTGATTATCAAGCTTGATGTAAGTACGCACGTGAATTGTCACAATCATGTTGCTATTACATATGACCCAATGTACTGTACGTACTTTACTTGATTTGTTTTGATTGCCTATAAGTTGGATATGAATTAACATCACAGTATGTATCATAGAAGTCACTTTAGACCCCCAACAAACATTTACACCAGGAGCACTGTTCGTTTAAAACTGCATTCCGATCTCACATTTTTCTGACAGAATGTGATTTTTTTTTAAGTCGACCACCGCAACCGAGTCCCTCGTTTACCTTTAGTACACCCAAGCACAACCAGGACGCTAGTCCCTCGTTTCTTTTTGTACCTCCGGCATTTAACACGATGCGTTTTCCGGTCACATGATCGGAGCTTGTAAACAGCTTAACAAACCCGCGGGAAGCGGGCTATCGGAAAGACGAGAATATACCGATATACATCTACGGACAACCACAGGTAAAACGCTGTTCTAGCGTCATTCGACTCTGTTATACAGATCGTTGTTGAGCTCAACTCGTACTAAAAGTTCATGAACCTTGACGGTTATTTATTGGTTTTTTAGATCGTGGTTTCACATTTTCTTCATCGTTTTGAAAACCCATGACAATCGCGCAAAGGTTAGTTTCACCATCCCCATCAAGCAAGTTTTTAGGATAACAGGGATATAAGGTCTTTATTACATTTCACCATACATCAGCTGGTTACACGACAGGAAAATGGGTTATAAGGCAAAGGTTGCATTTAACAATACATTCTGACACATGGAATGCAGGGTCTAAAACTATGTGAAAACTATGCATATGAAATTGTAGCAAGAGTGAATGTATACCAGTTTACTAAACTACTACATATTAACTGTTTCAGACAAGGAATCCCCTGAAGAAGGGCTTTGTGCTTGAAGAAGGGCTTTGTGCTTGAAATGCATTGGGAACTAAAAATGCATGAAAATTTGTATGAAAACAATACAAGATACAGAAAGTATGACTATTGAAAATACTGAAAATACCTGAAAATAAAATTTCATGAAGTAAACAAACTAAAGTGGATTTATTACTTAAGGAAAATTGAAAGGAGTGCGAGGCAGGGGTGATTCTTGATTGTCAGGAACCACACAGGCTACACAAGTAGACTTAACTCATTTACTCCAGATATTTAGGACTGCAAAGGCGGCAGAAGGAGTACTATGGTGTGACCTCCACTTTGCAACTATCGTAGTAGTACAAATACCTGGTAAACCCACAAACCAATGTTCCTCCTCTAGGCCAGTATTATTGAATGCTGAAACCAAGATAAAAAGGATGAATGGGCCATTAGTACACCCTGACCAATCTGGCTTTATGTCTAGTAGGAATATAAGGCTAAATCTCGGTCTGTTCTATGGATGTGTACATAGTGAACACAGAGGGAGAAAGCGGGAAAGAGACTGGATCCTTCTATGAGTCTTAGATGCAGCTCCTAATAATTTCTATTGTACCCAATACCAAACTATTAGTATTAGATATTTTGAATTAAGTGGTGCTGCCAAAGTGTCTGCAAATTTTTGGCAGGCTAGTTCTTATGACTGCGAGACAAAATATAGCCAGACTTTTATTATCTCCAAATTCAAGAATTGGGAAAAGAATATAGGCTGATGTATGGTTGCGGAAAGCACATCAATGAAATGAGAATACATCAATAAAATGAGAACAAATATTGTTACCCTGGAAAGATTTTAGTAGTCAACTGTGAAGTTGACATTATGGGGAAATAAACCCTGGACTGCAATTGTCATGGAATTTAAACTTCTACCAGCTACAGGAAATATACTGGAATTTTGTAGGAATCCGGTGACATTGATTTGGTAATGTCAGCTGCACCTGTAAATTGTTTCAATCTTTACGCACTTGGAGTAAAAATATGTTAATAAATCAGTGTGAGTGGAGCTTGCACCAGAACGGCAATAGGCGAGTGACTCTGCTTCTTTTTCAACCGTGATGAGAAAGCAAGATGTCCTGGTAGCCAAGCCTCCTCCAGACAAAACCGAGTGAGGGGCAGCTGCAGGAAGACAAGACAAGCCCCTAATCCTGTCTACAGCATAGATCTGAGGTGTCTAATATGCCGACTGCAGCCAAGGTTTACCGTGACCTCTTCCTTAAGATATTGCCTTAAGATGCCAGCCCTTTGCTACACAGGCCCTGCATGTTGCCACAAAGACAGCAGCAGCCAGTTGGAGTGGTTTGGGACACCCCACAGCTAAGCATGCTCAACCGTAACAGCAGCATAGCATGCGTGGGGGCACCCCACTATAATGCTTAACTTAAATCAGTGACCTTGGGCACACCCATGGAAAGCACCAGAGACCATAGACAACATAGGGCCAAGGCATATTGAGGACCATTGAGAAAGCATTGAGAGCCGGGCCACTTACAAGGATAAAACCCTAATTCCTTAGCTATACCCCATTTTAACAGAGGACATCCACAAAATGGTCAAAGAAAAAGAATGACACCTACAGTGTCAGAATCGATAATCTTCTAGATTTAAAAAACAGGTGCGTATACCCATAGTTACCAATTTCCTTTCTCAACATCAAAATCCTCACGGAAATTGCAACAACCCGCCTAAACACAATGATTCGAATCCTTATACATTCTAATCAATCTGGCTTTTTTTACAGGATGAGAGAAGGCAGCAACAACATCAGAAAATGCCCTAAGTCTTCTCTTTAGCTGCAAAAAGGGGGAAGAAGTGTGGCTGTGATCTCCCTGGATTGTGGAAAAGCTTTCAACAGGGTAATTTGGGCTTCATAGACAAGTGGTTCTCAACCTTTTGACTTCAGGGGACCTACACTCAACCATTACTGGAACCCGGGCACCCCCACTTAGTCATTACTGGAAGCAGGGGACTCAGCCTAAGCATACACATTTTATTTAATTTATAATTAAATATTACTAAAATGATTAATAATTTTAATAGAGAGGTTGGAGCTTTAGGCCACTCATCACCCATTCTATATTCTGTTTAATGCACCTGCACTGCTCCCATGCTGCATTGCTAACCTCAGATTAATTGTCTGTATTGAAGTGAAAACATATGAGCAGGGCACCTGAGTCTACATTAAGACTGCAGGTCAACACATCCTGGCGATGTTTCAAAAACATGAGGAGATTATGTTTGACGATTGTGATTGAAAAAGTGTCTCTTCAGAGCCCAATATATTCTGGACTGAAGAGTTTTCAGTGAACAAATAACACCTTGCTCTTTGAGCCTGTGGCAAGTTGGTGAGTGGGGGGTGAACTGATATTCTGGCCGTATACCCTGCGCTTGGTGCGACTGCTGCCTGAGAGTCCAGGGGGGAGCGCTTTGGCCTGCATATGTAGAAGCCAGATTGCTAAAACGGATACATAAAGCATAAAAATCCAGTTCAGTTCTCTCCACGACCCCAACCACAAAATCACACCATGGGGAAAGATAGGTCAGCCAGCTGGAACTCGGGTAGACATAGGGATGCGGTGAGCCACAAGGAGCTACCTGAACACCTGACTGTATGAGGACACTGGAAATGAAGACGTTTTTGGTTTCATTAAAGTCTAATTTGAAGGAAGCTAAACTCCCAAGTTAGTTCAATGACCGAAATCACTCGGCGACTTGAAGCCAATATGGAGGATGTGGAGGGTGAGTCTCGTCGTAACAGTTTGCTTTGTGGGGTTTCCAAAACTTGCTGAGGGTGCGACTCCCAAGACATTTTTTGACTTATGGATGAAATATACCCTGAAGAATGACGGTCTGTCTCCTTTGTTCATAATTGAAGGTATTCAAAGCACTTCCCCTGCCTCCTGGAGCCTCCCCAAGAGCTATAATTGCCAGAATCATGAATTATTCGGATAGGCACATCATCCAACAGAGTGCCACACACATTGGCGACTGTAAGTAATCCAGGAAAATTCTAATGGCTTAATCCTCTTATTTCAATCAGTCTAGAACAAGAGGAAATCATTAGTAGATGTGAAACAGAGCGCAGTGAACTTGCAGTACATGTTATTTCAGGCAGAATGGCATGTGATACATCGAAGTCGTTCACATTTCTTCACATCTCTGAAAGATTTGTGGGACTAGTTGGAGGTTTGTAACCAACGTCCTGCTTGAGCATGATCTGGCTGGTTTGTGGATCCACGAGGAGGGTGCTGACTCAACATGAGGGAGGAGAGGAGCAGAATACGGGATCACGCTCTACAATATCTCTGAAGCTACAATAGTGGTGGTGGAGGATGGTAATTTGGCAATTGGACATTCCTCTGGTGCTCTTGTACCAGGTCATGAAATAGAGAGTATAACTGAAAGGGACTTGGAAAATGCCCCCTCCCTGAATGGGGAACGGAATGGACAAGCTATCCTGGTACTATGTATGGTTTACCTTGTGGGGAGTTGCTGTTGACTGCCTGCACTGTACCCCCTCTCACTACCTATTCACTAAGCATTAACAGTAAACCTAGTTCATTGTTAATTTTCCATGACATACTTTGCAGGCTACTAGAGATCTTGCAGATGGAGTAAAAGGGGTGACAGAGGTTGTTGGTTAATATTGATTTATTCTGAGAAGCAGGGTTTGAATTAGGTTTTTGTTAGCTTTGTAGAGTTCTTAAGTACCATCTCAAAGAGCGATAAATAGAGACCAAATGGCATACATTAGAATGTCGCCTTTTTCTATAGGGAGCCACAAATCAATCAATCACGACATTTTTAGAGCGCACTACTCACCCGTAGGGTCTCAAGGCGCTGGGGGGGGGGGGTGCCGTTACTGCTCGAACAGCCAGGTCTTGAGCTTCTTCCTGAAGGCGAGGTGGTCTTGGGTCAGGCGCAGGTCAGTCGGGAGGGAGTTCCAGGTCTTGGCGGCCAGGTGGGAGAAGGACCTTCTTTTTAGTTGAACTCCTTTTGGAGACAGAAATGAGCCAGTCATTATTATGGGCACCAGTGCTAAATGTATTGCTTGTAATGTCCATGGCTTTTATTGCTATAGATAAAGATATGGACTGCATATATTTTAAAATGATAGTTAATCATTATACCGTTTGTCCTGGAAACACACTTGATGGAGGAGGTGAAGAGGTGTGGCGCTGCGGCCAGGGCGACTGACACTGGAATCTGGGGCTCGCACCGGCGGCAGGTCAGCCCAGCACCATGTGACTCTGGGCAATAACTTGCTTAATCTTCCCAACGGCCCCCAGCGCCGGGATGCCTTCGGGTAGTTGTTCGCGCTTTACAATTACCGGATTTACATTTTTACATTTACACGGATCAAGACGTGGCTTTGTTTTGGAAAAAATTGAGAGGTCGGATGTTCTGTCTAACATATTAATCATATGCGCATTGGAGCGCTAGTTCAGGACCAGTTAGAGATCAATACAGCGTTCCAACGTTACTACTCTGTTTTATATGGCCCGCACGCGCCGCTCTTGGAACAAGACTTTGAGGCATTCTTCTCTGACATATGTGTTCCTCGATTGAGCGAGGCACAAAGTGCGGACCTCTCGAAACCCATCACACTGACGGAAGTTAGACAGGCCATTAAGGCTTTACCGAGAAACAACGCACCTGGGACCGATGGGCTACCGGCGGAATTCTATCTGACGTACATAGACCTGCTGGCCCCCCGCTTACACGCGCTGTACGGAGAGGCCCTGGAAGGAGATGCCCTGCCGGGAACGACGCTACAGGCTCTGATAGTGTCTCTCCTAAAACCTGGGAGAGACGCTTTACAATTGGAGAATTACAGACCCCTGTCGCTATTAAATACAGATTATAAGATACTCCGTAAACTGCTGGCAACGCGTTTATCCCACTATATCCCGGACATAATACATCCCGACCAATGCGGATTTGTGCCAGGCAGGAGCACTGCCCTGAACCTCAGGCGACTCCACCAACTGATGTCGCCAGATGTTGCGGGGACGGACACCGAGGGTTGCATATCACTGGACCTTAGACAGGCCTTTTATTCACTCAGGTGGGACTACATGTTTGCGGCAATGGCAAAATTTGGGATCCCACCGGAATTCATAGCATGGGTGTCCCTACTTTACCGAGGACCCACGGCGCGAGTTAGGACCAATAAATGTAGATCGGGCCAGATTGAGATAGCGAAGGGCCGAGACAGGGGTGCCCGCTGTCACCATTATTATTTATCATTGCCCTGGAGCCTTTAATGATAAAAGTGCGAACACTCGCAGCCACGGCTGGGATTGCCAGACTTGGAACCCACCATGTCATCTCGGCGTATGCGGACGATATATTGTTATTTTTAAGTGATATCAACAGCCCACTACATCCGCTGCCGATGATCTTTAGCGAGACTTCAACGGGCTCTCGGGCCTCATGGTCAATGAAGCGAAATCGTATGGGTTTGGGTTCCATAGACCTATGGCAGGGTCGCATATCCAGTTTGCGCCCTACCGTTTCCAGGTGGCGCCCACGACCTTCAAATATTTAGGCATCCAGGTATACCGACGACCACAGGACCTGTTAGAGGGCAATTTAGGCAAGGCCCTGTCCACGTTGAAGACTCGGGTACAATTCTGGAACACCCTGCCCCTGTCGGTGGCTGGCAAAGTTGCGATTTCCAAAATGGTGGTGCTGCCAAGGCTGATCTATTTTTTTATGAACTTGCCAATCCTGGTGCCCTTACCCTTCTTCAAAACCCTAAACACGCTCTTGACTGAATGGGTGTGGGGGAAGGGCAGACTGGGTATAAGCCTGGCCAAGCTGCAGCTGCCCATGGACAGAGGCGGCCTGGGCCTGCCTGACCTGATTGCATATGGATATGCATGCCAACTCCAGTGGCTGGCATACTGGCTGGCGGGCCGCAATCTCCAAGAATTGAACATGACGGAGACTGACAGAAGTAGGGGGGAAATACACCGGTTGCTGCTCCCGAAGGCCAGGGTGCCCGAGTCGGCCCGCCCCTACTTAAATTAGCAATAACGCACTGGAAGAAGGCGGTCAGATATGCGAACAGGCACTCATCCTACGCACCCTCGATACCGTTGCTGGGCATCCTACTGGGAACTGGCACGTTAACGGAACGCAAACTGCGGACCTGGAGCGATGCTGGAGTTCTGCAAATAGGGGACTTCTTCTCAGAAGGCAGGCTCCTAACGAACGCAGACTTTACCCGACTACACCAGGCACCGAGGGCATTATTTATTCAACATGCGCAAGTCACACATTACATAACCACACACTGGACGAGGGACGGAACGGAGCTGGATACGAATGCGCTGATTACTCTGCAATACCTTATGGGGGCGGGTGGACATCTAACAAAGTGGCTGACTCAGGGAATCAGAAACGGCAGAGCGCTCTCGCTGCAACCTCTTAGGCTACGCTGGGAGGGCGATGTGGGAAGAGCTCTCAACAACAAGGAGTGGGAAAACATACTGAAACTGCCGAAGAAAGTATTGCGCAATCCCAAGTTCAAATTCCTCCAGCTCATGGTTATACATAGGGCTTACTTGACCCCTCACAGGCTGCATGCAGTGTTCCCTGATGCGGCTGACACCTGCCCCAGATGTCATCAGACGGATGTGGGCCTCCTACACATGTTTTGGGACTGCCCTAAACTGGGACATTATTGGTGGACGATTCACCGGATTCTGAATGGGATAGCACCAGACAGGCCTTACTCATCCGCATTATACGGCATGTTAGGTCTAGGCTACAAGGAGAGGAAAAGGAGTGTGGCTACTAGATTTGTGGATCTGGCGCTGCTGTTGGCGAAAAGAGCGGTGGCGATGAAGTGGAAATCGACTAGGCCTCCGGAGGTAGAGACTTGGAGCGGGGAGGTGTTAAGATGGGGCAAGGCAGAAGGGCAGGAATTGCACAGGGAGGAGCGCAGAGGGCTTAGAAAGACTCCCATTTCGTTAGACTGGAATATGCTGTTAATGGAGTTAGTAATAGGTTATGATGGGTATCAGTACCCACCTAATCGCGCACTGTTCACGTGGTGCACCGCACCTTCTTTGTTTAATGTATTTATCACCTCTTTAAATGAATTTGTTTAACGTTTGTTAACACATTTGCTTTTAATCATAATTTGCAACCATATTTTTTCTTTGTGTTATTCATAACAATATTCATTTATGTACTTTGTTACACAAAATAACTTGTTAACTTTGATACATTTCAGCATTATACATTTTATCGTTCATTCTTATGAAGCCCAATGCATTTCGGCAACTATTATTGCCTTCATCAGGGGCAATTCTGTGAGCATCTACTGTGTGACGGTATATCTTTACGAATGTCCGTTCAACTGAGTGCTCTCGTAATCTGTGTTGCGGTTATCTTGGCTTCACTAATATTCTTGCTCTGATGTTAGTTAACTCCCTCCTTCGACCGAAAAAACCGCTGCCCTTTGCTTGATTCCGTGTTACCTCCGTGGCATACGCGAGATGATTGAATAAAAATATTATTTAAAATATCGGAGTGCTCTCCACGAACCCCATTTACCAGAGTTAATGGAGTTAGAGCAGGGCATTACAGACCACGTTGAATAGCTACACTCACGGGGAACCGGAGTGGGAGGGGACATGGCCTGTCGCACAGTTACCCGCGCAGCCGAGGACATGCACGAGTGCTGGGTTTGTTGGGTTGGATGCACTTGGAACGAGCTGCAGACCTTGATGACATTGTATGTTGTTTGATTATATGTTGTAGCGGAAGCCGAGTAACACGTTGGACAACCATCATGGACAATAAGACCGAGATAGTGCCAGTATAGACCTATGTTGTGTGACATAGAAGTGCTGTGGAGGGAGGATGGGGGGGAGTTACGAGTTATGTCCGTTCAAAAGGAAATGGAAATGTTGTTATATAATGTCATGATCACCGTCACTGAGATATGAAGACTGTTTATTTTAATATGTTTAGTACTGGTGACTTGCTGCGAACAATAAAGATATTTTAAAAAAACAACAACATATTAATCGTATGCCAGAGGGATGCTTATCTAGGTCGCCCCGGGTGTCATGTTTCAGCAAAAATACACTAGAGCTGAAGTGGAGGAGAGTCATGTCCTGGTGTACGGACTACTGGATGGGGTGGGAATCTACCTACTGAATAATTATGCACCTAACCGAGATGATAAATTATATTTTTGATCTGTTTGACACATTTTCACCAGTTGTGGATGTCCTGCTTATTTGGGGGAGTAATTATAATTGTTCTTTAGACGATAGCCTGGACAGACACCCACTCAAAACCTGGAAGGAGCTGCTTGCGAAGATTATGAGAAATCTAGGGAGCATTGATATATGGCCAGGATAGCACCCTAACACTAAAGAGTATTTGTATCATGCATTAGTACATGATACATACAGTAGGTTAGACCGCATTTTGGTTGAGTTGTTTGGTGACCAGGGTTGAAATGGCACACTACCTGTTTTGATTCCTCTCGGACTATACTCCGCTCTCAATTAAGTATAGTTTGACACCAAAGCGTGCTAGTGTACCCACATGGTTCTTGTCGGACAAGTTACTTACATTCTGTAACGCCTTAACTGTAGAAACGTAGTCTAGCGGCAGATTCCTTACCTATGAACTTCCAGGTGTCCGGCTGGATCCGGAACATTTTTCTTAGCAGTACCCCTGCGTGCTGGTAGATGGCATCGGTCGACTCCGTGTTACCTCAGAGTCGTCCGCATCGTCAACATAACCGCCACTCCGGCGCGTTGACGTCCGTACTATTCATGGCTTTCCACACCAGAAGCGCGGAGCCATGAAGTGACTGACCATGGTGTGATAAAAAGAACAACTAGGGCACTGAAGGGGAACAGCCCTGACACTAAAAACAATTCTGCAGTCTGGGGAGGATGGTTGGTCGGTAAAGAATCTGCAGCTATACTATGTCTCTACCAGACAAGGCGGTATAGAAGGTAAGTAACTTGCCCATCTGATAGACATCTAGCCGCAGATTCCTTACCTTTGAACAGATACCCAAACAAGAACTACCCTGGAGGTGGGACTGACCAGAAAGTCCTGTAAGACAGAGTGGCCAAACAGGCCGTCGCTGCGAACCTGAGAATCCAGGCAATAGTGTCTGGCTAACGTGTGCAGAAATGCCCACGTGGATATCAGCAATTGGCACACCACGCCGGAGGGCTGTGGGGCCTGCCTTCACCCTTGTGGAATGCACCCGAAGGCCTTCCGAAGGCTACTACTTCTCCAAGGCGTAACATATTTTATAATACAGAGGATAACCCAGCGTGAGATAGTCCTCTTTTAAACAGCACGCCGCTTCTTTGCTCCTACGTACTCTATAAAGAGTTGATCATCCACCCAGAACTCTTTGGTGCAATCAAAGTAGAATGGTAACACCCTTTTTTGGGTCCAGATGGTGGAGATGCTCCTCTTCTTTAGAAGGATACTGATGTGAATAGATAGTTGGCTGAGTAACAGACTATCCAGACGGAAGGGTGTTCCAACCTTGGGCAAAAAAGATACCCTAGTACCTCTTTGTCCAGAAATACGGTCAAGTTAGGAGACAGAGGTAATGGCCACCAAAAAGGCTGTTTTGAGTCAGCAATTGTAGAGAGCAGTTGTGCTGTGGCTCAAATGGTGCACACATCAAGAAACGGTGGCATAATTAAAGAAGGGGGAAACAAGTGGGTTAACCCCTCAAAAATCTCTGCAGCAGAGGGGATTTAAAAAGTCCAGGCTGATCTGGCAGCCGAAGAAAAGCTGAGAGGGCCGAAAGGTAGCCCTTCAGAGTGCCCAGAGCAGAGCCTGCGGGTCCAAGGAAAGGATGAACAGGAGAACTTCTAACAGAGGCAGGTATGGGGTCAATGGACCGTTCTGTACAATATTTAAAAAAATTGTTCCATCGGCAGGCCTATACCAATTTCGTGGAGGGATGTCTGGCTGCCAGAATAACTTTGCAAACTTCGGGAGGAAGGTCAAATCCTGTCATCTGTCGCCGTTTAATCTCCACGCAAGAAAGCGGAGAGTGGAGAGAAGATCCTCCCGAAGGGGCAGCCTGATCGGAATATAGATGCTCATTGCCAGAAGCTCGGGATACCAGACTCCCTGCGCCCAGCCCGGAGCCACAAGAACAACTTGCGCCCAGTCGCTTCTGATCTTCTTGAGCACTTTGGGCAGGAGTGGTATGAGCTCAAAGGCATACAGGAGGTCTTAGCTCCGCTCATGGCAAAAAGCCTCACCAAGTGAGTCGCCTTGGAAACTCCAACACGCAAAACTGCTGACATTGTGCATTCTCTTCGGAGGTGAACAGATCTAACCAAGGCACTCCCCACTGCTGAAAGAGACCATGTACCACCTCCGGATGGAGACGCCACTAGTAATCCCCAAGGCACTGTCTGCTGAGTGTGTCTGCTCTGGCATTGAGAGCCAGCCAGATGTTGAACCACCAGGGAAATGCCCTGTTGTTTCGAGCCAAGTCCAGAGGCGCAGGGCCTCTTGTCAGAGAGTCCACAACCCCACACCGCCCTGCTTGTTGTAATACCACATGCCGGTAGAGTTGTCGGTGAACACCTGAACCAGCCTTCCTTTGATGGACGGTAAAAAGGCATTCAGTGCTAATCGTATTGCTCGAAGCGCTAATAAGTAGGTATGGAGCCTGGCTTCCACCAGAGACTAGAGTGCTCTGTTCTCCACCTCCCCCAGATGGCCTCCCCATCCAAGAAGAGGCACATCTGTCACTACAGTGAGATCTGGGTGAGGAAGGAGAGGGGTCTGCCTCTGTCCCAATCGCGGTTCATCACCTCCAACTGCAGGTCTTTCGCAGTGCCCTCCAATATCTGTACCAAGTCGGTGAGATTTCCCCGATGCTGTGCCCAGTGGAATGTCCGGTCCCATTGCCCAGCCCACCTGTGCCATCTAGCATGGTCCACTCGCAGGAGGCCATGAGGCCCAACAGTCATTTTCACTGAAATCCAGGATGTAGGCTGAAACATCGGTATCATAGCCTGAATATCCTGGAGTCGCTGTTCGTGAGGACAGGCCTGAAACTGCACTGTGTACAGAACTACTCTGATGAAAGGGAGTGTTTAAGAGGGAATCAGGTGTGACTTTGTTACGTTGATGGTGAACCCCAGCTAATGCAGGAGGGTCACTGTAATCTGGAGGTCAGAGAAGACTGCTTAGGACAGGCCCGCCTTTAAAAACCAGTCGTTGAGATAGGGAAGACTAGAGCCCCTGATCTACGCAGTTGGGCTGCCATCTCCGCCATCACCTTGGTGAACACTCGATGGGCACTAGTGAGGGCGAAAGGGAGCACGGCAAACTGAAAATGATCATGGCCTACCGTGAACCGCAGGTAAGCGACGATGGGCAGCGAGGGTGGGAATATGAACATACTTGTCCTGCTAGTCCAGCGCTACCATCCAGTCTTCTGGGTCCAGGGCAAACAGGACCAGAGCATCTTGAACTACTTTTTGAGGAAGTAGTTTAGGGCTCGGAGGCTGAGGATAGGACGAAGGCCTCCATCGTTCTTTCTGACCTGAAAATCGTGGGAATAACAACCGCAGCCTATTTCTGGACTGAGAACCCTCTCTATAGCTCCCTTTGCCAAGAGACTTTTGACTTCCTCATGGAGTAGGGCAATGTGATCCTCCATCTGCTAATGGTAAACTGGCGGCATGGATGGAGGGGCAGTCTCGAAAGGGAGGGAGTAGCCCATTCGGAATATTTGCAACACCCACCTGTCCGAGGTGATGTTCCACAGATGGAGATGTTGACAAATTCTGCCACCAACTAGGTGTGAATGATCCTGGGGGATCGGACTAGGAGGGTTTTGCAGTGGAGGAGGGGATTGTGGCTTGGCTTGACTACTGGCCTCTCGATCCTCGGGGTCGGGGTGAACTGCGTCCATGGGCCTGCAGAGGTTGCTGAACTTACAGGCCCTCTGGCTGGAATAGGTTTGGCACAGTTGGGTAGCCCCTTCCGGTGTCATGAAAGGAGCGAAAAGCAGACACAGACAGGATTTTGTGGTGAGGCCCAAGGACTTGGTCGAAGCCCGCTAGTCCATAAAACGCTCAAGTGCTACATCTGCTTTGTCTCCGAAGAGATGGGAACCATTAAAAAGGCAAGTCCGTAAGATTAGCCTGGCGGCATATGGCCACTGTTGTGGAGATCGCTCTACCCAGTGAGTCTGTTGTATCCAAGCCACATCGGAATGGCGAACAGCGCTGCATCTCTCCTGGCTGACATAGGTTGGGAGAGCAGAATCCAGTCCTCCTCAGAGAATCTGGGCAGCATCTGCGCAACCATGTCCCATATCGAATGAAAATAACAGCCCGAAAGGCTTACTGTGCTCACCGACCACAATGATAGACTGGCGGAAGAGATTTTTTTTCCCCAAAGATTTCCAGTCTCTTGAATTCCCTGTTCAGGGGTGCGGAAGGGAGCGAGCCACGGGAAGTGGAAGCTTGAACCAACAAGCTGTTGTGGGGTGATGTGGGTGGTGATGAAAGCTGGATTTCCCGGTGCAGGGCGATGGCAGCGGGCAATTGTTCTGTTCACAGGAGCCCCTGAGCTGGGCTTGTACCAGGTGCACAGAAGAACGTTCGTCAAGGCCTCATTGGAAGGCAGCAAGGGTTCTGTCAAGAAGTTAGTCTTGACTGCCACCATAGGGAGCTGCAGGTCCAAGACCTCTGCAGCACTACACACCACCATAGCAAATTATGCCCCCTTCTCCGTAGCCAGGTTAGATGGAGACAGAATGCCAGAAGCTGAGGAGGTGTCCAAGCCACTTGCATCACCCAGTTCCTCATACCAGTCCATGTATTGAGGTTGCGGGATTTCTAAGGGATCCTGCTCCCCCTCCCAATCCTCCTCATCTATTCCTAACCCTTCAGAACAGGGCAGGTTGAACGCCATGAAGCCATACAGCTCTGCCAACGCTGATCTCGGCGTCGGTGGACGACTGACCGGCTCAGTGTCGTCTGGAATGAGGATCGTGGAGGTGACGCAGAGGACCGCAGCTGACGTGGCACTGGGGAAGTTTGCTGAGGAGGTGCAACTGGTGCCAGTCCAGACCCAGGAACGGGTGCAGTAGAAGGCCGTGCTGCCGGGGCCAGAGCCGAAGGCGCGGAACCCACAGGTACTCCTCTGTCATTTGAGCCTGCAGGGCCCAAAGTCTTGTTGGCAGGGTCAGGATACCCAAATATGGTGCACATGGCGTCCTGTAACTCCTTAAGCTGGGCGGGGATCCCTCCCAGAAAGGAAGCTAAACGAGCGAGCCAACCCAGGCACCGGCTCAATGCGGCCTCTAACACAGAGGTTCCTCCGTCTCGTTGCGCAACGACTTGGAAGAAGAGGACTTTGATCCTCTGGAGCGGTCTGCAGAACTTCCTCTCGACCGAGATCGAGGCCAAGATCGGCCCAGCGACCTCCGAGGCGCTGTGCCACAAATAGCTTTAGGGACCGCTCCCATCAAGCATTGAGCGCCATGACCTGGCAATCTGAGCACGACTTTGTGTTGTGGCAGTGCTCCAGAGACATATCAAGTGGGGGTCCGTGACGGACATGGCACGGTGACTGGCGCCGCACTGCTTGCACCCCAAGGTCTTCTTACTAGACATCCCTAGCACACCAAAATGAGTGAACAAAAAGTGAAAAAAAAGTCTGTCAAAAAATAACGGGGTAAGCTCTCTTGGACCGGTCTGCGCTGGCTTGTGCAGAAATAAAAGAACTGATATCAGCGCGCCAGAGTAGAGATTATATTGACTGTGAACGTCACGACGATCACGCCACTGATGTCATGCAGAGCCGACAGACGCCATCAACCGGCGCGCAGGTGTACTGCTAAGAAAAATCTCCCGGATCCAGCCTGACACCTGGAAGTTCAAACGTAAGGAATCTGTATCTAAATGTCTCTATCAGATAATGGAGACCTTTAAAAGACCCTGGATTTCTATTGGGGATTGGTTCTACATTTAGTTCCTATTTAGAAAATAACGGTGGTGGGTGGGAATCCACTGTTACTAGAGCGACTGAGGGCGATGCTCTGAAAGTGGTTCTCTGGGAGCACGCTATATGGAATCAAACCGTTGCAACATAACCTAGTATGGGTTGAAATAGTTTACTCAACTCTAAACACATAGACCAGATGATGTGCCTAGATGGTAGAGGCATAGCTTAGTTCGGTAAGACTGAGACGCCTTGGATAGACTCGCCTACAGAGACTTTAGACAACGGTTACATAAAAAAGGTGATAGGCCAGATAAAATGTTAGCATGGCTACTGAGGAGAGAGTTCCCATCCTCTGCTACATTGTCTTTGGATTGCCCTGATAAGAGAATAGCGACCCAGGTAGCAATAAGCTCCACGTTTGCACAATACCTGACCACAGTGTACAAAAAGCATCCCACTTCTTTGGAAGAACAAATACCAGCTTCTTGAATGACTTCCAGACCCCATTGTTTACTCTTGAGCAAGCTGCAGCATCGGAACAAAACCATACTAAAGAACAAATCATGGTGGCGCTTAGGGGTATGCTGGCAGGGAAGAAAGACTCCAGGTTCAGATGGTTTACCCCCCAGAGTTTTATTGTAAATTTCAGGGGGTTCTTGGTAGAGAGAAGAAGGCGCTAAATTGTCAGATGCTCCTGAGAGTAGCTCTGGTTCAAATGGTGTTGAAAGTATATAGCGATCGCCGTATGCTGAAGTCTTCTAGAACCTTGTCTGTGATTCATGTACTTGTGAAGATATTATCCAGAACCTTAACCAACATGCTCATACACGTGATTGCTGAGTTGACCCATCAAAAGCAATGCAGCTTTATTCTTGACAGAAACACTCCGATGAATATACAGAAATGACACCATGTTATAAATATGTCCGAGCGTCGCAGCTAGAAGTTGCTCTAGTGGCATTAGATATAGCTAAAGCCTTTACACATTAGAGTAAGAAAGTGTGCATATGGTATGGCAGAAGATGGGATTTGGCCCAAAGGTTAGGCGTTGGATTAAACTACTTTATACTGACCCTGTGTCTAGAATGAAATCGGTGGGGCGGTGGTGAAGTTGGTGGGGCTTAGTATATGATAGCTGGAATATTGAGAGAGGCCCGAGATTGTGATGTCCACTCTCACTGCTATTGCTTGCTCTTGCAGTGGAGCCCCTTGCGGTCCGTCTATGTAAACACATGATGGCTGAGGAATATAGGTGAAGAGCACAGCCCATATTGTGTTCATACGTGTTTGACACTTTAATATATATGTCTCACCCAGTGGAAGCAATTCCTATTTTTTTGAGTGAGCTACAAAACTTTGGCTGACTTTCAGGCTTACACCCTATTACTAATAAGACTGTATTGTTCTCATTGGCAGTATATGCATGTATCTCTTCAAGAACTGCCACAAGTGAGCTAAAAATGAGAACGATCAATTTTGATGTTTGGGGATGCAAATAGCGCACACCAAACGCACAATACTTCTATAATATAGACAGGGTCATTTGAGGGTTAACAACATCTGTTGGGTTTTGGAACACTATTGCAGTTGCGGTGATGGACAGGATGGCATTGGCAAATATGGTCCTCCTCTTTAGTTGTCAAAATACTTTACAGAATTCAGTCTGTTCTATTCCCTGATCAACTTTCAAGGAACTCAGTTGGCTATTAACCTCATTGGTTTGGGCAGGAAAACTAAGCAGGGTGATAATGGAGCACGTGAAAACAGACAAAATGGAGGGAGAGCTAAGCATTCTGGATATGGAGCTCCATTTCCTAACCACACAACTACATCATGCTTTATCTTCGTGTAGTGGAGATGAGAACTGGGAGGAAGACCTTCTTAAAGAACTGTTGAAATTGATATGCTTGCTCGATGCTGAGGAAAAGTCAATCCGCCAAACTCCTGATTGTATATAAAGTTGCAACGTTGTGGAATGTTGCAGACAAAAGAGTTCTCGGGAAGGGGGGAGGGGCTCTATTCACAAGCACATCAGAAATATGGTCTCAATCTCTCTCTCTCTCTCGCAGCGGAGAGGATGTCTTTAACTTAGAGATCTAAATCCGGAGGAGTCATTCATAACATTTGAAGAGGCGTGTGAGACATTCAGGTGTTGCGAGGGACAGTTCTTGCAATTTGCTAAGATAACCCACATTGTCAGGGAGATGGACCGAGTTCACCTTGGTCTAGTGTCTGAAACATTAGAGATGTTGCTAGATGGCTCAATTGCCGCTCCTTACCCATGCACAAAAAGAACATCTACGATCTTCTAACTGACGAACAGCCTGACGCCCTATTCCTCACAGAGACCTGGCTTCATGAAAGCTCTGCCCCTGACATCGCCGAAGCTCTACCACCCAATTATGCTATCGTCAGGAAAGACAGACCAATTAAAATCGGGGGTGGCATAGCAATAATCTTTAAAAACACTCTACAATGCAAATTTGAGCCTCTAAACTTCCCTGAGAGGTTGCCCTCTTCAAACTTTCTCTGCACCCTAATTTCACCTTCTCAGGCTTGTTAGTTTACCGACCATCTGGTCCTTTGAACTCGTGGGTTCTATCGTTCCCTAATTTAACAGCCCCTTTCCTCATGAACTCTGAATGCTTCTCAATCCTAGGTGACCTAAATTTACATCTAGAGGACCCACTTAACTCTACGAGCAGCAATCTTATAGCTGATCTAGCTGCTATGAATATCATGCTCTGTAACTCAGGACCCACTAACCGAGCCGGACATCTCCTTGACCCGATATTTTCCAACCTTCCCTATATCCACTGCACTCCCGCACTTCCTCTGCACTGGTCGGACCACTTCTTATCCAAATTCAGTTTCGCCCCCCCTATTGCCCCTTCCCTCCCCTGCTCAACCCTTAATATCTACAAAAGAGATTGGAAAAAATTAGATATAAACACCCTTAATCAGGCCCTAGACTTATATCCTCCGTCAGCTTTTTCCAATACGGATACAACTCTAGGAGATATAGAAACTTTATCAGGAAAGATTGACGATTGGCTCGCTGGTGCCATTAACACCTGTCTTCCCCTTTCACAGAAAAAACGGAATGACCATAGAATTCCAGCTCCCTGGTTCGGCGAACCGTTAAAAGCTGTAAAATCCAAATGTAAGCGCCTAGAACGGAGTTGGAGGAAAGACTATTCCCCGGAATCCAGGGATGCCTACAAAAAAGAATTAAAACAATATCACAAATTATGCACTATTGCTAGGGCTAGCTTTGTCTCAAAAACTATCTCTAAGGCCACTAAGCAATCCAAAACTCTCTTTGGTCTGGTCAAAGAACTGGCTGGCTCCGAGATCACAGCCAAACCGCCTCCTCTGAATAACAACCAGTGCGAAGAGCTCGCCCAATTCTTCACAAAAAAAATCGAAACTATTTACCAGGATATAGCCAACTCTCATTCAAACATGACCCAGCACTCAGACAACCACTTCTAATACCACAACCTGCCCCGCAACGTTTGACCCTCCTTGCACTAACGTGTACCTGGATTCATGGCCACTTCTCAACTTTGACTCCATGATTAATATATTCGGTAAATTAAAATCTGGTTCACCCAAAGACCCACTCCCCATCCCAATACTAAAACAACTTGACAAATCCCCTTTTTTCCATGATTTGTAAAACTCTTCACCTTTCCCTGCAAGATTCAACTGTCCCGGCTAGTTGGAAACACGCCATGGTGACACCTCTCCTGAAAAAGCCTACGGCAGACCCAAGCGACCTATCCAACTATCGCCCTATTTCTCTTCTGCCAGCCTTTTCTAAGATCCTTGAGGCACATTCATTCCCATCTCGCTCAGTTCATCGAATCCAATTACATTCTTCATCCCTCGCAATTCGGCTTCAGAACTGGTTTCTCCACTGAAACAACACTACTGGGAGTTACGGAGAATCTGCGCCACCATCTTGACAGAGGAGACACAGCTGCGCTTATACTACTCGACCTCAGCGCAGCTTTCGACACTATCTCACATACCATACTCACAAAGACATTAACCTCACTGGGCATCTGCGGCCCAGCACTGAACTGGCTCTCCTCTTTCCTTACACACGCACGTTTCAAATCTTTTCTAACACGGCAAATTCTAATATTCATGCTTCATCCTATGGCGTTCCCCAGGGCTCTGTGCTCAGCCCCCTACTTTTTAATCTGTATGTCAGACCGTTGGCCCATATCGCTGAACAAGCAGGTCTTACCCTATTCACATACGCTGATGACTCCCAGATCACATTCTCCCTTTCAAACACTGGTCCTGGCTCCACATCCCTCCTGCAGTCAGGCTTAGGGAAAATTGCCACCTGGATGAACAACAATCTCCTTAAATTGAATGGTGGTAAGACCGAAGTCCTGATTCTGGGTCAAAGACGAGACCTATGGAGTTCTAGACATTGGCCTGCCGAGATGGGCACCCTCCCTCTCCCATCAGACCATGTACGCAATTTGGGTTTTACCATTGATAACGCCTTGACCATGCAAGGTCTCCGCCACCTGCTTTACAATCTTGTGGTGGCTCAGGAAAATCATCTGGATGCTGCCAAGCGACACCCAAAAATCTGTGGTCCATGCCCTTATACCTTCCCGACTGGACTACGGAAATGTCCTCTACCTAGGTGCTAACAAGGCATTGACAAGACGACTGCAGTTGGTACAAAACGCCGCTGCAAGACTACTGTGCAAAATTCCCAAAACAGCCCACATCTCCGGTCACCTCCGAGAATTACATTGGCTCAGGGTAAAGAGTCGTATTAAATTCAAAACCCTGAGCTACATGTTTAAAATCAAATCGGGCTCAGCTCCACTATACCTACAATCCCTTGTTCGTCCCTACACTCCTTCTCGCCACCTCCGGTCCTCATCCCAAGGTAACTTTAATGTACCTAGAATCAAACTCGCTAGGATGGGCGGCAGATCTTTTTCATACCTAGGTCCCACACGCTGGAACTCTCTCCCCCTGGATATCCGCAAAGAAACGAGTTACATCCGCTTTCGCAGAGCCCTTAAGACTTGGCTTTTCAACCAATAACGTTGTTCACTGTATTAAACATTATGTTACCAAGCAATTTGCCCGTCCAGCGCCGGGAAACCTGTTTTGGGTAGCTGCCGCGCTTCATAAGCTTAATAAATAAATACATTAAATAAATAAATGGCGGATGTGGCTGAAAACTGGTGTATCGACTTAATAAAGCTCTGAATAGAAAGAGAGCGAAAAGTCCTATGAATGCTCGATTGCTATGAGAAGTCGATCTGCAAGAGCCCCTCTGGTATGTGGCCTGTGCTGTAGTCCAAATGATTGCTAGTAACGCTAGAGTTAAATTGTCTCATTTTAATGTCTTGCATCAGTTACTTAACCACTCAGACTTCACAAAATATTTGCAGACAGAACTCACAAGTGCCCAAATATAGAAATGATTGAGCTGCATTCCTCCATATGTTCTGGGAATGTAGGCATGTCAGAAATTACTGAGAGGAGGTTGTTACGAAATGGAATAGAGAGACATTGATTGACATAACTTCTGTAGTGAAGCACTTCATCTTGGTGCTCATGCCCATACCTAAAACAAAAGTAAAATGCATACAATGTTGTCATGCTGGGGTTGATATTGGGAAAATGGCACATGCCTATCAATTGACTGTCATTAAGAGTGCCTACAGTCTATGCCTGGCTGAAAGATATGACCGGCATTGGCCGAGGAATGTAGACTGAGAGGTCAGCGCTGATGATAAAGTCCTGGAAGGGATTGCGTGGTGGGCAGACATGGTAAATTGATTAACTACAGGGTTGGAATAGACGGAAACAATTATAGCATGGACTCTGGCAACTCTAAGAAATAACAGGCAACATACAAATGTTTTACCTTTTATTGATGTATCGACCCGGGACGCCATACATATATGCGAGCTTCCTATGAACAAATGTATGTTGCGTTGGAGTTTCTGCACAGAAATGCAATTATTGGATGAGTATTAATCGGTCTTTGGCTTGCAAATCTTGTACCGTCATGTAAGAGGGCAACCTAAAGTAAATAGATTTGTCAGTGTGCTATCGTGCTCTTGTCAAGATGTTCACAAGTATTGTGTTGTACTTTATTAACCTTTTACTAAAATAAAGATTTAACGAAAAAAGATGTGATAGACAACTTGAGGAGTAGAAAATAGTGGTAGGCAGAGACTAAAGTCCAAGGCAGTGGGGAATTCTGTATTTTCAGACAACAAAGGTGGAGCAGACCATGGAGGTGATGCAGACCATGTCCTTTTGTGAAGGAGTAGATGTAGCCCTCTTCTCGAGAGGCTGTCTCAAGGCAAGGCACACCATGTAAGGGCAGACCATTTCCGAACAAAGGTGGGAGAACACCTCAAGGTAAAGGAATAGGGAAGATACCCTCTTCTTGAGGCATATGTGTGAGAGAAGGTAGCATCCTGAGTTATAAGACTTGGAGGAAAATAATCTCTATTCACACGATGTGGAGTTATAACCGGTCTAAAGATACTAGAAATTGGAGTTAGGTGTGAGAGGTGTCCCGCATTGTCAAGTAGATTAGTTGTTAGACAAGGTTCAGGAAGTAGGACAAACTACATTTTGTGCCACAGGAGTTAGAGGGGCATTATGCTTTTAGGTGCCGGAGGTAAAGGCTGATGGCATCTAGAGGGACTTGTAACGAGTTCAAACGGCACCACTGGGTTCAGCAGTTGAGGAAGACAGCTTATCAGTGCACAGGCAAGACGACTGACAGTGTAGTAGCATATTAGTAAAGCGTCTTGTATATTTTATGATGCCATTTTTTTGTTTTACAGGAAATGGATGCTGTGAAAGATTTCATAGAGAAGCTTCTTCCCAGAGTCTTTTAGAAGTACTTGGACTGTATCAAGGAGAAAAGTGGTTGCAGCCTCTGACCTCTTAACCGGAACCTGAAATCTGCAAAAGGAAGCCATGCCAACCAACCTCAACTCTGTTTTTGTTTCCTGCATCCTTCCTGATTCTCACGTCTGTCCTTAACCTGGGGAACATGTATGAAACCTCATGTCTGTTCTCCACCCCGGTCTGGTACACGTGTGGATCTTCATGGGTGTCCTCCATATCTGCCGGCTCGTGTATGTGAATATTTCTGCCTTTCCTTTTCCTTGGCCCTGCATATTACGTGCTTGAATGCTGCACTTTTTTTTTCTTCAATGTTGAACATACTCTGGTGATGAGAGCTGTGCTCATCCGCCTACATCTGCCTCTTGCTGGACTCATGTGAAAGGAGAGGGGTCCTTATTTGGGGTAAGGGTTAGGCGGCTGTGGTCATCCGCCTACATCTGCCTCCTGCTGCACTCTTGCTAAAGGAGTGGGGGTTTTCATTTGGGGTAAGGGGTATGCGGACAGGGACAAGGTTGTCTATGATCAGTGCACATCTCTACCTCTGGGTGTGGTCTGAAGGGTTTTGGTTAGGATTGGCCGCTGCTTTCCAGTCCACGCTGAAGGAGCAATGTGGCTGTCCGCCCCATCTTTTACCTGATGACCTCTGTGATGTGTGTAGAATTTTGGGATTGCTATGGCAAGTGGCCCCTCGGTGCTCTGCGACCGTGGTGATCCACACCTTCCTTCTTCCTCGTAGTCTCTGGGGCAGCATTGTGGTTCCCTGCCTCCTTTTTCTCATGCTGTTCTCCAAGGGAGGGAAGATGCTGTGGCATATTTCTTTCTGGCTCCTGTGCTATTTTAAGGGATAAGAGTGCTTTTGTCACTTATGGTGTTCAGCCACTTATGTATTCCAGTGTACCTTGAGAATGAGCCATGTAGTGCTCCGGTTACCCCAGCTCCCTCTTCGTAGTGGGAATGCCATGATGATGTATGATAATTAACTCTTCTCTGCCTCCTTCTGTTGACGCATGGCACTACTTTGTTGATCTGTCACTTCTGCTCCTTGTGTATTCTGGAGTACTAACATCAGTTCAGTTTTCCAAAATCTTACTTTTCATGATCACTGATAATTTACACTATAACTATTGAGTATTTACACAGATTCTGTCTTTTTAATGCAACAGTATTTTGCTATTCACTACCGGGGCCAGGTAGACCACCATCTTTTTTTATGTGCACATTTACAGGGAGGCACACATCCTCCCTGTCTGCTGCAGATGCCAAGACTTGGGCTTAGTATATGATCGTTATGGAATATTGAGAGGGGCATGAGTCAGTGATGTCCCCTCTCACTTCTCTTGTTTGCCCTAGCGGGGGCATCACTTGCGGTCTGCCTATGTAAACACATGATGGACTTCGGAATAAAGGTGGGGAGCACAACCCATGTTGTGTCCATGTACGTGGACAGCACTTCAATATATATGTCTGACCCTGTCATTATTCTCATCAGCCTTTTATAGGCTAATGGATCTGTGGCACCATAATCTTACTCATACTTCTGTAGCAGCACATAGTAGCCCATAGCACTTTACTGCACCTCCCATGGTATTGTTTTGGTCTGTCTGCTGCTCTGTTAAAGGACTTGCTCAGCTGGGGACTTGTTCTGCAGCAGCTCTGATGGACCACTGTTCCTTCTGTGGCATTTTCAATGTGACCTGGGCCTGTCCAGCAGCAGCTGCAATGTAACTGTGGCTTGCACATCTCGTGCTTTGTTAATACATTTTATAGAGCGTGCGATTACCATAAGGCATCTTGGCGCTAGTGTCATTTTAACGAGAAGTTTTAAATGATCAGATAACAGACCCTGGGGGTTTGTAGTCAACTGGAGAAGAGTTGTTGAAGTATGTTGCCGAAGAGATATTTCAATTCCTTCCTAAATTTCAATAGGTTGGGCTAATCTGAGTAGTTCATCTAGGACCCATGCTTACTCTGTGGCAACTTCGGTGCAACCAGGGTTCGCTCTGCATCCAATATTATGCCAGTGGTGTTTGGTTGTAGGCTTCTGGCATGATATTGGGGCTCACTGAGTAGCAGCACCCACGCTAATGTGAATTGCTCTATAAAACATCTAGGAAGCATTGCTTACCTTGTGGCAACTCACATGGAGCCTGGGTTTGCTTTGGGTAGCTTCTACGGTAATGAGCCTGGCTGTGTGGCAACTCTTATTGCATTGGAGTGCTTTGCAAATCTTCTCGTGGTATTGAAATGGCTCTCTTTTGGTGGGATCATGTTGCAACGGCATCCTCGGCATGCTGTATCTCCATGAAGCCACCACCCATCTATTCTTGGCTCCCTCTCTTACAACTGGAATGGCTCACTCAATGTTATCTTTCTCTTTTCAGCAACCCGCGCCCCTCCAACCCAAGAGCTTTGCCTAACCCTTTGACTGTTCACATACATCTTAGATTTAGTCTGCAGGAGGTGACAAGGAATGCAGACTTGGTTAATGGTAGCCATCATAACATTGAGACTCATTGCGCTACAGCTCTTGCTGATGCCAGTGCTCATTCTGCAGGAGCCACAGTGCTTGCTCTCGCCGCTGGAGCTCAAATTGAACTACACAGCAGTCCCCAAGGAGTCAGGACTCTGGGGCATCTGTGGCCTCACTGCAGCATTTTCACTTTTGCTACAATTTCTTGACTCATTCTACAAGCGAAGTTTTAGCTAAATGTCCGCATGTCAAAATTCCTCAAAATATAACTTTCCCGGAAAGGGCATTTGCCAGTAATCCAGAAAGGGCTTTTCTCTCACGACTGTACTGTAAACTCTCGATGTCTCCCTCTACTCCTGACAAAGGCATCAACTACTGTATTACTGTTGTATTTTATCTACTTGTGCCACATATGCATTCTTTTGTCTTGCGCCAGGCTTCTATTGCTGCAATGGTCACAGCTGTTTTCAGTGTTGGAGGATATCGCCCCCTTCAGCCTCACACTCCTGTCTTCTTTTGATGCATTGGGCATTCCTTCCTCCAGCTGCACAGAGCAAGAGGCATGTCTCTCTCTTGCTCTGTCAAACTGCACAGTTAACAACTCCCTCCGAATGTCCTGTGCACACCTGCCTGTTTCAAGGCTTCCTTCTATTGTTCGTGGCATAGCTCTTTCCAGCTGCATATGGTATGACTTCTGTAAACTCACACCATTTGCACAGGTTCAGGTTCTTAATAACCATTTCAATGCTGCTGATCTTGTAGGCATTTTTGAGATTGAGAATCTTAATTTGTTTCTTTAAGTTATTATTTCTACTTTCTAAAGGCTTAAGAATGCCTAGAATTTTCAGTCGTGTCTCTGTGGTGAGACTTGGGATCCCCGTTGAATTCTGACAATTTCCCTGACATGATGCTGCATTGATGAGCCCCCCAGTGCAGCCACTTTTTCAGATGCTGCTACACACATTTTATGGGCGCCTGACCTCCTCATTCATGCCTCAATGTCCAAGTCGTAGTTTATAGTATTAAAAAATGTTTTAAATTTTTTAATATGTATGTATTTCTGCTGTTGACTGCTATATTGAGTGGAGGTTATTCATGATTGGTGGTTCAAAAACAATTAGACCAGATTCTAAATTACCTTCCAGCATGTCAAGGAGTTTGTGGGAATGTAAAACAAATTTGCTACAAGATATTTTTTCCATGTCTCGTCCCCAATCATTCCTGTTCCAAGCTCTGCTTCATTAGCGATGCAGTTCAGTGATATCAGGCAGGATTTATCCTAAGTTGCATCACAGGTTCTCTCTCGTCTCTTGTTCTCTCGCTCCTCTCCCCCGCCCTCCTTAGACCGAATCTACCTTGAGTTGTAGTTCATCATCGTTGGTTGTGTCTCTTCTGTAGATCCTTCTGTCCCGGACTACAGTGCCCTGCCCCTGATAGTGGTATGGGAACTGGGTTCGTGCAAAAAATGCACTGGTTGTAGTCTTGAAAGACATTTAGCAATGTTTCTTTCTTTGCTCAAGGTGAGCTTGCCTATTTTAATATTTGAACTTTGAGCTGTGGGGTTCTCCTTTTATATCATGTATTCCTGTTGGAATTGTTTGATTAAATGGGGAGACTTGCCTCGCCTTGATGTTTTCATTTTCAAGGGTTACGTTTACACAGCCTTTTTGCAGCTAATCCCGAATTATGGTATTAACACTTCAGTCAAGGGTCAGGGCCCACCAGCTATCAATTGGAGAAGGTGGTGCTGTACTCTTGGGGTAATAAGATACACGTAAGAGTTTTTTTACAGCGAAAATGTATTTCTCTTAAGATTTAAGATTACAATCTAAACAACGGGTCGGATGAGTCAGAAATAATTTTTTTACATAAAGGAGAGTACGGCCTGGCACTGTACAATGATAATGGTTAACTCCAGCAGTGCAAGAGCACTTATGAAGTTTAACTCTTTCATGGCCTTTTAAAGGGTTTGCAGGGTTTCAGAATTCATAACCATTTTTGTGACTTTCTTCAGGGAAACAGATTTTTGAATGAAAATATCAAATACAAGATACCACAGTAAATGTGGTGAAGATGTTGCCTGCAAGTATGTGTTTCTGAAACTAATGGTGGTACCGGTAGATTTATTTGGCAGTTAATTCTCAGTATTCTTAAGTAGTCTTCGTTTGTACTGGTTTGATTCTTTTGTTGAAGAAAATTCTTCAACTTATATATGGAAGGGGTGGTGAGATCAATTTTACTTATATGAGCTTAGGGAGAATTTATGCACAACGTACTACCTGTTTCAGTCAGAAAAGATATCAGAAACCAATCGTTCTTAATGGCAAAAGTTGTGTCCTGGCTCATGACCTAGAACGACAGTGCAGTAGGATGAGCTGCAACTCCAGGAGTCTGAGTCGTTGTTCTGCCAAATATGGACTCTTCCATGACTAACAGTAAGTCCTTGAAGGATCTACTGCTGGTTCATGGTACAGCGGTATGATCTGACATGACGTGAACCACTTGTTGTTATCAGAGTCACTTCTCATGCATGTCACACACTCAGAGGAGAGTCCTCTGGTGTCTCATCAGTTTATTCAATGTTGACTTTTAAGGCTTTGTTTTCATAACAGTAACCCTTGTACACTGAGGCTCACAAGATAGTCCCTACAGTAATCAAATCATAATGCATACTGTGCCATGCCTTTATATATGCAGTCATTACCATGTCTACCTTGCCTTTTCACGCCAAAAGGACCCAGAGTATAGGAGCTCAAATTGCACCATTGTTTGGTATCTGACTGCCATATGTTGGTGTGCATTGTCTTAACGTGTCACATATGCTTTGGTATTGGGCAGAAGCATAGCTTTTTTTTCCCTCAGGAGCACACAGACCAATTCCCCATGGAATAATGTAAAGAATATTCCTTATTTACCTGTAAGTTAATTCAGTTGCATTTTTCCATATCACTTGTTCTTCAGTATCCATTGCATTTGTGATTAGTATAATTCTTAGGCTATAAATGATCTCCAGTGCATTTTGCAGTATTAATCCTCCTCCTTGGATAGCCCTGTAATAAATATAATCTCTTTTGCAATGTGTGTTTTAGCAATGCCTTTTCAGATGGCAGAGACAGCTGAACTGCATGAAGAATTTTGCTTCTGCACTCTTATGAGTAATTATTAGAAAAAGAATGCCTACTAAAGTGCAATCCCTGAAGGAGTTGAGTGTTTTGAAGTGTATTGCCGATGATTTATGGTCCAAGTATTATAGCAATCACAAAGGAAAAGTATATTGAACAGTAGTTCAGATGAAAAAATACATTGAATGATGTAACATGTGGAACAATCTAAAAAAGGTGTTACTGGCAAATGTGCAAAATTAATTGCACTAGAATGTTAAAAACTTTAAAAGAAAAACTTTTAGATCTGGCTGGAAATCGGTTGGTAGCATTCCAGAAGGAAATTAGTTAGCCTTTTTTCCCCTCACAGTTATGCTGAGCAGCCAGAGGGGTACCTGCCGTAAGCTGCATTGGATACACATTATTGAAATAACAAAAAAATAACTTTGGAACAAGGCATGTAGAATCTCTGTGCATTACTAGGAGCGATACCTGGAGCCCCAGTGCTTACCTCAATGCTGGGAGCTACTGTTCATCTGGAAGCAATGTCCAGTGCAGAGTGTTTCAGAGCAATGTATTGTGCAAGCCGCAGACTCAGAATTTCCAGGAGGTGTACTCCATTCTTGGTGTTCCTGTTTGCCATACACCACATGGTGCATGGTAATTTTTGCTTTTCATTCATGCTATGCACCGCAGACCTGCTGTGAACTGGACACAAATACCTCTGTACTCTTGAGTTTCTTGCATGCTGCTGGCCTTAGAGGGGCCCCTTTGCAGGGACAGTAATTGTAGTTTCTTTGTAAGATGCATAATAAGACACCTTCAGTACACGCTAAGTAACAGCGTGTCCTCCATCAACCTGTGTCCCTTATGATGTTTTATAAAGCGGCCAAAGGGGCCTGCAGTACACTAATTTCAGAGACTTTAACAGCCCACATTTCTTTCCCTTACCAATGAGCTAGAACAGATGTGTACAAGGTTTGTCTGTTGCACCTATTACTGTCATGCTTTACTATTTACTGTAACCTTAATGCTGCAAGAGGGCCCTGGTGGGTCTTTCCGGTGACCCTTGTTTGCAACACTAAGTTTCACTAAGGGTGTTTTCATTGAAATATGGCAATTAATCCTGACTGATGTTTTATTTAGATGACAATAAAACTGCTAATCCTGAACACCAAGGAGTTTAACACCTTCTGACTGATGGATAGACAGCTATGGAAATTGTATTACATGATGTTAATTCCTCTTATGTCTGTACACTGTTAACGTCTGGTAGCTGTATAGCCTCATTAGTATTCAGCCTTAGTCAGCATTTGGTGGACTGCAATTGATTATGCCCACCGTAAGTAGTGAGTGACCGCTGAACCTCCCTGATGTCAGCCCACCACCATTACAAAAAAAAGCAATAATGTTCTGGGTCTGGTATGCACAAGCAGTGTTTGAGCTCTTTTGAGGTGTGTAAATCTGGAGTTTTGTCTTGCTAGGAGCATCACCCTAGAGCTGTAATGCAGCATTCCCCAAAGTCTTTGCAGGGTAAATCTTATTGTTATGATATTGACATCCTGTGAATCGGTGTGTTCCTCCTAAACACCATCAGCCATACCGTGGACTGTTGCGCTTGTTCCCTTGATATGTATATTTTGATTTTACTGATTTAGAGCATTCCACACAGCTGTTGGGTGCATGCAAAAAGACAGGCTGTAGACCGAGACATCCGGGAAGAGAGTCGGCAGGAATCTCTAGAATTACATGACAGTGGAGGCAGCCAAGTGGGCACAGATCTTGGTCAGTGATCATATGCGTAAGGGGATTGGAGGAAGGTAGGTGGAAGGGGCAAGAGAACTTGTGTTGTACACATTCCTGTGGGATGGCAGTGTACATGCATTTCTCAAGACTAAAGCCTTGTGTACACAGATTATTTTGCGGTATTGGTTAGAGCGCACAGATCTGAGGGCGGTAGCCATGTGAGTACTTATGTAAGGGTGACAGCTGTATATGCCTACAGGAAGGGTGATGTGTGTGTACAAATCTGACTGGGGTGGTATATACATGATGTATGGCTGTGTAGGCACATAACAGCTATCAGCAGAGAGTTTGTGCTGATTGCAGTTAAGCAAGTACTGTCACCCATTCCTGAGTTCCTCTACTTTCTTTTGTCTTCCCTTTACAACATGTTTTTGTTTAGTCCAATTAAAGAAATTCTCAACCTGTGTCGTGTTTGTGTTACCTTCATGGATCCAAGATCAGTTGCTCTGTATTTGTGTTCTACAAGAACACTTCTTTTTAGTTATTTCCAGAAGTGGTATATCATGCATGCGAGTGTTTCCAACTTGGTTGTGTTTTTTTATCATCAATAGGTCCACATGCTTTGAAAATCCCTGGAACTGCCAAAAGGTTTAAGAAAAACTCGGTCAGCAATGGATTATATGGTGCTTTTGTAATCCGTACTTCTGTAGTAGGGGATCTCTGTGTATAGTCATAATCTAGTGAATAGTCCCGCCCATGTGCGTGGACCCCGGAGCAATCAAAAATAATCTCTTACAGTGTCGAAAAAATGCAGAACTGCACAGACACTTAAGAGAGAATTTAAAGACAGATAATGCAGCCTAAAAAGGCTACACTGTCCAGTACTTCAACTAGAAATTCCACCACAAAATCCACAAAACAGCAAAGCCTGTACAGATTTCCCTTGCTTTAACAGCAAAAACCCTCTGGAATGATAGAGAGAAGAACCTGGACAGACAAGCCCCATAGGCTGCCATTATGTGGCTCAGAACAGGATACTGTGCCTTTAAGAGAACTTTCCAGAACTTCACAGTATCCCAGAATGCACTGCAGGTCCCAGTTACTTTCAGTTCTTTTTTCCGGCTCCTGCAAGCAGGACCCTGGAGCATTAAACTCTCCCTTTTCAAGGGTTTATTGGTGTTTTTCACTTTCAATTCGATTTGAGTGCTTCTAAAGTACTTTTGTGCTGTTTCTTCTTGGTTTTTTGCTCCCTTTTGATGTCAAATATGCCTGCATTATTTGACAAATGCCCGGAGTGCTCCAGGAAGAAGACTCCCATGAGGTGTGTATCCTCTGCCTTTCCTCTTCCCACATCCCTGAGGAGTGTGGGATTTGTCAAGGCTTTTCTGGCAGGACCCTGAAGGAAAGACAGAAGATCAGGCTTCAGGGACTTGAGGAAAGAAGGCTGAAGGCGCAAGGTGGGTCTGGAGGGGCTTCTTCTGCCCATGCTGAGGCCTCTGGGGGGCTCCCCAGGGGCAGAAAGTCCAGCAAACGTCACCATTCTCAGTCTGGGTCGGTGGCACTGACCACGACGTCGAGAGGGATGACCACGGCCTTCTCCCCCTCTCCCCAGGGCTCTGGGTCGAGGAAGCGGCGACGGTCGGCATCGAGGGAGTTGCACAGGCCGCCGTCGAATCCTTTGACGGTTTCGTCGTCGTCGTCGTCTTCGGCGTCGACGTCGAGTGATTGGCGTCGACGGGCCCGGCGTCGGTGCTCGCTGTCAAGGCGACACCGCCGTTCGCTGTCGACGGAGAGGGAGCGATCGTCGTCGAGGGGATCCTCGTCGTCGAGGCCGCCGTCGAGGCGGAAGAAGTCGCCGTCGAGGCGGAAGAGATCGCCGTCGAGGCGGAAGAGATCGCCGTTGAGGCGGAAGGTGTCGCCGTCGAGGCGCAAGAGGTCGACGTCGAGGCCCAAGAGGTTGCCGTCGAGGCGCAAGACGTCATCGTCGAGACGCAAGAGGTCGTCGTCGAGGTGGACAGGATAGACGTTGAGGCATGGAAGGCGGTCGGCGCCGAGGCATGGAAGACGGTCGACGCCGAAGGGGCGCTCGAAGTCGAGGGGCCTACGCTCGCCGTCTGGTCACCGTTCTTCGACGTCGAGGGATCGTGATGAGAGGCCTGGGGCTGTGGGGGGCTCCCCACAGTCCCGATCTGGAAAAGGAGGCGGGTCACCGGGATCGGTGTACTCCGAGGTGTATACCCTGAAGAAGACTGTTACACCTCCGCCTCCGTTGCCGAGGGGTCCCCCTCCGAGGGCTCCGACCCCTCCTCCGTTGCCTCCTCTGCCTCCGCTTCCAACGGAACCGCGGCCTCATGTGCCGGACAAGCCGCCCCCGGTTCCACCGAGGTCGGTCTCGTTGCCCAGGCTTCCGACCCCTCCCAGAGGGACTCCTAAACCTCAGGACCCGTCCAAGCCCAAGACGCCCGCCTCGAGGAAGCCGGCAGAGCGTCCTAGACCTAGGAGATCGCGGTCGCGCTCCGGACGGAGAGGAAGATCGAGGAGTAGACACAGGTCTTCCACTAGATCTAGGCATCGCCATAGGAGGCACAGATCGATGTCCCGTAAGGCTTCCTCCAGGACTCGCTCCTATTCGCCTACCTTATCGGACTCACCGGAGACTAGGGTGTCTCCGGTAGACGTCATCGGCACGTTCCAGGAGGTTCTCCTGAGGGGGACTGCGAAGTTGGGTATCACGGTGACGGTTCCTACACCTACGACGTCCGTGATATTCGAGACTCTTCACAAGAAGCACCTGTCTCGCCCTCTGCTGCCGCTGGTGCCAGGACTGGTCGAGCCTGCGGAGGAGCTGTTCCTTACACCTGCAGTGGTGAAGGCTGCTCCCTCCAGACTTCTGAAGAAGTATAGGGCACCGGATTCGGACCCGGCTTTCCTGCGGAGGGACCCAGTGCCCGATTCCGTGATAGTGACGGCGGCCAGGAAGTTGCATGCTACCTCCCCGTCCTCCACCGTGCCTCCGGATAAAGAGAGCCGCTGGATTGATTCGGCTGGAAGGAAGGCTTGTGGGACTTCTTCCACTACTATGAAGGCCTCCAGCGAGTCGGCATTGCTGGGGCGGTACGGCCGTGCGCTGTGGGACTCCCTGGAACAGTTTGCGGACCTTCTACCACGCGACAGGAGGGAGGACTTCCAAGAAATTGTCAAGGAAGGGATGCTGGTTTCGAACCAGGCCATCAGCGCTGCTGCGGATATCGCACTGTTGGCTGCACATGGCTACTGTCACGGGGTCAACCAGCGCCGCCATGCTTGGCTCAGGCTTACGTCACTGAAGCCTGAGGCGCAACAGCGGGTGGCCAATCTGCCTTTTTCCGGTGAGACGCTTTTCGGAAAACATGCCGACGATGAAATGGCGCGCATGAAGGCTGAGGCTGAGACCCTGACGGCTGTGGGCCTGGAGAAGCCCAAAGACAAGAAACCCTACCGCCCGTTCCAACGGCGGTTCGGTTCGCAGGGGAAAGGACGAGGACAATTTTCGGGACTACAGCAGCAGCAACAACAGCAGCAGTTCCGGAGACCCTTTCCAAAACGCCAGAGGGGTAGAGGTGGACAGCAGTCCTCTACCGTGAACAAAGGCCCGGCCGGGTCTCGACCCTGAGCGGTTACTTCCCCTTCATCCGTTACCCGCTCCGGTGGGGGGAAGCGTTCAATTTTTTCTGTCAGAGTGGAGAAAAATTACTCAGGACAAGTGGGTGCTGAATATTGTTTGCAATGGATACAGTCTTCGGTTCACCAGCCCTCCTCCATCGATTCCGCCGGTCAGCTCGCAGTATCAACTGTGCGAGCTCCAGGCGGAGGCCGATATCCTTCCATGTGCCCATTGCACACAAACTCAGGAAGTTCCTGCGATTTCAAGTCGGCACCAATCACTATCAGTACACGGTACTTCCGTTCGGGCTGAAGTCGGCGCCCAGGACTTTCTCGAAGTGCATAGCAGTGGTAGCGGCACACCTGCGGAAGAACAAGGCAGTTTGTCTACCCGTACCTGGACGATTGGTTGATCAAGGCCTCCTCCTTCTCGGCAGCTCGAGCGCACTTCCAGAAGACGTGCGTTCTCTTGAACAAGCTGGGGTTGCACATCAACATGTCCAAGTCTGTCCCGACTCCGGTCCAGTGCATTCAGTACTTGGGAGCCTCCATCAATACGCTGTCAGCAAGCGTGTCTCCTTCGGAGGAGCGATGATTATCACTCCTTCGGAAGGCTCAGGCTCTCATGACCACTCCATCTACGACAGTGCGGAAGGTGTCTTCTTTACTGGGATCGATGGCATCTTGCATCTTCCTGACGCCACATGCGCGGCTGCCCATGAGACCGCTGCAGGAGTGCTTGGAGGATCAGTGGGACCAGAGAAGAGGATCTTGGGACGACAAGATACGACTGTCTCTGCATGCTCTTCAGTCTCTGAAGTGGTGGTGTTCAGCGGAGAATCTCCTGAGAGGGGTTCCCTTCCACAAGGACATTCCCACACAGACTATCGTGACGGATGCTTCTCTCCAGGGATGGGGAGCGCACTCCGGAGATTTACAGATTCAAGGGACGTGGTCCCCGACGGAGTCCACGTACCACGTCAATTTCCTGGAACTCAGAGCTGTTCACCTGGCACTGAAGGCTTTTCACCCGTCCTTCCAGACCAACTCTCTGCTTGTACAGACGGACAATACGACCACGATGTATTACCTCAACAAGCCGGGGTGGCTCGAGATCCCGCACTCTGTCGCAGGAGGCGCAGGCGATCTGGCACTGGCTTCTGGCCCGAGGACTGACGATAACGGCCACACATCTGCCAGGTGTGCAGAATGTTCAGGCAGACGAGCTGAGCAGACTGATTCAGGAGAACCACGAATGGGTCATAAACGACGAAGTACTAGGAGAAGTCTTCGCAAGGTGGGGAACTCCAGACGTAGATCTGTTCGCCACCGCCGAAAAGAGCAAATGCTGAGACTTTGCCTCCAGGTACTACCAGCCGGGGACGCTGGGGAACGCGTTATGGATCAACTGGTTGAACAGCTTTCTGTACACTTTTCCACCCATTCCCCTGATTCCGACGGTTCTCATCAAGCTGTCCCAGTCCAGGGCGCGGATGATTCTGATTGCCCCGGAATGGCCCAGACAGTGGTGGTTCACGGACCTGCTTCACCGGTCTCTCCTTCCTCACATGAAGCTGCCGTGCAGGCCGGACCTTCTCACGAAGTTCGGGGGGCGGATGTTGCACCCCAACCTCTCGTCTTTGGCCGCATGGCTCCTGAGATAGTGCAATATGGCCATCTGAATCTCCCAGAGGATTGCATGGACATACTGAAGGAGGCTAAGCGACCTTCCACTAGGACTTCTTATGCTTACAAGTGGAAGAGGTTTTGCATCTGGTGCAAGTCCAAGAACTATGACCCTACGACATGCAAGGAGGATGTCATCCTTCCATATCTACTACATCTGGCGCAGTCTGCCTTAATGTCCATTCCATTAAGGTTCATCTGGCTGCTTTGACTGCCTACAGGAAATGCCCTTCACAGACTTCCTTCTTCCAGATCCCTGTGATCAAAGATTTTTTGGAAGGCTTGAAGAAAGTATTCCCTCCTGTCAGGCTTCCTTCGCCTTCATGGGAATTGAACGTGGTGCTGTCCAGATTGATGAAGGAGCCGTTTGAACCTATTCATAAGGCTTCGTTGCAGCACCTGTCCTGGAAGGCGCCGTTCCTCGTGGCCATTACATCGGCCCACAGGGTGAGTGAAATTCAGGCGTTGTGTTGCCAAGAACCTTATACTGTATTTCATGCTGCTAAGGTTGTTATGCGTACTCACCCTAAATTTCTTCCCAAGGTTATTTCTGATTTTCATGTCAACCAGACTATAACTTTGCCTAAGTTTTTTCAGAATCCTTCATCTCCAGCGGAAAGGTCTTTACATTCCCTGGATGTTAGGAGGGTGTTGAAATTTTATCTGGATAAAACCAAAGATATTCGTAGGTCAGACCAATTGTTTGTTAATTATGGATCAGTCAGGACGGGTTTTGCTACCTCTAAACAGTCCATCTCGAGGTGGATTGTGTCCTGCATACAATTGTGTTACTACAAAGCTAATAGGACCTTAGGGGGAAAACCTAAGGCTCATTCCACCAGGGGCAAAGCTGCCACGACAGCTTTGCTTCGTAATGTTCCCATTGCAGAGATCTGCAAAGCGGCCACTTGGAAGTCGGTCCATACCTTTGCTAAGCATTACTGCCTGGACACTGATGCCAGGGCAGACGCTCAGGTTGGGCAGGCTTCGCTGCGAAATCTGTTCGCACAATAGTGGTGTTATTTCTGTTTTCTCCACCGCCGCTTGGTGTGGGGATGGGCTTGCCATTCTATTCACTAGATTATGACTATACACAGAGATCCCCTACTACAGAAGGAGTAGTTTCTGTCCTGTAACTCCAGTTCTGTAGTAGGGGTATCTCTATTATAGTCATAAGCGCCCGCCCTCCTCCCCGGTGGAGAGAGTTATTCATGTAAGGAATGCTACAGGTCTGGCGTGTTACGCCTTCAAAAAGAACTGAAAGTAACTGGGACCTGCAGTGCATTCTGGGATACTGTGAAGTTCTGGAAAGTTCTCTTAAAGGCACAGTATCCTGTTCTGAGCCACATAATGGCAGCCTATGGGGCTTGTCTGTCCAGGTTCTTCTCTCTATCATTCCAGAGGGTTTTTGCTGTTAAAGCAAGGGAAATCTGTACAGGCGTTGCTGTTTTGTGGATTTTGTGGTGGAATTTCTAGTTGAAGTACTGGACAGTGTAGCCTTTTTAGGCTGCATTATCTGTCTTTAAATTCTCTCTTAAGTGTCTGTGCAGTTCTGCATTTTTTCGACACCTTAAGAGATTATTTTTGATTGCTCCGGGGTCCACGCACATGGGCGGGACTATTCACTAGATTATGACTATAACAGAGATACCCCTATTACAGAACTGGAGTTACAGGACAGAAACTACTCCTTCTTAATGGATGGGTAATTTTCGGACTGGATCTGAAAACATATTTCAGCAACTGATGGTGTTGAACGACTTATGAGAGAATAGGCTGAGCAGGCTCAGGATATGACGTCAGGATAGCACATAGAATGCTGATGGCATCTCCTCTTCGTTTTCCAAGTCTTTACACACAAATACAAGAAATCAGCCAAAACTTCATTTTCTTTCCTATTTGAGTGTTTTCCAAATCTAGTAGAGGTTCTTCAGGAGAATTTTCCTACAAAGGCAGATTCTACTGGGCAGATTCAAGCTTTCCAAAAGGCTATGATTGCCATTTTCAATCCTCCTAACGCTGGTCCTGACTCTGGACCCTTTAAGGTGGCAACATGCTTGTTGACCAACTCTGCTTTGAAGTCTGTTGACTCTGGCCCCAGCTTCAGTTCCAGTTTGTGGTACTTCACAGCTGTTTTCTCCATCACCTGCTGCCAGCTCAGTTGCGCTGAGGACGCTACTGGCAGTGTCATTTCTGGGTTCTGCACTGACTGCAACAAATTCTCATATAAACAGGCCTGCACCTTCAGACCCACTCTTTTCCTTTTTTTTTTATTTAAAGCTTGCGCTCCCAGTGTGTCATGGGTTAGGTCTCTTGATGTAGGGGATAAGCTAGACGTTATTCCCATGATTCATCCAGTTAGTCTTGACACTCTGGGCATGTCTTAAAAAACATTGCTAACCTCCCTCTTCCCCCCTCCAGCTCAAGTCTCCTCAAATGCTAAAACATCATATTAATTAATACATTCTAATCAATCATTTGAGATAATGTACAAGTTAATACCTGCAATATTCCAACTAAAGATCAATAAGTTACCCAGTGTGCCATTCGGAAAAACATAGCTAGAATTGTTATACTTCATTGCTAAAACCGTATTTCACAACGGGAATCCGTCCAGACTGTTAAAATGAAGCCCAAAATCCCATAGAGCATATGTCTAAATGCTCAAGGTTATCCAAGACCTGGAATCAATTATACAGCAGTAGATGAAAACCATGTGACCGGACTGTAAAAACGTTGGTTGGATTTGTTAAACAATACAGCAGAGTGATGGAACAAAAACCAATGACAGTACCTTGATTGCGTAAAGACTCTTTGTCTCATTCACTTGTTGACACAACCTACGTCTTCTTAGAGTTGATCACAACACAATCGCCAGGTAAAGACTTAACGGTGGGGCCCGACCCAGACAACTTTTCTGACAAGTAAAATATGATCAATGTTAACAGCACTGAAACTTAAATGATTAGATAAACAATACAAAACCTTTTTAGGTCTCGACCTCTGCGAATGCGCTTGCGCATTGCAGATGTCGAGATCTATAGAAGTTGAAACAAACTCTTTGAACAAGTGGATTCCATGCATTGAAGCATGATGCTTCGCCAGCGCGCGCTTGGCCTCACTCACACCCCATCCCCATATGCTCTTTCCCTCCCACTCGCTTGCTTCCCTGCCCCCCCCCCAGGCTCTTGAAGCGCGACGCTTCACCAGCGCTTCCCTCCCACTCGCTCACTCCCCTGCTCCCCCGCCCCCCATCGGACTTGTTTTCATTTCGTGCCGTTCTCCATCAATCGTCAAACACTGATCTACCTTCCTGTCAGCATTTCACAGCCTTTGTGAACATCTACGAGATACTGGTAATATTAGCTGGTGACTTCAGCATTCACTTGGACAAAGTTCATTTGCTCACAAAAGACCTCCTTTTACTAATCGGATCCTTCAGCTTCACCCAGCATTCCAAAGGTCTGCGAGACCCGCCTGCACATTAAACATCATCTGCCTCCTCGTAAGACTGCAGAGGAATCCACATTAAACACCATCTGGCGCCTCTAAAGACTTCAGAGGAATCCGTCTCATAATGGCCCCTGCCCCTCCCCCACTACAGAGCGCGTCTCACGGCCATGCTTTCACTTTCACGGCCGCGAGGCCGTGTCTTTCATGTTCTTTTCCTGTTGTGCGTCCTTGCTCTTATGCCTTGCTCTTATTCTTTCGTCTTTTCTACCCAGTTCACTTTTCACTTTCTCATCCCTTTTACGATTTCCCCCCTTTAGTTTGGTGCACTCGACCCTACCCATCAGCTACCAGAGCTTTGCAACGGCTTTCCGTCTGTTTCACGGCGCATACATTTCCTTTTGCCTCCCTCCTTCACACCCCAGCTGCTTTGCCACCCCCTCCCTTTCTGCTGGCATTCACCCCTCCCTTCTCGCCCAGTTTTTGCAGCGCCCGCAGTTACATCTAAGCACCATGTTTAAATATGAAGAGGCATGATTCAGACTTTTTTTTTCCTTCACAGGCGAGGCACTTGGGTTTATGTGTGCGTGTCACAGATTCAAATCAAGGAAGTGCCGTCGCAGCCATTTAACCTTTCGAGGTCAGTTAAAGCAACGCCACACGTTTAGTCGACAATAGTTACGTTTGTAATGAGAACAAGGAATCTGCCAAATTTTCTGCAGCACGCTAAGTTAAAAACACATGTATTATTTTTTTACGTGGTTGCTTTTCTGTCCGGTTCTTTGCATTTCTAATTTTATAACTAGTTGCCAATTTTGTCTGATGCCGACCAAACCGAACATCACCACGGGCTGCTTCTAGTGGGAGAGTTGTGGTTGTTCAGAGCTCCCTTCCCGTTACGCTCGTTCCATGGTCGCTTACACGGATCCCGCTCAGTCTGTCCCGGGCCTCGTACAGATAGAGCGAGTAGAGGGACTTACATCCTGCAGGCAATCACCGTGGGGACGGCCCGTGACATTGGCGAAGTGCGCCACCCGCAAACGTGTTATCCGCAGGCCCATTGTATTACATGGCCAGACCCGCCAGTACACCCCAGCCCCGCTCGAAAAAGCTGTCTGCGAGTTTGGCGCTGCACTGTAACCTATTGAAGTTCACATCTGTTCCAAGTTTATAATGCGCTAAGTTTGAAGGTTGTCATTTACTTTGTCAATTATTTTATTCACTTTAGGATGACAAGTAGTTATTTTTATCGATTTTAAGCACGTCTAATATATTTTGTCCTACTAATAGGGAGTGCATTTATTTTTGTGTTTCTACATCATTGCTGTACCAAATGTGCAATTTTATTTTACATTGATATTTTATCAGGGTCCTTTGCATGTATTGCCTTAATGCTTCATAATTTCAAAAAGGGGGTGGTGATGTCCATCACCACCCCCTTTTTGAAATGAATGCTTCATAAAGCATTAAATATCGAACACAACATACTCTTGTTGACCTTTACACCAGCAATGGGTACTTATTATTTATAGATCACAATTCCCACCCACGCAAGCTTGCAATCTTAGTCCTGCATTGCCTTTTGATTTATTAGTATGGTGTGGGATGAATAATCCAGACTGAATGCTGAGAGTCCTTCTGACGAAAGGGACTAGTGTAGGAAAACGTATGAGGAATATAAAGTGTGTCTGATAAGACTTTCGGCCAACCTATGACGTGAGAGCGTATTTTTTTTTCTTCACTGGACGCAGTGTCATCTTTAGAGTGTTTGCATTTTTTGGGGGGTCATTTTCAATAATTGGGCAGCCCTCACAACCTCTGCAGGCTGCAGCACACAAAGGCGCTAGCTCAATTCCGTTTGCAGCCAGTGCTCCTGCTCAACACCCACCTTCGTCACTTTGAGTCTCGCAGCTTGGCCATGGACGAGGGGGAGGAGCAAAAGGAAGGATCTGTGAACTGCCCCAGCCCCCAATATAATAACTCTACATGGGGGGAGAAAAGTTGTGTCTTTGTTTAAATAGCGCTTCTGTTTTCAGTTGATCCTCGTTAATTGCTTGTTTAACTCCTTGTTCTCTTCTGCTGTGCTGATCTGCTGCTCTCTTCCACATACATCCTTCTGTAACCGCACGCACACATACATACAACCACGCACACACATACAACAAGACACACAACCACACCACACACAACCACACACACAAACACACATCACCACACACAACCACACACCACCACAACCACACACAGCCACACATACAACCCCACACACACAACCACACATACAACCCCACACACAACCACACACACAACCACACATACAACCCCACACACAACCACACACGCCACACACACATCTATTGCCCTCACTCTATCGATCGCCCTCACTCTATCGATCGATCGCCCTCACTCTATCGCCCTCACTCTATCTATCGCCCTCACTCTATCTATCACCCTCACTCTATTTTTATTTATTTTTTATTTACATCTTAAATAATGGCGGTCAAGCATCTAGTCCTGTGCGGCTTGTTTTTAATTTCTCACGCTCTGTTTGTGATCTCCCGCCTCCCTCTCTCTCCACCTCCCGCCCTTCCCTCCTAGTATTTACCACCCAGGACGAATGTTATCTCCGACGGTGCCAGTAGCCCTCCCTCGGGAAACTGAGCCCCAGGCCCAACCCTTCACAACCCCCCCCACATACACAACCCCCCCCACACACACAACCCCCCCCACACAACCCCCCCCACACACACAACCGAAACACACACACAACCCCACACACACACAGGCAACCCCCCACATACAACCCCACAAACACACAACCCCCCCCACACACACAACCCCACAACAACAACCCCCCACACACACCCACAACCCCCCACACACACAACCCCACGCACAACCACACACATGCAAAACCACACACAACCCCTCACACACAACCCCTCACACACACAACCCCTCACACACACAACCCCTCACACACACAGCCCCTCACACACACAGCCCCTCACACACAGCCCCTCACACACACAACCCCTCACACACACAACCCCTCACACACAACCCCTCACACACACAACCCCTCACACACACAACCCCTCACACACACAACCCCTCACACACACAACCCCTCACGCACAACCCCTCACGCACAACCCCTCACGCACAACCACACACGCGCACAACCACATGCACGCACAACCACACGCACGCACAACCACACGCACGCACAACCACACGCACGCACAACCACACGCACCCCCACCACACCCCCCCACCACACACCCCCCACCACACACCCCCCCACACACCCCCCACACACCCACCCCACACACACCCCACACACACACCCCACACACACCCCACACACACACCCCACACACACCCCACACACAACCACACGCCCATACAAACGCACACATACCCACACACGCCCACACACCCCACACACACAACCCCACACACACAACCCCACACACCCCACACACACCCCCCACACACACACCCCACACACACACACACCCCACACACACACACACCCCACACACACACACACCCCCCACACACACACACAACCCCACACACACACACAACCCCACACACACAACCCCACACACACACAACCCCACACACACACAACCCCACACACACACAACCCCACACACGCCCACACAACCACATGCCCATACAAACACACATAACCGCACACACACGCCCACACAACTGCCCACACAACCGCACACACAACCCCCTACCCACAACCCCCTACCCACAACCCCCTACCCACACCCCCGCCTCCCTCTCTCTCCACCCCCGCCCTTCCCTCCTAGTATTTACCCCCCAGGACGAATGTTATCTCCGACGGTGCCAGTAGCCCTCCCTCGGGAAACTGAGCCCCTTATCTGAGCCGCAGGCCCAACCCTTCACAACCCCCCCACACACACAACCCCCCCACACAACCCCCCCCACACACACACACAACCCCCCCACACACACACAGGCAACCCCCCACATACAACCCCACAAACACACAACCCCACAACCCCCCACACACACCCACAACCCCCACACACCCAACCCCCCACACACCCAACCCCCCACACACCCAACCCCCCACACACCCAACCCCCCACACACCCAACCCCCCACACACCCAACCCCCACACACACAACCCCCCACACAACCCCCCCACACACACAACCGAAACACACACACAACCCCACACACACACACAACCCCACACACACACACACAGGCAACCCCCCACATACAACCCCACAAACACACAACCCCCCCACACACACAACCCCACAACAACAACCCCCCACACACACCCACAACCCCTCACACCCACAACCCCTCACACACACAACCCCTCACGCACACAACCCCTCACACACACAACCCCTCACACACACAACCCCTCACACACACAACCCCTCACACACACAACCCCTCACACACAACCCCTCACACACAACCCCTCACACACAACCCCTCACACACAACCCCTCACGCACACAACCCCTCACGCACACAACCCCTCACGCGCACAACCCCTCACGCACAACCCCTCACGCACAACCCCTCACGCACAACGACACACACGCACAACCACACGCACAACCACACACACCCCACACACACCCCACACACCCCCACACACACACCCCCCACCACACACCCCCCACCACACACACCCCCCACACACATACACCCCACACACACCCACACACAACCACACGCCCATACAAACACACACATACCCACACACGCCCACACACACACACCCCACACACACACCCCACACACACAACCCCACACACCCCACACACACAACCCCACACACCCCACACACACCCCACACACCCCACACACACACACCCCACACACACACACCCCACACACACACACCCCACACACACACACCCCACACACACACACCCCCCACACACACACCCCCCACACACACACACCCCACACACACACCCCACACACACACCCCACACACACACCCCACACACACCCCACACACACACCCCACACACACACCCCACACACACACACCCCACACACACAACCCCACACACACACAACCCCACACACACACAACCCCACACACACACAACCCCACACACACACAACCCCACACACACACAACCCCACACACACACAACCCCACACACACACAACCCCACACACACAACCCCACACACTCAACCCCACACACACACGCCCACACAACCACACGCCCATACAAACACACATAACCGCACACACACGCCCACACAACCGCACACACAACCGCACACACAACCCCCTACCCACAACCCCCTACCCACAACCCCCTACCCACAACCCCCTACCCACAACCCCCTACCCACACCCCCGCCTCCCTCTCTCTCCACCCCCCGCCCTTCCCTCCTAGTATTTACCCCCCAGGACGAATGTTATCTCCGATGGTGCCAGTAGCCCTCCCTCGGGAAACTGAGCCCCTTATCTGAGCCGCAGGCCCAACCCTTCACAACCCCCCCCACACACACAACCCCCCCACACAACCCCCCCACACACACACACACAACCCCCCACACACACACAGGCAACTCCCCACATACAACCCCACAAACACACAACCCCACAACCACAACCCCCCCCACACACCCACAACCCCCCACACACCCAACCCCCCACACCCAACCCCCACACACCCAACCCCCCACACACCCAACCCCCCACACACCCAACCCCCCACACACCCAACCCCCCCCACACACACAACCCCACACACAAACGCACAACCACACACATGCAAAACCCCACACACAACCCCCCACACACCCAACCCCCACACACCCAACCCCCACACACCCAACCCCCACACACACAACCCCACACACAAACGCACAACCACACACATGCAAAACCCCACACACAACCCCTCACACACACAACCCCTCACACACACAACCCCTCACACACACAACCCCTCACACACACAACCCCTCACACACACAACCCCTCACACACAACACCCCCTCACACACAACACCACACACACAACCACACACCAGAATAGCAAAGCATAGCATAGCAAAACAAAACATAGCATAGCATACCAAAACATAGTATAGCATAACAAAACATAGCATGACAAAACATAGCATAACAAAACACAACAAAACATAGCATAGCATCGCAAAACATAGCATAGCATCGCATCGCATAGCATAACATAACACAACATAGCATAGCATAACAAAACGTAGCATTGCATAAAAAAATATTGCATAACCTAGCATAACAAAACCTAGCATAACGAAGCATAGCATAGCAAAATCCAACAAAACAGCTTAGCATAAAAACCACAACAAAACATAGCAGAACAAAACATAGCATAACATAACCTAGCAAAACAGAGCATAGCCAAACAAAGAATAGCATAACAAAGAATAGCATATCATATCGCAACAAAACAGTGTAGCATAGCACAACAACCTAGCACAGCGTGACATAGAATAGCATAACAAAACAGCATAACAAAACATAGCTTAACAAAACAGCTTAACAAAACAGCATAACAAAACATAGCATAACAAAGCATAGCATATCAACAAAACAGCGTAGCATAGCACAGCGTAACAAAACATAGCATAACAACACAAAACAAAACCTAGCAAAGCATAGCATGGCATATAACACAACACAACAAAACAGCACAGGATAGCATAACAAAGCATAGCATAGCATAACAAACCAGCATAACAAAACACAACAAAACAGCATAGCATAACCAAGCACAGCATAGCAAAGCACAGCATAACGAAACAAAACAGCATAACATAAAACATAGCATAACAAAACACAACATAGCATAACAAAACATAGCATAACAAAACAGCATAGCATAACAAAACATAGCATAACAACTATCGCCATCACTGTCTATCTATCGCCATCACTATCTATTGCCCTCACTCTATCTATCTTTCTCCCTCACTCTATCGCATCACCACAGCATCACTCAGGGGCACCACAACATCACTATGCGCTACCACAGCATCACTGAACGCCACAGCATCACTCGTCGCCACCACAACATCACTCAGCGCCACAGCATCACTCAGCGCCACCACAGCATCAATCTGTACAACCATTCAACAACAACTGGTTCAAATATGTTCTCTCAATGTTTCAAGCTTTATTACAAATGTCACAAAAATATGTTAATATTTCACTTCTGTTCTAGGATTTTCGTCACAATAAAATACACTGAACATAATCTTCACAAAAGTTATTTACAAAAGTTTAAGCTGTTGCCATTATAAATTACAATAACTTTTATTTAAGTATTCATTCTTAAAAAAAATTAAAGCCATTGTTATTTGTAATATCAATACATTGAAGTCACGTACATACAAATGCTATAGGTGTCACATTTGTGAAAGTTGTAACTATTGGCATTGTAAATGACAAAGCTATTAATTTCGGTATTTGACAATTTTTTTATTTGTGTTGGTTTTGCAATTACAATACCAATAGCCCTAACTTTCCTAATGCGAGACCTATTGCATTGCAAATGCTTGTTTTGAGTTCCAGAGTTGTGCAGTTGTATGTGCGCTGACCTTCACATCACCAACCAATAGGATTCACAATCAATACAGCCACTTTAGAGGTTGTAAATGTCAGTCTGAGGGCCACTGGTGGTTTTCAATGCAACTCCATTAGCTCCCACTTTGGCCATTGATGGTCCATGATGGAGGATTTGGACTTGATGCTACTTCAGCAGGCTGTGTGTTTTGGTGCAAAACAAAGTGAAGAGTCAACATGGCACCCATCCCTGTGTGCCATGCCTACAACCCACTGCCCTGGCATAGATCAGTCACCCCCTCTAGCTGGGTGGCCTATACCTGTGATGAGGGTACAGGTGCATGAGCCTTGTACCCCTACAGTGTCTAAGTCCATTCTTAGACATTGTAAGTGCAATGCTGCCATTAAGAGTATATGGTGCTGGGAGTTTGTCATTATGAACTCCACAGCACCATATGACTACACTGAATACTGAAGTTTGGTATCCAACGTCTCAACACATTAAACCCACACTGATGCTAGTGTGGGATTTAAGGAACAATGCACTCGGAAGGTGTCTTAGAGATGCCCCCTGAAAAACGACCAGCCTCTTGTGGGTTCCCTGACTGGTACACACCAGCCTGCCACCACGAGACATGTTTCTGAACCCCTAGGGTGGGAGCCTTTGCTCTCTGAGCCCAGAAACAAAGCCTTTCTGGGGCAGAGGTGTTCACATCTCCCTCAGCCCAGAAAGCGCCATCTGTGGCACGGGAGCTTCAAAAGCCTGTCAGCCTTTGTTATGCGACCCCCAGCCTCTCCTGCTGTCAGGACCAGGCCCCTTCCTGTCTCCCTTCCTTTTCGGCAGGAAGACAGGTGGGAAAAACTAACCAGCCCAGGAGGTGTGCCCACCTCTGCCAACCCGACCCCTCAGGTGGGGGAGGCGAGGTGAAGCCCACTCTTCAGTGCTTGCCATATTGTCGATGGCAGGCACTCCCCAATCAGGATTAGGGATTGTGCTCACTCCCTCACGTGGGGTGAGCACACCAAGGGTGTAGTCACCTTAAGTTCAGTAGCCCATTGGCTACTGACCTCTGGACCCCTAAAACGCCTCCTAAATACAGTATTGTATACAGCCCTGAACCAAGAACTGAGATTCCCGCAGCCTAAGAAGAAAAAGGACCAAAGAAGACGCCCAGCAGAGGAGACTGCAGAGAACAACTAACTGGGCCACAGCCCTACCAGCAAGTCTGCAGTTTCCAGTGATCCTGCGTCAAAAATCATCATGTCCTGCTGCCTGCGACCTCCAGAACCCCTGGGAGGACTGACTGCCTTCAACAAAGACCGGATCTCCTGTGAACAGCAGCTCTGTTCAGAAGAAATAGCAAAGAAAGACTCCGAGCCTGCTGAGGAAAAAGAAACCCCACACCTGGAACCACCACTGCACCCTCGCCGACGGTCCGAGTTCGGGTAGCCCACCGGTCCCAGCGAGGTCCCCAGCGCTCCGAGTTAGAGTCCACCGTGGGTTGACCCCTCCAGGACTTCCCGACTGGCTCAGTAAGGTGAAATTCGACCTCATAAGACACCCCTGCATCCTGCCGCCCTACGCCCTGGAGAAAAGAACCCGAGGTGCACCTACATCCCAAGCCCTTCAACTTACCTGCACAGCGTTTGGTTCCTCCCGGAAGTCTTCTTGGACCGGGCCTGCAGCTAAAAACCAAAACCGAAAATCCCCATTGAAAACAGGGCACCCAACGCCAAAACAGCACCCTGCACCCAGCCTCCCTTGTGCCGCTATGGCTGCACTTTGTGTGCCAAACCACGATCCCCCTCTACCCTCAGCCTAACACCAGGAGCTTGGCTCCCACACCTTGTGGCCTGCTCGCCAGCAGCCGCCAACCGGAAGCCCCCTATCGGATAACATTGGGCCTCAATACTCTGCACCCGGCCGCCCTAGTGCCGCTGAGGGTGTAACAAAGTGCATCATTGACCCTGGGGGACCCCTGAGTCTAACCCGAGAACACCAACTCCCACAAAAAAGATCTTACTTTTAAACGATAACACTATGTTCCTCCATGTGATAACATTGACTGTTTTTCTGTGAGTTGGAGTGGAGTTGGAAAACCTAAAGAAAGTCTTTAAAATTGTACTAACAAACTCATTTATGTACCTGTTTACAGGATATGTCCCAGTGCAGTATCCAGGCATACTGCACAGTGTAAGTGTTAGAATTGGGGGTCTCTAGGTGGCACAGGTAGGTACTGGTGACAAATAGGGACCCTCTCCTCTAGTCAGAGTAAGGGGGAATTACACTCCTTAAATAACCCCTGCTCACCCTCTAGGTAGTGTGGCGCGAGCAGTCCAGACTTATTTCAGAGGCGTAAGTTAAGCATTTGTGACCACATACAGTAACCCAGTGACAACACTACAAATGGACACCACACAAGGTTTTATATCAAAAATAAGTATGCTGTATATAGAGTTGCCACAAGACCAATAATTGTCAAAAAGAACCCACAATACTATTATCTTTCAAGAGTTCTGGTTTAAAAGGCTTAAATCAAGATTCTATGCGAGTCGGTAGCCTGGACGGGCTACAGCGTTGTTGAAAATAGTCTAGAGTCTAGCAAATCCAGCTTACCGCGTTGGGCCCACTCAAGTGTCAAAAGACTCTATCACAGTACCTTTTACTTGAGGCGGCTGGTACGGATGTGTGAGCCGGTTCCGGTTCTGCGGTGCAGAAAGGAAGCGTTGCAGGACGCTTGTCCCTCGATGCGGTGCAGGTAACGACCCGTTGACCGAGTCAGTGGATCCAAGGCTTGCATTGCAGGGCGAGACGGTGCTTCGATGCGGTGCTTCCAGCTTGCGGTGCGGCGAACGAGCCGGAGTTCGGGAGCTGGCGTCGATCAGTCCGGACAGCGGTGCGAGTCTGGGGGTGCGTTGCGAAGCGTGCGAGGCGGTGCCCAACTCCGTTGCTGTCACCGGACTCTAAGTCAGCAGCAGTGACCACGTCTGTCAGACCAGTCCGATTCGGTGTAGCGAGGCGTTGCACGTCACGGTGTCCTTCCAGTCACGGTGCAGGCTGCGGCTCGTTGACTGAGTCGGTGAGCGCAGAGCTTGCGTTGTTCGAGGCGGGTGTTGCTTGGTGCGGTGCCTACAGGACACCGGGCCGGTCGTGAGAGTCGGTCACAGCTCCCTGCCTCTGTAGCCACTTGTTTCCAGCAGCAATTCACAAAGACTGGTGAAGTCCACTGGTCCTGGGACTTCGGTCAGGGGGCAAGCTCTCTTCCAAGCCCTTGGAGATCTTTGCACAAGTTGAAAGAAAAGTCCACAAAGTTCTTTCTCCTCCCTTTGGCAGCTAGGCAACCACTGCAGGCCAATTCCCCAAGCAGCACTTCAGCTGGGGAATAGTCTCTCCTCAGTTTCTTCAGGTTCCTTCTCCTCAGCAAAGGTTTCGTCTTGTAAGTCCAGAAGTGATCTAATTTCATGGGATCAGGGTCCCAATACTTATACCCCAAAATCCTTTGTTCTCTGAGGGGAGAGGGGCCTGAGCCCAGTTCAAGCCAGTTCTGAAGCACTCTTTACCAGACTTCTCCTTTCCTTTCACAGCGCAGGGCAGGCACATCAGACGCCCCACAGGAGGTGGAGCCAGCATTGTGGAAGGCAAGTAGAGTCCTGGAGCACTTTGTTGACAGTCTTCCTCCTCTTCTTTCAGTGTGCAGGGCAGAGGCATCAGACACACCACAGGTGGTGGAGCCAGCATTGTATAGGCAAGGCCCAGCCCTACTCAGGTCCCAGGTGCAACTCCTCCCTCCCATCCAGATGCAGATCTGCCTATTCACCACCGGGCAGCCCCAGCCTGTCTCCTGGAATTCCCCAGTCCTGTCCTGTCACACACAAACCCAGACAAGGAATACACAACCTTGCAGAGGCAGGCTCAAATGGTTAGGCAAGCAAATACCTACTTTCTAAAAGTGGTATTGGCAAACACAGAATATTAAAATAAACTTCACTAAAATATGTATTTTATTATTCTGAGTCCAGGCATACTAAACTCGAATTTCTACCATGTTCTCTGAGTCTGATCGGATTATAAACATGTAACAATCCAGCAGCTCATTCTGGCCCATGGAAAACGGGTAGCCCTGCAATAGTGGAAAACAAAAATGGCTGTAATTCATTAGGACATGCCACACACGTCGGGGCTTGTCCTACCTTATACTTACAATGCACCCTGCCCTTGGGCCTACCATAGGGGTGACTAATATGAAGTCAAGGGAAGGTGTAGGGACTGGCAAGTGGGTGCACTTGCCCAGTCAGCATGACTGTACTAGACTGCACGCAGGCTCTGCAATGGCAGACCTTAGACACGTTGTACAAGGCCATTTCTGTGGGTGGCACAACCAGTGCTGCAAGCCCACTAGTAGCATTTAGAATTACACGCCCAGGGCACACTGTGCACTGTACTAGGGTCTGACAAGTAAACCAAACATCCAATCATGCAACCACTCATCAATTTACAGTAGGCAGCACTCTCACTGTGGCACTGGACAGCATTGGCACAGTGCTTAAAGCATCTAACACCAGAAAAGACACATGAGGCAACAGCAAAAATGAAAGGGATACCCACGCCAATGGTGCCAGGTCTCACATGTGTGCCCTTCAGCTGAAATGTGGGGAGAACTACCCTACCTCCTGGGAGTTCTCATCACTAAGGCAGGAAAATCTGGACAGACCATCAGCGTTGGCGTGTTCTGTACCAGGGCGGTGTTCCACTGTAAAGTCCATACCCTGTAGGGAAATGGACCATCTCAACAGCTTTGGATTCTTACCCCTCATCTGCATCAACCATCTGAGGGGCCTGTGGTCTGTCTGAACCCGTAAGTGAGTCCCAAACAGGTATGGTCTCAGCATCTTCAGTGCCCAGACCACAGCAAATGCCTCACGCTCAATAGCACTCCACCTCTGTTCCCGTGGAAGTAACCTCCTACTGATGAAGGCTACAGGTTGATCTAGGCCCTCTTCATTCATCTGTGACAAAACAGCCCCCACACCATGCTCTGAAGTTTCTGTTTGAAAGATGAACTCTTTGGAGAAGTTGGGTGCCAGGAGCACGGGCGCCGTGCACATGGCAGCTTTCAGGGCCTCAAAAGCTTTTCTGACAATTGTCAGACCAAATCAATTTCTTGGGCTGCTTCCTGAAAGTCAGCTCTGTCAAGGGTGCAACAATGTTGCCATACCCCTTGACAAACCTCCTGTAGTACCCGTTGAGTCCTAAAAAGGCCCTCCCCTCTGTCTGGGTTTTGGGGGATTCCCAAGCCAGGATGGTTTCAATCTTGTGTTGTAGGGGCGCCACCTGGCCGCTTACAACTTGGTGTCCCAAGTACACCACAGAACCCTGCCCGATCTGGCACATACTCGCGTTGATCATGAGGCCTGCCTTCCGCAGTGCCAAGAACACTTCCCAGAGGTGGCGCAGATGTTCTTCCCAAGTGACACTGAACAATGCAATGTTATCCAGGTAGGCGGCACTGAACGCATCCAGTCCAACCAACACCTGGTTGACCAGCCTCTGAAAGGTGGCAGGGGCATTCTTCTTCCCAAAGGGCATAACCCGGAACTGGAAATGCCCATCTGGTGTGGAGAATGCTGACCTCTCCTTTGCCCCATCAGTGAAGGCGATCTACCAGTACCCAGACGTCAAGTCAAACGTGCTGAGGTACCGTGCAGCCCCTAACCGATCAATGAGCTCATCAGCTCTGGGGATGGGGTGCGCTTCGGTCTTCATGACCGAATTGAGCCCTCGGTAGTCCACACCAAACCAGAGTTCGGGTGTGGTACCCGGCGCCGCAGCCTTTGGGACCAAGACCACTGGGCTGGCCCAAGGACTGCTGGAGGACTCGAACACCCCTAGTGCAAGAATCTTTATAACCTCCTCTTTGATGCAAGCCATTATCCCATCGGTTACCCTGTAAGACTTGTGCTTCACAGGTAAGCTGTCTCCTGTATTCACATCATGGACGCACCAATCTGTGATACTAGGAACCAGGGAGAACAGATCAGAAAACTGTCCCAGCAACTGGCGGCAGTCATTCTGTTGCTCAGGAGTCAGGGTGGCAGAGAGGTTAACACCATCCACTGACCTGGCCACCAGGAGGTCAGGAAGAGGCTCAGTCTCCTCCTCCATTCCAGCATCTATCGCCAAGAGCATGCCCACTTCAGACCTCTCTAAGTTGGGCTTAAGGTGGTTGACATGCAGGACCCTCAAGGGGTTCCTGGGAGAACGCAAGATCACCAAGTAGGTAACTGGACTCTTGCGCTCCACAACCTCAAATGGTCCGGTCCACTTATCTTGGAGCGCACAAGGCTCCACTGGGGCCAAGACCCACACTTTCTGACCAGGTTGAAGGCCAGCATGTAGCTATATACATCCTGGGGAGGTTTCCTCGGAGATTGCTCCCAGCCTTCCTTGACCAGACTCAGAGGTCCTCTGATCAGGTGTCCATAGAGCAGCTCAAAGGGACTGAACCCTAGAGATTTCTGTGGCACCTCCCGGTATGCAAACAACAGGCATGGTAAGAGGACGTCCCACTTACGCCTCATGGGTTCCTCAAGACCCATAATCATGCCCTTCAGGGTTCGGTTGAACCTTTCAACCAACCCATTTCCTTGGGGGTGGTAAGAAGTGGTGAACTTGTAAGTTACAATGGGGTGTAGGTCCTGCACTGGTAGAGTTGATCTGTATTGTCTGGTGGACCGTGCTCCTGGGAATCACTCCCCACTCGAGAGTGTGCATGAACACTGAAGTAGCAGTCCTAAGATGCCTTAGGCTGTCTCCCTGGGCACAGGTGAAGGGTGCTGTATATCCAGCTAGGTTCATCCAAAATATCAATTCACTCTTTGTTTAGGGTATTTAAAACTAACCACACAGCCATAACCTGTACTATTCGCTCATGTAACACTGGTTCATTTAATAAACCACAGTTAGCAGCGATTTTGAGCATGATAGAGAATGCTGCTTCATTAAATAAATAAATCACCATACGGGGAGCATATAGCATGAGACGGGGTAAAAAAACCTGGAACACATTTAACCGATTTGCACTCGAGTCAGACCCTAAACGCATGGTGGTAGATATAACCTCGGCGATTCACAGTGGTCAGAACAAACATGCAGCATTCAACTTTTCTTTGTAGATATTCCCCCGACGAAGGCTTATAAAGCCGAAATGCATTGGGAAGTAAGTTAATAACCAAGAATGCACATGTGGAAATATTGCATTATGGGAATTGAAGTATTTACAAATATTTGGATGAAAAAGATGTGAATAAAAACATTTGCAACAAGCAAAACGAAGAGTGAATTGATATTTTGGATAAACCTAGCTGGATATACAGCACCCTTCACCTGTACCCAGGGAGACAGCCTAAGGCATCTTAGAACTTGTAAGCTACCCCACACTCCTGCAACAGGGACTTCGTGTACTTAGAAATGAAGTTGGTTCCCCGGTCAGACACAACCTCTCGAGGGAATCCTACTCGTGAGAAAATTCCCATCAGTGCTCGTCCCACCACAGGGGCCGTCTCTGTTCTCAGAGGTATGGCTTCCGGGTACTGGGTGGCATGGTCCACCAAGACCAGGATGAACCTGTTGCCCATGGCTGTCTTGAGGGGCAATCTGTAGACTCGCCGGACTTGCCTGTTGGGTCCCGCACTTCTCGCCAGCCCCTGCCCAGCCTGCAGCCGCTCTCCCTCCCGCCGCCGCACCTTCAGCCTACAGCGGCCGCCGAGTGGAGGGGAGACAGGCAAAGGCAAACTACAATACCCAGCCTGCACAGCGGCAGGAAACAGGAAGCGGTCACCGCCCGCAAACACAGCGCCAGGAGGCACTTAAACTCCACACAGTTTCGGTGGAGTGGGGGCAATCTGTAGACTCACCGGACTTGCCTGTTGGGTCCCGCATTTCTCGCCAGCACCTGCCCAGCCTGCAGCCGCTCTCCCTCCCGCCGCCGCACTTCCAGCCTACAGCGGCCGCCGAGTGGAGGGGAGACAGGCAAAGGCAAACTACAATACCCAGCCTGCACAGCGGCAGGAAACAGGAAGCGGTCACCGCCCGCAAACACAGCGCCAGGAGGCACTTAAACTCCACACAGTTTCGGTGGAGTGGGGGCAATCTGTAGACTCGCCGGACTTGCCTGTTGGGTCCCGCACTTCTCGCCAGCACCTGCCCAGCCTGCAGCCGCTCTCCCTCCCGCCGCCGCACCTCCAGCCTACAGCAGCCGCCGAGTGGAGGGGAGACAGGCAAAGGCAAACTACAATACCCAGCCTGCACAGCGGCAGGAAACAGGAAGCGGTCACCGCCCGCAAACACAGCGCCAGGAGGCACTTAAACTCCACACAGTTTCGGTGGAGTGGGGGCAATCTGTAGACTCGCCGGACTTGCCTGTTGGGTCCCGCACTTCTCGCCAGCACCTGCCCAGCCTGCAGCCGCTCTCCCTCCCACCGCCGCACCTCCAGCCTACAGCAGCCGCCGAGTGGAGGGGAGACAGGCAAAGGCAAACTACAATACCCAGCCTGCACAGCGGCAGGAAACAGGAAGCGGTCACCGCCCGCAAACACAGCGCCAGGAGGCACTTAAACTCCACACAGTTTCGGTGGAGTGGGGGCAATCTGTAGACTCGCCGGACTTGCCTGTTGGGTCCCGCACTTCTCACCAGCACCTGCCCAGCCTGCAGCCGCTCTCCCTCCCGCCGCCGCACCTCCAGCCTACAGCAGCCGCCGAGTGGAGAAGAGACAGGCAAAGGCAAACTACAATACCCAGCCTGCACAGCGGCAGGAAACAGGAAGCGGTCACCGCCCGCAAACACAGCGCCAGGAGGCACTTAAACTCCACACAGTTTCGGTGGAGTGGGGGCAATCTGTAGACTCGCCGGACTTGCCTGTTGGGTCCCGCACTTCTCGCCAGCACCTGCCCAGCCTGCAGCCGCTCTCCCTCCCGCCGCCGCACCTCCAGCCTACAGCAGCCGCCGAGTGGAGGGGAGACAGGCAAAGGCAAACTACAATACCCAGCCTGCACAGCGGCAGGAAACAGGAAGCGGTCACCGCCCGCAAACACAGCGCCAGGAGGCACTTAAACTCCACACAGTTTCGGTGGAGTGGGGGCAATCTGTAGACTCGCCGGACTTGCCTGTTGGGTCCCGCACTTCTCGCCAGCACCTGCCCAGCCTGCAGCCGTTCTCCCTCCCGCCGCCGCACCTCTAGCCTACAGCAGCCGCCGAGTGGAGGGGAGACAGGCAAAGGCAAACTACAATACCCAGCCTGCACAGCGGCAGGAAACAGGAAGCGGTCACCGCCCGCAAACACAGCACCAGGAGGCACTTAAACTCCACACAGTTCCCGCGTCGCGGGACCGCGCGCGGACCAGCGCCGGGCTAAGCCCGGGCAAAGGGCGGGCCCTCTGTGGCCCTCAGAGGCACGAGGAGGACGGGGTAACCTCCCTAACATTATTCCCGTAAGGTACTTTCTTGTTTAAATCCTGTCTACGTGCCTGGGCAATCACAGTCACATTCATTCTGAGGACTATTGTTACTGACATTTCTGTTCCACATCTTAGTTGGGACTACCTGCATGCTGATTCTCAGCCATTTTACTTTGCGTACTGAGTGGTAACCCATTACTCCTCCTAGTTTGTTGTCCTTCGTATCTGCTCTGTTCATTCTTACCGTCTTGTCCAACAAACGTTAGCTCATATTGTGTTTGGACTAGTATATGCTATTCCCATTATGTCCCCAAGGGGCAGTCGCAGTAAAACAGCTGCCGCGGGGGGTGGACCAGTAATTGGCCCTATCGATAATTTCATCACTAAGGCCAATGATGCTATAAACCAGGGTATTTCTCTTTTAGAACGCAGGGTCTCACAAGATCTGGCCCATGCTAAACGTTCTTCCCTTGGTCTCATTGCTGCTGCTACCACACCTGCTCAGGTTTTGCCCAACAACATAAGACCCTTATTAAACGTAAATGCCGACATTCATACCATCCCAAGTGAGGTAAATTTATCAGCCTCTATTCCTTTGATAGACTCAGACACAGATATTAGTATGGATCTGGAGAAGACCCCAGATCTGCTTATCAATTCCACTCCTGAAGCAATATCTGTTGATAATACAAGGCAATTAAGAGGTAGACGTGAGGGGGCTATCCTAAAACAAAAATCATATGCACCCAAGTCCCTGTCTACAAAGGTTAGGAAACATGGTCTGATAAAAAGAAAAACTGGGAAAGGTACCAATTCTAACCTCAACCAAAATGTGAGTAGGGTTACGGAGACCACTCAGGGGGAGGAAAGAGAGAGGGAACAGCACGGTAGAATATCAGATAACAATAATACAATTAATGACAACACTGAAAATGCAAACGACCGCATGCTGGAAAGGCTGGGTGAATTATTAAGTATTTACTTATCTCCCATTGAAAGTAGGCTTACTCGGATAGAAAAGCAAATAGCCGAACTGAGTATCCCTATTAAGAACCTATCCAAAGAAGGTGCTGTAAATGGTGCAATCAATCATAGTTCTACTAAAACAGTAGGCACCAAACCTAACACTTCTCAAGCACCAATTATAAATACAAAAATTACACCCAAAGTCCCATTAGCTACTTCAGTGACACTGAAGGGCCCATCCATTAGTCAGTCAATAGCTACCCTTAACACTAACAATGTAGCCCCAGACAAAAGGAAGGACCATAATACTAAACAATTAAATGGGACTACTACAGGCCAACCTGTGAACCCCGTAAGCAGCTATACCACGGCCCAACCACCACAAAAAACAATTAGGCAAGTCCCCTCTCGCATTAACCTTCCACCGGAATGCGGAGCATATGTATTGGTGCTAGTAAATGTCTCCAAATTAAGGAAGGACCAGGATGAAACACCTACATCTCTCAAAAATAAAACCTTACACTGGTTAATTGCAAATTACAATTATCCCATCGATGGTGCAAGGGAGATTATTACCACTCAGGAAAAAGTTTGAGGGGGATTGCGTTACTATAATCTTTAAAAGCCCTCAATGGGCAGAGAAAACACTTGTCAGCGCCCCATCACCCTCACCCTGGGAATTTAACACCACACTCCTTCCATTAGGTTATTTCTACAGACACCTGATACCCCCCGAACAAGCTATGGCGAATTATTCTACAATTCCCCATCAAGATTTGAATTTTGGAGCAAGGATCAAATCACCGCTCTTTATTCAGAATCAGAATCCCAATGTTAATTACATGAATAGCCGCAATTGGCGGAATCAGGCCCCAATGTCAATTCCCATTCCTCATCCCCCGCACTATCCACAATTCCCAACCATGCATCAATATAATCATAGAGATAGGTCCTACCCAGTTCCTGACCCCTATCAGTTCACACCGATAACTGAAGTTGGGTCAACATTTAACATCCCTACTCATAATCGGTTCGAATATTTTTCCAATTTAGATGAACAGGACTGACTGGGTACATCGGTCAAAAATGAAATGTATGGCCAAGTTGCAGCCTGTAAATTAGAGGGATCTTCAATTCCAGCTGTAGTTTGTCAGGATCAGAATCGCCCTACAGAAATTATGTTATCCGACAGTGTTTTGTCCATTCCTTATAAAATAATTCATCATAAAACAGGGAATAGTGGGAGCAGACCTGTCAAACGTTGTACTACCTATGGTTTATCAATATTAAGCTGGAATGTTGCAGGACTGGAATCCAAGCTGTCGGACCCTGCATGGATTGAGATAATTAATGATGTGGACATTCTCATGTTCCAAGAAACATGGGCTGTTGGGAATTTGTACATAGAGGGCTACCACTGTTTCAGTTTAACATCACCCAAACCTAGTTTCGGTCGAGCAGTGGGTGGCCTTTTCATTGGGATCAGAATTCTGGCAGGTGGTACAATCAGAGACCTGCAGATTGATAACCTTGTTAACCCTAACATCCAAATTCTTGAATACAAGTCAAAGACAAAGACCACGATTTATTTAATTAACTTTTATAATAATGATTTTTATGGTGTACTGAATAAGAATTTTTTGCCATTATCTAAAGTTTTAAGTATGTTTGAATGTTCTTTATCAGTAGACACTAAGACTGGTATTCTAATAGGGGGCGATTTCAATGTGAAATTAACAGAGAATTATGGGTCTGATGATCCTATTTACCCTGACTTAGTAGATCGCAGGGGATCTGAATTGTTTAAAATATTATCTGAATTTGACCTTGCTGATGCTATGAGAGTAGGGTATAATAGGAATTTCCCCTATGCCCCCACATTTATCAGCAGGGATAGTAGCTCAATTATTGATTATGTATTTACGTCACCACTGCTAACAGATTGTATAGCAAAAACTTCTGTGGTACAAACATCTTTTAGCGATCATAATCCATTGCTGGTGATTTTAAATTTTGCATCTAGTCCGATTTTTATGAATTTAAATGGGGCAAGGGATATTACACCCTCAATTGACGGTCTTCGATTAAAATGGAGAGGAATTGACTGTGGGTCCATCTTAGTAAGTGTACAAACAACACACCCACACCTGATAAAATCTTGCTTGTCCCCCAGTGGAAACCATGATAAATTAATTGCAGATTTTGAAGCTTTATGTTCAACCATTAAAACCCTCCTGTCGGTCCCATTACCCAAGGAACGCAAAGAGCCAAGATGGTTCGATTCATCTTGCTCCTTGGCCAACAGAGAACTAAGAAAGGCACTCTCTGCCAAACCAAGGTGCAAAGTTGTTGTTCAAGCTGCCAGGAAAAATTATAAAGATAAAATATCGGAAAGGAAGGCTAATTTGCTTTCCGATCACTGGGACTCCTTGTTAATTAGTGCGAACTTGGGTGGCAGTGGCCCATTTTGGGCCGCTGTCAAGAGAACGAGGGAAATGGGAAAAGAGCTCACACAAATTAGCTGCAATATAGCAAGTGCAGCATGGGAGAGCCATTTCTCCAAAATCTATGCAGCCCCCTCCGATGAGTATTCTCTCCCTAATTCAGGCCAATTGGATGGTTTAAAGATTTTGGACCATGAAGTTAAAATAGCCATAAAAGAGAGTTTAGGAAACAAGGCGCCTGTACCAGATGGCCTTCCCATCGATATTATTAAATACAATGTCGATTTGTGGACATCAATACTCCTTAATATTTTTAATAGTCTCCCAAAAGCAGCCATGCCGGCTACTTGGGCTACCAGTATTATTGTCCCAATTTATAAAAAGGGAGACAGATCTGATCCAGCAAATTATCGTCCTATCTCCCTTTTGGATAATACCCTAAAAGTTCTAGGACGTATAATTTACAATAGGGTATTGGAATGGGCGGTTGATACTGACTTTTTAGATCCTTGTCAGATGGGGTTCAGGAGCGGGGTAGGAACAGTGGAGCAATGTTTAAATTTAAAATTGATAATTGATAAATATTGCATTGCCCGCTCATCTCCTACCTACCTTGCCTTTATGGATCTTTCATCCGCTTTTGATCTTGTGAATAGATCTAAGCTCTGGTCAATTCTCTCATCCAATGGTCTTGATGACACTCTTGTTAGATTTGTAGCCTATCTCCATACAGACCTGAAAGCACGGGTACGTATTGGGATGGGTGGAGAGGTCTCGGGAGCCATTGAGATAGGGAGGGGGGTGAGACAGGGGTGCGTTTTAGCACCCCTGTTGTTTATTATTTATATCAATGGTTTATGCAATCACTTGAAAAAAGCAACCTCTGATGTTCCACTGATTCTAGGTAATTCTTTACCTGTGCTTTTATATGCAGACGATGCGGTGCTTATGGCCCGCACTCCTAATGCTCTCCGTCTGCTTGTACACAGTTTTGTTGATTTTATGGAGGGCTTGGACTTGAAGGTACATTTTAAAAAATCTTTCATTATGTCTTGTGGACCGGGCAAAAGGAAACTCAGCACAATCTGGATAGGCACAGATAAACTAGAATCTGTTCCTAAATTTCCTTATTTAGGGTTGGTTTTCGCTGCGAACAGCTCATGGAGTGGGCATTTGGCCCACGCCACGAGCAAGTTCTCGAAAGCCAACAAGTCTGTTCTGAGTCTCCCCCGCCCAAAGAAAATTGGTGCCACTAAGGCTATTTTAAAGATTTTTAAACTACAGTGTTCACCTGTCGCCACGTATGGAGCAGAGGTATGGGGGTCGGGAAGCAGTATTTGTATCCAAAGAGAGGAAAACCGTTTTTGCAGAAAAGTGCTGGGCGCACCGATTTCCACATCTGATTTTATTTGTCATAACGAACTTAATCTTCCTTACATAAGTGATTTTATTAGAGCAAGACCAGCTCTCTTCTGGATTAGAATCTGGAGGAATGATGCTGCTGTCCTTACAAAAAATAATATCAAGGACTGCCTAAATTGCGAACATGGTATGAAGATTCCTTGGCTCATAGAAGTTTCTAAATCACTTAATGAAGTTGATAGAGGCACTTTGTTCACCGACCCAACGTCAATTGAACAAAGGGACAAAGTTGAGGTTCAAAATGCACTTTATGCACTTTATAGAAATGGTCGCACAGGAAGAGAATCCCAGAAATCAAGCGTTATGAAATATATAGGAAATGGTCTCTGTAGGCAAACTCTGCCGCCCTATCTCTCCCTCCCCATGTCCAGTTGGGAGCGATCTTTATTGTTTCATTTAAGGGCAGGAACTGTAACATTTTTGCTGTCCTTTCCTATGGGGTATCAACATAGTGCTGATCTCACTCCATGTCCTTGTGATGGTGTGAGCACACAGGATGATCTGCACTTTTTATTTTTCTGCGAATTTTATTTGAGATTTATTAAATGGTTTTTAACTCCCTATTTTAAAAAATACAGACCTCTCACTCTTAAAGAGTCCTATATGATGCTGCTTACTTTGGACACTGATGAACTGACCTTCCGCACTAGCACTTTTTTAAGATCAGCCATACGAGCGCGTAAGACGATGGAAAATCCCTGAAATTAGAAACTAGTCACATTGGTGTTTATTGTGCAAACATTACAATGAAATGAAATTCACTGTATAGTTATTGTATGATTTTTTATGATATTATGAAATGTTTCTCTGTACAAATTCTTTTTATTGTTCTGTCTGTATTATATACAAATGTTTTATTGCTGTAATCGGTACTTTTATGAATTTTATGAAATTCGAATAAAGGTCTTTTGGAACTTGGAACTTGGCTGTCTTGAGGGGTCAGTGGCCCCACAATGTCAATCCCCACCTGCTCAAAGGTGGGGGATATCAGTATAAGGGGAATAGAAATATTAGGTACTCTGACACCTCTAAACACCTTTATTGTTCGTCTTCAGCCCAGCCGCTTCTCAGCCGATTCCCGGCGGCGGGGGGCGCCATCTTGAGTGAGGCAGGTGGGGACAGCGCTCAAGTCGGGGCGTCCTTCCCGCCCTCTTTGTGTATTTAACTTGGCCCATCCGCAGCGCTCGGCGCCTTTCAGAAGCTCTCCCTGGTGAGGGGAACTGGGGCTGCGAGCTGCAGAGTAATCTTAACAATGTGATATTTGAATTGTGTTTTTTAATAGCGTTTCTGGAGCGTTTTTAATCAATTTTAAAACCGCCTTATTTTTGACTGTGGGGGATATCAGTATAAGGGGAATAGAAATATTAGGTACTCTGACACCTCTAAACACCTTTATTGTTCATCTTCAGCCCAGCCGCTTCTCAGCCGATTCCCGGCGGCGGGGGGCGCCATCTTGAGTGAGGCAGGTGGGGACAGCGCTCAAGTCGGGCCGTCCTTCCCGCCCTCTTTGTGTATTTAACTTAGCCCATCCGCAGCGCTCGGCGCCTTTCAGAAGCTCTCCCTGGTGAGGGGAACTGGGGCTGCGAGCTGCAGAGTAATCTTAACAATGTGATATTTGAATTGTGTTTTTTAATAGCGTTTCTGGAGCGTTTTTAATCAATTTTAAACCCGCCTTATTTTTGACTGTGGGGGATATCAGTATAAGGGGAATAGAAATATTAGGTACTCTGACACCTCTAAACACCTTTATTGTTCGTCTTCAGCCCAGCCGCTTCTCAGCCGATTCCCGGCGGCGGGGGGCGCCATCTTGAGTGAGGCAGGTGGGGACAGCGCTCAAGTCGGGCCGTACTTCCCGCCTTCTTACCTTCCTATAAATGTGCAAGGCGGCCAGACGGCGCAGCGGGCTGGCGCAGCGGGGGCGCCGGATGCGCGCCGAAGCCGCGCCTAAGCCAAGCCCGTCTGCGCCCGTCCGCGCCAAGACCGCGCCAGGCGCCGGGCATGCTGGCCAAAGCGTCCCCATGATCAGGTATGACCCTGTAGATTTACGCTCCTTGCGTCACGTTATGGGAGCCCACCACTGTAAGGGATGCCTTCGCAGCAACCTACTCTGGGGCCCTTTCTCGTGTCGACTCTGTAGGTGGACGTCCCTGGGTTTCACCACCGCAGCACCTAAACCGCCCCCCCCTTTCCAAGCAAAAGCTGGATACATTTAAGGGAGGACTCATCAATGCTAGGTCTCTAGCATGTCACGATCAAGACATCCATGACCTCATACAATATCATGATTTAGATGCTCTTTTTATTACAGAAACCTGGCTCAATAATTCGTCAAATCCCGATCTTGCAACCGCCCTACCACCAGACTTTACTATCTTCAGGCGGGATAGACCCATCGGGCAGGGTGGGGGAGTGGCCTTTGCCATCAAGAAATCCTTCACCTGCCATACCTTCGACCTAGGCCATCTCAAGGACTGTGAGGGCATGGGCTTTGCAATCAAAATCAATGCTTCCACCTCCTTCTCAGGGGGACTTATTTATCGCCCCCCTGGAAATGCCACCCCCTTCCTGGACTCCCTCGACGATACACTTGGATCACTTCTGACACATTATTCTACCTTCACCCTTCTAGGTGATCTGAACCTGCACCTGGAATCAGGCACTGACCCTCATACCATCAGCCTCCAACAATCTCTTAGTATCTTTGGTCTCTCCCAACTTGTTACGTCCCCGACACATAGGGCTGGACACACATTAGACGGCATTTGTTCCAATTTGACAACTTTGACCACATTCCCCCCGATCCCGCAAATTTGGTCTGATCATTGCCTCATCCCTTTTGCCATCAAGGTAAACCCCTCCATGCCATCGAACGCCAAATGCCTCCTCCCTCCTCCTTCGACTAATTGGAAGAAGGTGGCCGAACGTATCAAGTCAGACTCCCAGCTTTTGCCCCCGCCCCCCTCCCTAGTTGGGGATGTAGTGTCCGACTCTTGTAATTTTCACATCTGGATCGACAAAATTGTCTCAGACAACTCTAGTCCGAATCGCCGCCAGCCAATCCACCGTAAAAGAAAGTCCAATGCCCCCTGGTATACCCAGTCCCTCACTGAAAGCCACCTCCAATGTAGGATCCTTGAAAGGAAGTGGAGGAAAACTTACGACGAAGCCCCCAGGCTACTCTACATCCTACAGAGGAAACTTTATCTCTCTAACATCAAAGCGGCCAAAAAGGAGTACTTTACCAAAGCCATCGAGGAAGCCAAGCAGAAACAGCAAACGATCTTCTCTATAGTTAAGTCCTTCACTCATCCCAAAACCATCCTACCTGAAATCCCTCCATCCCAAACCCTATGCAACCAAATCGCGGATTTCTTTATAGATAAAATCGCCAATATTCAGAAAGATTTCCCTCAACCCCCTGCTACTACCACCCATGGCGTCGTTACAATTCCCTCCATCTTTGACAGTTTTTCCCCAGTTTCCCTTCAACAAACTCACAAGGCCATTTGGCCTGCAAATCGGGAGCCCCCACGGACTCATGCCCCCCTAGCATTCTTCATCTTCTCATCGAGGCTGTAAATCCCTCGATTAACGCCATTATCAACAAATCCCTCGAATCAGGCATCGTCCCCGATGACTGGAAAAAGGCTATAGTAAAACCTCTAATGAAGACATGCGCCCAATTTCCCTACTACCTGCGCTTGGCAAAATCACGCAGCTGCTAGTTTACGGCGAATTAAAAACCTATGTAGAGAGCAATCACCTTCTGCACCCCCAACAATCAGGATTCCGCCCCGGCCACTCCACAGAAACCGCCTTGATTGAATTATCTGACACCATCAAGTTCTTGCAGGATGAGGGGAGACAGGCTGTACTCATTCTGCTTGACCTAACAGCAGCATTTGACACCATCTCGCATGTCATTCTTACCAACAGACTGCGCGACATCGGTGTGTCAGACACTGTGCTGTCATGGATTACATCGTTCCTCTCCAATAGATCCCAAGCGGTTTCATTAGGCCCCTACCTCTCCAGAGAAAAACCAGTTACATCAGGAGTCCCCCAGGGGTCCATACTTAGCCCTCTTTTTTTTTAACATTTATATGACCCCCCTCCTTGCACTGATAGAATCCCACGGAATCCTCGTTACATCGTATGCTGATGACACTCAGCTTGTCGTTACCATCGATAAAAAATGCACGGATGCAGTCTTTAGATTTAAGAACTGTCTCTCCGAGGTCTTTCTATGGCTGAATAGTAACCACCTCAGATGTAACAGTGCCAAGACTGAGATCATACCCCTAGGGAAAGACCTGTCCTTTTCCCCAAAAGACTGGTGGCCAAAAAACTCAGAAGCTCCGCCGAATGCTGTTTCCTCGGCACGCAATCTCGGCATCCAATTTGACGCATCCCTCAGCTTTGATGACCATGTTCGCATCACTGCCGGGAGCTGTTTTAGTCTAATTAAAACATTGAAGAAATTCTTCGACTTCCTCCCCATCACAGCCAGAAAATCAGTCGTGGTTGCCCTAGTCCTTTCCCGACTTGACTATTGCAACGGATTAATGGCAGGAGTGAAGAAGTCCACCTTGAGGAAACTGCAAAGTGTTCAACATGCAGCCGCCAGACTCGTCCTCAAACTCCCCAGAAGGTCCTCGGCCTCAGCCGCCCTCAACACTCTCCACTGGCTACCCCTTCACAAAAGAATTCTGTTTAAACTCCTATTTACTGTATTTAAAGCCACCAGGAAAACCGGTCCCTTGTATTTTACCAAGCGCTTCACGTACTACAATCCCACGCGCTGCCTGAGATCCTCAGGAACCCACCTTGTCGTTACCCCTAGATTTAAGTTAAAAACGCGAGGGGGGAAGACATTTTCCTTCCTAGCATCTAGAGCTTGGAACAACCTTCCCGTCAACCTTAGGCTAGCCCCTACTGAGACTCATTTCAGGAAACTCTTGAAAACCTGGGTATTCCAGCAACCCGACTCCTCAGTCTTCGCAGCCATCTGATTCACTCATCACTACGTTTCTTTCTCTGCACCCATCAGCGCCAAGATGCTCCTTCCGGAGCGATAGTAGCGCTTTACAAAATCTCATAAATATCAAATATCATAAATATCAAAGGGGGTACTGACCACAGGGAATGGCTGGAGAGGAGCCTTCTGCTTCCTCCCACTCCCTTTCCACTTGCCTGGCAAGTCTGACCGGTCCTGCAATGATTGTCTGAACTCTTGCGCATTTGGGGCCAATGAAAGTGGGTGACAAGCCTCTCAAAGGTCTTGTCCTGCCCCAAATGTCCTGCCAATGGCACATCATGAGCCAGCCCCAGTAAGAAGGCTCTGAAGCTCTGGGGTACCACCAGCACACAGGCTGACAAAGGCTCAGCAACCTTAGGCTCACTATACAGGAGACCATTCTCCCAGTAGATCCAATGTGACCCAGACTGATCACCTGCTGCCTGGCTTGCAGCCTGCTGCTGCAAGCCCTCAAGAGAAGGGCATTCTCTCCGCTCCCTGCAGAATTCTTCCCTGGAGGGGCCTCCTTCTTGCTGCCAATGGGTCAGCTCAGGCAGGTCCCCTAGTCCAGCTACTTGTTCCCCGGTAGGCTCCAGGGCATCCCCCTCAGGGTCTACCTCCTCCTAGGCCGTGGGAACTTCAGGGGCCGGTTTCCCGCGCCCCCTGCCACTTCTCTCCAAGACAGGTTCCTGGGCCTCCCTCTCAGGCTCCAAGTCCTCTTGAGCACCCCTACTGGCTGTCATTGACCGGGTGGTCACGCATACCCAGTCAGGCAGACCCACCATCCTCAGGTGAGTACTCTTCTCCACCTTCTCCCAAGGTGAGCTCTCCAAATCGTTCCCCAACAGTCAACTGGCATGGCGGGCCGCACAGCTACCTGAAGAGTACCAGAGCCCCTTCCCCACTCAAAGGGAACGTGAGCCATTGGACAAAGACTCTCTGTGTTGTCGGCTTTAACAACTCAGCAGAATGCATGTGGGACAACCTGCTCTTGAGTCGCCAGGTGACACCTGACAGCTGTCACACTGGCTCCTGTGTCTCTAAGAGCCTCCACCTTTTGGCCATTGATGGTCACCCACTGCCCATATTTCTTAGTGTTCTTGGGCAGTTGGTTCTCTGGGACCACCTCACAGTCTCCTAAAGAGACAAGGGACATCTCTGCAGGAACCCACCCACCTTGGACTTCCACCTCCTCCCCAAAGGCTACAATAGCCATCTGCCGGGGCGGAGCACCAGTGGGTGCTGGTTTACCAAACAAGTGGCACCTGGTATCAGTCGCCTTATGACCCAGGTCCCCACATCTGTAACATTTCAGCGGTCCCTGTGGAACAGGATTACCTGTCGGGACCGCTGGCTTTTTCTCAGGGGGAGGCTGGGAACCTTTCCCTTGGTTCCCTTGGGAATTACTTTAGGGCCCTCTGCGGAACTCCCTCTGTTTACCCCTGTCCCCCCCACTCTTCTGCTGGGGACCCTGCCCACCTTTGGCTGAGTCTCCCACGTGACCCTAGTGGACCCTGGTACTGACCCAGCGGTCTGCCTCCTCAGCTAGCTTCCTAGGGTTAGTCAGCTTGCTATCAATCAGGTGCTGGCGCAGCTCTGGGAAACAATTATCAGACAAGTGCTCCCATGCAATCAAATCCAAGAGACCTTGAAAATCATTAACTTTTCTGCCCTTTACCCAACCATCCAATGCTCTGCAACAAAAGTGACATACTGTACCCAGGTACTATTTTCTATCTTTTTGCACTTCCTGAACCTCTGCCTATAGAGTTCAGGGGTCAAACCATACCTAGTCATGAGTGCCTCTTTCATGTGGCTATAGGAATTATGGTCTTCAGAAGGCAAGTCCAACAGTGTGTCCCGCCCCTCACTAAGGAACCTTCCCCACAACCCCGCTCCCCAATCTCTCTCAGGGACCTGGTGGGAAGACATGGCTACCTCATACACTCTGAACCACTGCCCAATATCATCATTTAAAAAAGAAACTCCTTTACCACATCTTTGGGAAGTACACTCTACCTTCCCCAGGTGCTGATGGTGTGCTGCTTCCAGAGGGAGTAATCTCTAGGCTCCTAGCTTTCAGATCCAACTCCTTCAAAACTTTATCATCCTCCAACTGTAAACTCTTTTCTTCTAGAGCCATCTTCTTGCTTTCTAGCTCCAGTTGCCCATTCAATTTGAGCTTGGCCATCTCCATTTCATGCATCCTGTTTTCTTTTCTGTCTGCCAACTCTTTATGGGGACAGACTTCGGGCAGAAACACTGCTACCCACTGGGGAGGGTGCGCCCCTCCTCTCAGGAACCAGTGGCCCACCAAGCTGCTCCTCTGCATCCTCATAATTCATTAAATCACCAGGGGCATTCCTTGCTTCCACCCAGGCCCTCAGCACCTTGTGGTATTGCTCCTTTTTGGTGATTCCGGCCGTGGAAATTTTAAACTTCCTGCAGAAGCTCTTGAGCTGCTTGTTGGTGTAGCTTTCGATTTTCTCTTCCTCCCAATCACAGTCAACAGATGTAACTGAGGCTGTCTCCTCCATGATGACTGAATCAGACATGATTAAAAAAAATGGAGGTCTCTGGCAAAAACAAGTATTAAGAGTAAGTGGTTGTGTTATGGTCTGCACTCACTAAGTAGTGTTCACCAATCACTGTACACGAGTCACAAATGCAAATTTGGAATCCCTTCCGCTGGCTACCAATGTTAGAATTGGGGGTCTCTTGTTGGCACAGATAGGTACTTGTGACAAATAGGGACCCTCTCCTCTAATCAGAGTAAGGGGGATTACACTCCTAAAATAACCCCTGCTCACCCTCTAGGTAGCGTGGCGCGAGCAGTCAAGACTTATTTCAGAGGCGTTGTAAGTTAAGCATTTGTGACCACATACAGTAACCCAGTAACACTACAAATGGACACCACACAAGGTTTTATATCAAAAATAAGTATGCTTTATATAGAGTTACCACAAGACCAATAAACGACAAAAAGAATCCACAGTACTATTATCTTTTAAGAGTTCTGGTTAAAAAGGCTTAAATCAAGGTTCTGTGCGAGTCGGTAGCCTGGACGGGCTACAGCGTTGTTGAAAATAACAGAGTCTAGCAAATCCAGCGGACCGCGTCGGTGCGGGCCCACTCAAGTGTCGACAGACTCGGTCACAGTACCTTTTACATGAGGTGGCCGGCACGGATGTGCGAGCCGGTTCCGGTGATCGTCTCAGTGCAGAAAGGAAGCGTTGCAGGACGCGTTGTCCCTCGATGCGGTGCAGGCAGCGGCCCGTTGACAGTCGGTGGATCCAAGGCTTGCGTTGCAGGGCGAGACGGTTCTTCGATGCCGTGCTTGCGGTGCAGCGAATGAGCCGGACTTCGGGAGCTGGCGTCGATCAGGGCTGGTCGTGAGAGTCGGTCACAGCTCCCGGCCTCTGTAGCCACTTGTTACCAGTAGCAATTCACAAAGGCTGGTGAAGTCCACTGGTTCTGGGACTTCGGTCAGGGGGCAAGCTCTCTTCCAAGCCCTCTTCCAAGCCTTTGGAGATCTTTGTACAAGTTGAAAGAAAAGTCCACAAAGTTCTTTCTCCTCCCTTTGGCAGCAAGGCAATCACTGCCGGCCAATTCCCCAAGCAGCACTTCAGCTTGGGAATAGTCTCTCCTCAGTTTCTTCAGGTTCCTTCTCTTCAGCAGAGGTTTTGTCTTGGAAGTCCAGAAGTGATCTAATTTCATGGGATCAGGGTCCCAATACTTATACCCCAAACTCCTTTGTTCTCTGAGGGGAGAGGGACCTGTGCCCAGTTCAAGCCAGTTCTGAAGCACTCTGTTTACCAGACTTCTCCTTTCCTTTCACAGGGCAGGCACATCAGACGCCCCACAGGAGGTGGAGCCAGCATTGTGGAGGGCAAGTACAGTCCTGGAGCACTTTGTTGACAGACTACCTCCTCTTCTTTCAGTGTGCAGGGCAGAGACATCAGACACACCACAGGGGCTTTAGCCAGCATTGCAGAGGGAATGCCCAGCCCTAATCAGGTCCCAGGTGCAACTCCTCCCTCTCATCTAGATGGAAGGGAGGATTCACCAACCGGCAGCCCCATCCTGTCTCCTGGAATTCCCCAGTCCTGTCACACACAAACCCAGACAAGGAATACACAACCTCGCAGAGGCAGGGTCAAATGGTTAGGCAAGTAAATACCTCCTTTCTAAAAGTGTTATTTGCAAACACAGAATATTAAAATAAACTTCACTAAAAGATATATTTTATTATTCTGAGTCCAGGCATACTAAACTCAAAGTTCTACAATGTTCTCTGAGTCTTCTAGGATTATAAACATGTAATAATCCAGCAGCCCATTCTGGTCTATGGAGAACAGGTAGCCTTGCAATAGTGAACAAAGAAAATGGCTGTAATTCACTATTAGGACATGCCACACACATCAGGGCTTGTCCTACCTTAAACTTACAATGCACCCAGCCCTTGGGCCTACCATAGGGGTGACTAATATGAAGCCAAGGGAAGGTTTCGGGACTGGCAAGTGGGTGCACTTGCCCAGTCAGCATGACAGTACTAGACTGCAAGCAGGCTCTGCAATGGCAGACCTTAGACACGTTGTGAAAGGCTGCTTCTGTGGGTGGCACAACCAGTGCTGCAAGCCCACTAGCAGCATTTGGAACTACACGGCCTGGGCACACTCAGTGCACTGTAAAAGGGTCTGACAAGTAAACCAAACATCCAATCATGGAGCCACTAATCAATACATCAATTTACAGTAGGGAACACTCGCACTGTGGCACTGGACAGCAGTGGCACAGTGCCCAAAGCAGCTAACACCAGAAAAGACACATGAGGCAACAGCAAAAATGGAAGGGAGACCCACGCCAATGGTGCCAGGTCTAACAGTAGGAAAAGTAATCTCAAAAGTAAATTATCTGTAATTTTACTAAAAGTCCTATTCAAAGTATATGTACTGTGTTTACAAAGCATTGCATTTCTCAATAACAATACTGTAAGTCAAAACAAAGTGCATATAAAATTACAATCCAAACTGTATTAGAATTGGATATTTACTGCAAAGTATTTATCACTTACCTGTGCCAGGCTTGCTAGGTTCTAGAATATAAAATAACGAAAAGAATATTTTTTATATAAAAACAATTGGTCTGAAGTTCAGTCTTGAGTGTGTGAATTCATTTGCTGACTGTGTACAAGAAAGGCTTAACACTGTCCTCTGATAAAGCCTTACTGCTCGACCACACTACCACAAACAGAGAGTGAGGTGCTATCTACTTTACCTCTGCCTATTTTTTGGGTTCCACTGGACTCATGTGCACACTATAACTCACTTTGGTATAGTATACACAGAGCCAGCTTTCTACACTGACCATGCTCTTAAAAAGCTCCCCAGCGCCATCAAGAAGTTTAATAATTGTATCACCTCTTGTGCTGACTTCCTGGCCCTCCTCAAACACAGCAATACAACAAGAGTTAAACCTCAAGCCAGTTGGTACATGGAGGAACTAAAACTGATGAAATGCCACTGCAAACTGCCGGAGTGCAAATGAAGAATAAGCCAGGACAATGCAGACAGGAGCACATTGAAATCTGCCCCGAGACGCTACCACCAAATGATCCTGGCTACTAGATGCGCTTCTCTGGCAAATAGCATCAATGCCAGCACCCACAGAAGCAAGGAAATCTTTGCTATTGAGAAGGATTTCCCCTCAGTGGCGGCTGTCTTCAACTCTATCACCCCCTTGCAGGGCTTCTGCACCAGTCTCAATTCTTCAGCAATTAAATCACTATCATGTACAGCAACTTCACCCTGCAACTGATCTTGACAGACCCCACCAAATGAAATGCCCCCTCATTTTATCCATAGAAACAGTGCTAACGTCATGGCCTGCCATCACCCCAGAAAAAAATGCCATCACTCCATCCACTCAGTGGCCCCATCGAACATCTTCCCCACCACACCTACTCCAGAGGACTGCAACTCATCAGTGCTCTGCTTACCCCCATTCTGAAAACCTCCATCTTATCCATGATCTTCCCAAATGCTTGGAAACATGCAACTATCCTCCAGTTGCTGAAGAAACCTTCACTGGACCCTTCAGCACTCGCCAACTACAGGCCAATCTCCCTGCAAATTCCCACCAAACGTCTTGGAGAAAATCATCAACAGACCCCACACCAAATACCTCAATGACCACCAAGTCCTCAACACCATTTATTCTGGTTTCAGACCTAACCACAGCTTGGAAACTGCCCTCATTGCCTGCAACGAATGGCATCTGCATGACTCTGAATGGAGCCGCCACAGCGGCCTTCATTCTCCTCGACTTCCCTGCAGCATTTGACAGGGTCTCCCACTCCAGCCAATGCAAACACTAAACCGGAATCATCCAAGGACATGCACTCCAATAGATCTGCTCCTTCCTGCTTGGAAGGACTCAGTCAGTCGGCCTGGCACAGTACACCTCGGGCACCTGTGAGCTCATCTGTGAAGTTCTGAAAGGACCTTCCCTGAGCGCAACAGTCTTCAACGCACACATGATCCCGCTAACCAGCATAATTCGCTCTCACAACCTCGATGTTCTCGCCTTTGCCAGGGACCGACAAATCATTCTCTCCCTTACAGACACGATGCCAGAAACCAGATCACGGTCAATGCCTCCATGACTGAAATCACCCATTGGATGAAGATCAACTGTCTGAAGCGAGACACAGACAAGACCGAAATTGTTATCTTTGGAAAGAGCACTTCACCATTGGACTCTACCTGGTGACTACCAGAGCTAGGACCGACACCCACGCCTTGGACGGTCATGTTGAGTTTGCGGATGACGATGATCCCAAGTCAACGCCGTCCACGACCCAATGCTTCCATACCCTGATGATGTTGAGAACAATTTTAAATGGCTCCCAAACACTACATGCACACCATTGTTACAAGGAAGTTCTTTTATGGGAGCACCCTCTATGCTGGGATCAGCAAAAAAAATCACCAGAAGACTGCAGACCTTTAAGAACTTGGCAGCCAGAGTCCCTCTCAATCCCCCATGCCGCACTCGCCTCACATCATACCACACCTGAAGGAGCTCCACTGGCTCCCCATACACAAACCAGGACATTCCAGATTCCTCAACAACACTTTCAAGGGACTACTTTTTTTTTAGGCTTATTAACACTTTATTTAGCATTTAGATATAAGTACAGCAGTACACTGGGACCAATAAAATCTGATGGTAAGTACATGCAGGTAAAATACACATCTACCATGGTACAGTCAACAATGCTGAGCTTTTGTATGCCGTCCCAAAGTGTGTTCCTCGAATCCCCACATCACTAATGCACTAGCCATTTCAATCATATGCATAACATAAGTGGAGTATACACGCAGGGCCTGGACATATATCAACTGTAGCAACGAGAATAGAATACAATCTAAGAGGTGAGTAGTGACGTGTGCCTTGTGACAACTCCGGTATGAACTATACCGTGGTCTGCCTGTGTGGGGGGGAGTTGCTGCTGTGCCTGAAGATATGCCCCAAAGGGTCCCCAGACATCTTTGGTGGGGAGCGTTGTTGCGTAAATGTCACTGTTTGTAGAGCAAGATGCCATGCTCTTCAGCCATCCTTTTACCGAGGGCGTTGCTCTGCCATCCCAGTGGATTGCCACTTCCCTTTTGTCCAGGAGTAAATTAATAGGCGCAAACCTGTGGGTTGCGTGCAGGAACTGTATAACCTATCCCAGCAATGCAATCTCAGGTAATGGGGTCATTGGGACCTTGATCATGTCACTCACCATCCCAAGAACGGCCACCCAGTCTGAGTGTACATTCGGACAAGTCCAAGCAAGATGAGCGAAGTCGGCATTTGGAGCATGGCATCTGGTACAATGATGTGACCTGGTAGGGTCTGATCTATGGAGTCTGGCAGGGGTAATGTACGTCCTATGAAGAAACTTAAAGTGAATTAATTTGTGTTGGCTGTTGAGGGAGATCTTTTTCGTGACCGCACATCAGGCATCCCATTGTTCATCCGAGATCGGACTACCCAAGTCCTCCTCCCATGCTTTGCATATTTTGTCGCTGCTTTGGAAGAACAATGGTTCAGGGTAGGCCTTAAGAGGTCCTTAGCGAGGAATAGAACAGAGAGCGAGTGCTTAATAAGTCGCTGGGGAGCAGAGGTAGTAGGTATTGGTAGGAGTTTTTTATTTTACTCTCTTTTCTTAAGGGTATACATAAATAATTATACTGTATTGCAGGTGCTCAAGTGAATAGTACGGTGCAGGACGTGACATAAGTGATCAAAGTGAACGAACTGTCACACAACAACAACAAGGATAAAAACACAACAATTATATACAAATAGAACGGGTGAAATTCCTTGGGTGGGTCGACGGCGTTTCGATCTATATTAATCTAGATCATCATCAGGACAGATGAGCCTCCTGAAACTATAAGAATTTTAAAATTAAAATCAGGCTCCTACATGTATGCCTCACATGGCATTCCTACATGTATACTTTTAATTGCAAATTCGTTTTTTCGCTCCCGGGGAAAAGACAAAGCGTGCACATGTACATATCTTAACACATGGGCATTTGATGAAGACTCATTTTAAAATTAAATCGAAATAAATTAAATTAGAGAGGCATGTGATTTAACCTCAACTTGGTGTATGGCGCTTCATCCGTCAAGAGTTATGAGCGCATATATTGCTGGTACAAATTAAATTATACAAAAGTGAACAAATTAAAAAATGTATATACCTTGCCGGTGCTCTTTAAGGCAAGGATGATTAGTTGGCAATACAGTAGATGTTGCTGTACTCAATTTGAATCTGTAGGCAATAGAGAATCGCAGTGAGCATGGGATGTATTTTGTAACATTAAAGGGTTAAATTTTATAACATTAAAGGGTTAAGGGCTGTAGTTAAAGTCTATAATTGCAGGGACAGTTAATAAAGTGGGCGGATAAAATCAATATGTTTTCCAGCACAAGATAAGACTCTCCCTTGGTTACTGAACAATGGTTCTGGGATTGTTCTATTAATGAAGAGAAAGGCGGGCTGAGGAATAGCCACTCATACTGCAACTTACTGTTTACTTAGTGAAAGCATGGGTCTTCCACTGAAGGGAACAAGTAGCGCTCGGTCACATCTACTTTGCCGAGGGTCCTACTTGAACTTTATACAAAAAGAACAGAATTACATTAATTTGGACCTTAAAAACGATGCTTATCACTACTAGGCTGTATGAAGTATAAGCTACTCACTTTGAGGGGTTTAACTGTGAGAACCCGAAGTTAGTAGAAGGGGTTCGCTTAGCAAGGTCGCTTTTGCAGTGCAGCAGTCTTGGCGCCTGTAACTGCAAAAAACACTTGGGTCAGTGCGTGGCTAAGGCATAATTAAAAGGCCAGGCTTTTCCTTGTGGGCGGTAATAAACTTACTTAATCGGGCGTCACGTCGTGGCAGTAGAAGGGAGTCCAGGTATCTCTTCCGCGATAGCTCACAACAGACTGAGCACCGGGCCCCCACTGATACAGCCAGTGAGAAACTTGCTCAGCTAGAACATCTTAAGAAAAAACATATACGCACAGAACTTCACGCTCGAATGCTAACGGATTACTTAAGAGCGGAAGTCATCCCAATAGGCCTGCAGGTACGCAACGTACCAGCTATCTTCATCCAAGACCCGAAATTTAAATTGGGTTTCTCTCATATAGGAACAACGTGTTCACGCCACTGGATGGTGTTGGGCATCGACACCGCCCTTGAACATAGCAAAAAAGAGCTGGAAGAGATTGCAGCTTTAGAACAAGCAATCCGTGACTTGGATAGCTTGGCTGACGCCAAAGCAGCTTTAGAAAAAATAGACCGCACCATTAAGGATTTTGAGAGTTTTGAGCACCACAAAAAAACAACAAAAGTCTCCAAAGACATCAACCAATATAATAAAGAAACTTCGGGTTCTCACAGTTAAACCCCTCAAAGTGAGTAGCTTATACTTCATACAGCCTAGTAGTGATAAGCATCGTTTTTAAGGTCCAAATTAATGTAATTCTGTTCTTTTTGTATAAAGTTCAAGTAGGACCCTCGGCAAAGTAGATGTGACCGAGCGCTACTTGTTCCCTTCAGTGGAAGACCCATGCTTTCACTAAGTAAACAGTAAGTTGCAGTATGAGTGGCTATTCCTCAGCCCGCCTTTCTCTTCATTAATAGAACAATCCCAGAACCATTGTTCAGTAACCAAGGGAGAGTCTTATCTTGTGCTGGAAAACATATTGATTTTATCCGCCCACTTTATTAACTGTCCCTGCAATTATAGACTTTAACTACAGCCCTTAACCCTTTAATGTTATAAAATTTAACCCTTTAATGTTACAAAATACATCCCATGCTCACTGCGATTCTCTATTGCCTACAGATTCAAATTGAGTACAGCAACATCTACTGTATTGCCAACTAATCATCCTTGCCTTAAAGAGCACCGGCAAGGTATATACATTTTTTAATTTGTTCACTTTTGTATAATTTAATTTGTACCAGCAATATATGCGCTCATAACTCTTGACGGATGAAGCGCCATACACCAAGTTGAGGTTAAATCACATGCCTCTCTAATTTAATTTATTTCGATTTAATTTTAAAATGAGTCTTCATCAAATGCCCATGTGTTAAGATATGTACATGTGCACGCTTTGTCTTTTCCCCGGGAGCGAAAAAACGAATTTGCAATTAAAAGTATACATGTAGGAATGCCATGTGAGGCATACATGTAGGAGCCTGATTTTAATTTTAAAATTCTTATAGTTTCAGGAGGCTCATCTGTCCTGATGATGATCTAGATTAATATAGATCGAAACGCCGTCGACCCACCCAAGGAATTTCACCCGTTCTATTTGTATATAATTGTTGTGTTTTTATCCTTGTTGTTGTTGTGTGACAGTTCGTTCACTTTGATCACTTATGTCACGTCCTGCACCGTACTATTCACTTGAGCACCTGCAATACAGTATAATTATTTATGTATACCCTTAAGAAAAGAGAGTAAAATAAAAAACTCCTACCAATACCTACTACCTCTGCTCCCCAGCGACTTATTAAGCACTCGCTCTCTGTTCTATTCCTCGCTAAGGACCTCTTAAGGCCTACCCTGAACCATTGTTCTTCCAAAGCATCTCGTTACCCCAGGTTCTACTGTATGGGGTTCCCTTGTTTTTAACAAACATTGCATATTTTGTCATCATTGACCGGCATAGCAGCAGTGCATCCCCTTTAGAGCTGGGACACTATGTGTATCCCTCGCTCGCTGCCAATCGCCTTAGTAAGCGGGGGAAGGAAGGGTGTTCCAGAGGGTAGTCTGGGAAGGTAGCCCGCAGGACAGAACAAATTCGCAAAAGGACGCATCTGTCCATGAATGCGGCATCAGAAAAAAGATTCAGGGTCAAATACATGCCCGTTTGGGAATAGGTCACCCATCTTAGTAATGTCAAATTTATGGCACGTCTTCTGTATTAACTTTTTGCTTTCGGTAATATAGCCTCTAATGTGTCTGGCAGGACTAAGTCTGACTCCGGTCGGAGATATGGGATCCTGGCATCAGGGTGGTACCATCCAGGCCTGTGCAAAACTACACTGCGCAGCTAAATAATATTGTCTGAGATCGGGGACCCCTAAACCACCTCTATCGCAGGGGAGCGTCCTCACCCTCCAGTTGACCCTGGGGTCTCCAACTACCCATAATAGCCTTATTAAATGGGAACGAAGAGTTACAAAGAATTTGTGAGTGGAATAGGGATGTTTTGAAATAAATATAAAAATGTAGGAAGCATAACCATTTTAATGAGGGAAACTCGACCCGCCATGGATAGTGAGAGTAGCAGCCATTTCTCGATCTGTGTCTCCAATTTAGTAATAGCTGTCCCGTAATTACAGCGAATAATCTGCTCCGTATCTAGATGTATATGTATGCCTAGGTATTTGACCGAATCAGTATTCCATTCCAGAGGGAATTCTAGGTCCCATTGGACTGTACTGGCAGTGAGTGGCAAAATTACAGATTTGTGCCAGTTGTTTCCCATTCCGGAATACACACCAAAACGCAAGATTTCCCGGATGAGGGGATCCGAGTTAGTCTGGGGATTGCAAACATATAAAACCGTATTATCTGCATACAATGAGACTAATAACGGGCCTGTATGAAACTGTAACCCTCTGTGCAGGTGTTTTTCTTGAAAGTGCCTTATAAGGAGGTCCATGGCTAAAATGAACAACAGCGGTGACAGCAGGCAGCCCTGTCTGGTGCCATGTGATAGTGACAAGAGGGGTGTCAATGTACCTAAATCGGATCAAGAGAGTTATCTATCCAAGTGGCGTTAGTGTACCTTGACAAGTTCATGCAGGACTTCCTTGCTGTACCCATATCGAAGGAAAGCGTGCCAACTGTCTCTCTTAATGGAGTCTATAATCTCCCCAGCTCAGTCCGGATTCATACCTCCGATCGACTGCATTCAATGTACGCACTTTGTTTAACATGTTACACAGACTCAACCCTGAAACCGCTGCGGCGGCTATCCTATTAGATACAGAAAAGGCATTGGATTCCCTTGAATGATCTTTCATTTTATCCATCATGCAGCGCAAGGGAATGCCGTTTGGTTTCAGTTTAGTGGTGTATAAAGCCTTAAAGTAGGAAAGAAATTCCCGCTGGACGTCCAGTGGGTCTGCGATTCGTTGCCCCAATGTGGTTGTTAACTCAGGGATGTATGCCTTACTATAGGGGGGGTCTAATCATTTGAGCTAGTATTCGACCTGCTCGCTCACCCTCGCCGTACACCCTGGCGTTATGATACTTCCCCATAAAAGTATTTCCTTCTCAGTCGTGTCTCTGAATTCTGTGAGTAGGGAAAGCCTACGCTCGTCTAGGCCAGGGCCGTCGCCTGGAGCTGTTCAGTGTCTAATGTTCCTAATTTCTGCTCCAGCCGGGCTATCGTGTTGCACAAGTCTCGCAACACACCGGTATTCTTGTATATGCATACTCCCCTCATGTAGGCTTTGAAACCCTACCATAACATTGCCGCGGTGTCTACTGAGCCAGTGTTAAGGGTAAAGTAGCCTTCTATTGCCTCCCGTAGCTCCCATCGAAATACTTCATCATCTAGCGTACAGTTGGGGAATCTCCACTGCCTTCCAAAAGCCTCAGGGTGCAGCACCTTCAAAGTTAACAATACTGGAGAGTGGTCTGAGTATGTTCGTTGGAGTGTCTTGACCACTTGGCACCAGCTGGTCGAATCTGGGGAAACCAACCAATAGTCTAGCCTTGTCCATGTGTTATGACTGCTACTGTAGTGAGTGAAGTCAGTGTGGTGAGGGCTATGTTTCCTAATTACGTCATTCAGGGCAAAATGTTCGCAAAGGGAGCCTTTCTCGCCCGTGGTTTGGGGTCCGGAGCGCTAGATGTGGTGTCGCGTGATAAATCCTGAACAATGTTAAAATCGCCCCCTACCAAAAGGGGTACCGGGCCTAGCTGTGCCAATTTGGAAAGCAGGGTGTAATAAAAGTCAGGGGAGTCGTTGTTGGGGCCGTATACACAGTCCAATGCTAATTTGTGTCCCCTTAAGGTGCCCAGTACAATAATATATCTACCTTCGCTGTCACGGAGTACTGAATTCAAATGGAAGGGAAGCCGTTTGTGCATGAGTATTCCAATGCCCCTTGCATAGTTACTGTAGTTCGCAAAATATCTGTGTGTTCCCCAGCTTGCGGCAAAGCGAGACTGATCAGTGGGAGGCAGATGATTTTCTTGTAAGAAAGCTACATCTACCTTGTGACGTAGTAGATACAGTGTTACCTGTCTTTTCTTACGAGTTTTGTTCAGGCCGCAGACGTTCCAGGTGGCCAAGATCACTTCAGAGGGGCCGGTGTTATGTCCTATCTGAGCCAAGGTAGAGGTGAGGATAAGTATTGAATGAAAATTGACCACATGCACCTGTCGCAATCGTCAATCTGTGTACTCCAAGATGTCCCAGTGTAGCTAAATAGTGTCCCCCTCCCACTGCCCCCTGCCCCCATCTAGCCTCCCCGCCCAACCAGAGAGGCAGAACCATTGCTAACAAATAACAGTGCAGTACCAATTTGTCCTCTAGTGCGCTGAAAAGTAACCATAAATGGTACTTGCTAAATTCACACATCAATCGTAAGGCAAACACCATCAGGTGTGGTGGCAGCGCCCCCAACAGCTATGTGGCAACTGTCATATAAAACTAGAAAATGGTTTAATGAAATCCCAGCAGATTTGAAGTCTCCACATAAAGCAATGCCATATAAACAGATCAACCATGACCAGATCCAGAAAACAGCTCCATGCTGGCATCCAAACCATTCTGCGAAGGGGAGAGTCTGTTATCCTCAGTTGGGCGTTTGTTATTTAGTTTGTACTTATGGCAGAACTCCTGCACCTCTACGGGATTGCCAAAAACACGTGCTCGTCCATTCACCTCCACGCGTAGCCGGGCAGGATATAGCATGCCATAATTCAATCCTAAATTTCTGAGCGCTGCCTTGACTCCAGTGTACATTCGCCTTGCTTCTTGTACCGTGATGGTAAAGTCTGGGTAGAGGGATAACTTGGAGCCCTGCCATAACGTTTCTTCCCATTCTCTCGCCAGTCGAAGAGCAGTGTCCCGATCCCTGAAGTTCATGACCCGCACCATGATGGGCCTGGGCAGGCATCCAGGGTAGGGTGCTCTATCACGAAGCCTGCAGTGAAGGCTTCCCTGCCATACAGGTCTATCAAGATAGTCTCTACCAACGTGTCCATGCGGCCAGTTGCTGTTGATTCCAGCACGCCTAGGATGAGCACGTTGTTTCAGCGACCGCGCCTCCAAGTCCTCATTCTTGATCGCGACTTCTTTGAGGATGCATTCCATTCGGTCGAGTCTTTTCAAGGATTGCGCCGTCCCGTCTTCCAAATCGGATGTGTGAGATTCCACCACGTCAAGACGTCGGTCGGGAACTTGGATCTTTGACCCCTACTCAGCCATATGTTTGTCCAGGGTGTCAAAACGTACATCTAGGGCTCTAAACCCTTCTCTAATTTCTTGCAGTAGGGAGCCTAGCTGGGTAGTGTCCCCTTCTGGCGTTGCGTCTTTCTGGCCACTCTCAGCCATGGTGTCCGTAGTATCTTGGGCCGCGTCGGAGACCTTTTCGAAGGGGAGAAGGCGTTGCTTAGGATCCTTGCGGCCCATTCCACCACCCACCCACCAAGCATTAAAGTGGCCCAATAACAGAGATTTTTCTGGTTATGGCAGCAGTAGGATCAGAAAGGCTGGCAAGGAAAGTTTAGGCACTAGGGGAGAAGGTGATCATGAATGGGCCATGTGGGCACTGGCCTGGAAGCTGTCGAGTTCTTGGCCGTTGCTCAGGCGTGTCTCCCTACGCAGTGCGTGGAGTAGCGGCAGTTCGTGCAGGGTGCTCCCACAGGGCCAGTGGCTTAGAGACCAGGGGAAGTGCAGCTGGCTGGTGCCTCTGTCCTGGTAGTGTGGGAGGGATGCGGGATGCGCACTGTTGGTGCCCCTTATTTGATTGTATGGAGCAGTTATGAGATAGTCCCGGTATGCTGGTGAAGGCTTTGGCGTGGAGACAAGGCAATTTGGGGCAAAATGGTATTGGCTTGGGCCTGTTGTGGCTGTAGCTGGAGGCAGCGTCAGACGTGTGAGTTCAGACCGGGAGCCCGTGCATGCTTCAGGCCCTGCGTTGCAGCGTTCAATATGGCGGGTAAAGTGAGGCCATGCAGGGGGAGAGGGAGGAGAGCTATGCAGGCCGAGCAGGAGCACTTTTGGGAGGGAGGGGAGCCCCCAGGGCGCTTTGGAGGGTTCGCGCCCGGTGTAGCCGCAGCGGCAGTGCAGGCCCTGTCTCTGCACACTACCGCGAATCGCGCCTCCGTTTACGTGCAGCGCTCTGGACGCCGACGGCCAAACGGACCTCCTTCAGAAATCGAGCGCTGCCCTGGCTGATATAGTGCCGCTCACTGCCCCGGCCCGCAGCCCGCAGGCTCACCGCGCCTCGGACGCAGTCTCGGGCTCCCGGTCCTGTCTTCGGATAATCCTCATTCCGCCGGAGACGCCATCTTGGATCTTGTCCGTCCACTGTAAGATCGCTGCCATTTGCCTCTAAACTGCGTTTTTCCGCTTTGGCCGGGGGTGCATGATGATCAGGACCCCTTCTGCTGCATCCTGATGTCTTTTCCCAGTTTGGCGGATTCGATGTAGGGTGGGAATTCACAGAATTACCACGTCGACCGGCGGAGCTTCAACGCCAGGTGACCATCTCGGTCTCTGGCTTGGCCACGCCCCCTTCAAGGCACTACTTAACACTGGCCAAGCATACCTCAACAATTGTATCTTCTTTCAGATACCTTCGCTCGTCCAAACTCTTACTTGCTCACATCCCACGCATGCGTAAAACCAGATCAGGTGGTCAAACCTACTCCTACATCTCTCCTAAAGCATGGAATGACCTGCTGCTACACATAACAGCTTCCTCCGAACTTCTTGAGTTCCGCAAGAAACTGAAGACATGTCTTTTTGAGTAGTGCCACTAGGCCCTAGGTTTGGTTAGTCTTACTCCTACTCAGTGATAGGTGGTAGTGTGCACTACAAATGTGCATAACATAACAGGGTGTTATTCATTATACTTTCTTATCCCAAAGAAAAGTGGAAGTCTTCATCCAATCTTTGTAAATTTAACAAATTCCTCAAAAAGGCAAAATTCACCATGTTTAATTTTCAGGCCTTACAAGACCCAGGATGCTTGTTTCCTTGTGCAAATTCCAAGCATCATGGGAAATATCTGAGATTTACTGGTGGGTGGGTGGGGTGAGACTCAGCATTTTCAATTCTTCAACAGCAGCTGTATTTAACAAGCATTTGCAATGCAATAGGTCTCGCATTTACGTGAGTTTGAGCTATTGACATTGCAAATGACAATGCCTTTTATTTTTGTTTCCGATTTAAAAATATAAATAAAATACATTGTTATTTACAATGCCAATAGCTCAAACATGCGTAAATGCAAGAGCTATTGCATTGCAAATGCTTATTAAAGACAGCGCCCACACCAAAATCAGTGCAGGCACACCCCTAAAGCCAGCCCTGTACCTTTAACTTGGCAATGCAGCAGTTAGAAGCTCGCTCGCTATACTTCCATGGCACAAGTCCGTTAATGTAACGCCTGGCACTTTTTAGCACAGTTATTGTGCTTTAAACGGGACAGCACTAGCACTTGAAAAGCAGTGCTGGATTAAGTCACATTTGAAATAACAATTTCTAGATGACAGATGCTGAGGAAAACTTATAATGTGGCTATTAACAATTTTCAATTTCAATAACTTTGTCAACAACCTTCCCCTAGCGGAAATGAAATATCAACAATGTCCAGACCCTACACAAGCACACACGTACCTGTTTTTCAGCTTATCGCGCTAAGCCATCATCTGATGCACATGATTAATGTGCTGCCAAAATCCAAGATCTACTGCGTATGTTGTCCTGGAGGCATGCAGCTGGGGGAGGGGGACGACGATGAGGGAAGAAGGGTGACTGTATATTAAAGAAAAACGGGGGTGGGGGGGGGAGGTGAGGGAACACTATACAAAACTGCCCCCAAAAAATAAGCATCGAGAGGCGTTTAGGCGTTACCAATGAACGTGGCAAACAGGAGCCAGGCGACACGCGATAAACAAAAAAAATGCAGATATAGAGACGCACACACAGAGATAGAGATGCACACACCGAAAAATACACGCAGATAGAGACACGCACACCGAGACAGAGATGTGCACTGAGACAGAAACACGCACATAGAGATGCACACACAGACACAGATACAGAAACGCGCACACAGCTAAAAACACACACAGACAGAGATATGCACACAAGAGGGGATGCCATGACAGAGAGACGTGGGGGGTGGGCTGGCATGTACAGGGAAGGAAACATACATTACAATTTTTTTTAAATTACAAGAGAACAATGGGAAAACACAGAGGGGGTGAACAAATACAAACTAGTTGTGTGTGTGCCTGTAGAAATTGAGCACTGATGGCTGGTGGTGTGTGTGCCTGGTGGAAGTGTGCACTGCCGGCTGGTGGTGTGTGTGCCTGGTGGAACTGTGCACTGACGGCTGGTGGTGTGTGTGCATGGTGAAAGCGTGCACTGATGGCTGGTGGTGTGTGTCTGATGAAAGCGTGCAATGACAGCTGGTGGTGTGTGTATGTGCCTGGTGAAAGCATGCACTGACGTCTGGTGGTGTGTGCCTGGTGGAAGCGTGCACTGGTGGCTGGTGGTGTTTGGACCAGGTACAAGCGTGCACTGACGGCTGGTGGTGTTTGTGCCCGGTGAAAGCGTGCACTGACGACTGATGGTGTCTGTGCCTGGTGAAAGTGTGCACTGACGGTGTGGTTGTGTGTATTTGTGGTTTTGTGTGTAGTTGTGGTTGTGTGTAGTTGTGTGGTTGTGTGTAGTTGTGTGGTTGTGTGTGTGTGGTTGTGTGTGGTTGTGTGTAGTTGTATGTGTGGGGTTTTATGTGTGTGGCTGTGTGTGTGTGTGGTTGTGTGTGTGTGGTTGTGTGTGTGGTTGTGTGTGTGGTTGTATGTGTGTGGTTGTGTGGTTGTTTGTGGTTGTGTGGCTGTGTGTGGCTGTGTGCGTGTGGTTGTGTGTGTGGCTGTGTGCGTGTGGTTGTGTGTGTGGTTGTGTGCGTATGGTTGTGTGCGTGTGGTTGCGTGCGTGTGGTTGTGTGTGTGTCGTGTGTGGTTGTGTGTGTGTGGCTGTGTGTGTGGCTGTTGTGTGTGGCTGTTGTGTGTGGTTGTGGGTGTAGTTGTGTGTGTGTGGTTGTGCGCCTCGAGCTGGGAATCCTTTTAAATAAAAGGAGAGGCGCAAGCACTGGTGCAGTGTGCGCCTCTGGTTATGCACACAGACACATACTCTTTCGTGCTCTCTCACACACCCATACACACACCCCCATACGAACACACACTCGCATCACATACACACACACAGACTGTGCTGGGGCAGGGCATAGGACATGCCGCTCTCGCCTTGAGACTCCATAGTGTTAGATGCGCATGTACCCCGGGAGGCACTCACAACACAAGCGTGCATGTGTGTGCAAGTATCAATAAGGTATCTGCTACCCACATACAATGCCAGCTGGCAGAGAAAGACTGATACGGGCACCATTGTTATTGCACTAAAACTCAAGATACAAGGAGGGCTGCTCTGTGCGCACAACACATTGCCACCCAAATCCGTACCAGTCCTGGAAAAAAATACAACCTGCCCCCGGATCCACAGGAGTCCATGCATAATCCAGGGGCGATCTACAAATGTGATGCTGCACCACAGAATACAGTGGCCACACACAGCGCGCGCAAATTTCCTGAAGCTTGGATGCCATACATGGAGGGCACGCACATTATCTAAGTTCAGATGCCATATACAGAGAGTGCAGGAATTGCTTTGAGTTTGAATGTCACATACGGAGGACACACAGACAGCGCTGATTGTGCTGCAGCACACAGAGTCTAGTTCGGGTGGCAAACACAGAACACACAAACCGCTCTGTTTCGGATGTCACACACACAGGGTTCCCGCTATCGTTCTTGCAGATCACACAAATTGTCCAGGGTAGAAAATCACCCACAGGAGACACGCAGTGTCACTGGTTCGAAAGCCACACACAGTACATGAACAGTGTGTGCACAAACTGTCCGTGTACAGAGGCCACACTGAACGTGCACACGAGTTTTGGCGTGCCGTGGCCACAAGCAAGTGTATGGCACATAAACTGTCCTGGTACTGAGTCAGAATGCTATACACAGAGGGCAGACACACTGTCCGGATGCGGACGCCACACGCAACTGCACACCTAGATATTCGTTTTGTGGGCAGTTACCAAGAGCTTGCAAACTGTCCGGTCGGAAACAGAGACCACACAAACTTCCCAGTCTTGAGGGGGTGGGGCGTGCCCCCCCCGAAGAGCACAGGAAACATCTAGTGTTCGGACGACGGACCAGAACCCGTGTGCCCACGTCTCCATTGTACATAGCTTCGTTCTCAGAGGTGCATTGCGCACACTGCGGTGCTTTTTAGATGCTTTACCAAAAGAACCAAAATTGAGAAATTTACCGAAATATTTCTAAATATCACTGTCGGCTTTAAAATAAATGTATTTAATCAGAATGAGTCTTGTGTTTTCAAAGGGTTTGTTTTTCATCTCTGAGAATTGTTCCACTTGAGAGAGCGCTGGTTGTTGTTTTACCCGACTCACTAGTAACCACACATCCACAGACCTCCCGAGCACAGGGCACTCACAGACCGCCCGAAAGCGTCTTTCCTGCTCTTCAAATGCACGGGTTAGAAGTCACGTCATCGAGAATCCACGATCGTTTTTTTCACCATTCCCAGTCTTATTAAATATCCTATAAATCATGCACCTGACGCCTCGCCGAGCCGTGTTTAATTTTAGAAAACGCGCGTGTATTAAATCGGGTCTTTAGCGGACATGAAGTGGCTCGGATTTTACCAAAGTTATACTTTTAGCTGTATGTTGCTTTTAGACAAATAACGCGCAGTTATACAAAATCTTTGCCTTTTAACCAATGCTTTCTTTGTTTATAAACAAAAGAGAAGAAAAATCGCATTAGTCGAACTTGACAAGGTATCTGTAGGTGCCGCCGTAGTGCAAACAGAAACAAGCGGATACTGAGCGTTGAGCGCATTTAAGTGAGCACACAAGCAGAACGCCAGCACTGCATCAATCTCTGGAGGAGAGGCTGATGTCACTGAAGTCATGGAGAGCTGCAGCCAATCCCGGCCCAGCCCTCTGATGACGCGGTGGGAATGGCTGAAGCTTTGAGCCAACCACAGCGCGGCACGGAGGTGACGTAGGTGGAGCAGGCAACGGCGTCCCGAGGTTCCCGGGCTGCTGGCGCTGCTTCTAATGGTAATGTTGATGCACTCTCACACGGCGGTGAAGTTGGGGGGTAAGTTCACACACCATAAGAACCTCGGGCCAGGAGCGGTGATCTTATCACGTACAGCGCTTTCCCTGCAGCGCTTCCCAGTTCTATATACGCAGACTCCACCCTCCCTCCGCGCGCGCGAGTGTGTGCGTGCATGCATGCATGCGTGTGTGTGTGTGTGCCTGCCTGTGTGTGTGTGTGTGTGCCTGCGTGTGTGTATGCCTGCCTGCGTGTGTGTATGCCTGCCTGCGTGTGTGTGTCTGTGTGCCTGCCTGCGTGTGTGTGTGTTTGCGGGGAATCTGAGGCAGGGGATGGGCACGGCGCCGGCCTGGGCGTGCGCGCCCACGAGGTGAAGTCGACGCTCGTGCCCGACCCCTGTCTCAGATTCCAAGAATACGGGCAGCTATAGTTGTCGAGCTGGACAATGCTTCCCATTGTTTTCCAGCTTGACCTAAAAAGCTTATAGTGGTGGTTGTTGGATGTTTCATCAGTAGTGTCACCTTTTACTTGTGTTTGGACGAATGGCTCTCAAAGGCCTCCTCACTGGCGTTTTTATTGGAAAGGTTTCACAGTAGAGTCATGCTTTTGCATGAGTTGGGATTTCCCCTTACCAGAAAAAAAGTCACATTCTGTATCAGCACATTTAGTTTATGGGTGTGACTCCAGACACCTCCCAGCTCTATGCTTTTCTACCCATGGAAAGGTTATTGAAGTTAGGTGATTTCAAACATAGTAACACCTCGGTATCTGACAAGCAGGGCAATACTTTTTGTTAAGCTTCATGGTGCCTCTTATTTTCATGACATGTTACACTCACCTGTGCTGAGGACCACTTCACTGGTGACTGTGGAATCAGTACTTTGACAGTATGAAGGTCATATAATTACAAGAAAACAAAAATCACAGCAGCCCATAGAGAACCCGAGCAATCTAATATACAGTGCCCTTTGGTCCTCAATCGAGGCTCTGGTTCTCATCCGTGATTTGTTGCTGTAAGCTATCACCTGCGCCCTCAGTACTTTACGCATGTAACTATTGAATGTTTAGGTTAGATTCTGATGGACAATATATCTGCCAGGTTTTTATCTAAACTAGGAGGAATGAGTTTTGTTCAGCTGTGTAAGGTAGCACTAGAGATAGGAGGCTGGAATATAGATGGACAAATTAGTCTGTCTGCAGTTCATTTTGTGTGGGAGGAGAAGTGTACAGATTTCTTGAGCAACAGGCTGTCCAACAAACATAAGTAGTATCTTCAGCATGTAGTGTACAGTTGGGTTTACCTTTCGGGTACTCCCTCAATTAACTTGTTTGCCACCATGAGGAACAGGAAATGCAAACTGTTTGGCTCTCTGGAGTTTGAGAGAGAAGGCACTGGGGAAGACTTTACTGTTGCCATTGATGTATGGTCTCCATTACAGGTCTTCTCCTTTTCCACTTAACGTAGAAGGTGTTCACAAGATCAGTCGTCAAAACACTGGAAGCTCTTCCTAAGGTGGTCTTGTTTTAAAATATCTGGTGCTAACCCTTTGAAACTTTCCACGTTTAGATGCGGCAGACCCGGGAGCAGAAGTCGGGCCGGGACCAGGGTTCAATTCCCGACGCGGCAGGGTCGTGGACCAGGGTCAGCGGACTCGACAATTCTCACCTCGGTGCCTACTCTAACCAGGAGTCCCACTCGGCAACTCTGGGCATTAGCTTGCCTAATCTCCACAATGGCCCCATCAACGCCGGGGATGCCTGGCTCCACCTTGGGGATTCCCAGTAGGGACCATCCCACAGGGAAAGCCAGGACGGGTTCCCCAGCGGTATACAGCGCCGGGATGCCCCTTTGCTGGGGCAGCTGTGCGCTTTACAAGTATACGACATTTAACATTTAACATTTAGGCCCATTTCCTTGATTCCTTTTGTTTCTAAAGACCCACCTGCCAAATATTTAAAGCAGACGCGGCTCATCTAGCCCAAGCAAGCTTCAGACTTAGCAACACATCATTAATTCAGTTGGATTCAATCCTTTATTGTAAAGTTGCTACCATTCATGACAAAGCGCTATTGAAATACGAGATCTATAATGGCCTGTGTTTGTACATTTAATATAACATTTGAAAACAAAACATCTGAAATTGTTTATTATCACCATTAATCTCTGTTTCTCTTGCTAATCCCTACAGTTTTCCAAATCAGTTGAAATTTACCAAAATGAATCCTAAGTTATTTTGTTTTCATGTACATTGAGGATGAGGTCTGATGTATGATTGTGATGAGCTAAAACATGAAATCAGGTTAGCAAGTTTGATTACTTATAGATTTTCTCAAAACCCTAGTATAAGGTACTGGAGCCCCCAAATGGGTTCAGTGCCAAGCTGATGAAGGCCTTAACCAAAACACTATGTCAATATTTCCTTGGTGACTTATCCACATAATTTACTGATTCAATTCCATGAATGTAAGACATTTGTTCCCATAGTTTACATCCGATTCTGAAGGGTGAATTCAAGCCTCACCTGAGATCGTACAGCGGTCTGGGGTAAGCTGAACAATGGGGCCTAATCACTCAGGTAAATTCACATATGTATGTGTACTCTTGTGCATTTACTACTAAGCCTAGGTGTAACTCTACACACACTCTTGCTATTTACTATTTCTGAGTGTAGTTTAGTCTCCACCCCCTCAAGCCAGGGAGGGGAGCCTCCTACAACAGTTGCAAGTATAAAGTCAGTAATAGGAACTAGCACACTTAATTGGAGATTTGCATTGTGGTGGAGATCTCCCTATGATAAAGTGTGGGAAATATTATTGAAGTTTATTATTCCACATCGGGGAATAGTTACTAATAAATGGGAAGGGGTATAGAGTCAAAATATCGAGTTTGTATTAACGACTAGACATAATATCGAGTGCAAAAATATAGTATAGACATAATATCGACTAGACAGAATATAGACTACCAAAATATAGTCTAACATTTTTTAATATTGAATAAAATGGACATAATATCGAATCAAAAATATAGAATGGACATAATATCGACTAGACAGAATATAGACAACAAAAATATCGAATTTAAGGTAAGTTAATAATAATTTTTATTATTTGTGTAATATAATTCTGTAGCGGGTTGTGGGTTTATAGGGGAATAGGGTGGGAAGTAATTTAATTATAATTAATTAAATATGTTATTTTATTTATTAGTATTTATTTAAAATTAATTGTCAATTAATTATTAATTGGTAATTAATTAAAATATAATTGGTAATTAATTTTAATTGAATAATTGATCAATATGTTAATTTTAGTAATTTGTTTTCTGTAGCGGGTTGTGGGTTTATAGGGGAATAGGGTGAGCAGTAATTTAATTAAATATGTTATTTATTGGTATTTATTTAGAATTAATTGTTAATTAATTATTAATTGGTAATTAATTAAAATATAAATTGATAAATATGTTACTTTTATTACATTATTTTCTGTAGTGGGTTGTGTGTTTGTAGGGGAATAGCTTGGGAAGTAATTTAATTGTAAGTAATTACATTTTTTAAATATTTTTATTTGTGTCTAATTTTTAATTATTTTTATATTGTAAATTAATTTATTGGTAAATAATTAATATTAGTAGGTAATTTTTATTATTAGTAAATTTTTATGTGTAATTTTAATTGATTGATTAATATATTTTATAAAATTGTACAATATTTTAATTAACTTGTAATTGGTATTAATATTTATGTTATTTATATTTATATATGAAGTATTTACTTTCCCTACTATTGCACTCACTGGAGTGGGAATAGTAATTTTTAACCCTACGCTATCCAACGCTTTCCCTACTGTTGCACTCTCTGGAGTAGGAATAGTAATTTCTACCCCTACGCTATCCAACGCTTTCCCTACTGTTGCACTCACTGGAGTGGGAATAGTAATTTTTACCCCTGCGCTATCCAACGCTTTCCCTACTGTTGCACTCTCTGGAGTTGGAATAGTAATTTTTATCCCTACGCTATCCAACGCTTTCCCTACTGTTGCGCTCTCTGGAGTTGGAATAGTAATTTTTACCCCTACGCTCTCCAACGCTTTCCCTACGGTTGCACTCACTGGAGTGGGAATAGTAATTTTTATCCCTACGCTATCCAATGCTTTCCCTAGTGTTGCACCCTCTGGAGTAGGAATAGTAATTTTTATCCCTACGCTATCCAACGCTTTCCCTACTGTTGCACTAACTGGAGTGGGAATAGTAATTTTTATCCCTACGCTATCTAACTCTTTCTCTACTGTTGCACTCTCTGGAGTGGGAATAGTTATTTTTACCCCTACGCTATCCAACGCTTTCCCTACTGTTGCACTCTCTGGAGTTGGAATAGTAATTTTTATCACTACGCTATCCAACGCTTTCCCCACTGTTGCGCTCTCTGGAGTTGAAATAGTAATTTTGACCCCTAGGCTATCCAACGCTTTCCCTACTGTTGCACTCACTGGAGTGGGAATAGTAATTTTTATCCCTACGCTATCCAACGCTTTCCCTACTGTTGCACTCTCTGGAGTAGGAATGGTAATTTATATCCCTACGCTATCCAACGCTTTCCCCACTGTTGCACTCACTGGAGTGGGAATAGTAATTTTTACCGCAACGCTATCCAACTCTTTCTCTACTTTTGCACTCTCTGGAGTGGGAATAGTTATTTTTACCCCTACGCTATCCAATACTTTCCCTACTGTTGCGCTCTCTGGAGTGGGAATAGCAAATTTGACCCCTACGCTATCCAACGCTTTCCCTACTGTTGCTCTCTCTGGAGTGGTAATAGTAATTTTTACCCTCCCACTATCCAACGCTTGCCCTACTGTTGCACTCTCTGGAGTGGGAATAGTAATTTTTACCCCTACGCTATCCATCGCTTTCCCTAATGTTGCACTCACTGGAGTGGGAATAGTAATTTTTACCCCTACGCTATCCAATACTTTCCCTACTGTTGCGCTCACTGGAGTGGGAATAGTAATTTTTACCCCTACGCTATCCAACGCTTTCCCTACTGTTGCACTATCTGGAGTGGGAATAGTAAATTTAACCCTCTCGCTATCCTACGGAAAAAAATATTGTATATGTTTTGGTAATAATATGCATATATATATATATATATATATATATATATATATATATATATATATATATATATATATATATATATATATATATATATGTGTGTGTGTTTTAAAATGATTTTTTTTTAAGTTACATTAATTATTTATTAATTTTAAGTTTATTTAAGTATCTTAAGTATGTTTAAATTAATTATATTTATTATTATATTAGTTTTAAATTAATTTTAAGATATTTAAAACATTCAATATTTTGACTGTCTATATTTTTTCCTATCGAAATTTTGGAGTCGATATTTTTGTACCTACCTGTTTGTAGATAGGAAGTCGATATTCTGGCATTCGATATTTTTACCTCGATATTTTGGCAAGTCGATATTTTGACTGTCGATATTCTGTCAATGATCCATGGGAAGGGTGTAGGGAAATTTAAGGAGGGAGGGGTTGGTAAGGGACCTGAAAATACTGCACACATCCACAAAAACTAAGATCATTGCTATTCACAAACTGTGCTTCTAAAGCCACGCCCTCTTCACTTCCTCACATATACTACTAAAACATATACCCACGTTTGCAGTGATTTCTGTCACCATGGTGGAAATCTCAGCACAGAAAAGATAGAAGAGGCAGAGTTCTTTTTCTTTTCCCCAAAAACCTTTATTGTGTCATCATATTTTACATACAGTTAGTCGTAGCATGAATGTATACAGTGTAGCATGGATCTTATATATCTTAATAAGCAGAACATGTTGCAGAGGTACATAGTATTGATTGCGTAGTTGTAGCCATTGTTACAATACAGTTTTAAAAAGGGGGGGGGGTGATACAGTTCTTCTCTTGATTCATATAGAAACTTTGTGTAAATCGGGCTTCTACCCAAAACTGTGATTCAGAACATGGTTATGGACTGACCTCTGGTGATGGGATCTGCAAGGGAGGGTCACAAATATTTCCCCGGAATTCATTCCATTTACACCATATTCTGGTCCATTTCTGTGGGCAACCCCTGTGTGTGTAAACGGCCCTTTCAGCTACCATGGCATTGTCCATGTCTTGCTCCCATTGCGAGCGTGAGGGTGACGTCCCAGAACCCCAGTTCCTGGCTATGTTCCGCTTTGCAATCGTCATCCCTAATGTTGCCCAGTTTTGTAAGGCTAGGTTGAGATCAGTGGGTTGCCAAATATTAGAAGAGGCAGAGTTCTTGACCGTAGGTTTGTGAAAAGTATTTTGTAGTATATAAGTAGTACTTCTTTATGTACTACAAAATGCAGGTTGCGAAGAAGCCCCAAAATTCTCAGCAGTTTTACATTAGGTTTTTTCTAACCAGGTAGCTTTTCCAGGAAGATATAATTTCCATACCAGATCCATTTTACCCTATAAAATAGGCAAATCGTTGCACATTTAGCTCTTAATAAACAGGGATGCTACTTTATGGGGGTGAGCTCCTGAACACAAACTACTTTTTCATTGACAAAGCCCCTGGGTAATTATGAAGCAACCTTCATGAAGTCCTGGCTCTTCAATGTCCACTTCACTGTCTTCTTTCTACTTCTACCAAATTTCACTATCGTGACAAATTAGCCGTTAAGACCAGTGGTTCCAAATTATAGTATTCATTTAAACAAATGTATTGTTGCAGTTTTTCTGAATTACCTTGACACTTTGATGGAATTAGTCGTCGTCTTCTTTGACCTTTCTGTCACCTTTACCAGAGATACTTGTTAAGTCCCTATATGCAGTGGTAGGGTGCTAGAGCTAGCACTCTATACGAGATGTACCTAGGTGTTTTCAATGTGTTCTCACAGGTTGCTTCCTAAACATTTTGATTGAAATGGACCCCAAGAGTCAGCACAGAGGCCCACCTTGTTTACTCTACATGTAGAGCCAGTCGCAACTCTGATCCACTCCATCTTTAAATATGTAGTTTACACCCAATTATCATTTGTGCTGCGGAAACAGTGGACTCAATTCACATCTACTAGTTTTTTCACTCTGCACAAAAAGTATTCATCTTGTGCCGATGGAATTTTAGAAAACCCTAGGCAAGGTGACAGTTACTTCTCTTGAATCTACCAAAGACCTCCATTCTTTTGTACTTGACTTGTACCTATGGCCTGTTATGGTATCTGACACTGGGCATAGTTGGTCATCTACTTCACTTATACCTATGACTTGTTATGGCTCCTCACCCTGGGTGTAGTGGATCATGTGGCTATGGGATGTGGATACAAAATAATAGTACATTATATCTTCTTTGGTTTGCTCATGTGTGGGAAAACTACATCTAGTGGAGTGTATGATGGCTGTCAGGGATGTGCATGTTGGAGAGGTATTTTCCGTGGGGCCCAGATTGTTGCGAACCCCATTGCATCCCGGCTATGCTTAAGTCATGGCATATGAGGAAATCTTATGCTAAAATTGTATGTAGAGGTTTGAAACCTTTATTCTGCAGTCCACCACAAAGTTAAACTCAAGAGAGCATCTTAATGTATCAATGTCTCGCCATATTTCAATGTATTGCACTGGCCACGCATTCATCAGGCCACCAATCGGATAACTAGTGGTAGGACTCCATGCCCCAAGTGCAAGGTGAATTGTATAATAAGGTATTAAAAGGATATCGCCGTGTTTCCATTCTCTTGCACTGCAAACTGTTCAGTGGTGCCTATAAATCCCAGTTGTGTCAATGTAGCCTATTGGATCTATCATCTATAGCCACATTAGCCAAGCTTTTTATTCCAGTTTCCATAAATTCCAATAAAGCATGTTTTAACCCTTCAAGGGTCTTTTCTTATCTTAACCTATTACACAAGGATGTTCCCATTTCTTATAACATAGTTAAAGTGTATTTTATGGTGTCTCACCTTAATTCATTATTTGTTCTTCTTCTCTTGTTGTTAAAGGAAATGTTATGTTTTTTTTTATTGATTCATGTTGTCCATATTGCGAAACTGGCCAAATGACCGAGTACTGTACAAAAGAACCTGTGTAGAAACTTGAAAAATGAATACAAAGGAATAAACAATTCAAAATATAGGTATGTCACACTGCTACCCGCCCAAATCAGACACAGCACTCAGAGCTCGGCTTGGGGCAACCTTCTTTATTCCCTGCCAGGAAGCTACTGGCTTACAGGCTACTCGCTCCTCCTTTTCCTGTCTTGTCCGTTTCCTGTTCCTTGCTGCCTGACCTGTCTGGAAGGTCAGGCATAACGACATGACATCTCCCCCTTTTGTACAAAAGAACTGATGCTACATTTCTTCGACGAGTCGCCGTAGTTTACTCACCAGGCGTCTGGGGCGAGTCTCTCTCTCTGGTGTTTGGCTGCGTCGCTCGGGACTGATAGTCATTCTTGGACGGTGATGGTGTTGACTCTCAGCATGATCTCCTGGACTGGCAGAGTCACTCGAGGTGTGTCCAGAGGAGGATTCCTGCCTGTTCACCAGATGATGTCTTTTGAAGTGAGATATGTTTCTCGTTATTTGCTTGTGATCAGCTTTGGCAGTAATCATGGTTCCTTTCCTCTTGTGAACTTGTAAAGGAAGATTCAGGTATCGGCTGTCTGCTTTCGTTCGCCGGTCTCCTCTCACTATCACCCAGTCACCTTCACGGATATCATTGTCTTTGGCGTGACGGCGATTGTCTGCATATGTTTTAATTTTCTGCTTCTTTCTTCTGTCGATATCAACAAGTGTTTCGTGGTCAACAGTCACTGTCTTTGAATGAGGCGTGGTGCTTGACATGGGCACTCTTGTCCTCGGTGTCCTTCCCAGCATTAGTGTGGCCGGGCACTGGTTTGTGGTGTTGTGAGGAGTGGTCCGGTAGGCTCTCAGTACTTCGTTCAAGGTTTGTTGAACATCCCGGCGTGTTATTTCTGCTTGTTGGATGGCTCTCTTTAGTGTACCCATGAACCGCTCCACCATGCCGTTGGCTTGTGGCCAAAGTGGAGTTATCTTGTGATGTTTAAAATCAAAATGCTTCGCGAATTCCGCGAACTCATGGCCGTTGAACGGGGGCCCGTTATCAGATTTGACTCTTGCCGGAACACCCCATGCTGCAAAGATGTCGTCCAGTACTGGGATGACGGCTGTTGCTCTGGTGGACGCTATCATGTGTGCAAACGGGAATCTGGAATATTCATCCATGACAACCATGATGTACTGTCCTGATTGAAGTGGTCCAAAGAAGTCAACTGCTACCTGCTTCCACACCTCATCTGGCAGTTCAGACATTTGGAGAGGTGCTGGGGGTTCTTCACGGCTCACCAGTTGGCACGTCATACAGTCTTTTAGCGTTGTTTCCACCATGGAGTCGAGAGAGGGGAACCAAACTCGTTCTCTCAGGGTCTTCTTTGTGGCATTCAGGCCCCTGTGGCCTTCATGTGCTAAGTTGATGATGCCTTGGCGCAGGCTGTGAGGAATCACGATCCTTCCCCCTCGCAAAAGAAGTCCATTGTCGCTGATGGATAGTTCTTCATGAACACGATGAAATGCGGTGAGATCGTGCAAGGGAGGATCTGAACCAGGTGCAGTGTTCAATGCTTGCCGCCAGGAGTTGTTGCGAACGTGGGTCATGACTGTTTGAATCAGCGGATCAGAGGCGGATGCATTCTGGATGGACTCCACGGGGACTGCAGGTGGACACCCGGCGTCAATGACGAAGTGAATGTAGTCATCCGCCAGAGAGTCAGGTTTCGTAGCAATCGGCAACGGATGTCGAGACATATAGTCCGCAGGGTTTTCAGCTTTGCCTGGTTTGTGGACAATTGTGTACACATAGTCTTGGAGTCTCAGACCCCATCGTTCGATGCGAGGTGGCATCTTTGCGTTGGGATTGCCAAATATTGTGAGCAGGGCTTGATGATCAGTAATGATGGTAAAATGTTTTCCATATACAAACAGGTGAAAGTGTTTGCACGCCCACACCACAGCTAGGCTTTCCTTCTCCGGCTGGGAGTACGCTCTTTCCGTGTCCGTGAGGCTACGGCTCGCGTAGGCGACTATGTGTCGCTGGTCAGAGTGTTCACGGTATTGGGCTAGAATGGCGCCCAGACCTACCGGACTGGCGTCGACAGTGATTTCAGTTCTTTTACTGGTATCAAAATATGCCAGGTTGATGGCAGACCCAACGGCTTGCTTGATTTCTGTGAAGGCTTTGGAGCACGCTCGTGACCACTCAAAGGGTTGTCCTTGACGAGTTAGTTCTCGGAGTGGGTAACTGATGGTGGCGTAGTCACGAATGTATCGTGAGCAGTAGCTGGCCATCCCCAGGAATGAGCGGAGATCGCTTACGTCCTGTGGCGTTGGAGTGTCAGCTAGTGCGGCTACCTTGTCGGGGTCAGGCGTCATGCCTTCACTGGAGAAAGTATGTCCATAAAATTTGAGAGTGTGCTTGTGGAATTCGCACTTGTTCGCGTTTAGGGTCAGGTTGGCCTGCAGCAGTGCGTGGCACACTCTGTCCAGTGCGGTATCATGTTCGACTTGATCTTTCCCGAAGACTAGCAAGTCGTCGCTGTAGTTGAAGGAATTCGGGATCCCTTGTATGACCTTCCTGATGGTTTCCTGGAAAATTTCAGCAGCAGATGAAATGCCGAAATTCAGGCGCTTGTATCGGAATAGGCCTTGGTGCGTGGTGAAAGTCGTGATGTAACGTGACTGTTCATGGAGCTCCAGTTGGTGGTAACCTTTATTCAGGTCAAGTTTGGAGAATATCGTGGCTCCGTTCAATTTTGTGATCATATCACTAATGTGTGGCCCTGGGTGGCGCTCGCGTTCGATGGCGGTGTTGGGCGCTCTCATGTCCACACATAGCCGGACTTTGTTGTCCTGTCCTTTCTTCGGGACTACCACCACCGGTGATACCCATGGGGTAGGTCCAGACGTGCGTTCTATTATGTCAGATTGTAGCAGGTCTTGTAGTTCATCATCAACGGCTTGTTGCAGGTGGAACGGCACTTTCCTGTGATGCTGGGCAACGGGTGTGATGTTTTCATTGATGTGAAGCTTTACTTTGAAATGGGTCAATTTGCCCAGTCCTTTGAACAGTTTCGGGAACTTTGCCACGATGTCAGGGGCATCTTCTGTCATGTACAGCAGTTCCACCAGCTTCAGTCGTTCTGCCGTTGGCAGGCTGAGCAGACAGTCCGCGAAATCGGGCCCTTCCACGACGTGAACATATGCTGGGATTTTTCTGTTCTTGAAAGTCAGTGTGGTATGGAATCGGCCAAGGCAAGGCAAAGGTTTTCGACACATCCACGTGAAGATGCGAACTGCCGCTGGCTCTAGTTTGGGTCGATTCTTCATTTTCTGGTACTCCAGTGCACATATATAATTCAGCGAGGCACCCGAATCCAGGACAAATTTCGCTGGATGCTCTCCTATCAGGATGTCTAGCTTCGGGTATCGTTTGAGTCTGTCCGGGTCAGCTACCATGCATATATATTCGTCACTGTCCTGCATCGTTGTCGATGAGGCAAACACCCTGCAGACATATTCATCACTGTCTTGTGACACCGTGGTGAGTGCCGATGAGCTGTTGGATGAGGAACGGTGGGTCTGACGTGATCTCGTTGAGTGATGACGAGAGCGAGGCGTGCTTGTGGATCGGCTATGTCGTTGGTGGGAGTATGTCGAGCGGGTGCTGGAGCTTGAGGAGTCTGATGAGTGACTTCCTTTTCTCGTCACGGCTCGGGCATGGTGCCGAGTGCTAACTCGTGGAGTGGGTGACCTTCGGGTAGATTGTCTGGCTTGGCAGGCTATTTCGAAATGATTGTCCTTACCGCACCGGTGACATCGTTGACCAATAGCCGGGCACTGCCCTGAGTGGGGGTAATCTTGGCCACATCGGTAGCAGGCTGGTGCCGGCTTAGTGTGCTTTGTTTGTCGTGAATCTCGTGAATCTCGCCTGGGTGATGATCTCCTGGGGCTACGGTGATGCTTGCTTGTTCTATGTGCACTTGACCTTGGGCGGATACTTGTGCGCGATTGTATCCGAAAGGCTTGCTCTTTATGGTCTTTGTCTTTGTGTTCAGGCTTGTGTGTTTCCATCCTTTTTGCGTGATCTTCTGCCTGGTCGTTAATTCTTGTAAGTTCTTCGATTTGTTCTAGGGTGTAGGGTTTCTTGAGGAGGCGTCTGCGTAGTGATTCTGAACGGCATCCATCTATGATGCGGAGTCGTAGTGCGTCTTCCGTCTTGAAATTTTCGAAATCACAGTGTCGCGTCATCCTCTTGATGCGTGTGATGAAGTCGCCCATGCACTCCCCTTTTTCTTGAGATGCTAAGTTGAACACATAGCGCTCGTAATCAACATTGCGTTTGTGGAGGAATCGCCGATCGAGGGCAGTCTTCACTTCATCATACGTGGCCGTGGCGATATTGGGCATTTCTTTGATTATTTGTGCTATTTCTTGGCCAGCAAGATTCCGCAGCGCAACCAGTTTGCGCTTGGAGTCCTGTACGAGGGACCCCTCCATGTAATCTTCAAAGTCCTCACTCCAGGTTTTCCAGGCAGGCCCCATGGTGTTTCCAGGCGTCAGCACCAGTGGTTGCGGTTGCCGCATGAATGGTGCTCCTATGGACGCAACTTGAGGCACCGTCGTCAAGTTGGGTTGCGAGGGTGCGCCTCCAGTTGAGGTCGTACTTTGAGCATCAGTGTCCGACATGGTTGGCCTGTGTTCTGTTACAGTATCTTGTTACAGTATCTTGTAATTATAGTATCTTGTAATCCTTTGCTTGTTTCTGCGCTTTCCGCGTTGACTTGTGATTCTTTTATGTTATTTTATCGTTGGTGGCAGTCTTTTTGAGCTGATTATCACTTTATCAGGCTTGAATGTGAAGTTCGCGCTTATTTTTACATGTGTAGGACCTCGCCTGACCCTAAGATGGCCGCCGTGATGGACGCGTGGATTTGTTAGAGGTTGGCGCCTGACTTAAAGATGGCCGCCATGCATTCTCCGGCCCCGGCAGTCTCAGACACGTGCACAGGCCGCACTCTCACTTCTTTGGCAGCCGCACGCGCTGCGGGACTCACCCTCGTGGTCCTCTTGCCTTGGCGGTGGCGGAGCGTTCGCGCTCACTTTGCTGCCACTCTGCGGGGCTTTCCACGTCTTCGGCGGGGCGCGCTCACCTTGCGGCGCTCTGCGGGGCTCTTCGCGCCTTCGGCAGGGGTGGAGCACTCGCCTTACTGTTGCTCTGCTGGGCTCCACACTTCTTCTGCGGCTGGGCACTGTTGCGAGAGCACTTTCTGGTGTGCTCTCTTCCACTCCGCACCCGCAACGAGCCAGGACGGCGCTGAAGGCGTCTGTTTGTTTCGCGCTCGTGTCTTTGGGGTCGGCGCTTCTGGAGCTGCTGGCTTGTCGTTTGGGGCCGTTTCTTGGCTGGGCTTCGTGACGTTGTGTGGGGAATCTGCTCATCCCATCCTCGTCGCCATTGTCACACTGCTACCCGCCCAAATCAGACACAGCACTCAGAGCTCGGCTTGGGGCAACCTTCTTTATTCCCTGCCAGGAAGCTACTGGCTTACAGGCTACTTGCTCCTCCTTTTCCTGTCTTGTCCGTTTCCTGTTCCTTGCTGCCTGACCTGTCTGGAAGGTCAGGCATAACAACATGACAAGGTATATCTACTAGTTATATCCAGAGTCAGAGCAAAGCAAGCATGCGTTAACGACAAGTCACCATCAACCTCTCTGAAGAAATCAAATGGTATATGAATTGGAGGAATTAAAGTTCTTTTTTTGAAGGTTAAATGACGGTCTGGTACAGAGATATGGAAGAAGAGAGTTACAAAAGCTTGTGGTGCTGCCTGAGAATAACACTGTTGTTTCATACACTTAAAACAATAAAATGTAAGCTGCTCAAGGGGGAGAAACTGATAAATTTCAGACTCTCGGCCAATTAAGTTTTTCGGTTTCTCCAATACGTAGGATTGTGTTGATGTGTAAAAGACAGTGGGTGATGCATACTGTTTTAAATGGTGGTCTAGCTTCTATGGGGAGCAATGAAGTAATCTGAGGTCGATTTTTGTGGTTTAATTTCCTACAGCCTGGTATGAGCAGCAGCGTGGAGCATGCCTCTGTGGGGGGCTAGATGGACACAAGGAAGCCTAAAAAGAGAGAATACCCATAATTGAATTTTGGAAAGTAAAAGTGCCTGAGCTACTGACTTGATGTCCTGGTCAGGAATGAACTGTCTGATGGCCCAGAGTAATTTAAGTTGGTAAAGCGTACTTTTGACCATTACAAAAATTAGTTTTTGTAGAATGTTTTTTGTCTAGGATGAGGGGGCATGGCCTGGCGCCGATGGATTAAGGAGCTTTGGCCTGTGCTCCGTCGGCAATCCCCCATTCACTGCTAGCCAGACACTATCAAGGGGCCCTGAGGGGCGTAAAGAAGAGGAACCGGACCCCACCGGGAGGTGCTATACACCGGCAGTGTGGGCCAATAAAATGCTGGAAGCTGACTGAAGTGACCGATCAGTGGAGCTGCGTGGAAAAACAAAATGGCGGTCGATACGAGCTTGGGTACTGATTTTGTTTAAGGAGAAGCACAAGTAATTATCTCCACTTATCTTTCGACAGTTTAGATTGGAAATTGCATGGTTATTTATGGAACTATTTTGAAGATTCCAACTGGGGGGCATATTATCAAGGGGGTTTATTTCCGCTTTTTTGGCTTTAAAAGCCAAGAAAGCGGAGATAAAATTATCTCCCTATTACCTAGCTGTCGCTAACACCAGTTAGTGACAGCTAATAGGAGATAGCGACCATCTTGGGCCCCACTTTGCATGTCAGTGATATTTATCACTAATGACCTGCAAAGTGGGCGTGCCAAGATGTTAGCGACTGGAAACAGTTGCTAACATCGCTATCTCCTATTACCAACTTTTGGAGATATTCGCGCTAAGCGCGAATATCTCCTAAAGCTAACACCTGCCCTGAGCAGTTCTTCACCATGTTATCCAATGGGAGGTGGATAACATGGCTAAGAGCATTTGCTCGAAAATGCATGAATATCGCTGACTTTTCAGCGATATTCATGCATTGCGGCCTTTTTTTATCGCATTTGCGATAAACCTTGCTAATAGCAAGGTTTATCTGTGATAAAAATCGCCGATGTGCGGCGATAATTTTTGTCTCTAAACAAGTTAGAGACAAAATTTATCGCTAGTTGTTGGTAATATGCCCCTAAGTCTTCAGTACAGAGTTATTCTTCTGTCGATATTTTAGAAGAGCTTCCTCAGCAACCATTAGAAACTGTCGTAAATGTGTCAGGGATGCCTATTTCTGGAGAGTCGAATTTGTGGAGTTAAAAGCAAAGCATGTCACGTATGCTGAAAGATCTTCTGGCCTGTGAACTTTGCTGGCAATAAATCATTCTTAATTTAACTGCTGCTGAAAAGCCCAGTTCAGGAAGATAACAGAGAAACTTTTCTGTTAAGAAGATTGTTTAGTAGAGCAGTTCTTGGAATAAAGGCCAAATTTTCTGAACAATTTTGGAACTGCTTGTTGACAACGTCTTGGAAAACTATGATGTTTTATTTAGTGCACAGTCCCATCGTACATCTCTGCACATTAAAAACGGTATCTGGGACAGTATTCTGCAAAAGATAAATGCCGTCTCCACTACCAAACACCTTTTAAATGATATTAAAAAGAGGTGGTATGACCTACTCAAGAAAGTGCGTGAAGATTATAGAAAGGCAAAGCAGAACGCTAAAGGGACAGGTGGCGGGTGTCCCTTAGAGCGTAACCTTAGTAAGGTTGAAATAAAAGCGTTAGAGATAAATAGCGAACCCCCTCCCTCAAGCGCCTTGAGACCCTCTGGGCGAGTAGTGCGCTATACAAATTTTGACTTGACTTGACTTGACTTGGATCCTGCTAGTTTGGAAGGACTAGATGGAATTGATACCACCCTGGAATGCACAGAAAATGAATAGCCAGGTAAGCTTTTTCCTTTCTCCCTTTGTTAAAATGTATTTAAGCCCTAATGAAATGTCCATTACGATAGCAAAACCTCGCATAATTTTGGAAATTTGGAAAAACTGGACTGGTCACCATTATGTTGCCTATGGATGTTAATCTGGTATTAAGGAGGTGCAACCAATGCCTAGAGAGTGTTACCAAGTTTAACAAACATTTGTAATGCAATAGGTCTCGCATTTATGCGAGTTTAAGCTATTGCCATTGTAAATGACAATGCCTTTTTTTATGTTTTGGTTTCTAAAACATAAATAAAAGGCATTGTCATTTACAATGCCAATATCTTAAACTTGCGTAAAAGAGAGACATGTTGCATTGCAAATGCCTGTTGATTCTAGCAGGCGGGGCGGTGTTATTTTTGGAACCCCAGCCCTGGCTTTCCCCTCCATAACTGACCATACAACTAGTGGTGTGTTTAACAAGTCTCCTTTAAGAGCAAATGGCTTTTTAATTATCTTAAGTAAAAGGTGCGGCCATAACATGAACAGGTCACCTCCATTGTTTTCAGACTCCTCTTGAGGAAGTTTGAGCAGGGTGGGCAGAGACCAGACGGGGCCGTAAGCTGAGAGAGTAGTGTAAGAGTGGAGGGGACAGAAAGCGAAGAGGGCAGTGTGTGAAGATAATGGACAGTAACCAGAGAGAGCAGTGAGTGTTCACTGAACAGCTTCGGGGGTACAGGGGCCACGTGTGATCAGGAGGCAAAAAAGGGCAGGGTGCCTGCAGAGGGAAGCAGAGCAGAGAAATTTGGCTATGTGGTGAAAGGCCCTATTCAGTCTTAGATTGGATATATTTAACACGTAACTAAGCCTGCCGATATCCAGTACCAACTGCAGTTCTTCCTAAATTATATGCAGAATTGTGCTCTTGTAAGAGGAGATGAGTTGTTCGTATTTCAATTGCTTTGCACTCAGCCAAGTCATTTTCTAGCCATGGTTTGCAGTTCTTTTGTGCTTCATTAACTTCTCACACAGTCATAACAAGCATTTGGAATTGGGTTCAATGAGCCCCTGGAGGCGTCAAAGATGGCATTTTGAGCCAAGACCATAGCTAGGGCCACTTTAATGTTGGGATTCTGTGGCAACTGCTTTTTCCGCATAATTTCGAAATTCTGCATTTGCTACATAACCGATTATCTGAAGCATAATCAGCAGATTTTAATATAATTTTTCTAGGACTATTGGATAAAAAGTTACTAAAAACTATGCTGCAATGCAAACGTCTGCACAATCCTTGTTACAGATTGACTGGTCACCTTTCAGTTGCTTATTGGTGTATTTGGATGTGGAACTGATACTAATGAAGAGAAGATTTTGCCCAGACATTACTAGCGTGTACAAAATAAATGGATTAAAAAAAAATACAATTACAAAATAATCCGCATTAAACCACTTAATGTATTTCCTGATCACATAATTAGTCAGCCCTACCACATAATTTGGTCATCCCCTCCCGCATAATTCTAGTGGCCCAGCCCATAGGTGTTCATTGCCTGTGTAGTTGTACTGAGAAAGGCCAGTCTGAGCCAACTGTACTTTGGGGGCGAAGGAGTTGTTGCTTCAAACATATTGTAGGTAGGGTGAGAAAGCACTGTTATCCCCGCAAAGGGTGCCTCCCTGAACGTGGGTCACAGCATATCACTCTCCTGAACAATATTAATGAATTCGGACACTGTTTATGCTTGTGAAATATCTTTCTGCAAGATGTGATGTTCGTGATCACTCTGTGATTCAGAGAACACAATTGCCTGGCATTGATCTAATGCCATGATTGCAGCTGAATCCATAAAACTGTCACTAGCGATAAACAATTGGCACAGCCTAACAGAGAATTCTATTCTTTTTTTAAATTTTAATTTTAAACAGTTCTTTATTAAGGTATTTACAGTATTTGAGCCGGCCCGGCCCCCCTCCCCCACAAGGCATTTTCATACAGTATATACATATATTGCCAGGTGTAAACATATTGGAAGACATATGTAATATTAAATCAATCATATTAATAATACCAGTGCGTTCAGACATTTCTTAGTCATTTCTTTCTATCCACCGTTTAAGGGGATCCCAAATTTCTAGTCCTTTCTTTTTCTTAATCCTTCCATTCCTGCTATAGATAGCTATCTCTAAACTATATGTTGCTAGAAGTCGTGCCCGCCATTGCTGGAATGTTGGAGAGAGTGGGTCAAGCCAAACTGAGGCCAGGCAGATTCTAAACACTGCCATTGAAACAAACAAAAGTCCTTTCACTTTAGCCAGTCGAGTATCTCTGTCTACCCCCAATATAATTTCTGACGTCGAGATCTCTATTTTAGATGCAAAGATTTCTGAAAAATAGATAGAGATTGCCTGTCTAATAGGATTGAGTGTATTGCATGTCACAAATATGTGTATTAGGTCTGCTTCTGGCAGCGCACATCGTGGACATTGCGCCCCTTTACCCGTACTCCATTTGGCTATTCTCTTTGGGGTATAGTACAGTTGGAAATAGGTTTTATAGTACTGAGCTTGCAATTTGGTTGACATTAATAGAGATTGGGAGAGTTCGAACGCCCTCTGTATTGAGACTTCCGATATATCTAATTTGTTTTGCCATTTACGGATGTGTTTATGCATGTCATCAGGAAGGCAGGTAATTAAATTATTATATATTTCCCCAATTTTAACTCTAGTATTTCCAACAATTGAATCGATTGTCTGGGTTCTCTGAAATGCAACTCCGCTCCCCCTTTTTCATTATAAAATCTCTTATTTGTAGATATTTGAAGAAATCCCTAGATTCTAGACCAAATTTGTTTTTTAGCTCTTCAAATGAGCTAAAGCAAAGTGAATTATAAAAGGATCCAAATTGAGTAATGCCTGATCTGACCCAACGCATCATGCATGTGTCCGTAAAGATCTCTGGGAGGTTGTTGTTTCTATGCAGTGTTGTATAATAAGAAAACCTTCTGATCCCCAGGAGTTTTCATATATTATTCCATGCACTGTAGATTCCTTTTAGGGTTTTGAACCGAACTTTTTTAAAGTGGCAATCATATGTTAATCTCCAGAGATGTTCCCCTGTTTCATTACCTAGGATAAGTTCCTGTGGAGTTGGAACTCCCCTCTCGCGATCGGGCTCCCAGTTTGGAATTAGGAGTGCCCGGCTATATTTAAGTATTGTGGCCCACCAGTAAGCTTTAAAGTTAGGCAAGGCGAGACCTCCTCGTTCCTTCGGTAGGGTAATGTATCTATGGGCTCTTCGTGACCTACTATACCCCCAAAGGAAGCGAAAAAAAATATTATCAATTTCTTTGAAAATCTATACTTCAAAGTTTAAGCAAATTGTTCTAAAAAAATATACAAGTTTTGGAAAAAATAACATTTTGATTAAATTGCATCTGCCAATGATTGTTAGGTGTAAATTGTGCAGCCTACTTAGGCTCTTTTCTGTTTCTTTTATAAGTGGGTTTAAATTTAGTTTAACCAGGTCATTTAAGTTCGAAGTAATATTAACTCCTAAGTATAAAGCATTGTCTACTATCCGGGCGTCATTATATTGGCTTTGGTTGTCGGTTATTATTTGGGTTTTATTTTGATTCAGTTTGTAGCCAGAGATTTCCCCAAAACTACTTACTCCTTCTTCCATTGAGTTAACTGCTTCTTCTGGGTTGGGTGTGACTATTGCTATGTCATTCGCATATGCCAGGGTCTTAGTTTCTCCGTTTGGAGTCCTCATTGGCGCTATAGCTAAGTTTGTTTCTAGCCTACGGATGAACGGATCTATAAATATAGCAAATAGTAGAGGGGAACACGGGCAACCCTGTCTAGTCCCTCTGGTCACTTTTATATTGTTTGAGAGCCCCCATTGATCATAACCACAGCTTCCGGATTGACATACAACATGCGAACCACATTAATAAATTGTTCCCCAATTCCACTCCTTCACATAGCAGTCCATAAGTATTGCCAGGACACCCTATCAAACGCGTTTTCAGCATCTAGCAATACAAGCGCCATAGTGTATCCTGCCATCTCTGCTATGTCAAAGAGTGTTATCACCCTCTGGATATGATCAGTGGGCGATCTACCCGGTACGAATCCGTGTTGTCTGACTGAGATGATTTTATGGATCACTGGGGCTAGTCTGCTAGCTAGCAATTTTGAATAAATTTGAGAATCACTATTTATTAGTGTGATTGGGCGATAGGCCCCTACATCTGTGGGTCTTTGTTCTTTTTGGGGAATATAACGATCTTAGCGCGAGCCCAAGATTCTGGTGGGCGCCCACCTTGGTAAACATGAGTCATTAGTTTCGTTAAGATCACTTTCAACTGTTTGTGGTATCTACAATAAAATTCCGTAGGGGTCCCGTCTAGACCGGCCGCTTTTCCAGGTGACAGACTGTTTATTGAGAGAAGGGTTTCTTTATCGGTTTGCGGGAGCTGTATCCCCATAACTGAGTCCAGATATTCCTCCATTTTAGATTGGTTTTTGTGTGTCTCAGTATATAGTTGCTCATAGTAGCTATGGAATGCTTTCCTAATCTCTCGCGAGTCTTATGTCAGGCCATTAATGGGATCCCTGATCTCTTTAATCATATTTTCCGAGCTTTGCTGTCCTGTTCGGACTGCTAGCTGATGTCCTACCTGCTCGCTTAGTTCATAGATGTTCTCTTTATTCACGTTGGCTTTATGTACTGCTTTAACTGTAAAGATCTCTGTTATTTTATTCTTTGCGATGGCTACAGCTCTTACTGCACCCTCAATGTCTGTGCCCCCCTGAACTGCTCTTATAAGATATTCCTCCTTTGATACCAAATTCTCCTGTAGGTTTTTAAGGTTTTGTTTTGCCTCTCGGTTGCTTTTGATTGAGAATCTAAGAGTTTCCCCCCTGATTCATGCCTTGAGTGTGTCCCAAACTGTTGGTAATAGGTTTAATTTAACAATAATGCCCTTTTGAATGTCCAACTACTGCGATTGTGTTGTAACTTTCCTGTATCAATGCTTACAATTAGAGGATTATGATCTGATAGTACCCGGGGTAATCATTCTATTGAGCACTTAGTTATAATGGTGTAGGAGGCAAATATGTAATCTAGCCTGACAAATTTAGAGTGTGGGTAAGAAAAAAAGGTAAAGCCGGGATTATTTGGAAATTTCGACTGCCAACAGTCCGAGATCCCATGTGTCTCGCATAGTACCTCTAGGGCTCTGAATACTTTTGGTTTCCTACCTTGATAAACAAAATTGTGCCTCGCCGACCAGTCAGATGGTAGATTTAGGTTAAAATCTCCACATACGTTCATTGGGGCTGGCCAATGTATTAATTTATTAGACATAAATTCCAAGAGGTCTGGATCATCTGTAACACACCCATTTACTGAACAGATAGTTATTTTTTGTCCTGCTCCATATAGACACTCCGTAATTGCCCACCTTCCCAGTTTGTCGGCAGCTGATTGTTTAAATTGGAGACCCCCTCCTCCTGCCAAAATAGCTACCCCTCGTGTATTATTTGTCTGAGATGTTGCGGTGACCAATCTGTATCCCAGGGTTTTCAAAAGATGCATTTGGGATCCTTCCACATGTGTCTCTTGAAGACAAACAATATCTGCCCCAATTGATTTGAGTCCTATTGCAGTTCTCTGTCTTTTTTTTGGATAGTTGAGCCCACAGATATTTATCGTTAATATTTTTAATTTAGCCATTCGTGTAATTAGATTCTACCTTGCCTAATTTTGAAGTTTTGCCTCTTCTAGTTGACGTTCTATTTTTGCGAATCTTATCTGTTATGAGTTTAAATTCCAGGACATTGGTCTTAATATCCCTGACCATGATTACTGTTATAATTCCATGCCTGTAAGCCCTCCCCTTCTCCCCTCCCCTGCCCACCCCCTATGTAGCCCTAAACCCCCTCCCCAAAGCTCAACCCCCGCCCATTACCATCCATTGAGGCTTCCTGGATCTGGAGGAACCCAGGTGTGGGCGTCAGGATAGTCAGCACGCCTCAGCTCGCCCCGCGCCCTGATCCCTGTGTCCGCAGAGGAAGGAGATCTACTTTGATAGTAGTTCCCCAATACATTTGCAAATAACCATATATTAAGTCATATAATGATTGTTTTTCAGTCTTTGCTTCCCCCTCCTCTTCCATGCACGACCCCATCCTTTTCTTGTTCTTCTGATATTATCGCTGGTGGTTTATGATGTAGTAGTTATGTTTTCTTATTACTCTGAGTATTTTGAGTATTTTTATATTTGCCCTTTCCTGAGTCTGAGATTTCTTTTAGATATGCCTGTGCCTGAATTTCGCTAGTAAAGCTTTGTGTCGCTCAATTGAAGATTATCTTTAGTTGTGCCGGGTTCTGTAGAAAGACTGTAGCGCCGATTTGCTCGAAGGGAGTAAATAGTTGTCTCCACCTTCGTTCCAACGTGGCATGGGCATAATCTGGTCGAGTAAAAAACATGAAGCCTTTATGCTCCCTTTTACGAGTAGGCCGAGCAAGATCGAAAATAGCTTCGTGCAAGAGAAAGTTTCCAAAATATACCAGCATTGCCCTTGGATATTGTTGCTGGTGTGTGAGGTCGCTTTGGGAGGGTTAAGGGAAAACAGTGAGCGCGCTGTACTTCTCTGTCCATTTCCCAAGATTGCAGTTCTGGGAAAGCTTCTTTAAGCAGGGAAGTCATGAAGCCCCTTGGGTTATTCCCCTCTGCTCCTTCGGGAATTCCAAGAAAGCGTAGGTTTTTTCGCCTAGCTCTATTTTCTTGATCTTCGACCTTCAGCATCAGATCTTTTACAATTCCCTCCTGCTCTTTTCCCTGAGTTTGGAAGCGGAGACATCTTTCTCCAGGTTCTAGGTACGTAATTCCACCGAAGCCATTCGGTCTGAGATCTCCATACAGGTGTGACCCACTTTTTTAATCGCTCCTTGAAGTTTTTGGATGGCGACATGGTTCCTCTTGTTGTCCAGTTTAACGTCTTCATGAAAGTTCTTAATAGAGCTTAGTACATCACTCAGGGAGGGTTCTACTTACTTTCCAGTGCAACCGACATTGACATATTGCTTATGACCGATCCCTTTGGTATCTCCCGAAAGGCATAGATTATAGTCTGATTCGGTCATGAGATTTGAAGCCAGGTTCTTCCGAGTATAATTGATCTGATCTGTATTGCTCCCCTGATCTGTAGTATCTTCATACATTAGTTTATTTTGTCTTTTTTGTCTTCTTCTCTTTTTTTCCAGCTTCTTTCTTGGGGTGTTATCTTGCACAGACTCGTTCGTTTTCCTTACATTTTGATCTGGGGAGTCTAATGACTCAGCACTTGATTGCTCTAGTCTCTGTGCTTCACTTGCCTCACTTGAGGTAGAGATGCCTATTTCGTATATTTCTGAGTCTGATTCATCGGAAGTAACTTGGGGTTGAGATTGTGATCTCTTACCGAGAGAAAGCGTTTTTGTTGAGGGAGAGGAGTAGAGTTTGACTTGAGTACATGTGCTCCCCTGAACCTTGTGGTAGATTCATGTCTGAAGTTAACTCCAAAGTTATCTCTGCAGCTTCTGTTATTGTACCCCCCTTTTGTACCGCTTTGGCCGCCACAAGTGTGGCAAGGTATGCTCAGACGTGAGTCCCTTGCTCACTTTGCCACTGGATTCAAGCAAGCCGGGCTGAAGACGGCTGTAATGCCAGAAACCGGTCCTCGGAAGCTTGTTTCCGGTCCAGGGAAGGCATGGCTTGGCAGTTCGGGCTGGACTGTTCCCATGAGGCACAGGGTCAGACTGATTTGCATATAGCCATGTCTGAACTGGGGTGGCATAGTGGGCTAAAGAACGGTGATGGATCAAACCCAGATCTTTTGACTGGGTGTGAGTGTTTGATTGGTTCAGATGCTCCGTCCATCACCACCCCCTTTTGTACCGCCCTGGATCGTGTTCGGGGCCTAGATCATGACCTATAACTGTCTCAGTGAAGACTGCTATTGTATCCGCAATATTTTTTCCCTCACTGGGAGTTGAAATTAGGATTCCTGGGTCCACAGCCGGTCCTATCGCCAACTCCGATTCTGATGCTGGTGCTGTGAATTCAGTTGTTCCGCTGGCTTTAGTTATTTGGGTTGCCGAATTATCCAGCAGAGCCCTCCGTTTTTCGGATTTAGTAGAAATATTCATCCCTTCCCTAGACAGAGGCTGAAGATATTGGAAATCCTTGGTTGAGACTCTAATGTTTGCCCGCTAGTTTTGGCAGCCGACTTCAAGTTTTTAATTCAATTCTCATTGTTCAATAAGGAAGCCAATCAGATTAAAATATAACAGCAATCTCTTTGGTACTCTATCAGACAATCACTATGGTTTCTCTGTTATGGCCATCTTAAATGGTTTTTCAAATACTATTTTACCACCCTAATATAGAAGTGATTTGAATATGTGCCTTACTTCTCATTCCTATGACTGTCTGATAATGATAAAATAATGACAATAACAAAATGTGACTGACAAAAAGAAATATACATAAACTAAAACCACTCATCAAGTAACCAGTTCCTTTCATGTTGAAGAGCAGTCATAACCTCAGGAACACTGCTACTGCATAGAATAAAGGAGTCATGTGAGGATCCTGGAAACTTTGCATTGCAGTGTGTGATGATGAGGTCAGCAGTACAAGTCATTTGAACATTGATGGAATAGTACAGCTTTCGATTCCTGAACCTCTGTTCTTGAGCACGAGGTGGAACAATGCGAATGTGTGTACAATCAATGGCTCCAACAACGTTTGGGAACCCAGTAATACCATAGAATGCACTTTTTACTTTGGTTAGCGCACATGCAGTTTTAGGAAAGATGATAAAACACTGCATACTTTTCAACATAGCACTGAGTACTTGCTGCAATATCTTACTGAAGGTAGACTGAGAGAGTCCAGAAGCCATGGCAACAATTCCTTGAAAAGAACCAGTTGCACAGAAGTGCAACACTGACAACAATTGGTGGGACAGCAGTTCTAATATTACTATTGGGCTCTAGATCACACTTTATAAGGTCAAGTAGGAATAATAGTGTGTGAGAATCAAGTCTGTAATTCTGTAAAATGTGTTCATGGACATTGCAAAAAGATCAACTCTACATCTGTAGATGCGCTGCTTGTACCTTCTTCTAGTTTGTAGTGCATTATGGTATGCCACATCCTGTCGAGGGCCAACAGCAGACTGAAAAGGCACTTGTCTCTGCAAAAGATGTAAAACGTTTTTTCACAAAGCTTCTCCTACAGCTGCCATTTTGAGTAAAGTGTATTCAGTGATATAATACACAAATGATAAAGATATAACTAATTTCCAGATATGAAATTACCGCAAATCTTGTCAGTGAAGTAAAATGAAGTTGGTAACTCCAGCTTCTCCCTGGAGGAAAATACCTCAAAAAATAACACTAGAAAACTGTAGATAAGTGGGATCAAAATTAGCTGCATTATAACTCATTTGGGGTAAAATCCAACAGTAGTGGTAACCATGGAAGGGTCTCCAAAATGAAGTTTCTAACTCCAGCTTCTCCCTGGCGGAAAATACCTCCAAAAATAACACTAGAAACCTGTAGATAAATTGGATCAAAATTAGCTGCATTATAACTCATTTGGGGTAAAATCCAACAGTAGTGGTAACCATGGAAGGATCTCCAGATTTTTGGAAATAAACTGTCGGTGGAGGAAATGTAATTACCTCCAATATTTTTGGAGTAATCGGCAGGTTAAAGACACTTTTCTAAGGAACAAAATAGCATGCAAATAGAGATTCTGGAGGAAATACTTCATCCTCCAAAAATGGATTTTACTCCACATTAACACACACATCAAAATCAGCACCTAAGGCCCCGTGGCATAGCGGCTCCCCGACTGGAAGCCAGTAGAAGGGTAGGTGTGCGCGACGGACACCACGGGCGGTGGAGCGGGAGGCGAACTACGAGGCCTGCCCTCTCCACTCCTCAATTACTGCATAAGGCAGGGACAGCAACTGAAGCCAGCCATGGTTGAGGCAGCACCCAACTACCGTACACCAGGAGGGAATAGACCAGCTCTGAAGCTAGCAGTCTCGGAGGCGAAGAGCAGGTGAGTCAGACCCCCGGGAGGAAGAGCAGAGGAGGCGAGGGCCCAAACTTCTCCTTTGGGAGTGGAGGAGACCGCGAATCCCTGACTCTCCGGAGGGTGGGCCTGAAAATAAGCTGTGAGGGTGGCAGCCTCCCTATTGAGCTGCTGGGAGCCGAACATGGCTGCTGATAAGGCCGGTGGCTCCAAGAGGACCAGAGGAGTGGCTGGACCCCAGAGGTACCATACAGAGGTTGGGCCCTGCCAGATCGGAGGGTCCCCTGGGACCAATTAAGGAAATAGGACTCTGGCACCTGGGGTCAGAGACATGAGCGCCTCGCGGCGCTATAAAGAGCCACAGAGGATTCACACAGGAGGACTGGAGACCAATGGGAGCCTGATTGAGCACCCTATGAAGAGACCCCGGGCATAAAGAAGAGGGGTGCAGGAAAGTGAGAGAACACTGCAGAAGGCAGCCTGGCTTAAGGGGGTGGACCCCGAGCAGCGAGGATAGTTTCCATCTAGCTGCACACAGGAATAGAGAACAATGGCACACGGTGGGCAGTGTAGCACTGCGAGGAATAAGGCTGACCCTGAGCCAGAGAGAACAGAAGCAGAGGGGGGCAAGGATGGCCCAAGAGGGAACCCAACACCCAAGAGGAGAACAAGGAGTAGAAGATCACAACTAGACGGAGGGGGACAGAGGGCGGAGGACCTAATTAATCAAGGCCCAGAACCGAGACCCCAGGAGGGGGGACCAAATAGGACTGGGGGAGTGCTGCTCCCGAAGGAGAGAAGAGGGAAACCAGAAATGCTCCGGCCCTCTCTGACACAGGGGTGCCCCCTGGGGCACTCCGCACTGATAACAAATACCCCAGAGAGGCGACGCACGCTGCAGACACAGTGACCCTAGCCCCAACACCATCCTGGGCTGTGGGATGGGACGACAGGATGAGAAGAGGTAGCAGAATCAATCTGAGGGTACCACTCGCATGCAGCGCAGTCACCACGGGGAAGGTGCCCAAAACAAAATACCTGGATCAGCAGGAGCAGCTGATTGATGACCGCAGAGGCACCAAACAAAGAGCGGACAGTCGGGGAGTCACCCCAAATGGTCATACCCTCCAGGATATACTCCAGGCCATCGAGACCTCAAGGGTGGCGGTGAAGACGAAAATTGACACCCTTAGGGAAGACCTGGGACTGCTCAGAGCAGACCACAGGCGGCTGGCGGAACGTGTCACAACAACCAAAAGTGATATCCAGGAAATGAAACCTACGCTGGTAACATCGACAAAACGACTCTCGGATATGGAAAAAAGGATACACACGCTAGAACTCAGAGCGGAGGATTCCGAAAACAGGGCGAGACGCAACAACCTGCGAATCATTGGCCTACCTGACAAAATAAGGGGGGCCAACATGACCACATACCTGGAGGGCTGGCTACGCACTTGGTGGCGGAAGAATGACTCTCTCCCTACTTTGCCTTAGAGCAGGCACATAGAATGCTGGCGAGGGCCCCCCTCCTGGGGGACCCCCAAGACCTGTAGTGGCACGCCTGCTATTCTACAAGGACAGAGATCACGTGCTAGGCCAAGCTCAACTGAAGGTGGAGAATAACACAGTCCGAATATTCCCGGACTTCTCGCTGGATGTCCAGAAGCAGAGAGCATCATATGTGGCTTCTAAAAGGAAACAGCACCAGCTGGGCATGCAATACTCTATGATATTTCCAGCTGAACTGAGAGTGACAACGGTCAATGGGACAGAATTCTTAAACACACACCACAGGAGGTGTGGGACTGGAATGACCAACAGGCACCACAGGAACTTGGCACTCTCAGACAAGAGAAAAGGGAAAGGGGACAAGACCACCAAAAATAGAGAGGAACGAAGACAGGGGCCAACCCATCGGAAGCAGAGACACAACGGGAAGGTGGCGGCGATTGCGTCCCTCAGCACGTCTGGAAGACGAGAAACTGCCTCGCCATCAGGGGATGACTCCAGAGACTAGCAAACCCCGAATAGACAGTGGAACCTTCTTAGTGTTAGCACCTAACCTAAAATTACTCCATTAATAAATTCTCTACTATCACTTAGGGGTATGTGTGCACACCGGATAGCACCCACTATCACAGTGCTAGTTCCAACGGGAACTCAACAATTCAAACATTATCACAGGTGCACCGCAAAATACAAAAGATAAATTAAAAACAAGTCCAAATGATAACGAATGCAAGGCTCCTCAATTTTGAGCTCTTTATTCCTTTGTGTGGTAGAGAGAAACAGTACAGCCGACGCGTTTCGTCCCAGTATGGGACTTCTTCAGGGCAATATGTAAGTGATTCCTTGTGTCTCCATGAGTGGCAGAAACTAAACAGAACGTGCACCGTAACAGGACCTGGAATCGCCCATAAAGATATGTCAATGAAGATAAGGTGTCCTCTAATATCGGATCACAAATGATGGCACTCGTAGTAGTTGTCTAACTTCATAGAAGTTTGTTACAGCATAACTTCCTGTGAGATCTGTAGAGATATTGGTCCTAATATTTCAGAGCGAAAATGGATAGGCGTCCAATTTGGACTGCCAGATGGTTCCAGTAACTGTGTGACCGGAACCCCAAAATTATTAGAACATGGAGACCGCGTATAGTGATTGATTCAGATTCAAACTAAAACATTTTGCGCCTTAGACACCTTATCTCTAGAAGAGAGGGCCCCATCAGACAAGGTCAATAGGCTCGCAATATATTAGTCACGGCCGAGAAACGCGGCCACCACGGGCGCCACTGCTCCAGAAACTCTTCCAGCAACAGAGGTTGAACTGTTCCGTGAGTAAATAAAATATTCTCTCACCTTACCCGACAGGGGGTACATATCGCCCTACTTCAGGAAACCCACACCTTGGACCCAGAAAGGGCAGCGCTACACCGCAGGCGGAGAGGACAGGTACACTACACTTCATACTCGGCATTCACCAGAGGAGTACTGATTTGGATTAAGTCGGGAGTTCCATTTCACTACACGGGGCACAGGGCCAACCCGTAGGGGCGTTATGCAATACTCACGGGACGCCTGGATGTAACAATAATTAACATACATGGACCGAACTCCAAGCACATTGCCTTTCTGGACAAGATGTCTGGCATTCTGGTGCCCTATGTGATTGGCTCCATCATTAAGGGAGGCGATTGTAACTGTGTAGTGGACCCTGCCTTGGACTGCTCCCATCCTCTGCTCAGGGATTTCCCATCGCATAGAGCAGCAAAGGCCTTTAGAGAGTGGCAGACCCAATGGGGATTGGTGGATACTTGGAGGAGCACGACCCACTTGACAAAGACTACTCTCACTTCTCACACACCCACAAACTGCACCTACGCCTTGATACCTTCCTATGCTCTCCCGACATGCATGCTCTGACGCATGAGGTGGAATATCTAACACATACAATTTCAGACCCCAAGCCAGCCCTGATGAGGATACACTGGGGATTGAAACACCAGACCATACCTACCTGGCGTCTCAAACTTGAAGCACTGAAGGACCAGGTCTTCCTACAGGGAACTAGGGAACACGTAACTTCATACTTTAATGATAGTGCCGGGTCCAGATTGAAAAAGTAGGAAGCCTTTAAGGTCGTAATTAGGGGTAAGTGCATGGGGACATCTATTGGGGTCTGTAGGACACTACAGGCACTACAGAGTACTGAGGGACATTGAGACACGACGATTTGAACGCCCGGAGCTCCGCCAGGAGGTCCTGGACACAAAGGAGGCAGTGGCAGTTCAAGATAAACAACTGCAATGTTTTGACTACAAAACTTACATGGACCGCATCCATGCGGAGAGGAATGAGGCGGGTAGACTCCTGGCTTGGCTGGCCAACCCGGCCCATAGGGGAAACAACATAATGGAAATAGCCGACCAATTGGTACACTCTCTATATAGGCAGAGTGACATCAATGGCAGATTTCTTGAATTTTATAAGTGCCTGTACAAAAGCTCTGGGGATCGTGAGAGAGGTGGGATAAGGGAGTTCTTGGCTCCGCTCCCTCTCCCCACCCTGACCAACCATGACGCGGAACAGCTGGGGGCAGAAATCTCGGAGCCCAGGTTAGCGCAGCCATTAAGGACTGGCCAGGGAATTGATGGGCGACCCACAGATTTCTATGCCACATATGTAGAGGAACTGGCCCCCAAGCTTGTGGAGATGTATACAGCAGCCAGGGAGGAGGGCCTCCTTCCAAAGAGCACACGAGAATCACTAGTGAATCCCCAACTAAAGCCGGACAAACACCCCCCTGGAATGCGCAGCCTATAGGCCATTGTCGATGATCAATCTGGACTTCAAAATATTAAGCAAACTTCTACTGGAGGCGGGGGGCCACAAGGAACGGGGGGAGCGATCTTCGCCATAGATATGGAGAAGGCGTTCGACAGCCTGAAGTGGGGGTTCCTTCATGCTGTCCTAGAACGGATGGGAGTGGGGCAGGGCTTCATAAGGTGGGTTCACCTGCTATACTCGGAACCACTGGCCAGGATGTGCACAGGCCATACGATATTAGAACAATACACAGTGGAAAGGGGCACGTGCTAGAGATGCCTCCTCTCTCCTCTGCTATTTGCCCTGGACATGGAACCCCTGGCGTGCTTGGTCCGAATGGGCAATAGATACCAAGGCCTGTGTCTGGGAGGACAGGTGCAACATGTCACACTGTACGCCAATGATCTCCTATTATTCTTGAAGGATCCAGAGGGGGAACTGCGAGAGGACAGGGACATGCTGGTGGAATTTGGGGCCCTATCGGGACTCAAGGTCAACTGGCCGAAGGCGCACCTCTACCCAATGATAGCTGATGGACCCCCGCTAGAGGGATTGGGGGACCTACTGTGGTAGCCCCACTGCTTTAGATAGCTTGGGGTTAATATATACCACTCACAGCTAGACCTACAGCAAGGAAACATTGGGGGTGGGTGGGCACTGCGCTTCTACTCGCGCTTCTCTTCGCGTCTTACGCGCTTTGTTTACCTGGCTTTGCCACGTAGTTTGTCTTTGTGGCTCGTATTTAATTGCTGCTTTGTTTATTTAGCCACTTCTGCGTGCGTTTCTCCTCGGGAGCATGGGAGCACCTCCCTTTTGACCAGGTGCTTGTTGCCCGCGTCTTGTTGTGGAGTTGTGGAGTGGGAGACCGGGGTTTAGGAGGCTTGCGCGCTGGGTGCGCGAGCTCTTCTTCTTTAGTCCCGAGGCGGCTGATACCACGCATGCGCGGCGGCCATTTTCCGGCTTCGTTTGTGTGTTTACACAACGCCGGGAGCCCAGAAGGTCGTTTTACACATCAGTGCCCACTGCCTCAGGGAATTAACCCCATACTACGCCTTTTGCTGTGAGATTGGCATTGGGCTACATAACGAGCATAGGCTTTGCCTAGAGTGCATTTTTTGGTTGACAGCAAGCCCTCCCTCCACATTTTAATATTACTGTGTGCAGGTTTTTGCCTGTGCTGCTGGCTTGCTGTGGGGTTTTCGTCACTCCCCCTGCATTGTGCCTTTGGCCACGTTTAATTTCCGTCATCTAGTAGGCAATACTTTTACACGCTGTGTACACATGGAGGAATATTATGATGACGAGGACTATTATTATGAGTAGGATGCCTCTGGCTCTTTGGAGCATGATTTAGTGGAAGCTTTAGATCAGGGTGTGCAACACTCAGTGAATAAGGCACTTGTGCATGCCATTAACCCTTTGAAGCGCCATTTGACCCAGTATGCGCAGCAGCAAGGTCGGTTGCCTGCTTCACGTAAGTCCTCTAAGTCTCCTGTCAATCCTCACAAGTCTGACTTCCAAAAGTTAGCTAAAAGTTTGGCATCTGATCAATCCAAGTCTGCTGTTGGTGCGTCGTCGGCCGCTCCTCCTCCTACTGACACTGACGACACCAATTCTTCTACTTCTTCAGATCATGATGATCCTCCCCCTAGAAAGAAGGCGTGTAAAGAACATTTTGTGGATGCCCCCACGCATCCTCCTGTGTTAACATTTGATCCTTCGGATATTGTTCATCCTCACTCTACTTCCTGGCTTCCCTCCCCTGCTGTGGCAGAGTATGTCCAGCCGCACATACGCCAACCCTTTGAAAAGGATGTCAGGGCTCGGCTTTGGTCCGAATGCCCTCGACCGGATCTCGCTGACCACCTGGCGGAGACTCCAGAGGTTGACCCCACGATGGTCACCTACCTCAAGAAGTACGCCAAAGATCCGAAGAAGTGTCTGGACAGATCTTGGCGTTCTTGTCAGGACAAACTTCTTGATTTATTGGGTCCTCTCACCAAAATCCTGGATCTTGGATTTTTAGCCAAGGAGTCGTCGGCCCTTGTGGACCCGGATGAACTTATTTAATGGGCACAGCGGGCTCTTTGCCAGTTGGGTAATACCAACTGTGCAATTTCGTGTGAGAGACGCCGTTCCATTCTTCTAAAACTTGATCCAAAAATGGCTGAACTCTCCTCCTCAGAATCTGGTCCTGCGGCTCAAGGTCTTCTGTTTGGACAACCCTTCTTAAAAGAACTCACAAAATGTGTGGCCACCTTCAGTGGCTTGAATAAAGCTCAGGCTTTGCTGCGGCGAGCTTTTCGTCCGGTTTTTGCCCGGGCCGGACGACATAGGGGACGCTCGTTCGGCCGTGGCTCTCAACAACAATCCCAGAGGGGGTTCCAGTCCCAAAGAGGCGGTGGTCAAGATACTAGCTACAATACCCGATCCAATTTCTATCCCTCTCGCAAAGGGAGAGGGCACTATAAAAAAGGACGTTCCGGCGGAATCCAAGGTGGATATCAGGATTCCAACACTTCAGGTGAGCCTGATTCCTGCTTGCGGTGTGGTTCTGGTGGGCAGGATACGATTTTTTTCTAAACAATTGGCGTCTGATCTCCAACGATGCTTGGGTGCTGGAGACTGTTCAAGGTTACAGAATAGAGTTTTACCAACCCCAGCATCAGACCCACCCTCCCACTCCTCTGTGTTTTTCCCTTCAAGATCGGGAATTCATTTCTGCAGAAATAGACGCACTCCTCCACAAGGGGGCTATAATTCCGACTGTCCATCATCCCAGTGGGTTCGTGAGCACGGTGTTTCTAGTCAAGAAAAAAGGAGGCGGATCCCGCCTAGTTCTCAATCTGAAGGAATTCAACGGAGGGGTAGTTTACCGGCATTTCAAGATGGAGGGGATCCATCTGTTGCGAGATCTTCTGCGAGAAGGGGACTGGATGGTTCGCCTCGATCTCAAAGACGCGTACTTGTCAATCCCCATCTTCGGTCCTCATCGTCGGTTCCTTCAGTTCCATTGGCAGGGGACTTGGTTCGAGTACCAAGTTCTCCCGTTCGGCCTCTCGTCAGCACCTTGGTGCTTCACAAAACTTCTGAGGCCTGTCGTGGAAAGCTTACGCGCTCGGGGTGTTCAGCTTAATTATTTACTTGGACGACATTCTGATTATGGCAGACTGTCCGCTCACACTCCTGACTCATCTGGAGTGGTCCATCGACCTTTTACAATCTCTGGGGTTTCTGGTGAACGTTCAGAAATCAGTCTTGACTCCGACACAAGTGACAGAATTTCTGGGCTTCAAGGTCAATTCACTTTTGTGTCAACTTCTCTTACCCAATCAAAAGATTCGGTATATCAAGAGGGAATTGACTTCGGTTATTTCCAAACAGACTGTGTCATTGAGATCGTTAGCACGAGTTGTAGGTCTGTTGGCGTCCTCTATTCAAGTGATCTTCCCGGGTCCTCTGCATTACACGGCTCTTCAACGTTTGAAGATCCGTCATCTCCAGAAAGCCCTTCTATATTCAGATCTGATTCCTCTTTCGGAGGAAGCGAGGTGGGAGATGCAATGGTGGTTGGACCACATGGATGCTTGGAATGGACGAGCCCTGTTTGGTGCCTCGCTGGAACTAGTGATAGAGTCCGATGCCAGCCGGTGGGGTTGGGAAGTCCGGTGCGGTCCTGTCTCGACGGGGGGTCGGTGGTCCTCCCAGGAGTTGTCTCTCCACATCAATTGCCTAGAACTCCTAGCAGGGTCCTTCGCGATCCGATGTTTCACTCCCCTTCAGTCCAATTGCTGCATACTTCTCCACATGGACAACGTTTCGGCAGTCCTCTATGTCAACAAGTTGGGCGGAACGAAATCCAGGATATTGGCGGAGATAGCCAAGGATTTCTGGCATTTTTGTCTGCAGCAAAAGATCACTGTTATTGCAGAGTATCTTCCCGGCCGCAACAATCAGATTGCGGACTGGAATTCACGCCACCTGCGGGACTTCAGCGATTGGAAGCTTCATCCTCGCGTTTTCCGATCCCTTCTCAGGGTCTGGGTCCAGTGTCAGATCGACCTGTTTGCCTCTCGCCTCAACACTCAGCTCCCGCTGTTCTTCAGTTGGAGGCCGGATCCAGAATCCCTGGCCACGGATGCCTTTCTACAGACTTGGCCGTCGAGTCTGTGCTATGCCTTTCCCCAGTTCATGATGATTCCAAGAGTCTTGGCTTGCACGAAACGTTATCAGTCAGAGTTGATTCTGATTGCGCCTCTGTGGAGGGCTCAAGCGTGGTTCCCGGATCTCCTGGAAATGTGTTGTGCAGTGCCGCTCCTTCTTCCCCAGAAGTGGAATCTCTTGCTGGATCCTCTTGCCAATCCGCATACCCTGATTCTATCAGGCTATCTCCATCTGATGCCATTGCGAATTTCGGGGATCGCTGGTCGGTCCCAGGCCTTTCTCGAGACGCTTCCAGATTCATTAGTGAAGCCTGGTCACCCAACACTCACAAACGCTACAAGGGATCTTGGAAGCAATGGTGTGACTGGTGTGTTCAATGGGAGGTTGATCCCACTTCAGCGGATGTCTCTATGATCATTAATTTTTTGGCCTCTCTTGCTTCCTCCAGTTTGGCATATTGGACGGTAAACAATTTCCGCTCTGCCATTTCAGCGGGCCATATTCATATTGTTGGTAAACCTGCGGGTGAGCATCTCCCGATTGCCAAGTTGCTTAAAGGTATCCGTCTGGCGAAACCTCCATGTCCTAAGTACGTCTCTTTATGGGATGTTTCCATTGTTTTAAGGTTATTGGAGGCTTGGCCTCCCAATTCTTTATTATCCCGTAAACAGCTGTTGGCCAAATTGACTATGTTGTTATGCCTTGTTTCCTGTAAACGGGTATCTGATGTTCGGGCTTTGGACTTGGCAGGTCGCAGTTTTACACCTGAAGGTGTTCAATTTCTCCTTTCCAGGCGTACCAAAACGAATACTACTTCAATTACTTATCCTTCCTTTCCCCTTCATCCCAACCTGTGCGTTGTTCAATGTGTCAAGGATTATGAAGTAAGTACTGCTCCTTTACGTTCAGATATGCAAGGTCAATTATTAATTGCTTTGCAGAAGCCTTTTCGCCCCGTTACCCCAGCTACTTTAGCTCGCTGGGTACGATGGCTCATGTCAGAGGCTGGCATTGATGTTTCTGTGTTTGGTGCACATTCAGCACGAGGGGCGATGGCTTCTAAAGCATTCTCAATGGGTGTCACTCTGTTTGACTTTATAAAGGCCGCAGATTGGTCTTCCGATTCAATGTTCAAAACGTTTTATTTTAAACCTATTGAGCATATTGCTTCTGTAGTGGTGGATCAGCTTTAAACAAGCATAATCAGAGCCTCCTGTCCTGACATAGAATTCAAAATTTGCGAACATACGTGACAAGAATTTTCAATTCTATTAAGGACAAGGAGGCGAGGATTATCCCACCCTTTGGTATTGTTATTGTTTCTCTGCATATATTGCTACTGTGACCATGTTTAATATTTGCATATGCATTTCTGCAAATCCCTTGTTTTTTCTACCCCCCCTGATTTCTGCTTACAACATATGCACTGGCTGTGTATTACGGCTATATGTCTCTTTTCAGGTTCTGACCCGAAGTAGAGGTTTTCTGTTACACCTGGTTTCGCTTCCTTGTCATGGACTTCTGGTTCCGGTGTTCTTCAGTTGCCTGCATCCTTGTTCTGCTTGGACGTCTGCTGGGATCGTCGACTTCTTTCCCTGATGTTCTGCGTTTGGATTTCCTGTTTTGATTTGAACTGTTTTTTCCTCACCAAAGAAAGAGGAAGAGAGACTATCTACATGGCCTTTTATACTATAGTCTCTATGGTTGTTACCCTGGTGTTCATGGGTACTGTAGTTTTTTACTGTTTTATTGGCTGCTGAGCATTTCTAATAAAGAAATGAGAAAGCATAATCCTCGCCTCCTTGTCCTTAATAAAATTGAAAATTCTTGTCACGTATGTTCGCAAATTTTTTCTATTGTCTTCCCAGGTTTACCTGGAGCAGGGCAAGAGGGAAGTTTCCACAGAATCAGAGCAGAATGTGGAGTAAATATCTCAGATATGAATCTTTCACCCACCGAAATAGGAGTTTTGAACATAGGGCTTTGATTTATATTTACCTCAGCACATGAATTTTTCACCATCCAAGTAAATTTGTCAAAATAAAAGCACCTTTATTTTTTATAAAAAGAATTGAGACAATCTCCCAACCTCTGAAACTATGACTTGCGATGGTGATCTACAGAAGAAATTCATCTTCATGCTGCCTCCACACGTCATTTCACTAGAAGTTTATTAAAAACACAGTCATGGAAGTATCGGAGAGCATGGAGATGCACAACAGGAAATCCTTTAACTTTACCTCTATGTCCCGCGTTATGTTCAACTCTCTGAGACCAGAAACAAGAGGAATGCTTAAACATAACCCAACCCACCCTTGACTGAGTGTTATATTAAGCATATTATCCCCCAGATATTCCTATTTTGTTTCTTGTCTCGGGGGACAACGACAAGAGTGCTGAGGTGGTAGCCAAACGGTGACCTTCGTTGTATAGGTAGAGAGGCGCTAGCTACGCTGTTAGTATTGCCTGTCTCCTTAATGTTTTTAACATTGATGTTTCTTCTGCCACATCTTTAATGTCTATTCAATTTTGAAATAGCACTTGCGTATTGCACATATGATTTATTAGCAAACCATTTTAAAACTTACCTCGCGCTACATTTTCCAGCTGGTCACTGCCCCGTTCCATCATGGCCTGTGCCGTTTGTTGTGGAGGGCGTTGCTGACCAATAGCTGTAACTCCCCAGAGAGCTACGCACTTCCGGGGACGGCAGAGGCGGGTCTTACTTTGCAAGAGTACTTTAGGAAGGCTGGCTCGGACGCGAAGCGGACGTGCCGCTGGTGTGCCGAAGGCGCACCAGGGTCAAGGCCGTCTGCGCCTGGCCTGGGCCGAGGGCCCGAAACCCTGATTCTATGCTGATTAGCTGCATTCAAGACCTGCCTGTTACAGATAAACATGAAATCTATCCTGCTAGCAAGATGAAACCCCCTATACTCAGGTACAAACCGGAGCAGCTGCGAGCCCTGTATCTCCCTTCTTCCCCGAAGTGTGTCAAATTGCACATGGAGATTATGACCGCATCTTGTCCAAACTGTGGCCTTACATTTGTTCCAAACCCCGATTTTAATATGGAAAAAACAAAGGGGCATATTATCAAGGGGGTTTATCTCTGCTTTTTTGGCTTTAAAAGCCAAGAAAGCGTAGATAAAATTATCTCCCTATTACCTTAGCGACAGCTACTAGGAGATAGCGACCATCTTGGGCCCCGCTTTGCATGTCAGTGATATTTATCACTAATGACATGCAAAGTGGGCGTGCCAAGATGTTAGCGACTGTAAACAGTCGCTAACATCGCTATCTCCTATTACCAACTTTTGGAGATATTCGCGCTAAGCGCGAATATCTCCAAAAGCTAACACCTGCCCCATAGCAGTTTCTAGCCATGTTATCCAATGGTAGGTGGATAACATGGCTAAGAGCATTAGCTCGGTAATGCATGAATATCGCTGACTTTTCAGCGATATTCATGCATTTCGGCCGATTTTTATCGCTTAGGAGATATACCTTGATAATAGCAAGGTTCCTAAGCGATAAAAATCGCCGCAGCTCGGCGATGAAAATATCGCCGCTAAACCAACATAGCGATAATTATCGCTAGTTGTTGGTAATATGCCCCAAAAAGCTTTAATTCTCAGCCAAATAATGTACAGAATAAAACTTTCTCCTTTCTCAGTTTAAATTGCAGGTCTTTACCCAAGCATGCATTTGACGTTTTCATCATATTAATCAATAACAAACCCAACGCAATTTTTCTCACTGAAACCTGGCTCCATAAGAGCTCAGGTCCTGACATTGCGGTTGCTGTTCCTGACAACTACGCAATAGAAAGGATCGATCGCACAAATAAAATAGGAGGTGGTATCACCATCATTTTAAAAAAAGATTATAAGTGCGATTTCACTCACCTGCCACTCTCCAACTGTGAAGCAGCAACGTTTAAATTGTTTCTTACTCCTAATGTTACGTTTTCTGGAGTACTTGTTTGCCGCCCCCCTGGCCCTGTTTCATCTTGGGCATCTGTTTTTCCTATACTCATTAGCCCCTTGATCATGAAAGCAGCAAATTTCTCCCTCCTAGGGGATTTAAATATGCACCTAGCTTGTAAAACAATCTGAGTTTATTTCTGATTTTGCTGCTTTAAATGTAAATTTGCTTAACTCTGGATATACACATGAAGCGGGTCATTTACTTGATCCCATTTTTTCCAATCTTGATGAAATTACATGCTCACCTGCGCTGCCAATATGCTGGTCTGATCATTATTTGATTGGATTTGCCCTCCAAGTTGCAACATATGAGGTTAAATCCCCTTTTGATCAAGCTGCGCAATTTAGAAACTGGAAAAAACTTGATATTAATACCTTGAACAATTTTTTTAAATACTCACCTTCCTTGCTCAAAAAAATCAGTTCACTCACTATCCACTTCGGTACAAAAATGGCTCCTTACTGCAATAGATACTTGTCTACCACTTACTAACAAAAAAGTTAATAGTCATCGACCCCCAGCTCCCTGGTTCACAGAACCATTGAAAAAACAAAAATCAGAATGTAAAGCATCAGAGTGAAGATGGAGAAAAAACTATACATCTGAAGCTAAAAATGCTTACAAAATCAAGCAAAAAAATTACCATACCCTTTGTAGAAAGGCTTGAGCTGATTATGTGTCCTCCACTATCTTGGATGCGCTAAATTGTTCCAAAGCACTATTTAAGATGGTGAAGGAACTTGCGGGCTCCAAAACGACAGCCATGCCACCGGACCTAAATGAGCAGCAATGCGAAACATTGGCTACTTTCTTTACACATAAGGTAGATAAAATCTATCAAGATATTATTTTGGCTCAAGAAAAAGATCTCCCTGTTTCTATCGAATCCTCGAATTCTCTTATTGCCAATAATAAATGCCTTAATGGTACTGAGCTTACTGAGACCTCCAAGAGTTTTATTGATAGTTGGCCTAGATTGAACTCAGACACCTTAATAAATCTCCTTAACAAAATTAAATCTGGATCCCCTAAAGATCCTTTGCCTATCTCGGTACTCAAGCAGCTTGACTCTCAGTCACTGGATGTTATCACTGATCTCATTAACACTTCTTTACAGGAAGAAATTGTTCCATCTGATTGGAAGCATGCAATGATAAATCCACTCTTGAAAAAAAGCTGGTGCCGATCCTGATCAACCTTCAAACTATCGGCCCATCTCCTTACTACCAGTATTCTCAAACATTTTAGAAAAACATGTTCATTTGAATCTAGCCCAATTTGTAACCACTCAAAATCTACTACCTCCCAGTCAATCAGGCTTCACAGCGGGTTTCTCTACGGAAACCACCTTGTTAGGAGTTACTGAAAACATACGCTGCCAATTGGACAATGGAGATACAGTGGCACTTATCCTGCTGGATTTAAGTGCCGCCTTTGATACGGTATCCCACACTGTATTAATAAACACTCTAAACTCCCTGGGCATCCGTGGCTCAGCTCTAAACTGACTTATTTCGTTTTTGACTAAACGCACATTTCAAGTTTTCTCTCCAACAGCTTGCTCTGATACGCATGTTTTTGCCAATGGAGTACCACAGAGATCCGTACTCAGTCCCCTATTGTTTAATCTTTATATGAGTCCGTTAGCCAAAGTGGTTGAAAATTCAGGATTGTCGATGTATTCCTATGCTGACGATTCCCAACGTATCTTTTCTCTTTCTTCTGAGAATACAAATGCTTCCTCTCCAATTAAAGCTGGTTTAATTAATATAGCATCACGGATGCAGAAAAACTTTCTTAAATTAAATGGTGGAAAAACCAAAGTGGTTATATTTGGGAAAAATAAAAATCTATGGGGTCCCCAGCATTGGGCATGCGAAATGGGCTCTCTCCCTTTACCTTCCTCCCAGGCACGTAACCTGGGTATTATCATTGATGAATCCCGCAATATGCACCTGCAAGGAGTAAAAACCTCTGCCACGTGTTTCGTCATTCTTAAATGGCTAAAAAAGATCTGTTGGATGTTGCCTGACCCCACTAAGAAAACCGTAATCAATGCCTTGATTACCTCTAGGCTTGACTATGGGAACGTGCTTTATTTGGGTTCAAATAAAGCCACAACACGTAAACTGCAGGTGGTACAAAACTCGGTTCTAGGGATCTTACATAGTTACCTGGCAGCCACTTCAACTTCCAAATATCTTCGCGATTTACACTGGCTCAAGATTGAAAACCGAGTTAAATTTAAAACACTCTGCTTTATGCACAAAATAAAAGCTGGTCGGGCTCCGAAATATTTACAATCCCTTTCAGCCTCTATTCTCCTTCTCGTATTCTTCGTTCCTCCAAGTTAGAGAAATTTGTTGTCCCTAAAATCAAGCTTTCCTGCATGGGCGGAAGATCTTTTTCCTACCTTGGTCCCTCTCTGTGGAACTCACTGCCTTTTCCACTTCGAAACGAGACAGATTATATCACATTTCGTAAAGCCTTAAAAACATGGTTATTCAACATCTAGTTAGTGACATCTACTCATTCCTCTCTCCGCATGTCTGCAAACTGCGCCGGGAACCCCTTTTTGGGTAGCTGCTGCACATTATAAATGCAAATAAATGAATAAATAAAATAAAAATCACAGGAACACTATGCTTTATGCACAAAATAAAAGCTGGTCGGGCTCCGAAATATTTACAATCCCTTGTCAGCCTCTATTCTCCTTCTTGTATTCTTCGTTCCTCCAAGTTAGAGAAATTTGTTGTCCTAAAATCAAGCTTTCACGGATGGGCGGAAGATCTTTTTCCTACCTTGGTCCCTCTCTGTGGAACTCACTGCCTTTTCCACTTCGAAACGAGACAGATTATATCAAATTTTGTAAGGCCTTAAAAACATGGTAATTCAACATCTAGTTAGTGACATCTACTCATTCCTCTCTCCGCATGTCTGCAAACTGCGCCGGGAACCCCTTTTTGGGTAGCTGCTGCGCATTATAAATGCAAATAAATAAATAAATAAAATAAAAATCACAGGAAGATTATGGAATGGATTCCTAGCTCTCAATATGGATTAGTGTATGGTTGGTCATGCTCATCAGTGATCTGGTTGCCGAAATGTGTTTTTTTTTGTTTGTAGCTCTGCTTTGGTAGAACGCAGCTACCTGCATTCTGAGCAGGTGTGGGAAAGTAGTAAGTTGATCTTCCTTCATGAGTGTTTATTAAACAGGTTATTTCCCTTCTTCTTATTATTATTATTCTTATTATTCTGTTTATTAAACAGGTTATTTCATTCTTTCTGGTAGAGACTCCTGCTAACTGCCTATTTCCTCACCTTTTGAATACTTCCCCAGACTTCAGACATGATCTGGAAACTTTTGAGCATCATCTCTGCATAACGCCATGTGGGTGTTTCATTCTGGAAATCTTGTGCGGAGCCAAGATAGGTGCTGGATGCCACTGCCGCATGCTAACATTAGTTACTTTTGAGCCTGTTAGCCCACCTTGACACAGAGCCCCAGCAGCAAATTGGCATAACCAGTGTGCAGATTCGCAGACTTGTAATAGGCAAAGTCCAGTTCACAGAGCTGAAGGACAGGAGGGTCAGTGAGGTATCTGTGGTTAAGCATTACCAGAAAGAACATTACCAAAGTTAAGTAACTTGATCTTTTGACAGAGGGTTCTATCAGCAGATTTCTCACCTTTTAAATAAATACCAGATCAATAACTATTTGAATTCGGGTCTGTGAATTGGCTCAAACCAGAAAGTCCTGGTGGACCTAGCTGGTGAAATGCCCCTCTCTGCGAACCTGGCTGTCCAGACAGTAGTGCTTCGTGAATGTATGGAAGGACACCCACATAGACGCATGACAAATATCCAGGACAGAAATGTTCCCATGCAGTAGTTATAGACTTGCTCTGGTGGAATGAGACCTTCACTTTTCCAGGTCTGCTTCTTGGCCGATGCGTAGCAGAACTTGATACAGAGCACGATCCACTGAGAGATGGCTCTTTTCAGCACGCCTTTGCCCTTTTTCGCTCCCACAAACCCCATAAAAAGTTTATTGTCCACTCTGTATTCTCTGGTACGGTCGATATAAAAGCTCTGCGCTCTATTGAGGGCTAGGTAATGGGATCTCTCCTCCTTAGAGGGGTGATGCAAAGCATAAAACACCAGTATATTGATGGTTTGACTGATGTGGAATGGCGTTACAACTTTTACAGGAAAGGCTGCCCAAGTTCGCAGAACACGTTTGTCTGGGAAGAAGGAGGCATATAGCAGGTTGACACAAAAAGCTTGAAGCTCACTCATGCTCTATCCTAATGTTCTGGCAATGAGGAACACTGTCTTGAGGGAGAGAAGCAGCAAAGGACAGCTATGCAGCAGTTCAAAGAGAAGTGCACATTAATGATATACAGACAAGGTTAAGATCCCTCTGAGGCATAACAAAGAGAGAAAGAAGAAACAAATGCTGGAGTCCTTAACCCGTTGGCTGCTTCCGCGATTTCGCGGCAGTGCGTGCCATTTTAAAAAACGGGCGCGGCGGCGTCGGCCATTGGTCGACGGCAGCACCAGCGAGGTAGCGCTGCCGTCGGCTAATTGCCGACGGCAGCATGGAAGGGGTTAAAAAAACAACAAATTATTTAAATAATAAGGGCTGGTCTGGCATCTGTCAGAAGGCTCAACGAGGTAAAACAACCTTTAATCATCCCCAAAGCAAATCCTTGCAGGGCAAGAGAGAGAAAAAATAACAAAACATCAGATAACTTTGCCTGGAGGGGGAAATCAATGTGGTGTGTGCTGCAATTAACCACAAATTAATCCCGACGACAGGCACATACAGATTTCGTCAAGGGAGGCCTGGCTGCTAAGGTGACCAACCATCTCTGAAGGAAGATCAAAGGTGTTCATGTGTGCTCACTCTCCAACTATGAAGGGGGAGAGACTGTGGAGGCCTGTGTGTAACATCTTAGGCTCTTGCTTTGACAGCAGATCCTCCTGGAGGGGCAGCCTGATCAGAGGACAGATACTTGTGCTCAGGAGCTCTGGATACCACACTTCCCATGCCATATCTGGAGCCACTAGAATGACTTGGGTCCGGTCAGTCATGAGCTTCTTCAGAACTCTTGGCAGGAGAGGTATCAGTCAGAAGGCATACACAAGTCCAGAATTATACCGTAAGCAGAGCGGGTCTTCTAACAAGAGATGCCTTGGAAACTCCAACGCACAGAATTACTGACTTTGCAAGATCAGTGGAAAAAGATCGAGCCAAGTTTCTCCCCATTCAAGGAAGAGAGCTTGCACCACATGCCAGTGTAACTGGCATCGATGGCCGAGTTCCTCCACCCAAGCTTTCAAAGATCCTGCCAGGTGGTTCACTACCAGGAAAATTCGTCATGGGCAGTCATTTCCAAAGGGGTAGAGCCTTTGCCACATGGTCCACAACCCCACTCCGCCCTGCTTATTGGACTACCATGTGGTGGTTTTGTCCTTAAGCACCTGCACCAGCCTCTCCTTGATGGAAAGGATAGCTGAATGTGTCCAGAATGGCTCAGATGAAAGGGAGTGTCTACAAAGGAGTTTGATGTGACTTCAGCATGTTGATCGTAAACCCCAAGCATGTGAGGAGGTGCGCCTTAGTCTGGAGATGAGGAGTGCCTTGGCAAGCCCGCATTCAGCAGCCAATCATTGAGGTAAGGGAAGACTGCGACCCCTGACCTCTGAAGATGTGCTGCCACCATTTGCATCACTTTTATGAACACCTGAGGGGTGCTGATGAGACCAAAGGGGAGCCCAGCAAACTGAAAATGCTTCTGTCCCACCACAAGCCACAGGTAGCGCCGGTCGAACCACAGGATGGGAATATGGAAATATGCATCCTGCAGGTTCAACAGCACCATGCAGTCTCCAGGGTTGGAGGCAGAGAAGACCTGGGCCAGGGTGAGCATCTATAATGTATCCTTGTGGAGGAAATGTTTAAGATGGCACAGTTCTAAAATAGGATAGAGGCCTCCATCCTTCTTTGGCACCAGGAAGTAGCAGGAGTAACAGCCACAACCCACTTTTGATGCAGGCACCCACCCCATAGCCCCTCTGGCCATAAGGACTTTTGCTTCCGGCCATAAAATAGACAGATGGTCCTTTGTCAGTTGTTTGGCAGATGGTTGAAGGTATCGCACAGCAACCAGGATTTACAATCACTTATGGCAATCCATATCAATGGTTTGGAATAATCAGGGGCTAATAAACTCAACAGGGCATTCTCATCTCCTCAGAACATTGCTTTGTCCAAATTAAGATTCCAGAAGATTTGCAGGAGGTATGACACCTCCTTCATGGAGCCCTTTCCTCCAGAACCAACTCTCTTCTTTCAAGATTCTGCTTCAGTATCCAGAATAGGGAGCATGGGGCTAGATGATCTCCTTTTGAAATGTTCAATGAGGTTGTTGTATGCCACCCACCAGTTTCCTCTGATACAGAGATTACTGTTGAAAATTCAGGAAAAAGCAGTAGTGGTGGTACCCTTTTGGCCAAGGCTCATGGTTCTTACTTCTCAAGACAATGGATGTCCAACCTCCATGGTTACTTCCTTAATCTCCAGCTCCTCTAAAACCTGTCAACCTGTTTCTTCCTATCAAACTTTCCCTATCAGTAAGGAGTTGAAATGGCTATGTTTTTTGAAGAAAGGTCTTCCTCTTCACTTGACTTAAGCAATGCAGGTTTCAAAGAGATCTTTAATTAACTCAAATCATATGGGGGACATTGGCCTAACGTTTATTACTTGGTGTTTTTCTCATAGCACCTCCTGTTTCTTGTTCCATAGCATTTTTCAGTTTCAACTAGATGGGTTTCCCAATAATCTATTTCTTTCCACACACAAAAGCATAATTATTTGCAATCCAAGCATTTTTGATTCTGACAAATGTCTTCAGGGAGCAGATGATCTTCTGACAAGATAGTGCAAGAATTTTTCAATTTTAAGATCTCTTATTAAGATCTTCTGTTACTCCCTCCTTGTGATCTTTATCTTATTCTAAAATCTCTCCAATCTTTTCCTTTTGAACGTCTTCCATTCACTGGGCTACTGTGAAGATTTTGTCATTCAAGGTGACTTTTCTGATGGCAGACATATCAGCGTATATAACAGGGGAACTGCCTGCTCCTTTTTGCCATCCACAGATTTCTGGATGATGCAGTTTTTCTTAAACTCCACCCTTCTTTAGTACCCAAAGTTTGTTCCACGTGTCATTCCGTTCAAGAAGTCATTTGTCCATCTTTCTTTCATTCACCTTCTGAACAAGGAACGTAGTTGTATTTGCTGGATGTAAAATATGCATTGTCTGTTTATCGTAACAGATTCAATGAATATATGGCTTGGTTGGTTTACGGTAAAAAGGCATCTAAAATGACAAAGGTGGTGGATTAAGAGTGATTATTTTGTTGCATATTCAAATCAGCAACAATCTGTTTCAGGAAATTTTCAAGGATGATCAACTAGATGAGTTACAGTTTCAAGGCTGAACTACAGGGTGTGCCCTTAACAAGATTTGTAGTCCAGGAACTTGGCCCTCTCAGCACACCTTATTAGACATAATTATTTGCAGAGCATTCTTAATAGGGATGAGTGTACTGGTTCCGGAGTATTGAATACTGAACTAACTGATCTGATTGACTTTTTGACTGCTTTGCATTATTTTGATGTCTATTTTCGGTTTATTGGGTTCAATATTAAGCAATTAAATAAAGCGGGTATTGCACCATATATGTGTAAGTATTGTTGATGTTGCTTTGGTATATCTTGAAGTAAAAACTGGGACAAGGGACAAAGAGATAATGACCTTATTAGTTATTAGTAATCTTCATTACTATCATCCTTGTCTCATGCAATACAAATCCTACCATCCTAACTGGAACCAGGGCTATGACAGAGCCTAGAATCACATAAATTGCTGGGGAATACTATGCTTACTATACTGCTGGGAGTGGGAGGGTTATGTTTAAGAATTCCTATTTTGTTTTCTGTATCTGAGAGGTTGGATTAAACTCATGTAATGAGGAGGAGAGTTGGACTAAAATTAATGAAGTTTACAGGTAAATAGCTGACCCAATCTCACAGGGCTGGATAGCTGTACTGCCCCATAAGGAATATGCTACTTACCAGTATGCATCTGTTCTTGGCATGTAGGGCTGCTGATATTCATATCTTGTGCATAGATCGCCGCCTAGTGTTGGGTCCGGATGATTGCAAATTGTTGTCCTGGAAGAGTCTTCGAAGTATCACGAGATAGGTGGCTCCTCCCCCGGACTACAGTGCGCATGGGCATCCTCTCCATCCTCAGATTGTTTTTCGCCATTGTGGCGGGGATGGAGTATGATACAGTAAGTGATGTCCATGCTAGAGATTAATTCTGAGTGCTACAGCTGCGACAGGTACCGGGGAGGAGGGAGGGCGATATGAATATCAGCAGCCCTACATGCCAAGAACAGATGCATACTGGTAAGTAGCATATTCCGTTCGAGGCATGTGGGCTGCTGAATTCATATCTTGTGCATAGAATGTATAGCAGTCTCCCCCTAGCGGCGGTTGCCCGTGCCAGCTGCAGCAGTCTGAAAAAGAGTCTGGAGTACAGCCTGCCCTACAGCTGCTTGCTGTTTGGAGTGTACATCTACGCAGTAGTGTTTGGTAAATGTATGTATGGTAGTCCATGTGGCTGCCTTACATATGTCTTCTAGAGGAATGTTTCCTAGGAAAGCCATGGATGCCCCTAACTTGCGTGTTGAATGCGCTCTTGGGGGAACTGTTAATGTGCGTTTAGCTTTTTGATAACAAATTTGTATGCACTTAACAATTCATCTGGCTATACCTAATTTGGAAATGGGGTTGCCTTTGTGCTGTGGGGAAAAGGCAACAAACAGTTGCTTAGTTTTTCTGAAAAGTTTTGTTCTGTCTATATAGTACAGGAGAGCTCTTTTAACGTCTAGGGTATGTAGAGCTCTTTCTGCCACGGAATCTGGATTTGGGAAGAATACTGGCAGTTCTATAGCTTGATTGATGTGAAACTGGGATACCACCTTTGGCATAAATTTAGGGTTTGTTCGCAGCACTACCCTATTTGCGTGAATTTGTATGAATGGCTCCTGAATAGTTAGGGCTTGCAGCTCACTAACTCTTCTAAGTGATGTAATCGCCACTAGAAAAGCCACTTTCCACGTTAGGAATTGTATCTCACACGAGTGTAGAGGTTCAAAAGGTGGTCCCATTAGTCTGGTTAGAGCCACGTTTAGGTTCCAGACAGGTGAAGGTGGGTGTTTTGGAGGAATGATTTGTTTGAATCCCTCTAGGAAAGCTTTGATAGCAGGTACTCTGAAGAGAGAAAGGTGCTGCCTGTTCTGAAGATAAGCTGCCACCGCAGCTAAATGTATACGTATGGAAATGTAAGCCAGATTGCATCTGTGTAAATGTAACAGGTAACCTATGATGTTTTTAGTAGATGCATCTAGCGGATTTATGTCATTATTGTTACAATAGATGACAAATCGTTTCCACTTCGCCGCATAGCATGCTCTGGTTGTAGGTCTTCTTGCCTCTTTGATAATATTCATACAGTCAGGAGGCAAGTTCAGGTAACCAAACTCTATGACTTCAGGAGCCAGATCGCAAGGTTCAACTGTTGTGGATCTGGGTGCTGAATGTCGCCATGGCTCTGCGTTAAAAGACTGGGTGTTAATCGCAGCATTTGATGAGGAACCACGGAAAGTTCTAGGAACGGGGTGTACCATGGTTGCCGCGCCCACGTTGGAGCAACTAGGATGAGTGTCATTGAGTGTTGTCGCAGTTTGCGTGCCACTAGTGGTATGAGCGGGGCTGGGGGAAAAGCGTACGCAAACTTGCCTGACCAGTTCATCCATATCGCATTGCCCTGAGACTGCGGATGTGGAAACCTGGCGGCGAAGCTTTGGCATTTTGCGTTTTCCCTTGTGGCGAACAGGTCTATATCTGGGTGACCCCACTGCTGGAAGTACGGTTGCAGCACTGAGGGATGTATCTCCCACTTGTGCATTTGGTGGCTGTGCCTGCTGAGCAGATCCGCCATCTGGTTGTCCCTCCCTGGGAGGTGTTCCGCCATGAAGAAGATGTTTCTCTGAATGGCCCACTTCCACATGCTTTGCGCTAGATGGGACAACTGTGGAGAGTGTGTCCCTCCCTGCTTCTGTATGTAGTACATGGCAGTCATGTTGTCCGTCCAGATCAACACGACTTTGTTGCACAAATGTACTTTGAACGCCTTCATTGCCATAAAGATTGCCATCAGTTCCAGCAGGTTGATGTGCATCCCTTTTTGCTGTGTCGTCCCTAGACCCTGCACGGTGTAATGGAGGACATGCGCTCCCCATTGTAGGAGAGATGCGTCCGTCGTCAGCACTATTTGTGGTACAGGCTCTTGGAACGGTCGTCCCCTGCAAAGGTTTTGTGGGTTCCACCAATGCAGAGAGCTGTATGCGCGACCGGTCACCAACACTAGGTCCTTCAATTGTCCCTGAGCCTGGTTCCACTGCCGTGCTAAGCACTCCTGAAGCGGACGCATGTGTAGTCTCGCGTGAGGGACTATGAAGATGCAGGAGGCCATCATGCCTATCAACTGCATAAACACCCTTGCTGTGAGCAAGTGGTGGGGTCTGAATTTCTGAATCAGTAATAGAATGCTGTTGATTCTTGCTGAGTTTGGCTGCGCCTTTGCCGCCAGAGTGTCTATTGTTGCTCCCAGGTACTGTTGTACGTGGGCGGGCTGAAGATGAGACTTTGGGTAGTTTAATGAGAATCCTAGGCTGTGTAGGAGGTGAATAGTGCGGGACACGTGGCTGGCACATTGCTGGGCTGACTTTGCTTGGATGAGCCAGTCGTCCAGATAGGGGTAGACGTGAATATGGTGTCTCGGTAGGTGCGCCGCTACTGTCGCTAGGCACTTGGTAAATACCCTGGGGGCTGTTGTCACCCCGAAAGGAAGTACCTTGAACTGGTAGTGCTGATTTTGGATGGTAAACCTGAGATACTTCCTGTGTGCTGGATGTATTGGTATGTGGAAATACGCATCCTTTAGGTCTAGTGTTGCGAGGAAGTCTCCCTGACTGAGTAATGGTAGAACTTGCTGTAAAGTGAGCATGTGAAAGTTTTCTGACAAGATGTATTGGTTTAGGGGCCTGAGGTCCAGTATTGGCCTGAGAGACCTGTCCTTTTTGGGGATTAAGAAGTACAGCGAGTACACCCCTGTACCCTGTTGCTGTATAGGGACGAGTTCTATGGCCCCTTTTTGCAGCATGCTGATTACTTCTTGCTGCAATAAGTCTATGTGCTCTGCGGACATAGGAGTGTGTCTTGGGGGTATGTTGGGTGGAGTGGAGGTTAGCTCTAGACAATAGCCGTACTGAATAAGTTGTCTCACCCACCTGTCTGTGGTAATGCTTTCCCAGACTGGCAGGAACTGTTGTAATCTGCCCCCGACCGGTGTTACATGGTCCGGGGGCAGTGACCAGGCGTCACTGTTTAGTATTGGCGGAGGATCTGGTGTTGTTATTCCCTCGTCCTCTGCCTTTACTGCTGTTGCCACGGTATCCACCTCTGTTTGTTTTATTATAGGTGGTTTGCGTGCTCCCTTTATTGTATTGAGTCTGCTGGGATGCCTGGCCTCTTGTAGCTCCTCTTGTTACCGGAGCGACGAAAGGAGCCTCCTCTGAATTGTTGTGACTGCAAGGCACCCATAGATTTGGCTGTCTCTTTGTCTTTTTTAATCTTCTCTAAGATTGTGTCCACATCAGGACCAAATAAAAAATCAGGGTTCACAGGCTGATTTAATAATGTAGTTTGAATCTCAGGTTTGAACCCAGAGATGCGCAACCAAGCATGCCTTCTGAGCATGACACTTGTGTTGATGGCCCTGGCTGCGGTGTCTACTGTGTCCAGCGCACATTTAATGGATGCGTTGGATATCAGTTTCCCTTCTTGTATGAGTGTTTCAGCTCCCTCCTTGTAGGCATCAGGCAAATGTTGTAGCAGTTGCTCTAATGTGTCATAATGCGCCTCTATCGTATCTGGCTAATAGGGCCTATGTGTTGGAAATCCTCCAGATATTAGCCGCTTGAGCAGCTACCCTTTTCCCAGAAGCTTCTAATACTTTAGACTCCTTGTCTGGAGGAGGAGCATCACCAGTAGTTTGTGAGTTGGCACGTTTACGAGCATTTGATACCACCAAAGAGTCCAACGGCAGCTGTCCCTTTATGTATGTAGGGTCCACAGGCGCCGGTCTGTATTTTCTTTCAATTCTGGGGTTAACCACCCTTGCTCTTGTGGTTTCCTTGAAAATGTCTTTCGCGTGTTTGAGGACACCGTTTAACATTAGCAATGTTTTAACTGATTTCTCAGAAGTGGAGAAAGTGTCAAACAAGAAGTCCTCTTCAATTGGGTCAGCATGCATTTCCACATCATGATTTTGTGCTGCCCTTTCTATTAATGCGTTAAACGCAGCTGTATCTTCTGTTGGCGAAGTTTTGACAGGATAAGAAGGAGTATCAGGAATAGTTTGTGACTCCCCCGGGTCAATAGGGTCTGTCCAGACTTGAGTCTGGTCATCCTGAGCAGTGTCCGCAGGGTAAGAATATTGTTCATCATAGTCATACCCCATATCCTCATTAGAGCGTGTGGGTGAGTATGCAGAAGTGTCCTGGCCATGGTACCTCACAGTCACAAAAAGGACAGGCGATGTAGAAGAATCCTTTTTCTTTTTGATTGGAATTTTATATGATTCCAGAGGATTTTCCGACCTGATCTTTCTTTGATAAACAGTAAGTCTGCCCGATTCGGAGTCGATATGTAGCTTTGACTGATCATCATAGGAGGGCTCCTGGTACATAACGTCCTCTTCCAGAGGATGACTCCTTTTTCAAATTGACACTTTCTTGGGTGCTTCGACCCCGGCTTTCGGATCGAGCGCCTTAGGGCGTGCAGTTGGGGGCAGCCCGAATTTTATCAGTGGCATAGCGTCTTTAGACAGACTGATCTTTTTCGGGGCCGGTGTCGATATAGGTCCGACCGATTTCACCCTTTCGTCTATATGCTTTTGGCCTTGCGTAGACTTTGGTGCTTGTTGCATCGGAGGCGCGCTCTTTTGCCTCGATTCGACTTGGTCCTTCGAGGCGCCTTTGGGTTTTGGCTCGAGGGCTTTGACTAGCTGTGGTCTGTCGACTCGTTGCTTCGGATCGAGAACCTTCCGAGACTCGAGTCCCTTGTTTGTGTCGCTGTCCATCGACGTCGACCACGTCGGTTCGACGTGCTTGGCTTTAGTGATGGCCTTTAGCGCACCAATCTTCGGCTTGACACCCTTTAGTTTTGACCCCGCAGGGTCGTCCACACTTTATTCCTTCGTCGAATCCGATGTGTTCGAACTCTTCGATCCGAAGACTGTCTTCAGCAGTTTCGGTTTCGTTTTTGACTCGATGGCTTTCGGTTTCGCTTTCAGTAGTTCCACCGATGGCTCGTGTGATATATTCTTAGCCGGGCCGAGACGCGGGGCTATAGAATGTTTGTCATGATCTTGGCTAAGGCCTTTTGGCGATGCCGCGACCTGAGCCTTTGCGAGTCTGTCAGTGTCTTTTTTGGGCCCTGTACCCACTGCTGGGCCTGGTTCATCGCTCGAGTCGTCATCGACGGCTCCGATGGGGGATGCGTCGTCCCTTACCTCGTCGACGTTTTCATCATAGCCGTTTTCTTCATCGTCTTCATAATAGTTGGAGTCGTGCTCCGATCCTGGATCCGACGTCTGTTCTGGATCCTCAGTCTCGACGACCTCATCGTCGTCTTCATCGAAGATATTCACCGGGTCGGGTGCTGGCTTCGACATTGTCTGTCTCGCTGCACGTCGGAGCCTAAGCGTCTTCTTTGACCGGAATCGAGCACAAGCTAGACAGTTGTCCTCATTGTGGTCTGGTGATAAGCACTTGTTGCACACTGGGTGCACATCGATGTGCGGGTATTTAGAGTTACAAAGGGGGCATCGTTTGAACGGGCTCCGTTCCATCGACAATCGGGCCTCTGGTGCCAAAAAGGCCACGCGGCTCTCTTCGACGTCCTGCTCGAAAAGAACTGGAACAAGAACTCGGCACCGATCGAAATAACAATACCGACGACCCCGAAGGCCTTTTGGCCTTTTAGAAAAGTTTACGAACTTGAGTAAAGAAAAGTACATCCGAACCCAATGGCGGAAAAAAACAATCTGAGGATGGAGAGGATGCCCATGCGCACTGTAGTCCGGGGGAGGAGCCACCTATCTCGTGATACTTCGAAGACTCTTCCAGGACAACAATGTGCAATCATCCGGACCCAACACTTGGCGGCGATCTATGCACAAGATATGAATTCAGCAGCCCACATGCCTCGAACATTCAGTAACTGGTTAAAAATGCCCTGTGCAGAAAACTACTGCCACTTGGTCTTCTCGAATTCTTTTTTACATAAGTGGTTGAAAATCTGTTCCCATCCTGAAATACAATCTGATTTGGACACCCACTTGTTTGCATTACATATGCAATAATGAAAGATGTTCTAAAACGTACATTAACCACAAAGTGACACATTGTCCAACTGTTGGCACCCAACACAAAAAGCAAAAGAAACATTTAAATGCCAAAATAATTTATTGTTAAAAATGAAGCCCTAAGTTAATTCTTACTTTCGAGATGGAATTTCATCTACATAAAAATGTGTACAGAAGGAAGAAAAACTAGATATCTTTGCTAGCATCACGTGATGGTTTTACAAAAATGTCCTAGTATGTAAACATGTACATTTATTATGAAAGAACTTACAAATATTACATTCACCAAATACAAAACAAAGAAATCCATTTAATCATTCTATCTACCAAAGCATGAATTAAAGGCAACGGTGACGAGACCAGAGGAACAAACCTTTGCAGATAGCCTCATCACCCACCCGCCAAAAGAACGGGTTACTGCATAGATTATAATATGATAAAACATCCTGGGATGAACCTTGGGGGTAGGGAGTATTGTGCCCAGAAAGAAACAGAGTATTTTTTTTTGTCATTACTGTTAGAAAAAGGCAACAGGATAGCATTGAAAACTGAGGTCTTCATCACCCATCAAAAGCGGTAGTACAACATTCTTGTCTCCATCATGGGATCTAAATGGGCCCTCTATGAGGACAAATGGGTGGGGTCCAGTTTCAAAAACCCTCGCTAGCCATGCAGGAAAAATCACCACGTGGAAAAGATGTTTTACCATGGCCAATAGGAATAAACCTTGGTGTCCAGTATTTTGAGATGGGGAAGACGAATGGAGGTGATACAGCAATGTTACTGCACCATGTATGTTCAATCCCTCTGGAGTTTACAGACCCTCTATAAAGGGGTTAGGTAGTGGGCAGCAAAAGTATTATTTTTTTTATTGCCAGCAGAACTGAATTTAGATGCGGCCCAGCTGTAGTCGCACACGAAGTTTCTACTAACTTTGGTCATTATTTTTGGCTAAATTGATCGATTCCCTGCTCTTTAAACTGACCATCATCTCTTCTCTCACTCACATTTGTGTTAGTGCCATGAAACCTTCTGGTGTACGTGCACTCTATCAACAGAAATAGCAAAACAGGAATACAGGGAGGTGGTGGCAGTGAAGTCACGTGGTGGCACCAACATACCTGATTTGAAGGGAGATCGAGGTATGAGCGCCAGAAAGCTACTGTTCAAAGGTAATGGGTGAAGGGTTGCCTTAGCCCTACAGTAAGCAGAAAGGTTAGTAGGGAGAGCGTTGTCAATGGAATGACAGGGACATAGGGTTGAATAGAACTCTCAAAGTCAGCTGAGCTATCAGGGACTACATCCCAGTGTAAAACCTTCGACAGCAATGAAGCCTTGTGGCAGGATTACTTAGGTGCATGATTACCCCACCGGATTAATTTAAGTCCATTTCAAATATATTTAAGGGGGGGCAAACTTGAGATACCTTACTAGTCTAAGGCTCCAGCTATGTGGGTGTGAGGCATAAACTCCGCTATTGGGCTAGAACATGGAGTTGGGAGGTGGTGGGTAGCCCGAGTGGCATCCTGCCCGCATTCCAGTAGAAGCAAAATCATTAAGCTGACTGAATGGAGGGATCTGTCCGAGGACGGCGGAGCCAGACCGATGACGCCTGCAGAGGGAGATGTGGGGTGGTAAAGTGTTGCACTGGCATGGACAAGCAGGCTGGTGAGCTGCAAAAGGAACAATAACGAAAGTGGTACTGTTGAGGCGAGTAAAGCGGATTGAAGGTCAGCTTAATGCGCTACCAGTGAACAGGGAGTTGGACTGGTTAGCAGCCAGTAGAGTGGTTTGGACTGGTAACTGGTCAACAAAATAAATACTTCATAGACCTAAATATCCTTTTTATTGTGTTGACTAAGATGTCCCCCCGGGGTTTGTTATCTCCTCATCCATATGCACACATTAGACCAACATGTAAAGACAGGACTCGCTCCTCACTACGTACAATAAATAATTTCACCAGGTCGTAAACTGATACATATGAATAGTTAACCTGAATGTACACTTTAAACATATTCTAACAGTGTAGACTTAGTTACCAAAGGAATGCGGTTCATAAGGCAAAGTTGTCAAAACTAAATACGGTTGCTGGTGATTTAGGCTAACTGCATCGAGCTCATTTCATAATCTCTCGAATACAACAGGAGCTCCAATGGCTCAATCAAGCAAAGTGGCTTAACACCATTTAGTAATTATGGTGCAGGGCAATGCACCACTGGAACGTCGTAAAAAGTGAAGTTTCGGTAGCCCAATCCCCTAGTAAATATGCTCCAGAGTTCTTGTAAAAAAAGAGAATTTGTGAGCTGCACTCAGGATCCACCTATTCTTGCAACAGTGAGTAAATCTGTGAGAGTTGGGCTGAGTAAACAAGGACTCTCACTAAGTGAAGCAAATCTTTGAAAGCAACTCTAAGAAACCAATCATTCCCATGAAAGTGAGGGAGACTGCAAGGGCTGCACAGAAAAGAAGATGGACAAATGTATCAGCTGGTCTCAGCGAACCAGGGGAAGCAGCGATGACCCATGGAGTTCAGATGTGTAAGGTGGGGGCTGTAAAGAGAGGAGCTCTGAATTCCCAGGACCATGAGGTAGATTACTGAAATACTTTGCTAGAAACAAGGGGGTTAAAGTGGAACTAAAAGCCTGGTGGAATAGTTATTGTTATTTTGGATAAAAAGTATCCCCGTTTTGGAATCAATTATGGTTTCTTAAAAACAAAAAAGACGAAGGGAGTCTGACACCCCCAACCTCTATCCCCTATCCTGTATCTTGATCTCTGCCTCTCAAGAGAGCAACTACTACATTAAACAACCATTTTCGTGGCCATAATTTAACATGTTAAAAAGGTAGCAAACATTCATCTGAAATCTAGTCCTGGAACACGTGATGCCGAAGACATGAATCTGCAACAGTTGAGCCTGGGAGACTCATGTACAACATATATCCAGAGAAACATCCACAATATTTAATAAACAATGACAAGCAACCCTAAGACTGCTCGTACCTCAAGCCTTCTTAAAAACAAAACACTAATTACAAAGCATCACATAAGAGTGGCCTAGAAGAGCTGCCTGTGGTGATTTTCAACCCTCTAAAAGGGCCCCATAAGCGACATTCAGTCTTGAATCATTCCAACAAACCATGATTCTCAAATAGCTGCCACATTCTCTCGACAAATGGGCCGAGACCTTATTCAGTCTGTCATTCTCCTAAAATTTGATACGCATTGAAATGTATAAAGCAGGGGTCCAGGGTAATTATTTTTTTGTTGAAAAAAAGAAAATAGAGGAAATTATCAATTGCTTTTCCAATACAGCAACCCTGCACAAGTCCAGCATACTGAGAAACGGGCAATCATACGAAGGTAGAGTAGCGCAATCAGCAATGTCCATGACTGGGAATCTGTCAGGGATTCCGAAAAAAGGGAGCACAGTGTTCCAGAGTGAGCGAATGGAGAGTTTGCAAATAAGCGTAGGAAGGCTGACAAATTGGAACTTTGGAACTTGAATGTCTTGGATGCTATACATCTGCCCCTTTGCTGAATCCTGTGGGGTTCTGGGACTGCCATCGCCACAAATCTTCACCTGAAACAAAAAACATGCACCTTTTTACTTAGGCTTTTACACTAATTATTTAATATGCACCATTATGTTTTGAAAATGTTTAAAATCCATGATCACTAAAGTATGACAACTAATGTTACCCAGGAAATTCCAGGAAAATGCAATGGAGAACTCTAAAATGAGAGCAGATTTGCACCCTCCCACACTATGAAGTGAATCCATCCTGTCTCTGGGTCTGGGTATGGGGAATACATTAAACGCAGTAGTGCTGACACCGTGAAGTGGTTACTTCACATTACAAGAAAGAAATGTTCTAATACAGTCACTGGTTCACTGAGTCATCACTTGTCTACAAGTGCTGAAAGAGAAGACCAGTAAGATAGTTTGTATTTGTAGTAATGAGCTAACAAAATGTATGTGTAATGTGTTCACTGGTAGAAACATGGCACGGTACAACAATGGCCGCTTGGCTCTGCACTCAACTCTCCTTCACCAACCGTCAAAGAAACGCTTCACAGTAAGATTCTACATTGACCTCATAAAGTCCCCCCACGTCATGCTGCTTGCCATGTCCTGTGCAACTACATACATGTGCTCTAAATACATGAATATACTATCCAACACAACACAACACAATTTGTCGTATTTGTATAGCGCAATCCTAGCAGAAAGGTAGTGGAACACTGTACAAGGTCAAAGGCTAAGATACAGCCAAGGGGCAATTGAAAGGGCAGATAGGTTCTGGGAGCGGAAGTGGCAGTCAATGAGTTATGAATTGATGTAGTGCTCTTTAAAGAGGTGTGTATACTTTTCTAAAGTGGAGCAGGCTTCATATATATAGGGATGTTGTTCCCGATCCTGTGCATGCGAAAGTTAGAGTATGCAACGGCTCCAACAAAGGAACTATTTCGCACAAGGCCATGGAAGAGTGAAAGCGAAGAGATGGCCCACTGCTGCCTAGCTACAGAGTTTTTTTTGGGGGGGGTGGTCTTATTATTTTCAGATTTTCTCAAGGACAGTCTTATCAGAATTGCAATAATGGGAGTGAGTCGAGTGGAGAGCTTATGGAGAGCCTAACCAGGTCGGCTTTGTGGAACCGGCAAGGAAACTCTCGTACAATTAATATGCATTTGCCTGAGACTTTTGCCTACACGGAGGTTACATTTACGCCCCATATTTAATAATGCCAAAATAAAAACAGCTACAGAGGCTATAAGTTATTGTTTTAGGCTCAAAGGGGAAAGTGCAATCTGAAGAATGGTAGTTTTTAGAGCATGCTTATAAAATATTACTCGACTAGAAGTTTTTTATTGGATCTGTATATAGATGCAAACACAGGTATCACGACCTATGAATATCTTTTCTTTTACGATACTACGCATGGTAAATACGTGATTGTTTTATTCTACTTTTATGCCTGCTTATTTTCTATTTATTGTAATCAAATAATTAATGCAATAAAATATTTTTACAACTACCCAGATTCAGACAATGCATCATGAAGAGGACTCACCATTAAGAACAAAAGACAATCTGAGGAAATAGCTGGCCCCAGAATCAGACATTACAATACAAGCACCGGTTCTGAATCTAGAATCAAAGAATGCAGTTGTGGGGGATTAAATAAACTCTGCATTCTGAAGAGATTGCTACTGTTAATTAGCAACCTGTTACCATATATATTGATATTGGGTTGTTTTTATTGTTTAAGCGTTACGCTTCTTTTAAAATCCCTATGAACTTTCTTGTTATTAATATATTATAATTAACTGGTGTTGGATGAATGCTAATTTGTATATTCTCTCTGATTATTGTGTTTATGAGATGTGGAATGTTTTTATTCTTCACAGTTGTTATGGTTCTATTAGGAACCGAAATAAAAGTGACTTCACTAGCATTTGCATAGGGCCAAGTCTGCCTTTAGTACTGTATTGCAGCACATTTACCATCCTTTGGGTATATTGGATATGTTGAGTATTCTCCCTTCATTCCATGTGTGTGATGCTGCCTTGCCCTGCTGTACTTCGACCCATTTAGAGTTTATTGCCCCCAGCTTTGGACTGAATGCAGGCAAAGCTGTTTTCTAAACTGCAGAGAGAATCCATTCATACCCAGGTCCTTATGAGACATACACTCCTTCCTTACCCAGAAGAGACGTTTAGCCAATAGTCATATCTGGAAGAGATTGGTAGTCCTTGCTTGGAAGAGAGGAGATTCATAGTTAGAAAAGAGACAGTTGGTTGTACCCAACTGAGAGACAAGTCACTCCAAGCCCCGAAGAGATGGGCAACTGATTCTTGGCCAGAGAGATGCTCAGTTCCTACTTACACATTCTGTCCAGCCCAAATTCAGCCTTCCAGCCAAGTTCATTTGCTGCCAGAGCTGGGTCGGCATAGCAGGATGCAATGTCTCCTTCACGTCTCGGAGCAATTTTATACCGGATCTGCAATAAGAGCAGCACAAACAAGGACAGAGTTCAAAATACAATGTCTATCTGCGATAAGAACCTAGAAACAGTATGAAGAGGAACTCGGAACTATAAACGATTAAAGATCGTAAATTCATTAGAGATTAAAAAGACTTTAAAGAGGCGTGTTTTTGTGTTCTAAAAAATTGCTTGAACAAATAGAAGATCCCAGGGCATACCAACCAAATAAATAAATAACAGCATAATCAAGCATACAATAACCCTCAATTGGGATTCAGGGATTCATCAGAAAATGAGCACCACAAGATATTAGGATCGGCACAAGGTTTACTTCTGACAAAGAAGGTCATTGGCCTGCTGTCAGTGTTACTACCCTCACTACGATGTCTACTGCCCTCTTAAATTCAAGGCCATAGGCTGCTCAGCTGGCAAATTAAATCCTATGAGAGAAATGGAGTGTAACAATTGAATCTTCTAATGAAGATCAGTATGTGGACATACACCTCGAAAATCTGTTTGCTACGGCATCAAAGGCCGTACCAGCATGGTAAGCCCACACCACCTCCTGGTGGTCAGAACTGCAGTTCATTGAGGCTCCCAAAACCCCCAACAAATCAGTTGTCCAAAGCCTATGCACTCAGCCCACGTCACAAGACGGTGCACCCAACAAGATATGCAAACTGTCACAATGCATCTGCACTAGTATGACTGGTAGATGGTTGGGGCCGTGGACTACTTCCACACCTTGGTTTCACCCCTCCACTACAGAATAAATGGCGCTCAATGAAATTTGTACAGACTAAACTGCAAGTTACTTTCATAGATATTTTGCACAATTGTGTACCTCCAGAACCTACTACATTAGTTATCCGTACCCTGCAAATGTGTGCCTGCTGAATTGTGCTGCGCAATTCAGCAGGTAGCTGACTCTATGCCTGCTCTGTGTTACTCAATATTGATTTTAGGCGACTTTACACCTCCCTCACAGAATCCCCATTACCTCACATTTATAGGTACAATTTTATTTGTTTTTGTTTTTAACTGAACTGCAATACCACCAACCAGAAAGACATCTGTGCTTTGTACAATTTCCAACTGATGTGCTTCCCTCCACCTTCCAATAACATTTGAGTTTTCGTTCCTTGGACCATTGTTCAATTGTATCCTCTCCACACTGATATTTCATGTGATTATTACAGTGAGAGTTGTACCTTCTGAACAGTACTCGACATTCCTGAACAACCAGATGGCTCCGCCTTCTTACATTCTTGGCTGTTTCTAAGGATTAACAATCAGCACACTTCTCGACCACCATACAAAGCCTCCTCTGCTCATCCCTATCCAGGGTTACCAGCCTCCAAGGCCACTCCCAATTACCTACATCTCATCTTGTTATTCCAGATATTGGCATATTAGAAAACCTCACATCCACTAGGCCGATAGCCCTCCACAGATGCCCCAGTAAGCTACCTACCTCAAGCATCATCAACCCTCCCCGATCAAACACTCAGACACTTATTATCAATAACCTTGTACGCAATATTTTGTACTGCACATTGCACGCTTGATCTATAGTCAACAAGATTAACATCATCAGCAACTAATTTGGTTCTCACCCTCGCTCTTAGGCTTCACTTCCATGCTGAAAATGAAACTTGTATTAACACCCAAGACACTTCAAGCTGGTCCCACTCTCCACAGAGACCACCTGCACATACCCCAGCAATCGCCAACCAAAGTTGGGCTTGGTCCTTTCCCAAAATCCTGGACCCATGCCCCCAGTTCCCTGAACAACCCAACGATCACAGTCCATCCACCGTGTTCGCTATACATTGTTGTGTACACAGAAACTAGAGTATCCTCCTATGTATATTTAGATACAGTGCTGAACTCACTGCCCTCCCCCTTTCTGGTCCGCAGCTACCAATCTCACGGTGATGAAACTCAAACAAGGTATTTTCTCGGACCGCTAGAAGCTTCCTACTCCTCTGTTCTATCTGGAAGAGCCTACACTTTCTTCCTTTTGAATCGGAAAAAACATTTATTCAGTGCCCTGCGCTTCCTAGGTTGGATTATTGGATTACCTCGATTTGTGCTTCACCATCTCAGGATCATCCTAAATGCTGCTGATCTGTAGGTATTGGGACCGAACAAGAAATGTAAATCCCAACCCAACTGTGCTCCCCTCATTTGCTCCCTGTGAGACAGTTGAAAACCAGCACTGCCTCTGTGGGATAGTGGCCCTTTACTTTCAAGCTATACATTCTGCCCATGCTATTTTCAAACCTGCTTCTAGAATTACTGCACCCAGTCTCCTTCGCTCCTCGCGTTTTCAAGGAACTATTAGGCCAGGAAGAGTGGCAGAGCATTTGTTTACCCAATGGATGCAGAGTGGAATTCTTTGCCTTAACATATTTGTTCGTCTGACTCTTTATTAGTTATCTTTAGGCTTACTTTTGGCACCTAGCTGGCTAGCAATAGAGCACTATACAGGGGAAGGCTCCAGTGGGGATTCGTGTGGAGGGGCGGGAATGGCAGAAGGCAAAGGTAGAACTATTGAAATAGTGTGCACAGAAGATGTGAAGTTTCAGTTTCTTCAAGAATTGTAGGAGAGTCGGTTCTGTTCTCATTTGGGAAGGCATGTTGTTTTAGAACTTGGGGATGTTAGCTGAAAAGACTTGTTTTCTCCTTATTCCAGTGTTTGGCTCTAATCTGGTAATGCTGAAGCTGCTCGTCTAGCAGTGACCTTTCACCGTCAGATACTGTTTGTTTGTTAGCTCGGTAAAAAGGCGTCTTGGTGTAGATGGTCTTGTAAGTGATGCAACTAATCTGGAGGATCATCCTGGCTTGCAGGCAGAACCAGTGTAGATCCTTTAGTACATGGGTGAGCCATCAGATTTCTAAACCCCTTAACTGCTGGGCCCTCCAGACCCCCCCCCCCATGCCCCGCCCTGAGGTCCCCAAAAATCCCCAACATGTTTTGGAGCCCTCTGCTCCTTGGTCACAGTTTGAGCAGACTGGTCCTAAACGCGTTGGAGATTTTTGGTTGCTAGCGTTTTAATAAACACGCTTAACATACTGGAGCAGCGGTACTGTGGTTTTGTTTTGGCTGAAGGGTATTACGATTTTGCCGCACTTACAGATTTGGAAGGTTGTATGGGGCTTGCTACCTCACCGCAAACCTCACGGTGGAAGAGGCTTGGGCATGATGCATAACTGGATGGAATATATACATTATATATATATATATATATTTTTTTTTCCACCAAACACCCTTGCGCTCAAGTGGGCACACGAAGCTGTCCTCACCTTGCAGTAGTGTTTGCCTCATGCAGCTCGCTCTCCTTCAGTCCAAGACTGCTTCCATGCTCGACGCGTTTCGAGGCACCACGCCTCTTAGTCATGAGCTTGAATCACAAAGGCACAGACAACAACACCTGTTTGTTTCCTTGATTTATTTATTGGAACCGCCTTTAGTGGGCGTGCCGGATAATAGATGTCCTCTAGCATCCTAGTTGTCGTAGTTCATCAGGTGAGTATTAGTAATTACATATAGTAGGCTCCGTGCCTCTGTGACCGTTTTAAAAGCTTTAATGTCCTTTAGTAGGGAGGGACTTCTTTAGTGCGGGCTTATTGTTTCCATTAGGACAGCCTGCTTCACATAGAGGGAACATTCCCCTCCACAGCCTTTCCAAACTTCGGAAATTGTGCTCCTCTTTTTTCCGAGGCTCGGGCAGCCGCATTACAATGTTTTCCACCAAACACCCTTGCGCTCAAGTGGGCACACAAAGCTGTCCTCACCTTGCGGTAGTGTTTGCCTCATGCAGCTCGCTCTCCTTCAGTCCAAGACTGCTTCCATGCTCGACGCGTTTCGAGGCACCACAACTCTTAGTCATGAGGTTGAATCACAAAGGCACAGACAACAACACCGGTTTGTTTCCTTGATTTATTTAATGGAACCGCCTTTAGTGGGCGTGCCAGATAATAGATGTCCTCTAGCATCCTGGTTGTCGTAGTTCATCAGGTGAGTATAAGTAATTACCTATAGTAGGCTCCGTGCCTCTGTGACAGTTTTAAAAGCTTTAATGTCCTTTAGTAGGGAGGGACTTCTTTAGTACGGGCTTATTGTTTGCATATATATATATATATATATTATATTATATATATATATATATATATATATAATATAATATATATATATATATACACACTTACACTATGATTCTAACATTTACATAGATTTAATCAAATGAATTTGTATAGTGTATCCATTTCTCACCAACAAATGAATTTTTTGAAGATTTGATGAATATTATGGAATGTAATTTTGTGCCATAAAACAAAACGAACTATTCTTGATATTTAAATAATTCATGGCATGTCAGCATCACCAGTTACATTTGTGTATAGTTACCATTGTTAGGCAAAGTCTTTCTTCAGTGGTAATGGTTGTTACGACTCATGTGACCGGAAGTATCCAATGTTTTTAAAGCAAGGCTGTGAAACAAACGCTTGATGTGTGATCAAGGCAAGTAATGCTGAAACGTGTTACAGTGGAATAAAACCCAAGCGCAAAATCAAAAGGAGTGGTGTGGTGTCTTTCCTGGTGTGGATCTCTGATTCAGATGAGGAATTGGAACTGGCAGTATATATATATCAATAAACCGACATTTGAGCTGAGCAGATTTGGACTGTGGGGGGTATAGCTGTCCTGCAGAAAACTGTTGCTTCCAACAGCATATTGGTACTTCATCAAGGGTTCAAGCCCCCGTGTCGATTGGTGGACCAAATTCTTTACAGGAAAAAGAGGCAATCCAGGAAGTGTATAGTGAAAACGCTTTTATTTGCCACACGTTCTAGCTTGGCATGGATGGCACTGTGCTAATCTTATGCTTAAAAACTCGGTTAGAAAAATAGACATTTGAGGTGAGGAGACCCAGCGACTGGTCCTGGAGCAGAACACCTACCAAGAACACTGGTGGGTTCCAACCAAGAACACTGGTGGGCTGCCAGCACTTCACAAATTGCCAGCAATCTCTCTTGGAGTAGAGGAGATACCCCCCTGCAGTTCGCAGGCACCGCAATGAAAAGTCTGGTCTAACGAGTTGCCGCTCCCCGGCCAACCTGACATAGCACCACCCCAAGAAGAGGACTATGTGCTCCTAAATGTCAGATCTGTCCCCCCACCAAGTGAGAGGACACCAGGACCAACCGGAGCTGCACAGGACCAATGCCTGGGGCACAGGTCCCCTGGCAACAAGCAAAGACCGTGAGAGTCCAGTCAGGACTTCCACGACTCCAAGACAAAGCAGTCGTTGAGGGACATCAGCAGCGGAGGGACCCACTTCTGGAGTGACCGAGCAGTCCTGATTTTTGCCCCCTCAACCAGCAAGACCTAGGACTGCAAGAGGCTAGGATGCACAGACCCCAGTCGACCTTCCCGCTCTGCACCAGAACTTCCCAGCCTGGGTTCCCACAAACCAAATGTGCTCTCTTGTCCCTCGGACTATAGTGACCCGAGCCACCTGTTGGGAGCTCCTGGACTTGTCCTCAAGTCCCCCTCTGCAGCCTGTTTCTAGGTGCCCCCCCCTTCTCCTTACCAGCATAGCGCACACGCTATTAACACAACCAGCATCTCTACACCCGGACGCCCCAGGGCAGGTAATGAGAAACTGCTAGAAGTACTTTGGACATTGGCCTCCTACGATCCTAAGTCCCGACGGAGACCCCCTGAAACCAAACGCACATAACTGTATGCTATACGTGCCTTTTCTCCCATAGATGAATCTTCACGCATAATGCTTTCCTAAGTAAACATTTTACTTACCTGCTAAAATCAGTATTCTAAACAGTACTTGCCTACTACTGAGGTTCTTGTTATCAAGATGTATATCAAAATACGACTTATTTTTCTAAATTGGTCTTGGATTTATTCATGAGTGCCAGTCTCATTTATTGCCGGTGTGTGTGTGTCAACAAATGCATAGCACTACCCTTTGATACCCCTAACTGCTCTCCCATACTACCACAAAAGCGAGCATTTGGGATATAATTTGTGCCTCTGTCAACCAATCGAGGTTTGCTAGGACTCTTTACACAGTGTACCTGATTTTAGTCTATTATATAAAGAGCCAGCTTCCTACATTGGTGGTTCAGCGATGGCAAATAAGACTTTACATTTACCACTTGGTCAATGGGTGATTCTACTAAGTAAATCCACAATTGACATTAGTTAAAATAGATTTGTTTAGTTTTGTCGATTTTTTCAAAATCTTTAAAACGTGAACAGTTAGGGCCTTCGTTAAGTCCCCAGTCCATTTGTAGTAGATGTGTAAAAACTTGCATAGACAGTTAGGCCTTCCAAAAGTATAGTTTGCTAAATTTTGTCTAACTTTCTAAACAGGTCACAACTGATCTAATACCATGTCTGAGACAGAGAGTAATACCCAGGTGCTCAATCTAAGTCCATACAGAAAACTTAAGTTAGCTTAACTTAAGGGCCTCTGCACAGCATGGGACCTTGCCATGGGGACTAGACCTACAAAGAGCCATCTCCATTACCTACTTGCTGAGCATGATAGAGCCATGACAATGTAAGGAAATGTAAGGAAATACAAATGACACAGGATGCAGGGGCCAGTGATAACAAGTCTGTGGTCTCACCCTCTGACAGCACCTCTACTGGAAGTACTACTAGTAGTACCCCAGATGAAGTCGAGGATGAGGATCCTGAACTTCAGACACTGGCCAGGAGACTGGCTTTAGAAACCAAAATCTTAGCTATAGAAAAAGAGAGAGCTGATATGAGCCTAGGACCCATCTCTTGTAGCAGCACAATTATAACTAGGGAGAAAGACTAAGCTTTGGACCCTAAAATCAAATCCCCAGAGGAATTGTCTACAAATATGCAGAAGGTGATGATATCAGCAAATGGTCTACAGCCTTTGAGAGGGCTTGTCAAATGAAGAAACTCAGTCAGAAGTATTGGGGCGCTATACACTGGAAGCTGTTCTTGCGAATGTGTAGGGATAGACTCCCGACACAAAAAGAGGCAGATGCTGAGTCCTATGACCTCATGAAAGACATTGAGATTGAGAGCTTTAGACTCACCGCTGAAGAGTACAGGATCAGGTTCAGGGAAACTCGTAAAACCTGTAAATCAGATTTGGGTAGATTTTGTAGACTTCTCAGTCGAAACACTAGGTGGCTAGTTAAAAGGTAACAAGGTGCAAAACAATGTTGAGCTTGATAATCTTATTATGAAAGAACATCTATAAAGTAACTGTGATTCCAAAAAGTTGCCTCAGCACTTGGTGAACTTAGGCCCAGCCTCTCCCCAGGAATTAAGAAAGAAGTCGAGCCACTGGGACAAGACTAGGGTAACTGTGAGACGCTGGCTCACCATATACTATACCAAAAAGAGGTATGGTGTGTAGTGGGTCCAGTGGATCTCCAGTAGTTGTACAGAGGCTAAATAGATAACGCTAAAGCTCTTTTTTGTGGTAGTGTGGGCGAGCGGTAAGGGTTGTGTTAATGCATTTGTTGTATACACAGTGGCAATAAATGAGACACTCAATGAATAAATCTGAGATCAATTTATAAAAATAGTACTTTGGTACATTTATTTACGCAGACCACAAAAATATAAAATACATTTTTAAATAAAAATACTTTTAAGTTTCAAAAGTGGACACTTAGGGCAATTTTCAGTCTTTGCAATCTTAACATATGGAGGAAAACAATAATGAATATGCTACTTACCAGTATGCATCTGTTCTTGGCATGTAGGGCTGCTAACATTCATATCTAGTGCATAGATCGCCGCCTAGTGTTGGGTCCGGATGATTGCACATTGTTGTCCTGGAAGAGTCTTCGAAGTATCACGAGATAGGTGGCTCCTCCCCTGGACTACAGTGTGCATGGGCATCGGCTCCATCCCCAGATTGTTTTTAGCCATTGTGGCAGAGATGGAGTGAAATAGTGTAAAGGATGTCCATGCTAATGATGAATGCAAGATAGTGTCTGCAGCCGCTACGGGCACCGGGGAGGAGGGAGGGCGATATGAATGTTAGCAGCCCTACATGCCAAGAACAGATGCATACTGGTAAGTAGCATATTCAGTTCGAGGCATGTGGGCTGCTAAATTCATATCTAGTGCATAGAATACATAGCAGTCCCTCCATTAAGGGCGGTTGCCCGTGCCAGCTGCAGAAGCTTGAAAAAGTGTCTTGAGAACAGCCTGCCCTACAGCTGCTTGCTGCTTGGAATGCACGTCCACACAGTAATGTTTGGTAAATGTGTGCGGTGTGACCCATGTGGCTGCTCTGCAAATGTCCTCTAAAGGAATGTTCCCCAGGAAAGCCATGGACGCCCCCAACTTGCGTGTGGAGTGCGCCCTTGGGGGTATTGTTAAAGTGCGCTTAGCTTTTTGATAACAGATTTGGATGCACTTAACAATCCATCTGGCTATTCCCGCTTTGGAAATGGGGTTGCCTTTGTGCTGTGCTGAGAAGGCAACAAAAAGTTGTTGTGTTTTCCTGAAGTGTTGTGTTCTGTCAATGTAGTACATCAACGCCCTCCTAACGTCCAGTGTATGGAGCATTCGTTCAGCTACCGTTTGCGGGTTTTGAAAGAATGCGGGTAGGTCAATAGTTTGATTGATATGAAACTGTGACACCACCTTAGGAAGGAATTTGGGGTTAGTGCGTAGCACCACCCTGTTTGAATGTATTTGGATGAATGGCTCTTGGATTGTGAGCGCTTGCAGCTCGCTAACACGTCTGAGCGATGTGATAGCAATGAGGAAAGCCACTTTCCATGTTAGAAATTGAATTTCGCAGGAGTGCAGTGGCTCGAAGGGTGGACCCATCAGCCTCGTGAGGACCACATTGAGGTTCCACACTGGAGCTGGTGGTGTTCTCGGAGGAATGACTCGCTTCAGTCCCTCCAGGAAGGCTTTCATGGCAGGCACCCTGAAAACAGAGAGGTGCTGCCTATTTTGGAGATAAGCCGCTATGGCGGATAAATGTATCCGAATGGAAGCGTACGCCAGATTGCATTTGTAAAGATGTAACAAATAGCAGATGATGTTAGGAATGGATGCATCTAGCGGGTTGATATTGTTGTCAGTACAGTAGATGACAAACCGCTTCCATTTCGCCGCATAGCAAGCTCTGGTCGTGGGCTTTCTTGCCTCCCGAATGATGTCCATGCATTCTGGAGGCAGGTTGAGGTAGCCAAACTCTAAGACCTCAGGAGCCAGATCGCCAGATTGAGCTGTTGCGGATCTGGATGCTGAATGTCGCCATGGTTCTGCGTCAAGAGCCTGGATGTGAGATGTAGCCTTTGATGCGGTACCACGGAAAGTTCTAGAAACGTGGTGTACCATGGTTGGCGTGCCCATGTTGGAGCAACCAGGATGAGAGTCATCGAGTGTTGCTTTAGCTTTCTTGCCACCAGCGGAATGAGAGGCGCTGGGGGAAAAGCGTACGCAAATTTGCCTGACCAGTTCATCCATATCGCATTCCCTTGCGATTCCGGGTGAGGGAACCTGGCGGCAAAGCGTTTTCCCTTGTGGCAAACAGGTCTATCTCTGGATGACCCCACTGCTGGAAGTACGGGTGGAGTACTGATGGATGTATCTCCCACTCGTGCATTTGATGGCTGTACCTGCTGAGCAGATCCGCCATCTGATTGTCCTTGCCCGGGAGGTGTTCTGCCATGAGGAAGATGTTCCTTTGAATGGCCCACTTCCACATGCTCTGAGCCAGATGAGACAGCTGTGGCGAGTGAGTACCTCCCTGCTTTTGGATGTAGTACATGGCTGTCATGTTGTCCGTCCGGATCAACACAACCTTGTTGCACAAATGTACTTTGAAGGACTTGAGCGCCATGAAGATTGCCATCAATTCCAGGTAGTTGATGTGCAATCGTTGTTGCTGGGTTGACCACAGTCCCTGCACCGTGTAGTGGAGCACATGCGCTCCCCACCCCTGGAGAGATGCGTCCGTTGTTAGGACAATCTGTGGCACAGGCTCTTGGAACGGTCGTCCCTTGCAAAGGTTGTGTGGATTCCACCAATGCAGAGAGTTGTATGCTCGACCGGTCACCAACACTAGGTCTGTCAGTTGTCCCTGAGCTTGTGTCCATTGATTTGCCAGGCATTCTTGGAGGGGGCGCATGTGCAACCTTGCGTGCGGGACTATGAAGATGCAGGAGGCCCTCATGCCTATCAACTGCATGAACACTCTCGCTGGCAGGGAGTGTTGTGGTCTGAATCTTTGGATCATTGACTGAATGCTGTTGATTCTGACTGTGTTTGGCTGAGCCATAGCCGTCAGGGTGTTTATTGTCGCGCCCAGATACTGCCGCACATGGGCTGGTTGAAGGTGCGACTTTGGGTAATTCAGAGAGAACCCCAGACTGTGAAGGAGTTGAATAGTGTGGGACATGTGTGAGGCGCACTGTCTTTCCGACTTTGCTTGCATGAGCCAGTCGTCGAGGTACGGGTAGACATGTATGTTCTGTCTCCTGAGGTGCGCCGCCACCGCCGCCAGACACTTCGTAAACACTCTGGGGGCAGTAGTCACTCCGAAGGGTAGCACTTTGAACTGATAGTGCTTGTTGTGAATGGTAAACCTGAGGTATTTTCTGTGGGACGGGTGGAGTGGGATGTGGAAGTAGGCATCCTTGAGGTCTAAGGTTGCCAGGAAGTCCCCTTGGTTTAGAAGGGGAAGTATCTGTTGCAGTGTCAGCATGTGGAAATGTTCTGACAGTATATACATGTTGAGAGGGCGTAGATCCAGAATGGGTCTGAGGGATCCGTCCTTTTTTGGGATGAGGAAGTACAGGGAATAGACCCCTGTTCCTTCCTCCTCCACTGGCACGAGTTCGATTGCTCCTTTTTGCAGCATTACTAGCACTTCCTGCTGCAATAAGTGCAAGTGCTCTGCCGACATAGGACAGGTGTCTTGGGGGAATGTTGGGAGGAGTGGATGTTAACTCCAAACAATACCCGTACTGGATTAGTTTTCTCACCCACCTGTCCGTGGTGATGGACGACCAGACTGGTAGGAACTGCTGGAGTCTTCCCCCGACAGGTGTTGGATGGTCGGGGGGCAGTGACAGGGAGTCACTGTTTGTTTGCGGCAGAGGAACAGGAGTTGTTGTTCCCTCTGCCCCTGCCTTTGGCACTGTTACCTCGGTAACCCCCTCTACCTTGCTTGGGGTACGAGGATTGCGCACCACCTTTTGTGAATTGTGTTTGTTGTCCCATGTGTCCTCTGGTAACACTACGCGCTCCTGAGCGACGAAAAGTGTTGCTCCTGAACTGTTCTGATTGAAGTGCCCCCATGGACTTAGCAGTCTCGTTGTCCTTCTTAATCTTTTCAAGTGTGGTGTCTACATCTGGGCCAAACAGTCTGTCAGGATTGACGGGCTGGTTGAGGATTGTAGTTTGGATGTCAGGCTTAAATCCAGATATACGAAGCCAGGCTTGACGCCTTAGCATGACGCTAGTGTTAATTCCTCTCGCCGCTGTGTCCGCTACATCAAGTGCGCACTTTATTGCAGCGTTTGATATAAGCTTTCCCTCTTGTATGAGCATTTCGCCTGCTTCTTTATACTCATCAGGTAGATGTTGAAGGAGCTGTTCTAGGGTGTCGTAATGCGCCCTATCGTAACGCGCCAACAGTGCTTGTGTGTTTGCGATACGCCATACATTAGCAGCCTGCGCAGCCACCCTCTTGCCAGATGCCTCAAGCACCTTCGACTCCTTGTCTGGGGAGGAGCTTCACCAGTTGTTTGGGAGTTTGCCCTTTTGCGGGCATTTGCGACCACCAACGAATCCAGAGTCAACTGTCCCCGAATATAGGCAGGGTCCCCAGGTGCAGGTCTGTATTTTTTCTCTATACGTGGGTTTACCACTCTTGCCCTTGTAGGTTCTTTAAAGATCTCTGGCGCATGTGTAAGGACACCTTTCAACATAGGAAGTGTTTTGACTGTTCTTTCGGAGACAGAGAAAGTGTCAAACAGGAAATCCTCTTCCACCGGGTCAGCATGCATATCTACATTATGATTTGCAGCTGCCCTCTCAATTAAAGCATTGAAAGCTGCTGAATCCTCAGTTGGTGATGTACGTGCCCCAAAACCTTGTGGGTCCTGCACCACCTGATGACTTCCCTGGTCCCCAGCGTCGTCATATGGGTCCTGATTCACATCAGGGTCATTGCCAGTAGGGAAGTTGTATTGTTCATCTTGGTCATCATCCTCACCCCCTGATTGGTTGGGGGAAGGGGTTGGACTCCTCCTTGGGGGAGTTTGCAGAGGTTCAACAAGGGCAGGTATGTCCTGTGTTTGGCTTTTCTTTTTCAGTGGAATTACAAATGACTCCAGTGGCTGGGAAGTGATCTTTCTCTTATAAAGTGTAATTTTCCCTGTGTGGGCATCGATATAATGCTCACATTCGTCCTCAGATGCTGTTTGTCGAGGCAAAATAGCACTGGACGTGGAATGTTCCGAAGTCCCTGAGGTCTTTGGCACCGTTTGGGGTGCAAACGCCTTTGGTGGCACCTTTGGTGGTAGTGTGTAGATAAGTTTCGTCGACTTCTTGGCAGGCGGCTCCATCGGTTTCGGATCCGATGGCGCAGTCTTTGCCGACGGCAGTGTTTTCTCCCGAATCTTCTTGAGCGACTCGGTGACCTGTTTTGTAAATGAAGCCGAGGGTTTGACGACCGATGCTTCATGTTCGTCCGCCTGGGAGGACTTCGGCGTGGCAGAAGTAGGCATCGATGGATCCTTGACTCCAACGGTTCGCTGCCCTGCAGCTGTCTTAGGCGCCGACGCCGTCGATGCAGATCCGGTGTCTTTGTGCCGAGGAGTAGTGGCTCCGGCTTTCGGATCTTGGCCTTTAGTGGTCTTTGCCTCGACCGTCTGTTTGGAGGTCGACGCCGCAGCCGTCGAGACGTGATGGACTACCTTCTTCGAGGACGTGTCCTTGGCCACCACGTGTGGCGCCGGTGACTCAACGGCCTTCTTCGGCTTTGTAGGGCCTAAGGGCGACGGAGTCGAAGACAGAGCCGGCTTAGTAATTTTGGACGGGACGTCGGCCATTTTAGATGTCGTCGAAGCCGTTTGTTTCGGTTTCGATTTCGACGTGTCTTCGGCCATCTTAGATGTTGTCGAGGCCGTAGGTTTCGGTTTCGGTTTAGGCGTGACGTCGGCCATCTTAGATGTTGTCGACTGTACTGGTTGCGGTTTCAGTTTCGATACGCGCAACAACGGCTCCTCCGGTGTATCCGTGGCCGGGCCCGAAGGCGGGGCTGGGGATATCGGTGCAGGGTCGTGGGTAAGGCCGAGTGGCGATCCCGTGACCTGAGCCTGAGTCGAGTAACTTTCGGGGCATAGCTCTTCCTCTGAGCTATCTTCCGCGGCCCCATAGACTTCTTTGTCGTCCCCTACCTCATCGACGTATTCAAGGTCTTGGCTCTGTCCTTCGATGTATTCCTCCGGATCGGCCTCGACCTCCGTCGATGGTGGTGAAATTTGAAGATGATGGCTTAGGCCTTCTTCTGCGGGGTCGTCGAATATGTCGTCGGGTGCCGGTGCTGCGTGCAAGGCCTCGAGGCGCGCCGCGCGCCGATGCTTGAGTGTCTGCTTTGACCTGAATTTGGAGCAGGCCATGCAGTTGTCCTCGTCGTGATCCGGCGAGAGACATTTATTACAAACTGGATGCACGTCGATGTGTGGGTACTTAGACCCACACACGGGGCAGCGCTTGAACGGACTCCGTTCCATGATGATTCCGTCGGTGTCTTGCTGCGAGTACAGGGCCTCGATGTCCGAAGAGTAGCAACTCCCCAGAATTCCGACACGAAGAGTCGGACGATGCTCGGGACCGTTCGCAAACAATACCGACGCGAGTATCGAAGGCCTTTTGGCCTTAAGGAAGTAAGTTTTCGATTCCGACAAGGAGGCGTCGAAATCACATCCGAACCCAATGGCAGAAAAAAACAATCTGGGGATGGAGCCGATGCCCATGCGCACTGTAGTCCAGGGGAGGAGCCACCTATCTCGTGATACTTCGAAGACTCTTCCAGGACAACAATGTGCAATCATCCGGACCCAACACTAGGCGGCGATCTATGCACTAGATATGAATTTAGCAGCCCACATGCCTTGAACTGCATGTTACAGGTAAGTATGCAAATTAAAATTTCAGTCTTCGGGCTTCAGGGTCAGCAGAGGGCAAGGTTAAGGTAAGCACAAACACTGCACCACCAGCGGCACAGGGGCGGTCGTGTGCAGAGGTCAAATCTGGAGGTTGGGTGCAATGTAACCCAATGGAAACTGGGGTGCTTGCAGGTAAGTTAAGGGTCTGCAGGGCTCAAGCTTCTGAGGTTTAGGCAAGCACAGGGGGCCACAAGGGAGCACCAAACATATAGCACCAGAGGCACAGGGGTGGTCGGGTGCAGGGTGCAAACATGGGGTTATGCGCCCAACAAAACTGAATGGAGAAACTTGGTTTTGAAAACAGACTGCAGGTGTCTAACCGGAGGCTGCATGACGAACACCAGTGACAGCAGAGGTAAGCTGGGATGCTGTAGGTCACAGGGACACAGTCAAAGAACTCTCCAGGGGCTTCGAGTGCAGGGGTGTCCTTTGACGTCGGGTTACTCTTCTTGGAGCTGGTTGGGGGAGCCTTTGGATTGACACTGCAGGTGTCATCATGGAGTTCAGGATGGGTCAGTCACCACTGAACTTGGACTCAGGATTGCTGGGGAACCTTTTGTGGACTAGTGGGCCACGTGGACTCGGGCTGAAGGCGTCGGGTGCAGTGTGGTCAGGGATCACGGATCTGGAAGGCACCAGAGTCCTTTGTCTTCTTGGGGACAGGTCCCTTGGAGTTCTGGTCTTTGTCGAAGGAAGGCAGTCATCCCAGGGTTTTGGAGGTCACTGGCTGCAGGACAGGCGTTGTCTTCAGTCTTCTCTGCAAGGCGTCTTCTTTGTCCTTTCTTCTTAGGTCAGCAGGAACTAACTTCAGGTTCCGGGGAAGCCACCTAAATACTGGATTTAGTGGTGTTACGGGGGTAGCAGGTAGGGGCCAATGGGTTCCTTACCAGAGATGTCTACACCCACTATTATACCACCTTCTGTGGGAGGGGGCATAGCCCTAGCTCGGATTGGATAAGTCCCACCACCATCATCAAGATGGTGGGCACTGGAAAGCATGCTTTACTTTGCCTCTTCCACCTGTGGGGTGGAGTTGGTAAAGGAGGGTGCACCTCCTATGCTTACAAAGTTTTTCCATCGGTTCTCCCACCAAAAGTGGGGGTTTGAACTGGGGGCTGCCATTTGTTGCTAGCAGAAAAGGCTGGGGGTCGCATTACAAAGGCGGCAGGCCCCTGAAGTTTCCCTTTCGAGCACTGTGCCACCTCTGCCCAGTATGTGCTTTGTTTCTGCCCTCAGAGAGCGGGGGCTCTTGACCCAGAGGTCCAGAAACATGTCTGGTGGTGGCAGACTGCCTAAAGCTAGTCTGAGACCACACCAGGTTTGGTAGGTTTTCAGAGGGCACCTCTGAGGTGCACTCTGAATACATATTTCAATAAATCCCACACTGGCATCAGTGTGGGTTTATTGACAGGAGCACTTTGGTACCAAACACTCTTGTGTTGAGTGAAGCCATCATGGTGCTGTTGAACTCGATTTGCCGAGTTTCTAGCCCATGTACTCTCAATGGCTTCCCGGGCACTTCCAATATTAAGGAATAGACCTAAATATTGCTCATGCAGATAAGCCTACATCTTAGATATAGTGCACCCTGCCATGGGCTTGTAAGGCCTGTTAAAGGGGTGACTTACCTATACCTTAGGCAGTGCTGGCTGGCAAGATACACAGGCAGTGTACCATGTCGACTTTGTCGTTTTTGTCTGAAACAGGGCATGCATGCGGCAGTGGCAGTCTGCATGACCTAGGTGACCCTCTTCAGTCCCAATGCCCTAGGTACACAGGTACTAGTTAATAAGGACTTACAGGAGGCCTGAAGGGCCAATTGTTGAACGGTTTTAAGGAAGAAACACTGGCACAGGGAACCTGGTTGGCAGGGACCCAGCGCACTGCAGTCTAAACCATATAATTTTCCGGGCTAAAAAAGTGGGGTGCTAACCATGTCCACTAATAAAGAGCCAGCTTCCTACAGTGAGTCTGTGCACAGAAGTCGCAGATACCTGTATACATGATTTGAAACTGTACACAGAGGCAGCAGTGACAACAACAGTAAAAGCTAAACATGGAAGTTGCACATGCCCATCACACAGCATTCGGGTGATACTGTCGTAATTTACCAGCATAAAACACCTTCCTCATACAATTGACCACATCTGCAACACAGTACTCTTCTTAAAGCTCAATACTGAAAGTATATTTTCAATGCTAGCAACTTCTCATTCTTTACCTGTTTCCCAGAAGCTTTTTCCATAGCCTTTACCATCTGGAGCACAGAATAGCCAGTGCCTGTCCCCAAGTTGTAGATCTGCAATGATAGATCAGTGAAGTGAAGTGAGATTCAGTGCATGTCCTGGAACACTGTATCGGAGAGCACATGGTTCTGAGGGATCACTAGGGTGTCGGGGGAAGGGTCACGCACTTAAACTGAATTGATTTAATATAACAGGACAGAGAAGAACAATGAACCAAATCACAACCACAACTTACTTTGCAGCCGCAGTTTTCCTCCAGCTTCTTCAGAGTAGCAACATGACCTTTCGCCAGATCCACAATGTGTATGTAGTCACGGACACCTATGTAAAGAGGAAGCACAAGATGAGAGAGGTCTGGGAAAACTACATCATGCGCAATAGGTCCGTGGAGCAGTAGTAGGTAACACTTCACTGCCTCCCAAAAGCAGCACAGACATTGACATTACAAACATAGCATGATGGCCTGCAACAATGCCACTCATGAAGCAGCAGAGTTCATAGTGGTGGCAGCAGAAGTGCACAAACTATGTACTTTGACAACACTTTGTTTATGTTTAAAATGTTTTTTAAATGTGAACACTGCACTGTGCAAAAGAAACATCCAAATAAGAAAAGAATATTAATTTCAAGATATCATGAGTAATTTTTCTGGAATTTATAAGTAATATATGTCAAACCTCAGACATTTAGCCAAGAAGAATGCTCAGGAAGGGTCTAAAATGTGGCTGCCTCTCCCAATATTAAGAAACACAGGCTCATGAACTATCATGTCACAGCTGATAGCTGACCTGCTCACCCGTTTGGCTCCATGGGACAGGATATGCCATCCTATCCCAATCAACAAACAAACTGGCAACTGGCAGCACTAATCTTATACAACATCTCAAATAATATAGAAAGACAACTTTTCTGAAACATCCAATTTAAGAAAGTAATGTGAACCTGCACAGATCAGCAGGTGAATGTCCATGCTACACATCTTGTGTGGAGTTGCATGGGGTAAATTCCATGTCTGGGGCAACAAACCTACCACACTGTTCTGACTTGGAGTACTTGGATCTACTACTCAGTTCGATGCTCTTCATGTGTTAGACCAATCAGAGATGGATGAGAAGGTATCCGACTTTGTATTAGAAACATTTACTACACGGGGAATCAACCAAATGAGTGAAAATACTCTGTGCAAAATAAAATAATAATTTAAATAATTAAAATAATAATAATAAATTGGCAGGGGATAGCTGTTACAAAAACTAAGATGATCCAGTCCTAGTATGCATGCAACTTTGAAACAATATTTAGAAATGTCAACCAATGTAGTAGGTATTTCTCCACTGGCTACACTAGTGGTTTTAACCCTATGGACTTCAGCAGAGACAACTGAATGACAACCGGGAAGCCAGGGACCACAACACGAATTATACAATTTGTACTGCAACAATAATACACAAAAAATGCACAGGCACCCACTGAGATCAGCTTCTGCAGCTTTGCACACAATGGAGAATTTGGCCATTACTTGGGACTGAAAATCAATTGGTCCAAAACTAGGCTTTTCCCCTTTTGTTCCTCAGACAGATATAGGTCTTGGGTTGAGGTCGCTGGGATTCTGGTGAAAACATGAAGTATTAGATATGTTGGCATCCAACTTTCTCATGTAGAAGAGATAGCACAAACTGACAACATATCCCCTGTTGCTGGAGAACCATAAAATTGGATGTCTATGCCATTATCAATGTTCGGTAGAATTGCGCTACTGAAAATGGGAAGGGATCTTCAATGTATTTCAGGTGACACTAAAACAACAATTACACTGGAGCCCAAACCTTGCTTTACTAAACATACTAAAAGACTAGGGCTTCATGAACTGGAAGAAGCCAACACCCCAGAATTTGGTTAAATCGGGACGTGCCATAGGCAGATGCTGAATACTCAAGCTCCACATATATGAGGCCAGGTGCTCTCCCCATAAACATAACACTGGGTCAGATGTGAAGGATTGTGGACGGATGAAGTAGACGACCGATGTCACTCACATTAAAAATAATACAGGTTGGGATGATGCCATGACGAACGCTGATCCGTATAACCCCGATCTGCTTCAGGAGTGACGATGATGATATATGTGATGCATGCTAATTATGCTTTGAGAAATGTGTATGCCTGTGCAATTGGTGCCACACATTTAGGGTTGTGGTCATTGAAAAATATAAAACTTAAACTTAGATGTATTTAAACAATGTCACACTATATCTACTTTCTTCAGCAACTACATTTTTAAATATGAGAGCAACTACACAATAGTAAAAGACCTAGGCCATATTCACAATCAATAAGTAATCAAGTGAAATAAGAGCCATATTCACAATCAATAAGTAATCAAGTGAAATAAGAGCTCCCAGCAGAAGTGGTGGGCCAGACGTAGTAACTTATATTGGCACTAGCCTCAGACAGATAAATGGCAGTAATCGAGCTTAGTATGTTCAAAAGGTGATGAAGACAGTGTTTGCATAGAAGCTAGAAAACCATTGGAAGTACTTCAGCCATGTTCAAAAGTGCAAGCTGCCCATTTTCAATACAAGAAGTTTCGGTGCTTGGAGTCTGTAAGTATCTGCTCATGTATAGCTGTTGATGGGAGGATCAAGAAGGTCCGATTGGGCAGTCTGTCTGTGTATACATATGTTAGAACTGGCACTCCTGGTTGGCAGAGGTATGCACCCAGGCCAGGTAGGAATCACCTCTGTAGTCAGGGTAATCTAAGTACACACTAAGCCTGTGCTCACCCTCTGTAAGCTTGGCACAGAGCAGTCAGACTTATCTAACGAGGCAATGTGTAAAGTATTTTTGCAATACACACACATACACACAGTAACACAATGAATACACCACAAAAAGACTCCACACAAGTTTAGAAAAATAGATTATTATGTTCTGAACAAAACAAGACCAAAACAACAAAAAGTCGAAATATTTAATTTCAAAAGAAAAAGCCAAAAATAGCATTTAAAAGCAAATAGAGCTTTAGGGGTCACTTGAGGTCATGCTGGACTGGGGCAATGTCAAAGTTCAGGCCGGCAAGCTATTGGACCCACGCAGGTCCATGTGAACAAAGTAACTTTCCTGGCCGGAACAGCGAGATGTGTTGTGTGATGCATCATTGCGGCTTCCGCAAGTCGAGAATGCATCGAATTTTTCCACACATTAATGGTGATAGGTCGGTTCCGTAGATGGGTGCTGGAGTTGAGAGGCGTCGAGCAATGAGCCGGATTTCTCTAAGCAGTCAAGGGGATGCCTTGATCTCTTCAAGCTGCAGGAGTGGCAATACACTGTCTGATGCATCAATCTCAGAAGGAAAAGCGCGGGTTCAGATGCACTGCGCCACTTTTATTCCTGCATCCGGGTCGAAGCCCGGTTCTGCTACACGCAGACAGGAGATGTGTCAAAGTCCATGTTGCAAGTATCTGGGCTATTTCCAGTGAGCCAGGCACAGGAGCAGGAGTATAGGCTTTGAAATCCCAGAGTCTCAAGCACCAGAAGGCAAACCAAAGTACACTTGGAGTGAAGGCAGAGTCCAGCTCTCCATCAGCAAAGTTAGAGAGCAACAGGCAGAAGGGTAACCAGCAGAAAAGCAGGCCTTCCAGATCAGCAGTCCAGCAGTGTCCTTGAAGCTGCAAAGCAGTTCTTCTGGCAGAGCTTCAGTTACAAGCCCAGTACTGTCTGATTTTAGGGGGTCAGAGACCCAGTTTACTAAAAGTGCCTTTGATGTGGGCGGTAACTTCAAAGCAGCTCCTGGTAGTACACAGGTACTCCTTTCAATCCACCCTTGCCTGCCAGGCTTTCTATGGGGTGGGCTGTATATTAGCCCTTTGTGTGGGGACAGGACCTTACCTATTCAAAGAAGTGTTAGCATCTCCCTCCCATCCTGCCCAGGCAGGGTCATTAGAAAGCAGATGTATGAAGATGGGTACTCGGACACATCTATCCTTTCTGTGTTTGTTTCTATTTAGAGGCAATGCACAAAACTTAGCGTTCACCCACCCAAGACGTATATTGGAAACAGGCTGCAAGGCACACAGAGCAGTAAGTGCAGAGAAACGCCCGCTTCCTAAACATGGCATTTATAAAACAGTAATGTGAAATCCAGCTGCACCAGTAAGCAGGGTGTATCATTACCATTCCAAAGATATAAAACATGAAGTAGCTACTCCTTTGTGATTAGGAATTATACAAGTGTATAATGGAATTTCCAATGTTAACCTATGAGAGGAGTAGGCCTCACAGAAGTGAAAAACTAAAATTAGCTGTTTGTCACTACCATGACATGCCACACATAAAAGTACATGTCCTACCTTTTACTTACACAGCACCCTGCCCTTAGGGCTAACTAGGGCCTATCTTAGGTGTGGATTATGTGAAAGAAAAGGGGAGTTAAAGGCTTGGCAAGTAATTCTAAATGCAAAGTCGAAGTGGCAGTACACTGCAAACATAGGCACTGCAGTGGCAGACCTAAGACAGGCTTGAAAGGCTACTTCTGTGGGTGGCACCATCAATACTGCAAGCCCACTAATAGATTTTAATTTACGGGCCCTAGGTATGGCCCTGGGAATATGGTATACCACTTTAACAGGCACTCGTAGGTAAATTAAATATGCCAATCAGGTATACACCATTTACACACATGGTTAGGTAAGAAGCACATGCACGTTAGCACTGATCAGCAGTGGTAAAGTGCTCAGAGTCTTTTCTACACAACTGTTAATTGAAAAGCTACATTGAAAAAAAATATTTTGTCGGAAAATCAAGCTGTATCCATCAATGTTTGTTGATATTCTGTTATTTATGACATAAGCTTCACCAGTTAAGATAGTGATCAATCCCCCTTGCGTCCCTGGCTGTTCTGTGAGAATATTTCACTTTATCAACTCCGGACTATGGAACAGCTGCTAATGAATCTGGACGCATCCCCAAAACTGGCATGCCTGACATTTTGAGTGCCATAAAAAGGGATGTTCCTCTGCTGTTTTCTGCAATCTTTTCTGTTACACAATCGTCAGAATTATGTCCATAACTGTACTAAAATGTATGGAATAAACTTCCAGAAATGGTAAAGCAAATATTCAACAGACAATTCCATTACCTTCTAAACCACTAAATCTAGGCCACACATTAAGATGATAAGGGCTGTGACACCTGAGCATCTTCAAGGTGGTCAACATCTCAGATTTGTGACCTAGAAATGCTGAGGTGGCTGGTCTGTGAAAAGTGCCAATGAATGTTAGGAAGAGGCTTAGATAGTATGTCTCTGACACCATAAATAAGCTTGAGTACTGCCCACCATTTCAGTTTGCAGAGATGCGGTTTTATCAACAATGGTTTTTGCTCCGAGGAGCCAAGACGTTGTCCAAAATGGCTGCTTAGGAGCCCGGCTCTGCCGGTCGCCCTCTCCCTCCCTAGCATCCTGACACTAATCCTGCGTCTGAACCATACCCCCGCACAGCGAAGGTGAAGCGGTGCCCGACCGTGTAATCCCGAGTTTGTGATCACCTCGGATGACCGAGAAACGCCGTCGCGAAGTTTGTGGCCTGGTCCAGCGGTAATCCGGGACCTTGAGCCGAGAGGAGGCCGGAGTGGAGTTGAACAACAGCGGCCGCGACTGGGTAGAGAGGGCCGGTGGACCCCGACGGAAGTCACAGCTTGCGCGATTTTGCAGGCGGACACGAGCGGAGTACGCTGCAAATGCCCCGAGCCCCACAGCACGCATTTGGCTGAATTTCACAGCACTGGAGGACCCGGGACTGAACGACATATCGGTCTTCTTTGGTGGGCTGCCCGGGGCGACCCGGCCCTCAGTGTGGTCGTCCGCCGGCCGTGGCCAGTGTCAGGACTTCTCCCAGCCACGGTGTGTAGGGGATCGGTAACGCTGCACTACTGAGGGTTCTAAATGGCTTTGCACCAACCCCAACATAGACTACCAGGTATCAATGGGGCCCCGGATGCCTGATATGATGTCTATTCTCTTGCCTGGGGAGTCCTCAGAGATGAGGAGCATTGCAACCGCCGAGAGCAGAGGAAGGGAGTACACATTAAGAGACGTTCTTTTGGCCGTCGATGATTTTTACTCCTCCCTGAGCCGTGGATTGATGGCCCTCCATGTCTCCTTGGCGTCTATTATCCCTGAAGTGGTGCCTGGAGGCGCAGCCGGGTGTACGATGGGTTGGATGCCCGTCTATGCTCAGTCATTGGTCACCGAGGACTCCCTGGGACGCAGGGTACTGGATTTTTGGAACAGTGAGCTTACCGGTCGGATTTGCACGATTGACACTCATCTTAACCTTCAGACTTATGTATTCGCCATCAAACAGCAACGCCGGGCCCACACTCTATTTGAAAGTGACTATTGCCGAAGCGGTCTTCTCGCTGTTTCGCTGCCCCCGCTGAGCACTTGGGTGCCTCCTAAGCAGCGAGTTTGGTCGCCAGGCTCGTCGGCCTGTGGAACTGTTGGTTGGAAAGTTTGCTTACTCTTGCTCGAACTGGTCAAGGATGAGTTTTGCCTGACTGTCCTACTGTATGGGTGATTCCGGTGATGATGTGGGACCTGGCTCGTTATTGTGACTGTGTGGGGGGTGGAATGGACACATGATGATGGCAGCCTCCTTTTAGGGAGCTTACATTCTTTTCTGGGATGCAATGGGGTGGGGGTGGGGGGGTGGGGCAGGGGGCGGGTGTTGGGGCCCTCCTCCCTTCTTCTCGTAAATAGGGTTTCAGTTGTTGGGGCGACAGGCATGCCTATAGGGGGGGGTGGGCCGTAGCCTTCTGCTGGTATGCAGGGTGGGGGGTTGAGGGGTGGGGTTTGTTTTCGTTTTTCTTTGTTTCTATGGCCTCTTTTCTTTTTCTTTTTTTCTTTTATTTTCTCTTTATGTCTCTTATATACTTTCCCTAAGATGGGGGGGTCGAGTCCTGTTTCTTTTTGGGATAGAATCTTGCAATGTGCATTCATGTGTTTTTATATTATTTGTTGACCTTACCGGTAGGACACCGAGTTAGCGCGTAGTTATTGTATGCCGCATATTCTGATCTATACGCTTTTCCGGCAGCTTGCTAATCGCGCTTGTACTGACTACGAATATCCTGTTGCGCGACGTGCTTCGAGTAAGACTTTGCTTGATTGTATGTCATAGGATCCTTTTTCCCATATTATAAAATGGAATCCTCTTTCATCCTGTTATTTTGTGGACCAGCCTACGTATAAATCCTGCTCCTCTGATTTGCCATGACTCCGACTCGGAGACGCCGTGCTGACCTTATTTTTGCTTCTCGAGGTTTTGAAATTATCTAGCGGACGGCCCGAAGGGTTGTAGGCCCATGCCTGTGTTGAACTGTAATGTCGTATATGAGGTTTCCAAATAAAAATTATATATAAAAAAAAAAAACAATGGTTTTTGCATTCTGCAGTCAAAGTTCTCAAGCTGCTCCCTCTCTGTATATTTGTACACTGCGTATTTGAACAACCATGTGGTTACACACAGTGGAGCTAGTGGACTTGTAACTACAATCACTCACGTTTATTTTTTGAACACTTGTGCCAGTTTTCTAGCGATACCCCATCAAAGATTCACAGCTCTAATTAGCATCAGGTGGATTGTGTCTGGGGAATATCCTCTGTTCTCCTTTCAATGTGTTGGTAGTTGCAATGTCCCACCCAAGTCCAAATGGGGCTGCATGGGCTGTATCTGCAGTGAAGTTGGGTGTGAATTGGGCCCAGGTCTTAGCGGATTTGGGTCAGAGTCAGAAAGGATAATCAGTTCTCCCTCCGGCGTTTATGCACATGGAACTGGTGAGGATTTTGCAGCCGAGAAGGTGAGAAATCAGGATAGGCACTGGCCTCTGTCTCAGGGCGGGCCCATGAAGGAGGATCAAAAGGCACAGCTGAGGTCAGGGTGGATCCTATTGCGGTAATCCAACTGGAGGTCTTGTTAGGTTCTTGGGGCCTGTAGGCCTGCCAGAAGGAAGCCGTAGTGTGGCAAATATATGCAACGTGGCCTAATTAAAGACTCTGAACTTCTGCAGTGTCGCTGAAGGACCCAGGAATTTTCATTTGCTCATAATGAGCTGAAGGATCAGCTCTGCAGTGGGGGACCAGGTCCTAGATCCGGAGTCACCCTGGCGTTTGGGCAACTCCTCTTGAAAAGAGGGGCGGAAAGAAGGGGAATCACGTTTAGACTTCTTATATTTCTTCTTGGACTTCGACATACCTGATGACTTGGAGTGGGAAGAGGGCAACTCTCTAGAAGGAGAAAGAGTCTGCACCCTCGATTTGAGTGAGACCGGATACTACGCACGTTATGACAGGTGCTCAGCAACATAGAGCTTGGCCTCGCTGTCTTGTGTGGCCTTCAGGTTTATCCCGGCATAGTAGTTGCACTAATTTGAGTCATGTGGGGAACAGACACCAGAGATATACCAGGTCCTTCACCAACATTTGTTTAAGGCAGGCAGTCTTTGCAGAGTTTGAAGTCTAGTTGTATGGGGTGACATGTCCATTGCACACTGCAAAAAATTTGATAAAAATAAGTTTTGCCAAAAAGTTGTTTTTTTAAAAGAGGGAGTATGGTCTGAATCTGCTACTGGAGGCATGGAATTGAAGTAACTGACATTAGCACTGTGTCTCTATGTGGTTCCAGATACAGCTGCATGGCGGCTCTATGTGATTCCAACACCACCTACTGGCACGCGAGAGAATTGTTGAGAAAAATCTCCAGATCCAGTCTGGCACTTGGGGCTATTCACAAGTTAAGGAATTTGCAGTCAGAAGTATTCATCAGAAATTAGGTGCACCTAACACCCAGTAGGTACAACATATTTTGCTCCTGAGACCATATTCTGGCAAATTCATCTATACTTGTGACGGCATGCTTAGTACAGGGTGGAAAATTGCATGTCTGATGGTAATACTGTATTATTTACTTCAGCTCTTAGCTGTTATCTCATAGCTACATTTCCATTACATGATGTACTTTTTAGTCTGAATGCTGTTTTTAGCTTAGAGACTTAAGAGTGTGAATCTGGCTGCAGTGTGTTCAACGACATGGGAATGCTTGGTAAGGTCAGAAGAGATGACAACGTAGAGAGCACTGCTGTAGTCTAGTTTGCTTGTTATCAGGGCTTGGGTGACTGTTCTCCGGGTGGGACCCACTTGTAGGACTTCTTGAGGAGTTTGAGGTTGTGGAAGCAGGAGGACGCCATGTTATCTTTGTTGGTCATCATGAGTTTATCCACCATTATACTGATGGTACTGGCCTGGCTTGATCGGTGGAGTTGGGTGCTTTACCAAGTTCAGCTAACCACCAGGCTGAATTCCAGAGAGTGATGTCCTTTCCGAAGAGTAGAGCCTCTGTTTAGTCAAAGTTGCGCTTGAGAAAACTGACCTTCATCCAGTTGGCAACTTTGGACATTAAGATGGTTGAGGAACGGGACGTGTAGAAGAGGGAGAGGATGAGTAGGGTGTTTGTGCGTAAGAGATTATGGTGATACCATGGGAACTGATGATGCCAGCGAGAAGAGTCATGTGTATGTTGAAGAGGGTATGACTAATCCTAGATCTCTATGAGACTCCGCAAACCAGGTTGGTGGCCTTGAAGGTGTGAGGTGACAGGCTGATCGACTGTATGCGCCCAGTGAGGAAGAAGCAGATGCACTGGAGCACAGGTCCTCTATTTTCGGAGTAGCAGATGCGTTGAATGAGGATGTGATGTGAGTATGTGTCGAAAGCACCAGAGAGGTCGAACAGGCAAGTATCTTCTTTGGCAGCAATGAGGATTTTTAGCTGGGTAGGGAAGCATGGAGAAAGATTAGTAGTGAGCCTGTATCTTTGCGTCTGCCTATGGTTTCTTCAGGAAGGGATGAATGGTGGCGTGTTCTCAGGTTTCTGGGAAGGTGGCAGAGGTGAAGGGAGTGGAGGGTCAGGTCAGTGCAGTTCAGAGAGGGTTGAGTTCTCTGGTGAAGATTAAGGGCGGGCAGGGGTCCGAAGGGTCGCCAAAGTGCATGGATCACATGGCTACGCCTGCATCCATTGTGGAGATCACAGGCCAGCATGTCAGGCTGGTTCCAGGGTGAATACTCTCATCGGTTGTAGAGCAATGAGGGAGGATGGACCCAGTTGGCAGGTAAAGTTGTTGTATTTATTGCTGATTTTGTCGTTCACAAAGTAGTAGATCTAGTTGCAGAGGTCATATGAAGGGGTTATGGTGGTGAAATTTGGTGAAATTGGCAGCAGGGGAGGTGAAGTATTTTACAAATGTGATGCGATTCCATCTGGAAGCTGTGTGGTCAGAAGTGAGTTGGGAGAGAGACTGTGGAATTGTGGGGTTAACAGGTGGTTGTTAAATTTTGTTCTGTACATCATTGAAGGGTGTAGTGTATTTTCTTTGGCAGGCTATTTCAGGGATATGAGACTGCCATCAAGTACACAACGTGGACACTCACCTACTAAAAAACTGTAGATGTGTTCTTGGAAAGCCCTTAAATGTTTACGTTATCTCTTTTCAAGTTTCTTTGCTGCTCGTTGCAGTGGATTCTCAGGGAAGGTAATGAGAGTCTAAACTTCGTCCCGAGTCAATTGCTTGCATGGTACATCACCCTCAAATCTGCAGTACCATAAAACTTCTTTATCTGAACTACCTCTCACTCCCTCAGTTTTTTCCTTCTTACTTATACCAGAAGATCATTCATGGTAATCAGGCAATACATATATACCTTAAAATTACAAAGAACACAGTAGACTTCCCTTTAAACAGGAGACCGGTGCAGCACACTCCAATGCTGTTAATAAATTATATGATAGCCTGTTTTTGCTTGCAGTCACATTAAAATGAATTGCACAAGTCTTGAATCTTGCAACTGTCTCCCGTTGCTAAAACAGCTTTCTGTAGGTATATTTGTAAGCTCCAGAGTAAAGTGAAATAGCAACCTCTTCACAATGTGTTACACAGAATAGTTTATCTAGCTGGATTCCACTCAGAACCAACTAAAAATAATTAACTCTCCACACGTTTTAATTCCTATTCATGGAGGTGAAGTGGAGTGAGGCCTGTGAATGAGGATGTTTGTATTCACAGGCCTCTGGTGGGTGCAATCAAGTTCTCCAGTAGCAAATATGCTACTGTAATGGCCACATCACTCAGCGCCTCCAGAATCCAGGACCCTGCTCAGGAATCAATCCCTAGTTTAACAAGCTCTCTCGTCACTGGTGTCATACCCTGGCAACCGGTTTTGTGCTTTGTCTCCTATCTTGCGCTTCTAAATTTCTGTTGTTAGTTACAGAACCCACAGGAGCCCAGATAACTCATCAGGCAGGGTTTATGCCTACCCAAAAAACAAATTACTTTTACCGCTTTGTTCTGGGAGATGACACAGGGTGAAAAGAGTTTCTTTTCATTCCTTTCTATAATGCAAGAAGTCAAATACTGTCAAGTAAAGCGAGTCAACAAGCAGTGTCACAGTACACTTCCTAAAATGAATGTGTGTCAATGGACATATATCTAGAAGAGGTCGTATCGTTCTTATGCTACCCCCGCAGTCCGGTTTCCGAGCAAACCACAGCACCGAGACCGCCCTCATTGCAGCTACCGACGACATCAGGTCCCTGCTCGAAAACGGGGAAACAGCTGCCTCATCCTCCTGGACCTCTCAGCAGCCTTCGACACCGTTTGCCACCGCACCCTGATACAGCGCCTCAGCAACATCGGAATCCAAGGAAAGGCCTTGGAGTGGATCATCTCGTTCCTCGCCGGTAGAACCCAGAGTGTCCGCCTCCCCCCGTTCCGGTCCGCGGCCACCAAAGTCATCTGCGGCGTCTCACAAGGATCCTCTTCAATGTCTACATGAGCCCCCGCGCAGCCATCGCACACCAACACAACCTAAACATCATCTCCTACGCAGACGACACCCAGCTAATCCTTTCCCTCACCAACGACCCCGCCACCGCCAGAGCCAGCCTCCAGGAAGGTATAAAAGACGTCGTAGAATGGATGAAGCTCAGCCGGCTGAAACTGAACTCAGACAAGACGCAAGTCCTCATCCTGGGAACATCCCCCTCCACCTGGGACGACTCCTGGTGCCCCCCTGCCTTGGGCACCGCCGCCCAAGCCAACGGACCATGCACGCAACCTGGGCTTTATCCTGGACTCCTCCCTCACGATGATCAAGCAAGTCAACGCCGTCTCGCCATCCTGTTTCAACACCCTGCGCATGCTCCGAAAGATCTTCCGGTGGATCACCACCGACACCAGAAAGACGGTCACCCAGGCCCTCGTCACCAGCCGACTAGACTACGGGAACACCCTCTACGCTGGAACCACAGCCAACCTTCAGAAAAGACTCCAGCGCATACAGAACGCCTCTGCACGACTTATCCTGGACATCCCCTGCCACATCTCTCCCCAGCTGAGAGACCTGCACTGGCTCCCCTTCAGCAAGAGGATCACGTTCAGACTCTTCACCCACGCACACAAGGCTCTCCACAATATGGGACCCAAATACCTCAACAACCGTCTCACATTCTACACACCCACCCTCCAGCTCCGCTCCGCCAGCCTCGCCCTCGCCACCGTCCCACGCATTCGCAGAGCCACCGCCGGAGGAAGATCCTTCTCCTACCTGGCGGCCAAGACTTGGAACTCCCTCCCCACCTACCTACGACGGACCCAGGACCATCTCGCCTTCAGGAAACAGCTCAAGACATGGCTCTTCGAGCAGTAGCGGCTCCCCCCCCCCCTCCCAGCGCCTTGAGACCCTACGGGGGAGTAGCGCGCTTTACAAATTTCCAGATAGATAGATAGACATCACCCTTCAAATATACAAAGATGACATTTAAGTATGCACACACTAAGAAGCAGTGCCATAAAGTAAGTGTTTGCACAACAGGTTTTACCATAAAGAAGAACCTTGCACCATATTTACCTGTTCCATCACATGTGTTGTAATCATTGCCAAACACACTAAGGTACTCCCGGCGTCCAATGGCCACCTGCAGATCAAGAAACAAACACACGTGGTTAATAGTGGTAGTGGATGACCTACATCTACCAACCGTGGCATTTAACTGACCATAACACCAAAAAAAATGGTTAGAAAAACACAAAGAACCCAAAGGCTTGGCCACTCAGAATTGACCACATGGTGCTGTAAGCAGGAAGACTAAGATGGTATATATAGGTTGGCACAATCAGGTCATGTGAGTGACCAAACTTTGTTGCTTTCCAGAGCCAATATCTGCAGCCGCCATGTACCAGCCTCTATGGCAGCCCAAGGCAAGATTTGCAGCCACCAAGAGCCAACACTTGCAAGACCCCAAGGTGTATCTCAATTTAAGGAGGGCCTGGAAACAAGGTCAGGAATGTCACCTATACCACCGGAGTCTTCAAACTAACAACATCATTCCCAACTACTAGGTAACAGTAAATGCGGCACAAAACCACAGCCCAGCTTTACATCACAAAATAAACTACAAATAGAGGATTTAACACGGGGGATCCCATCCTTGATGAAAGCGATCATAGGGGAGAGACCTAAACACTGATGCAGTAGTATATTAAGATAATAAAAGAGACAAATCTCACGAAGTTAGATACAGAGAGGTTTCTTTGTTGCTGAAATGTCAATTGTACTGTTGAATATTTTGTAATACTAAATGTATTAGTACCACATATCTAGTTATTCGTGGAATATCTGCATTAAGTAACAACCAAAACAAATGATATTCTTTGGAAAACCTTTAAACACATAATTATAATAAATATTTTGCTGCATCCTTTGAATTGCTCCAGATTGTTTTTATTAGAATACTACTGAATTTCGAGTAGTACTTTTTGAAGCAGTGACATGCAAATCAACCGGAATAACGTAGAAAGCATTACTAAACATATTATACCTCACAAATTACAAAAGTGCATGTAAGAAATAAAAGTACACAATAGCATCACAAAAGCATCAGAGAATGTCTGCTGACATTTGGTTTGGGCCACGTGTAATATTTTTAGCACCAATAAGGATGTTGGATCTATTTCTAGATATAAACAAAATTCTCGATACAAACAACTGAAAGTATTTTAAAAAATTGATATAAGATACCTGAGCGACATACGGCATCAGATTGTTTGGGATTCCTTGAGGGTCTTCTCCAATCTTTCCAGAAATGTGAGCTCCAATCGGATTAAAATATCGTAAAAGGATTGCATTCCAGTCCTAAAAGTCCAATCAGTAAAACAAATCCACGGTTAATATAAGACAAAACCTGGTTTGGGCAACATAAAAACAAACATGCATCAATTTGAAACACTGAAAGATTAAGTGTACTTAAGTAAGTAAAAGATCAAACTGACTTCTAAGCCAAGGACAAAGGAAGGAAGGAAAGACAAGAAGAGAAACAGGAGAGAGACATTTAGAGGAAAACACACAATAATGACGCATATAAGGGACCTGAGTGGTTTTGCTAGCTATGCTTTGAAGCTAGACCAGGCTTACAATGAGTTATCTGTACACTTGTGGATGCAGGCCAGGCAACCTCTTGCTGGTACCTTGAGCAGCGCTTTCTTCATGGGTTTGTGAGCAGAGATCTCTTGCTTGGTGTTTCATGCAGACACAGAGCAATCTCGGGCTACATCTTTCTTCATGTTTACCTTTTCAGCCTTGCAGAGGTCCTGGATCATCTCCTCAATAAAGTACTTGGTTTTCCCATAAGGATTGGTACAGCCACCCACGGGGTGCTTCTCGTCGATGGGCAGATACGCAGGGTCCCCATAAACGGTGGCAGAGCTGCTGAACACAATGTTCTTCACTCCATGAGCACTCATTACCTAAAGGGGAGCAGGTTTAGAAGCAAGACAACAAACAGTGCTTGATGATAGAGAATGAATGGGTCGAAACATGACACAAAGCTCCACGGTCTGCAAATTTTTTTTATTTATTCACCCTGCATATACCCACGCACAACTACTATTACTTATGTGAAGTAGGACCCATGTCATCCTCGACAGTTTCAGCCAGTCTTGGCTTTTTAGTCAAAACTACTTTGCATTCTAGATATACTGTTTCTGAGACCCCATTGTAAGGTAGACAACGTTTACAACGAAACTTTTACCACGCACTACCATTACAACGCAGGTATTACAACGCATACCATTACAACGCATTGCGCTGGGGGGCGCTCTAGGATAGGGAATAAGTTTAATTTTCTATCCAACACCTTCCCTAGTGTCCACGGGGACTGGAGTTGGAATAGAAAATTATACTTACCACTATCCAGCACCTCTAAGCGCTATGCGTTGTAAAGGTTTGCGATGTAAAAACCACGTTGAAAAGGTATGCGTGGTAAAAGTATGCGTTGTAACGTCATACATCCCATTGTAAGCATGGCTAGGATTCTTTTATACTAAGCACTGTTTTCTAAACAGAAGAGTGACAGAAGATGTTTATCAAAAGGGGATCTAAGCAGCTACATGTTAAGAGGCAACGCCTGCTTTGCCTACTATCAGGCGCGTGTAGGTCTAGAATGCTGATGATTGTCACCTGAGACACCAGTCCACATCTACCTCTTTAGATCCTTGTTACAGTCAGACTAATATCAACTAGAAGCAATATCCCAAACTACTGTCATATCTTGTGCTCCTCGGTCCCCAAATACCATTTGACCATGCAGTCACAGTAGAGTGCTCGCCTCACACTAACAAGGGCTTCAGTAATCATAGCTACTGTTATGGTTTGGCGCTTGCGCTTGTTGCTCCCAGAAGTGATGGTGAACTCTTCCATACTCAGAGAGTTGGGGTGTAGGTCCATAGACCTCCCTGATGATAGTGAATGACAGCCTCACGCTCCATGTATGCTTGGAAAAAGAAGACCGCATCCCAACATTCCATTTATTCGGAGGGGTAAAGCCAATCGCTGACAACTCCTAAGTCCTACAGAGAAAAGATATGAATAGATTTCCTGGCAAATACTATGGAACCCGTTCCACTAGTATTTGAGGTGTTCTTTCATGATGCAGCAGGCATGGGTGGCTTCGCCTGCTATTTACACTTTGCAGGTGCTTCATCAATTTCTATTTGTCCCCAAATTGAGACATTTTTATTTATTCATTAGGAGTTGTCTATCATGGGTTTGATAGTAAGCATGACACAATCCCTCAGCAACTAAGATTACACCACAATCGTTCATGGACATGGCTGGGAGAGACTGAGCAGGATTTTGTCAGAACCTTAAGAAGAAAGGGCTCGAATTACTGTTCTCTCCCAGATTACAGTACGTGACTTGCTCCTAGTAATCAGGCGACAGTCGCCAGATCAGAGCTCACCAGCCTAGTAGCTCACAAACCACCATAAGGAAACATTCATTAGGTGAGGGTCGAATTTACAAATCCCCTTGCCCAAAGTTGAATGAAAGACAGAATCCAAATCTAAAGCCAGAAAAAAAGAATTCACAATACATCACGTTTCCCAGTCCTAACAGTTAGCAGTGTTGACCAATGCCACATCTATCTGTGTGAAGATGCATGCAAGTGGCAACCACCCTCTAATAAACAGTTTCAGTGAATATATAGCAAACTACAAATATATACGATAGCAGTGTTTCAGTACGATATCCCAGGCAGGCTACAAGTTCACAGGCGACTGACCAGGGACCCATGATGGGCATGTGGAGTTGACAAGTGTCACCGTAGAACAGAAAGTTTTAACCAAGGCATTTGTTGGTGTGCTTTGATCCCAAACAGATTATTATATGTTTGAGGAGTTTTTCTGAGGACCCGGTCACGTGTGGAAGTATTCATGTTAACAAAGCCAGTCTCCCCATCTACCTCCTCTCTGTAGAGTATCAGTCAGTTCTTTCAGAATAACTGGGCATCCACCTCCCCAAATCGACCTATTTCCTCATTTGTTCAGAACTTTCTTTTGCTGTTCATCGATCCTTTCGTAATATCGTTCCTGTTAAAACCTCTATCACCCAGTACCTTTCTCTTTATTTCCTGTCCTATCACCATTCTCCTTTCGTCACCAGACACCTACTTTTCCATCAGTTTTTGATGCTCGCAAGTCGAGCCCAACAGAGGTCCTATCATATTATGGTCTGTACGTGAACCAAGCGCAGTCCTCACTTATTATCTACACTACGTCCACAATGCAGTGTAACACCCAGTGCCCACTGCAGCTCTTTCAAGAAGGTGGGTCATGCACCAAAGCACCAAGATGCCCCATCCGAATAATACAGACAATAAATATAGCATAGCGTAATAATAATTTTTTTTATCATTATAAATTTAAATGTTTCAAACATTATGCTGGCATATGACTTTCTACGTGCTAGTTGACTTCATCTTCTCCAACTACAAAAGTTGGCCCTCAAGGATGAGGCTTATTTTTTTAAAATCTTTTTTATGTCCTTATTTTGCCGGATATCTTGCTGGGTTATACTCTAGTCACTCTAGGTCATACTATGGGGAACCGGACCGTAGACCATAGCAGAAGACCAAAAGAGGAGTTCCCACAAGTATACAACTGTTTCCAATTCCATCTCCTTTACTAACTGAGCCTGCCGGAGAATAGGACATAATATGGCCAACAGAGTAGGTGGCATAATCATGGGACTCACGTTTCCTTTTCTCTCCACTTTTATCAACGGAGCCCACACTTTCTCTCTGCTTTTTTGGTCACATGCCATATCGGATTCACTAACATATATAATACTCCTGAGGTACTCAGAGTAAAATCGGATGATTCCCAGAATTCCATAATTTACAAATCTATTGTCTTGCCAACAGAACTACATAAAACTAAAATTTGGATTTGACAGCAGTTATTTACGCTTCTTGATCCAAACTTAGACTGAAGAAAATTAAGCATATTGTTACTTTTAGTTGTAGCCCAATGGTCTCTCCCAAAAAACCACTTATTGAATCCCAAAAAGGGACAATTTTTTAACATGACAAACATATGTGTATCGTCCGCCGCTGCTTGCATACACCAGGGAACGGTATAAAAGTTACCTGTGACTTGAGTTTTAAGGGGGACCAACAAACTCTATACGTGGTGAACAGGTGATTCCGTTTAAGTGGTGCTGATTTTACTACTTTTCGTAGTGTAGTATATGAGTTGCTCCACATTTGCATCAAGTCTCGATTATCGAACTCTTCACCCCACAATTTAAAAATGTCATTCTCAATCTTTCCACCCGTCTCCACGAAGGCCCAATACCAAAACGATGTTTCCTTTCTCCACTGACCAGTTCTCATTACTTGGTCGATTTTAGAATCCTCGATCTCTACCCAGTCTTGCGTTGCCCACCAGGAACTCTGTTGATAGTATTTGAACCTTACAGTAAATACCAACAAGAGAGGAAGGGCATGAGTAGGCACTCCTGTACCCCAATCAATTATGAATTAACAACAGAGGAGTGACTGTGTGAAAAAAGGTGCTATCAAAATTAAATAATGAGATCTGATTTTATTTCGCTCTGTACTGCAAATGTGATCAATACTCACACACGTGCATGTACAAGGTGAATTCTCTATCCCTATGAATACCCAACAGGTTATCATCAAAGGACGAAACCTGACGGGTATCGTGATCACCCAATGTTAGAGGGAGGAAAACCTTACTTTTTGAAGGACCCTCACTCACCACTAATTGGTGTCATGCTTCATCATTGGGTCCCCGCTGGGGTGACCGAATGTCCCCCCAGCGTGCTACAACACCTGATTACAGCGGAGCAGGATGTGGTGAGTGTAACAGTGCCCAAATTAGAAGGGGACTATAAATGAGTGTATAAGTGTTTTAAAAAATGCAAAGGTTGTACCCGGAAGACAGCAGCCGAGAGAGCAGGTATACCGCGGGGAGCGGCGATGGTTGAAATAGACATCGCGTGAAGGGGACCCGCGCTGTCTTAACCGAAGGGGCGCGGTCATGCCTCTTGTGAAGTTTTTGACATATCCCTACAAATTGTAGCGGGTAAATACGGAAACTATCCGGTATTCTCACTTATGATATATATTTTTCACATTTTGAGCCTCTCGGGAGGGTACGCCTTAGCGCGCGCACACCACCTGAGGACTTTTGTGTAGGTCCTGACGAATGCTGAGCAAATTGCAATATAAGCAGCAGAAACATGTTGACCAACTTTCAATACTTTTTAGGACTCCGGTTCCTTAACCTAGAACCTTGGGTAGTCCGTCCACATTGCTTTTATCCAATGCAGGTTGGCCATTATTAAAGACTTTTGTAAAGGTACAACCTTTGCATTTTTTAACACACTTATACACTCATTTATAGTCACCTTCTAATTTGGGCACTGTTACACTCACCACATCCTGCTCCGCTGTAATCAGGCGTTGTAGCACGCTTGGGGGACATTCGGTCACCCCAGCGGGGACCCAATGATGAAGCATGTCACCAATTAGTGGTGAGTGAGGGTCCTTCAAAAAGTAAGGTTTTCCTCCCTCTAACATTGGGTGATCACGATACCCGTCAGGTTTCGTCCTTTGATGATAACCTGTTGGGTATTCATAGGGAGATAGAGAGAATTCACCTTGTACATGCACGTGTGTGAGTATTGATCACATTTGCAGTACAGAGCGAAATAAAATCAGTTCTCATTATTTAATTTTGATAGCACCTTTTTTCACACAGTCACTCCTCTGTTGTTAATTCAGTATTTGAACCTGGTCAGCAGACCATTGGTACAGTTTCTCAATGCTTCCCAACGCGTCAAATTTATACCGACCTTAAGGTCTGCCCAGTAGCAAATACCTCCTGTTTTCGAAGGCTGACTTAGTTGATCCCTCAAGCATTCCGGCGTACCTGTAGAGTACCCAATTGGAACCCATGATGAAAAATATGGGACTCTTAGAGTTTTTCGCACATACATCCACATATTCAGTGCTGTTTTTAAAATCTTAAGCCTCACCTTTAAAAAAAATTTAGGATCACCCTATTTGAAAAGAAATGTAATTTGACCTTGTGGTACATCTGTCAGTAATGCTGCAAAAAGTACACCTATCGTTGAATTGTCACCTTTGTTGGCCAATATGCGAACATTCTTAAACTGAAAAGCGTAACAGTATGCAAGTATGTCTGGTAATGCCAGTCCTCCAATTTCAGGCCGTCTATGTAGTTTTAAGGAATGAGACTTCTTGTGCAAGAGGCAGGATCTGCCAGTTAATCTACTACCAAAGTTCCTATGGCTTCCTCAGACTGATTAGAGCCCTGCCATAAAGGAGACGGTGATAAGGAACACGCCACCTGCAACACAGCTTTGCAGGGTGTGCGCTTAGTATAGAACAACAACAGTACACCGCACTCCAGCACTATACCATCCTTGAACAGCACTTTACCAACCTTGGCATCATATTCAGTGGCTCAGTAAGCTTTATGTCAGCCATCAGAACATACTATGCATAAAAACACAAAATGCTAAATAGTACCTCATGGAAGCCTTTAGTTAATGCTTTTCAACTGTGTCATTAAGTCAATTGTATTGTACTGCTGTAAAAGCTGAGGAACTGGAAAAGCTAGGACCAATGCAAGTGTGAGTCAACTCCTACAAAGAAGATGAACCGAAATGAGAGGCACAAATGCCTATGAGTTCATAACCACTGAGCCCCACAAGATGAAGGAAACATGCATCATATAGCAAATGTTGAAAACCCAGAAAATGATAGTTGTACATAAGTCATCAAGACAGGCATGCCTAAGGTGCTGCTAGCAATGCAGTACAAGATGATAGTTACAGGCTACTGAAGAGTGAGTACAGCTTTGTAGCATTAGTAACAGTAAAAAGACATTAAATAGAAAAAAAGAATTCATGAAATACTAAGTCCGCACACACATACAGGAAACAGAGAGGGATAGCGGACTGTGAAAGCCAGAGGAATTGTATTTATTTTTGCATTTTTATATAGTGCGAAAATTACCTGAAGATGCCAGCGCACTTTAAAGTAGATATAAGTCATTAAATGAATAGTTACAGAGGGTTAAATAATTACCAAATGTAGTTACACGAGCTCTAAAAGTTACAACATTCAGAAGGAAGCCATCTATACAGGTAGTAGCTATATACAGCAGTGACACAGTTGATATGCATGGCAGTGAAACATTTGTAAGCACTTGATCCAGTGGGTGTAGTATAGTTCTGTGCCAAGAGGCGAGTGAGCATGTTCTCAATGGAGGGGAATTTACTGCAATGTCTTAGCTAAAGTATAGTTGTAGGGGGAGGGCTTTCTATTTCATTTTGAAGGTAATCAGCGAGGTAGTAGTGCAAAGGTTTGGAAGTACTGAGTTCCAAATTCTGGTTGCGCAATCCGAGAAGGATTGTGCCAGGAATCATTCCATTTTAAAGGTTGGGGTTCTAGCACCAATGCAATTCATGAAGGTCTAGAATCTCCTGAAAGCTTGAGCTTCCACCAGGTAACGGGGAGTGGATGAGTCTAGATCCTTAGGGGTGAAAGCACTCTTGTATACGGCCCTGGCGTCAATGGGCAACCAACTGAGAGAGAGACCAGCCCAGGGGTCATGTGGTCGTGCCTTTTGGCCCCGTAGACAAAACGGCGTGCTACTGAGTGTAGAATCGATCTCAGGGAGGCGAGATGGGTTTTGGTGCGGCAGAGTGAGTTACAATAGTCGATTCGGGATGTATGAACAGGAGATTTCAGATCCTAATCTAGAATGTAGTGGCACATTCATCAGGAAAGATGCAGTTGTTAGCGTGTGTTTCTGTCTATGGTGCAGATTTGGGACTGCAAGTTGAGCTTCTTGCCTTGAAGGACTTCTAGGAATTGGCACTGTCAATGATGGTGGGTTTACAGTTGCGGATGTGGAATCCATCCAGGATTGTAATGGAAATGTTAATTTTGAAGGAGAGATGAGGAATAATTCAGTTTTGGAAGGGTTCAGTTTCAGGTGATGAGAAGTCATCCAGTTATGAACAGAGTTTAGAGCGATCTGCCCATGGGGAATGATTTAAACCATTTAAGGACCATACCATCAATGCCCAATTAATATTTTAGGGTGTCCTCGAGCGTGTGGTGGTTGACCATGTTGAAAGCTGATGTTAGGTTATCTAGCACCTGGTAAGCGGTAGATTGCGTCTAATCTGAGCATGGAGGTCCAAAGTGAGGGATTATTTTGGTTATCTCCTGCACTGCAGTGAGTCTCTGAAGATTGCTGCAAATCCCTCCTGACTCTGCTTACCTGGTCGTTCCTGATGATAGTGTTATGGTATGTGTCACTGAACCAGGTATCAGTATAATTAAAAGATAGAGGTTGTAGTGTGTAATGGTGTCTAAAATTTAGATCGGCAGTGTGGAGCAAGCAGCGTAAAGTGAACTGATTTGTGTGAGGGGTATCAGGGGTTTCAGGAATGATAGGAATAATGTTCCTGGTAGCTGGTGACTGCTTTGGGTGGGTAAGGTGCTTTGGACGAGTCAGGGATATGGTCTGAATTATGTGCTGAATGGAGGCGTTTACAGAGGTGGTGGCAGTGGGACTAGAGGTGGAGGAGGCTGGGGGTATCGAAGTGCTGTAACCTGCAAGTAGGTCGAAAATGTCAGCTTGAGAGAGAGTGGGTTTGAGTTTTTAGGGGCGAGGGACACTGCTACTCCTCAGTATTGGACGCCAGGGATAGAGAGGCTTTAGGAAGAGGTGTGGCGCCGCGGCTAGGGCGACTGACTCCGAAATCTGGGGATCACGGTTCGATCCCCGGGACCGGCGGCAGATTAGCCCAGCACCATGTGACTCTGGGCAGTAGCTTGCTTAATCTTCCCGACAGCCCCCAGCGCCTAGAGACCCTTATGGGTGATTGTGCGCTTTAAAAAACAAATAAAAAATAGCTAGGGCTGTAGAGAGTCTATGAGAGAAGATAAGTCTACAGCTTAGATGAGATACAGTGTCATCCAGCTGGGAGAATTTCCGGAAGAAGATATCTCATTTGCGTTCTAGGCAGATGGTTATGGAGATGAAGGGAAGGGGTGGAGTTCAAAGGGGGGGCGGGAAGAACTATGGTGTGTAGAAGTATGGTGTGTAGCATTGTTGTGTGATGAAGAGGACATTGTGCGGGGTGTGAGGTGCGAAGGAGTGTAAGGTGCGGTGCATTAGAGCAAAATGAGGTGATGTGTGACGGGTGTCCTTAGTGGGGCTGAGGACGAAGGCCTTTGTGGTGGTGGTTGGATGAAGTGGAGACGGCTAGCAGTTGCTGTGTGTCAGTGTCCTGAGGGGAGAAGGAGTAAACTGAGCGACAGACAAGGAATTGTAGGTTAGGTGAAAAAATGTGTGCATAGTCCGAGCAGGGTAGCTGTAGGCAAGATTAATCATTCAGGTGTGCGGGTGTCGGGGCGATGACGAGGGAGTATATACAAGTGGGGATTCAGTGAGAGTGGGGTCGTGGTGTACTAGATCAAGGGGGGGTGCAAGGTGGGGTAGGAAGGGGGGGTGCAAGGTGGGGTAGGAAGGGGCCATTACATAAGGTGGTGTGTAGTGAGAGATCAGAGGGAATGCTGCTGGGTGGGAGGGGCGGGGGTGGCGCTGGGAGGACTCATCAGGGGCAGGTTGGTGATGAGTGTAGGTGTTTGTATTGTGGAGGAAATATCCTCATCTACTTCAGGAACTGGAGGTAAAAAATGGGGAGACGCTGCGCTGTTTCTGCTGACACTCGCCATACCGGACCTGCGAGTAGCAAGGGACTCTAAGCCCCAGAGAGCTGTGGGCCGTCAGGAGACCGCCCGCCCATCCCACCAGCACCGGTGGTATTTTAGGAAACACTGACCTCCGCTGCGCCGTCGCGCGCCGGGTGAAGCCCGGGCCAAGGGAGGGCCCGTTTAAGCCCGTTAGAGCCCGGTAGAAGACGGGACGGGGCCTCCCTCTTACATCTGCAAAATTAAGGTCAGTGCATCTAAATATTACCCAGCATTTCGTTGGACTGGTAACCTTACTGGTAACCATCTAGAAAGTCACTTTCTCTCAAGACTCCGCTATGGCAAGTAATAAAGAATTGATGGGGAGAAAGTCTAATATTGGTGGCTCCCTCGTGGGCACCTTGGATCGTTTTATTACTAGGGCATCATCTGCGCTGTCTCGCGAAATAGGACTAACTGAAAAAAGACTGTCACTGGACCCAGCTTTTGATAAACGCTCATCTTTGGGGCCATTGTCGTATGTAGTGTCCCCAAGCCATCAACCTGGGACTGGTACTGGCCTAATAAGAGCGAGTAGTGAGGTGGGAAATCTACTACAAGGCAGTGAAGTTCTGGGCACCTCACTAGACAGCTTGAACATTGCACCAGCCAGTACAAGTACGCTTGACCTCAATTACGAAGAACCAGGTCCACCAAATTTAAGGCCAAAAACGAGATCTATACAGAATTCTAAAACTGAGGCCACAAAGGTGGTAGTAGATCCGGTGGTGAAAAGGAAGCGTGGTGGTGCCCCTCTAACAAATAAAAAAGTGAAGATTCCAAAAAGGAATAATAAGGGCGAGGGACCAAGTACAAGACCCTCAAACACCCCAGCCACAAGCCCACAGACTTCTCAATTAGCTATTGCTGCAACGAATTTCAGTGATGTGGACCGTGCAGAGCTGGAAACTGCATTTTGGGCGAAATTAGAACTTATCTTCACAAAGACCTGTCTTCCCATGTATGATAGACTCACCCTGATTGAAAATAGACTTTTGTATTTAGAGTCACGGCTTGATCCTGCCCAGGTACGGGCAGATCCACAAGCTATAGGGGGTGATGGTTCCTGTGACGGGGAGAAGCAATATGGAAACGGTGAAGGCAAATCCAACAATCCGCCCATTAGCAATAACATACTTGCTGCACCTCTTCAGGTGGTAAATTACAATCCTCCCCCTAATACTGTTTTACCACCATTAAGGGAAAGAAATGTAGAAAATAGTAACGCTTTACCTAGAATGGGGGCGTCTGGGGGGGTGACCATATGTGGTGGTGCTTGCAGGGGTTCCAGCGTTAAGCCAGGGGAAAAATGAGGAGTACACTGAACTCAAAAATAAATGTATACATTGGCTCAATCTTAACAGGCCTCTTCCCTCACAGGTCTCCAGTGAAATAATGTTTGCAAGACGAGTTGACTCGGTAGGGATAAGGCCAAAAACCATTGCAGGAAATTGTGTAATAATTAATTTCAGGAACATCTGTGCTGTGGAGTACATCTGTAATGGGGCCCCAGTTTGGTCTAAAACACAAATTCTACCCTTACATTTATCCTATTTTATCCTGCTTCTCAGTTGGGTCCTAAACGAAATAGAGGTGGGCAGTCCTGGGTGGCTCAGAACATGCCATTCCATAGAGATCAAGAGGGGGCAATAAACTGGAAGGTTCCTCAACCACCTACCGCTCTACTTTCATTTTTTCCCCAAAGTAACAGGTTTAGCATTTTAGACCAAGTGGACTGACGCCTAGAGAGTCAGCTGGCCCCACCCTTAACAGCCAGCGAATTAGGCCCCCACTTAGAGAGCGCGGGGAGTAATGATGATGCTAATACTCTCTATGCCCCAATTATTACCCAACAAGAGGGTGCGGGGGTAGGGTGGTAATAGGGATTAACGTGGGACAGATTATGGGGAGGGACCACGTTGCAGTAGATTGTGGTGTTCTATCTTCCGAGACACAGGTGGAGGCATGTGGCCCTATTGCTGAGCTGTTAATGGGTGAGGCAAAAGAAAGAAGGCAAGTGATTGAGAGGCCAATGTGTCCTAGTGGGGTAGAAACTTCTGAATATAGCCCAGTGAAAGATTTACGCCCTACTAGCACCGGGACAATTGATGGTAGTATTAAAGTCCTGTCCTGGAACCTGGCAGGGATGAGAAATAAATTATCCTTGCCTGAGTGGGGCCTTTTTATAGGAAAACATGATATCTGCTTGATGCAGGAGACGCGGGCGTTGGAAGAGACCGTGAGGGCTGGTTTCGCCACTTTTAATATCTTGGCCACAACTCGGGGTAGGGGGAGACCCTCGGGAGGCCTGTCGACATGGGTGGGTACGCACTTGGGTGCTAAAGCAGCACATATTCCAACCAACTCACCCGACGTTCAATGTGTTCTTATAACGCTCCCAGATTCCACTCAGGTTGCCTTACTTAACATCTATTCTAGGCCTATGCAGAATGGGCAAAAATCTGGTACTATCGACACATTAAGGCAGTTTATTCTATCCCTTGACCCAACAGTAGCCCTATTAGTTGGAGAAGATTTGAATTTCCAGTTTGAACCTCTTACCTGCTCAGATATGGGAGAATTAGATGATGAGGACCAGTATTTGCGCATCCCTGAGCCGCAGATACCCCCTGTCAGAGCATGGACTCCGCTGGTTCTACAAATCAAATCGTTTTCCCTTACAGCGTCTCTGCGGGCGTGTAATGGGAGGGTGGAACCGGATAGACCGGGCTCATCTACCTTCAATAGATTAGGGCATAATTCCATTATGATTATATAATGGTTGAAGCCAGACATTGGGATAGGGTTCTGGATTTTAGGGTGTATCCGAAGAACGATAGTGACCATAATGCCCTGGTCCTGACATTGAAACCCGGGAGCTTCGGGCTGTCCAATCCTGCCCGAGTCTAATGCTGCTCAACCGCCCCTCCTGCTATCTAACAACAGGCGGAGAATCAAATGATCTCATTTCCAGGGCTCCCCGACTAAACTTGCAGGAATATACCAGCTGGCATTACCGCAGCTGATAAAAATGGGGGAGACGGGAGAAAAGGATTTTGATCGAGACTCTCAGACCAGGACTTTGGAAATTCACAAGCAGTTGGTTGCCAAACTCTCTGATGTGTTTTACCCTCATGGTAGAAAGAAGGTTAGTCCAGCTCTAACCCATCCCTGGTATGATGCATCCTGTCGGAAAGCAATAAAAGATTTGCTAACCGCAATAAAAGAAAAGGATAGGACCAGCATTAAGCAGTGCCGGCTTACGTATAAACAGGTTATTATTAGGGAAAAGAAAGACTGGGAGAGAACAGATGGGAAGAGCTAAGATCAGCACTTTCACGCAAGGATTACAAGTCATTTTGGGCCATTGTTAGCTCTGGGATGCGTGGTGGTGGATTAGCACCCATATCGAATATAGCGCCTGTAGTTTGGGAAGCCCACTTTGGAGCACTCTATGCTAATCCTGCTGAAGAGACCTCTTTGCTCCCTACCCTCAGACCCCTCCAGGAGTATAGATTGGAGGGGCCGATTGATCCTGTGATGGGAGAGGTTGAAGAGATCCCCTTGCTCTTTACCCCAGGACCCCTTCATGAGCATCGATTGAAGGGGCCCTTGGATACTGAGTTGGGCTAGGTTGTAGTGGCCCCCCTGTGTGAGTATTGACCGGGTGGGCTTCTGGACATCACACTTACTGAGGTTGAGACCGCAATAGCTAAACTTCTACCTAACAAGGCCCCTGGCTTGGATAAGTTGCGTGGGGATCTATTCTGGTCTCAACCAAAAATATGCGCACCATATTTGGTTGTTCTATTTAATGCAATACTCAAGGGGAATTACCCGCCAGATACCTGGCTCGGAGCAAAGATTGTCCCAGTCCATAAACAAGCATTCACAATGCAATGGTTTCGCCTTTGGAAAAGTTAGAGCTATTGGCATTGTAAATGACAAACTTTGTATTTATGTGTTGGTTTTGTCATTTACATTGCCATTAGCTTAATCTCTCGCAATGTGAGACCTATTGTACCCTACGGACGAGCTCAGCAGACAGCAATTACTACCACACACACACACACCCCGAGCCACACACACACCCAGACACACACACACACCCAGAGACACACACACACCCAGACACACACACACCCAGAGACACACACACACCCACCCAGAGCCCCCCCGCACACACCCACCCAGAGCCACACACACACACACCCAGAGCCCCACACACACACACCCACCCAGAGCCCCACACACACACACCCACCCAGAGGCAGGGCAGCCCACATCTCACTTCTTGCTGTTTGAACAATATATTTGGGGACTAAGAGTGTATTGCTACGTTCTCCCTACCTCTTCACAGAAAAATCTAGGACTAACACAAAAACACACAAAATCTTTGACTCTGAGGAAAGGCAAGTAACCATATACATTGCTAATCCACGGTTTCTGAGGAAAAAGCAACGTCCAGCCACCCCGTTATTGTCATCTACCACGCACTGAAAAATACTTAGCCAACAATTGCTTTTCCATCAAAACCTGAACAGGAATGAGACTCATAGGCAAAGACACAGAAACTCGATCCATAAAGAATGGAAGAATACCTTGGCTGGCACCATTTTCTTGCAGGAAAATCAGTGATTACACAGAGAATACAAGGGTGTGGAAATGCAGGAAGCTTTGGGTGGTGTGACCTATTTACAATCAAGGATAAGGGGGAAGGTAAGCACATTGTAGATGGTCCCTAAAACCTCAATTTGATCTACAGACTGTGGGACAAATAGATGCTGCAATCCACATGCGAGGAAAAGACAGCCTGGTTTCTGACCTATCCACCAGACAACATTGCAGTTCACATTTTTTTTCTATCAAAGGGCAGCGCAAATTTACATTGTCTGCTAGCTGCAGTTACATCATGCTGCTGGCTTCACGACAGCTTAGCCCAACAAGAGGCGCAAGTTTGGCAAACTGTATTTAAAACTTTGTTCTAAATGTCATACACTGCTTACTGCAAGGCACCGCATTAGGGAAAGGGGTACTACTTTTTATTAGCCTATGCAGAGCATGTGCTCTACTTTTAAACATCTAGGGGTATACCCAAATCACCCTACAACACCTGGGCTTCGAACATTCAAAATACAAACATGCTATCCTGTCGGGATCAATCGCATAATAAACGTTAGCCACAGTGAAATATTCACTTTGACGCGGGGTTGATGGGGCTGCCGGGATTCAGCTCTCCGTGGTTCGCAGGGACGGTGGCCGCGGGGTGGGGGGGGGGGGGCTGGGGGTGGGGGGGCTGGGGGTGGGGGGCAGTGTCGCGGGCGGCACACCAACGGGGGGTGGGGGGGCGGGAACGAGCAAACGGACAGGAAGGGCCACATCACATGAGCAAACTGTGCACAGTGAAATGGTTCACAAATGAGAAAACGGTGAGGGTACAGAATTGGGCACCGACAAAAACCAAATTCATACAATTAGTGCTCGTCAATATATTTTCCAGATGATGTCAGCTCAATACCTCAAAAGGATCCACCGAAACGATCCAGTAAAGTCCAAACTTGAATTCAAAAGAGATTGAGGGAGCGACCACGTTCAAGTGAAATTACAAGGTTCACAAAAGTGAATTCCAACAAATGTTCTTTATTCAGTCTTTGTTCAACAGAGATGATAATGTTCAATCAATGATATATCTTCATTCAGTCACGAATCAATACATAGTCAGTACAGCCGACGCGTTTCGTCCAAAGGTGGACATCATCAGGGCTGTAATTATCAAGAAAATAACATGAAAAAGAATTAATAACTGGTACTTTTAGTACATAATCCTACAAATATTAACTCAACAAAAAAGTTGTCAACAATTTTACATTTTCAGGACACCTGCCTATTTGACAATCTACTCAGAATCAAAGAATATCAATGTTAAAAACATTTCTGTTATATTAACAAAACGTTATATACACACTCCCATCAACTCAATAACTAAAAGGATTTAACAATTAAAAGAGAAAGTGAGAGGCCTACCTCCTGTGAAAATGTACAAAAGATCTTGATTCTGAATTCCACAATTATGTTTCCCACTGTAGTAATATCCTAATGATAAAATAAATAGCATTTGAATACAACTCTAATCCTTGAGTTTTAATACATGAATATCCAAATTCACAAAATTCCTAATGTAACAGTCCATATTTAGACATCACTAAAAAGTAAAGTACACACCTATAATCTTCAAAATAATTCATATATGAATGGTACTTTTTCTAAAAAACTGCATGTATACCCCAACCAAGTATTCCCTGATAGGTCATTACAAAAATACCAAGGAAACATAAAGCACCAGAATCCAAATTTAATGAGAAACCTTATTATTGAAATGTTTATTCAGAAATGAGTTTCTTACCTTAAGAAAATTTATCTACTGGCCCAATCTTAGCCTGAAATTCCCCTTCTTTATCTTTCCCAGATAATAATGCTTAGTCTTTGTAGTCACTGTGAAATTAAGGGGAGGCATTTAAAAAAAGGGCTAATCAGTTAGTTGAAGAAAGCCTAACACTAAACTCATGAATACTAGGAGTTATTCTACTAGAGGATCAGCCACTGGGTATTATTGGAAGAGAAGGCTGAGCAGTCATCAAAATGGATATGCAAGACATCTATCCGTTTTTGTAAATAACAGCTCCAAAACCCTACTAAAACATATTAATACTGCACCTCACCTTATATCAAAGTATTCCACAAGTGCCGTCCCTAAACAGAGATAAACACAAAATATAAAAAAATAGTATTTAGAAGGTCATGTCTTGACTCTAGACTCTTAAACATTCAACTTTTAGACCCCCCATCTAATTCTACTAAGAGACCCTCGCCTCTACACCCTCCATTTTACCTGGTAACAATATCAGTAGTTCCGTAACATGGGGAGTCTCGGCAGGCAACGTCTGGCGTCTTCCATCAACAGCGTGCAAATGTTCCATTTCACCCGTAACCATTTAAACCGAATGTTAGCCAATCAAAGCAGCCCTCCTGTCTTTTTTCTTTATCGGAATTCCCGCTAGGCTGAGTCTCCTACCCGGTCCGCCCTGCACAATCTATTTAAGGCTCACAAGATAGTTCTCACTTACGTCCGCTACTCATAATGAGGGAAATGGATGCGATGCATATCTACATATCCGGTTGCATGGATCTCTACTGTATTATTTCCGTTTCCGGAATAGTCCTAACCAATCAGAATGAGTCTCAATATCCTTTCCGGTTTACCATTCTAAATCACTGAGAATTACTGATCTACGGAGTGGATGCCAACAAGCCATATTAACAAAACTAATTCAATCCATCGTAAACACATATCCGGTTACGTGGATATTAACTGTTTATTTCAGTTTACATAATGTTATCAGCCAATTAAAATACGTTAAATAATCCTGAAGGATTTCAGTGTTTCCACTGTTTATTTCCGTTTCCGGACCAGTCCTACCCAATCAAAATGAAGTCTCAATATCCTATTACGGTTGACCAATCCAAAACGCTAAGAATTACTAATCTACGGAGTTGATGCCTACAAGCCATATTAACAACAAATAATTATATCCATCGTAAGCGCATATCCGGTTACGTGGATCTTGACTGTTTATTTCCGTTTCCATAATGTTATCTGCCAATCAAAATACATTGAATTATCCAATAGGATTTCCATGTTTACTCAATACCTTTGCCCCAAATAGTAGCTCAACTCCTAGTACCAATCATTATTATGATATATATGCTGGGGGTCGCGTAACTAGTTAGCATGGAGGAGTCTCGTTCGTTATCGGAATTAACCAGACAAATCGCTCCACCAACTAAGAACGGCCATGCACCACCACCCACAGAATCGAGAAAGAGCTATCAATCTGTCAATCCTTTCCATGCTAACTAGTTACGCGACCCCCAGCATATATATCATAATAATGATTGGTACTAGGAGTTGAGCTACTATTTATTAAATATGGACATTTATTCAAGAATTATTAAGAATCAGGTAAGGTAATATGCCCGTTATAAAGGATTAGGATATTTGTCCATTCATAGCCCTCTGTTGTGAAACAGATATATAATGCAGGATGGTACACGGGTGTTTTTTCCGTAATCGTCGTTATGATTGGACAGAGTATGGGTTGTACTATAGTATTTTATATAATTTGGAGCAAAGGTATTGAGTAAACATGGAAATCCTATTGGATAATTCAATGTATTTTGATTGGCAGATAACATTATGGAAACGGAAATAAACAGTCAAGATCCACGTAACCGGATATGCGCTTACGATGGATATAATTATTTGTTGTTAATATGGCTTGTAGGCATCAACTCCGTAGATTAGTAATTCTTAGCGTTTTGGATTGGTCAACCGTAATAGGATATTGAGACTTCATTTTGATTGGGTAGGACTGGTCCGGAAACGGAAATAAACAGTGGAAACACTGAAATCCTTCAGGATTATTTAACGTATTTTAATTGGCTGATAACATTATGTAAACTGAAATAAACAGTTAATATCCACGTAACCGGATATGTGTTTACGATGGATTGAATTAGTTTTGTTAATATGGCTTGTTGGCATCCACTCCGTAGATCAGTAATTCTCAGTGATTTAGAATGGTAAACCGGAAAGGATATTGAGACTCATTCTGATTGGTTAGGACTATTCCGGAAACGGAAATAATACAGTAGAGATCCATGCAACCGGATATGTAGATATGCATCGCATCCATTTCCCTCATTATGAGTAGCGGACGTAAGTGAGAACTATCTTGTGAGCCTTAAATAGATTGTGCAGGGCGGACCGGGTAGGAGACTCAGCCTGGCGGGAATTCCGTTAAAGAAAAAAGACAGGAGGGCTGCTTTGATTGGCTAACATTCGGTTTAAATGGTTACGGGTGAAATGGAACATTTGCACGCTGTTGATGGAAGACGCCAGACGTTGCCTGCCGAGACTCCCCATGTTACGGAACTACTGATATTGTTACCAGGTAAAATGGAGGGTGTAGAGGCGAGGGTCTCTTGGTAGAATTAGATGGGGGGTCTAAAAGTTGAATGTTTAAGAGTCTAGAGTCAAGACATGACCTTCTAAATACTATTTTTTTATATTTTGTGTTTATCTCTGTTTAGGGACGGCACTTGTGGAATACTTTGATATAAGGTGAGGTGCAGTATTAATATGTTTTAGTAGGGTTTTGGAGCTGTTATTTACAAAAACGGATAGATGTCTTGCATATCCATTTTGATAACTGCTCAGCCTTCTCTTCCAATAATACCCAGTGGCTGATCCTCTAGTAGAATAACTCCTAGTATTCATAAGTTTAGTGTTAGGCTTTCTTCAACTAATTGATTAGCCCTTTTTTTAAATGCCTCCCCTTAATTTCACAGTGACTACAAAGACTAAGCATTATTATCTGGGAAAGATAAAGAAGGGGAATTTCAGGCTAAGATTGGGCCAGTAGATAAATTTTCTTAAGGTAAGAAACTCATTTCTGAATAAACATTTCAATAATAAGGTTTCTCATTAAATTTGGATTCTGGTGCTTTATGTTTCCTTGGTATTTTTGTAATGACCTATCAGGGAATACTTGGTTGGGGTATACATGCAGTTTTTTAGAAAAAGTACCATTCATATATGAATTATTTTGAAGATTATAGGTGTGTACTTTACTTTTTAGTGATAAATATGGACTGTTACATTAGGAATTTTGTGAATTTGGATATTCATGTATTAAAACTCAAGGATTAGAGTTGTATTCAAATGCTATTTATTTTATCATTAGGATATTACTACAGTGGGAAACATAATTGTGGAATTCAGAATCAAGATCTTTTGTACATTTTCACAGGAGGTAGGCCTCTCACTTTCTCTTTTAATTGTTAAATCCTTTTAGGTATTGAGTTGATGGGAGTGTGTATATAACGTTTTGTTAATATAACAGAAATGTTTTTAACATTGATATTCTTTGATTCTGAGTAGATTGTCAAATAGGCAGGTGTCCTGAAAATGTAAAATTGTTGACAACTTTTTTGTTGAGTTAATATTTGTAGGATTATGTACTAAAAGTACCAGTTATTAATTCTTTTTCATGTTATTTTCTTGATAATTACAGCCCTGATGATGTCCACCTTTGGACGAAACGCGTCGGCTGTACTGACTATGTATTGATTCGTGATTGAATGAAGATATATCATTGATTGAACATTATCATCTCTGTTGAACAAAGACTGAATAAAGAACATTTGTTGGAATTCACTTTTGTGAACCTTGTAATTTCACTTGAACGTGGTCGCTCCCTCAATCTCTTTTGAATTCAAGCACAGTGAAATGGTGCATGGGCAAACTGCTGATGGAAATGTGTGTGCTCTCTTTCATCCAAACACTTATATTGACTCCTGGTGACATTTCTTTTTGATTAAAAGAACAGGAAAGTGTTTTATTCGCATATAAGGTCTATTCCAATCTTCCTTGTGCGAGCTTCAGTGTTTCACGTGCGCTGAATCTTTGGCAGCGGAAATAGGTGCATGAAGCATGGCTGTAAGTTTAGGAAAGCACCTGACAGACCCAAGTAGGATATCGATTCTTTCCATAGAGTTAAGCGTGTATACACATCCATCAGAGGTTGTGCCCTAACGGCTAGAGCGGTCGACCTCAAAGCTAGGGGTTTGAAGCTCGGCAGGGACGCTCAACATCTTGTGATTCTGGGCAAATCACATAATCTCTCCGTGCCTAACAAAGAATGAATGTGTCACTCTGTAATGCAACTGGTGCTCATGTAAAGCGCTCTGATAACTTCCGGGCTAGTTTGCGCTACATAAAACTCCTCCAAAACATATATATTCCGCAAGATGTGAAGAGAAGAAAGAGCTTTGCTATCCCTCCCGCTTATTTTGTGTTATTTTGACGGAAGAGTCGTGGAAAGCAGCGGCGGAAGGCTCCCACTGACCCACCATTGAGGTTTACAGTGTTTACCATTGCACACGTAGATGTGTATACGTTTGTTGCCACTTCACGGACGGTGGGGTAAATTGTCCCTCAGCTGAGATGATTTCACCGTGTGACTCGTTCATCTGACAGAAAGCCACGGCTACTTGACCCCTACCCCGAGGTGAACGCCCTGCTCCCTTATGGGAGATGCTGGCTGCGACCACCTCGCATTATGATACAGCGCGTTGATAGTTACGTATTTGTATTTAATGTGCCTCCTAGGTTCCCAGCTGTAGAGTGCATCTACTGACGTTCTTCCGGTGGGCGTGATTGTCAGGCATCGCTATTGGAACTACAGAACGTGTCAGTGACGGCCTTGCACACAAAGTGCCTTGAGAGTTGCAACCGTACGAGAGCTTTACTTTCTTTCCCTATGCGGTGAAGAAGGGTCGTGTAAGCAATGCTGGTGGGCTGCCTCTATTAGGCCATATTACTATGGTATGAAAGAGTCGTTATTTTTTCTGCATTAAAGGAATGGACAACGGGAGGGGGGAGGGCGGGAAAGGAACGGCCAGCGGGAGGGGGGGCGGGAAAGGAACGGCCAGCGGGAGGGGGGGCGGGAAAGGAACGGCCAGCGGGAGGGGGGGCGGGAAAGGAACCGACAGCGGGAAGGGGGACAGGAAAGGAACCACTCACCTGGACTTCCTCGGCCGGCGGTCGGCCGCCAAATGGCCCAAACAAACCTCGACGAGCCAAAAAAAAAGCCCCGCCCACCGCTGCATTACGTGGCCAAAAGAGAAAAATTCTCGGGAACGCCCCCGAATCTGGTCCGGCCTTGACGGACAGATCCGGCTCCCAATGGCTAGCCTCCATTTATGGAGCTAGCCAATGGGAGCTGGGGGACATTCCTGAAGTCCTTATTAGAATCAAAGGTTTCGCCTGCGCCGAAAAGCTGCGCAGAGCGCAGCCTTCGGCAGGCGAAACCCAAAAAGGCTGTCCGCTAACCCCGTCTAATTATAGGCCCATCAGCTTGATAGATACTACACAAAAACTGATGGGCAGGATTATTCTAGACAGAATCCAGGGGTGGATAGAGGAAAAGGCGATTTCGACTACATTCCAGGCTGGGTTTAGGATGGGCATTTCTACTCTAGATCAAATATTTAGGCTCCAGGTACTATTTTGGAAAACGGTGAGAGTGGAGGGTGGCAGCCTCTACCTCATCTTTGTTGACCTGCGGGCCGCATTTGATTTAGTGTCGAGGGAGAAGTTGTGGAGAGTATTAACAGATTTGGGCCTGCCCACCTACCTATTGAATATCTTGAATAGACTCCACATGAACAACTACGCCCAAGACAGGTGTGGGAGGCATGGGGAATTGTCGACTCGCTTCCCTGTGAAGAAGGGGGTATACCAGGGGTGCGTCCTGGCCCCAACCTTATTTTGTCTCTATATAAATGGGCTAGTAGACTATCTGCTTAGAGTAAAAGATAACGATGCCCCAAGGCTGGCGACCGGGCGGGTGCCCGCTCTGATGTTCGTAGACGACACTTTGTTGTTGTCCAAAACATCAACGGGCATTCAGCGCACCCTGGACGGCTTTGCAGCTTTCTGCACATTGCGTGGGTTAGAGATAAACTTGGATAAGACTAAATTTATGATTTTTAATCCCCCTAAACAGACTCGTCCTAACCCCCTTTTGAATGGTACTCCTCTGGAAAGAGTTAAGACTTTTGAGTGCCTAGGTATTACCTTAACGGAAAACTATGACTGGGGCTCTCAGACAGCAAAGGCGGCCCTTAGGTTATCCCAAGTGGTGGGGGGAATTAGTAAAGTGCATAGAATCTCGGATTTTAAGCCAGCGGCCCCGGTCGTAGAAATTTATAGACTTCAGACCAGAACGGCTTCTATGTACAGAACAGAACTATGGGGACACCAACGAATAACCAGCCTCATGAGGGTAGAACATGCCTTCATGAGGAATCTACTGGGTCTACCAGCAAGTACACCGTTCATTCCCTTGCATATGGACTTGGGGTTAGAACCTATAGAGGAGGCAGCAGCAGCACGGCCGATGGTGTATTGGAAGAGACTTTGATCAGTGCCTGAATTAGCTTCCTATAAAGAAGAATTTATAGAGGTGTGGGCTTCTCTAAAAACCAAGAATATTCCGTGGCTCTTGGACATCAGGGCACTCAGTAATCGGATTGGTTTATTGAGCTGTGGGAGAAGCCCGAAGAAAGTTGCCCAGGGATAACCAAAGCAGAGCTGCTGCCTCATCTCAGGTATCAGAACTTAATATCGCTACAGAGATCTACGACTGTGGGAAGACTGACGGTAGAGTTCCTCCATGTAAAAACTGAATCTAGAATGGAGGATTTTTTGGATGTAATCTATCCTTCACTTGCAAGGTAACTCTACATACATGCAGCTTAGGATTGGAAGCCTCCCACTTAGGGCATTTACCTGTAAATGGGCTAACACAGAGAATATTGCGTGCCCGGCATGTAATTACAAGCAAGAAGATGTATGCCACGTCTTGTTTTTTTGCCCTGCCTACCAGGCAATAAGGAAATGTTGGTTGATCCCACTTTGACTAAAGCCTAAGCTCCTACAATGTGCCCAAGCCTGTAGGGTCCTAAGGTATGATACCCACCCCCTATTGTCTTCGCTGTATCACTGTTTCTATTTGGTATGTGGCGTAGACGGGAAAGCTTTTTATAACAACTGGGCACACTTATCTATTTTATAAGATCCATATTGATAACTATCAAGTTTAATCCAATTTTAGGTCTAAATTTTATTGGATATGTAATTTATTGTTTTATTATTCTGTTCTTGTATGTATGTATTTTATATGCACTTTTATGGTCTGTGGTGACCAAAATAAAGTTATCAATGATGATGATGAAAAATAGCAGAGGAAATAGCAGAGAAAGTGGAGGAAAAATAGAAATGGAGGCGCCACATTAGAGAATTGCCAACGAAAATTGCAGCCTTTCCAAATCTAAGCAATGAATAAAAGAGAAGAATCCTGCTGGGAGAAAGGCAGACGAGTAGGAGAAAGATTTGAAAAAATCGACATGTAGGCCCAGAGATAAACAGGAATGTGTTGCCCCCAACCATGTACCAGCTCAGAGAGCCGATGAACTAGGGTCAGACCAGATGTACGCTACCACGTGCATATGTGGCAATGCTACGTGTAAATCAGGTTTAGAACTACTGATCTGGACAATGAAGCCTTATGCCATCGCACCTTATTGCTTTGCATTATCCTGCCATCTAGTGGTAGATGAAAAGTTGGCCAAGCGTTCGGAAGCGGAACCTAGTAAATAAAGCACACTGACCAGAAGTCCACAATGCCCTCGATTCTTCTCAGTCCATGATTATAATAATTTGCAATGCACTTAGTTTACCCATTACCACCACGTCAGTACCAACTATCAAATGCGGCAGGACCACATCGCAAATAGTTTTAGAGAGAGAATGGGTTTGCGTTGAGAGAGCAGGAAGCAGTGGCGCTCTGAGCAGTGTGATCTTGTTGCTGAGATGGTTGTGCGGTAGGCACGCGGTGCAGAACAGGACAGGGGAACACAAACCCAATAGGAAAAACAACCCCTGAGATGGTGTAGGGAGGCCTAAACCAAAGGGAAGAAGAACAAATCCTGTCCATGTGAATAAAGTTTTTTATAAGTCAAGTGTTGGTCAGTACAGAAAATAGTAGCCAGCCGACACGTGTTTTGTCACACCGTGAAGGAGATGTGACTCATCAGGGCTAAGGAAAGGCACAAAAGGAAGGACAATAGGTGGGGGAAAAGAAATGAAAACAAAATTAAAATGACTTATTTTTTTAAAAGAAGGGGGTGTAAAAGCCATCCAAGTAAAGGAATGTTCATTTAAACACTGAATGGTGGCTAGGTGTAAGAGTGAAAATGCTAGGTGACTGTGGAGACCCTATGGTGCGTAAAAAACACAAGTTGTGAAATGACACCAGATAACGGAAATCCCAAAATGAAGTGCACAGTGATGCATTCAAAACACGGGCAAAGGCCATTAAAATCTGAGAAACGGGTGCTCAGATCTGTCTGTGTGTAGTGTCCTGGATGTGGACTCCTGAGTCATCGAAAAGAAGACAAAAAAGAAAAACAAACGTTGCAGCGCTTGTTCAGTCTGCGACGTTTGTTTTTGTTTTTTTTATTTTCTCGACTGACCAATACTTGACTTATAAAAAACTTTATTCACATGAACCTTTCTATCCGACGTTTTTTGAACTTTGAAGCAATAATTTTCTCTCAGCAGATTTACTAGTCCTCACACTAGGACTACAAACTACACTTGCGTGTGCACAGGATTTGTTCTTCTTCCACATCGCAAATAAGCCTGGTGGAACCCAGCGGAGAGGGCATGGCGCAGACAATTACTTTCTGTGCGGGGTCGTTAGATTGTTAGGGAGGCCCTGCTTTCCTGGACCGGGGGCGCAGAGTAGGCCGAGGACAGTACTCGAAGCCATTTACTGTTTGGCACTTGAAACGCCATGCTCCCCGTCCATGAAGGATTTCAAGTTACAGAGCAGAGCCACTGTGTCATATGTACCACCGAAGATACAGATCTTATGTCCTAACAAGTAAAGGTCTCCGTTTGGGGACAATAGAAATCAGTAATCGCAGGCGATACCGTCCGTGCCAGATGGCGGGGAACCAACAGCCTAGAGCCCATGAGAACGGGCTCCAAAGGTTCCCAATGGCTGACAGGAGCCATTCAAATACTTTGTGTAACTCTAACTCCACATCCCACCCCTCTCATCTACCATACACACACGCGCACACACACTATTCTACAGTCTTTTCAAGAACACTTTAATGGGTGAAGATCGCATGGTTTAGATATAACAATGAACAAGTTAAAATAAAAGTCGCACCTGCTCCGCTTGCGTCATCGGGACTTAAATGCCACTTACCAGCTCAAGCCCAGGTGTGCCGAAACCACTCAGCCGTATAACACTACAGGAATTAATGCATACAAGTACATGCACCAACCCCTCCCTTCATTCGTGCACACACTGCCCGGGGGTGACGCCCAGAGTGAACCCGCACAGCTGTCGCCACTCACCTCCAGGAGTCGCAGAGTCCCCGTCACATTCACCTTGTAGTATTCGAGGGGCTTTTCCACAGACTCCCCCACGGCCTTCAGCCCGGCAAAGTGCAGCACAGCCGAGAACTTGTGCTAAGGGCAAAGAAAGAGAGGCCCGGTGAGACGTGATCTACAATAAAGTGCAGTAATTCAAAGCGCTGCGCTGCCCATCAAGGACACCTGCAAAGTGCATGCTACCAGCTGAGACACTGCAGCTCACAGATCCAGTACTCTCACCCTCACTGGCACAGTGCAGCACCTTAGTCAAGTGTCCGCTCACTCAAACACTGAAACCCCTTGCTGTAATGCCAGATCGATGGACAGTAACGCTGCAGCGCCTGCTCCCCTGCACCCGCAATGCCCCGCACGCTCCTGCCATTCACCCAGAGACACTGGCGACTCCCTGCTCTAGTGTACATTCATTTAATGCCTGCTCACCCATAGTAATGCCCACTCACCCATAGTAATGCCCAGTCCAGTGACCGGCCTCCACACACACACAAATACAGCAGCGCCTTGAATCCAGTCAAATCCGCTCGAGCCGTGAACTGCAGCACCTGCGCCTGCTTGCTCGTCCACAGAGGAACCCGGCAGCATCCCGCGTCGATGCGCAATCTACCAAACCGGGCCCCTCTCATTCGCAGCTCTACTCCCCACACTAGTATCTCCACTGCCTGCTACCCAGATAGGAACACTGCTGCAACCTGTGCCAGGGCAAAGTCACTTAATCCGGAACACTGGAGCGCATGCTCTAGACTAGAGCCTTCCACCCGCACAAACCAAGCTCTAGGCGCACTCACCCTGAGGGGCGCAATGACGCACCATACTCTAGTGCCGTGGGCTTACGTCTGGCCCCATGCACGGAAATGCAGGCAGTTGGAATTCGAGACAAATGTTAATTGGGAGCCTATCATTCGGGTGGGAGGCCTAGAGTGGAGTGGACAGGCCTTTTATTCCACTGGGAATTCCCCCAGTGGTTTGGAGCCGGGTTTTGACAGCCCAGGGCCACTCCCGAGGCCTCTCTTTACTCCTGAGGCCTCTCTTACTTTCCCCAGCTCCCAGAGGTCAACAGCAGCAGGCAGGAGGAGGCTTCAGCAAATAGAGAGAAAGTAAGAGGAGGGGGAGGCAGGGAGGGGGAGGCAGAGAGGAGGTGGTCAGAGAGGAAGAAGAGAGAGGAGAGAGGGAGGATAGATGGATAGATAAAGGGAAAGAGAGAGACTGCTTGACGAGAGGAAGGGAATATGCGGTGTTTAGCATTTGTGCCAGGCAGGGCTCGAGTCGGGGGTCCACGCGGGTGGACGGCATCCCCCCACTCTTTTCACAGGGTGGACGCCGTCCACCCTGCCAAGTAGCTGGGCCCCACAGAAATATGCTGAATGTGTCCCGGTGAAAATTTCAGACACCGGGACACGTTTAGCACGTGACGTCACGAGGTCATTTGCATACTATCAGTCCCCCCACTTCTTTTTATAGGACTTGTGCCCTGGTGCCAGGGCTCCTTTTCGTGCCCCAGTCCAGCTCTGTTGGACGGTGTCAGATCTCTGACCTTCCTCAATCTTTCTGCAAAGATCACCATCAACATGCTATCGTACAGAGTGGACTCGTGACAAATTTACGGCTCGGCCCTACAGTGGATATGACCGACTGTTTTCAGGTTGTTTCTCTGTCCTCATCATTGCCATCTCATTCATTTCAATTGTGGGGTCCCAAAACACAAAACAATAAGCTGTGTCTCCGCCTTGTAGGTTTCTAGTAAACCGATGCACCCCTTGAAAATCCAATACTTTAAATATGCCAATGAAACGCAGCTTCCTTTCAGATTTCTTCCTTCCATGGTCAGAGAAAAAAAACATCTTAAATCGTTTACCGGCTGTTGATGCTCAGATAACACAAAACTGGTTGAAGATGAAACTTTCAAACCAGTTGAGGTGGTCTGGAGCCCCCCATTCCCAATCATCCTGGGTGTATTTAGCACATGTAAGTATGGCGTCCAGAACGGAGTCATCCATCAACCCAGTTGGCAATGTCAACAACTTGGGAGTAACCATGGATGCTCCCATTACAATGGCCCCCGCACACTTCAAGCATAGTCAATGCAAGGTTGTCCCTTCAGCAAATCATGAAAAGATCTTAAACTTTTTGAATATCCAGGGTACAAAACAGGTAGTGTTGACCTGGATTACGTCTCGTCTTAACTATGTGAACATGTCTTCTCTTGGCCTCATCCAATATCTGATTTAGAACGTGCAATGAAGTGACATGGATTCTATTCCACTGGAATACGAAGACCCACACATCTTACAAACCTAGTTGCAGATAAAGAATCAATTTAAAATAAAGCCTGTTGTGCAGCATTTGAACCAATTCATAAATGTGGTCTGCCTTTCTCATAAAAGTAAGTTCTGGCTCTACGCTGCTCTAAGAGCCTGACATTGTACTGCATGTAAGCCTCCCTCTCTCGTAGATTCAGCCAGAGATGGGCTAATTGTCAGTTCTATTCATTCCTACCAGTCGAATTCTAGAAAAACAAAATGGTTCAATTACCACAGTCAACTCTTGCCCTTTTTACCATGTAGTGAAGTGGTTGCTCATTCAATCCCGGGCGCAAAAGCGCCACCATAGTATTGACAGTTGCTTTATAAAGAAAAATCCAGAACACAGCACGCCCACTTGGTACAACGCGGAACCCACTGCTAGTATTAACTCCTCTCTACCGGTACATGTAGGCATTCTGCTCTAGCACAGTGTTCACCTGAACACTCCAAACCTTGCTGCTTAGTCCATTTACATCAAACACTCAGCATCCTGATCTAGCAGCCACAACAGTATTAGAACAAAGCAGCAGCATACTCTAGTACGCCTACAGCCTGCTCACCCACACAGTAGTGTGGTAGCACACCAGCCAAGAAATAGTTTGCAAACGCTGAAGCACAGCCAAATATTCTTTCTAGTGCACAGACACCCAGACTAAAATTATGCAACACTCTGCTCTAATCCTCACTTGATGCCTTCAGTAATACTACAGGACCTTGCTCTAATGCTCACTCTCCCACAGTGAAATACTGCAGCACCCTGCTCTAATCCTCTTTCACACACTGGAATACTGCAGCACCCTGCTCTATTCCTCATTCACACACTGGAATACTGCAGCACCCTGCTCTATTCCTCATTCACACACTGGAATACTGCAGCACCCTGCTCTATTCCTCATTCACACACTGGAATACTACAGCACCCTGCTCTATTCCTCATTCACACACTGGAATACTGCAGCATCCTGCTCTATTCCTCATTCACACACTGGAATACTGCAGCACCCTGCTCTATTCCTCATCCACACATTGGAATACTGCAGCACCCTGCTCTATTCCTCATTCACACACTGGAATACTGCAGCACCCTGCTCTAATCCTCTTTCACACACTGGAATACTGCAGCACCCTGCTCTATTCCTCATTCACACACTGGAATACTGCAGCACCCTGCTCTAATCCTCTTTCACACACTGGAATACTGCAGCACCCTGCTCTATTCCTCATCCACACATTGGAATACTGCAGCACCCTGCTCTATTCCTCATTCACACACTGAAATACTGCAGCACCCTGCTCTATTCCTCATTCACACACTAGAATACTGCAGCACCCTGCTCTATTCCTCATTCACACACTGGAATACTGCAGCACCCTGCTCTATTCCTCATTCACACACTGGAATACTGCAGCACCCTGCTCTATTCCTCATTCACACACTGGAATACTGCAGCACCCTGCTCTATTCCTCATTCACACACTGGAATACTGCAGCACCCTGCTCTATTCCTCATTCACACACTGGAATACTGCAGCACCCTGCTCTATTCCTCATTCACACACTGGAATGCTGCAGCACCCTGCTCTAATCCTCATTCACACACTGGAATACTGCAGCACCCTGCTCTAATCCTCATTCACACACTGGAATACTGCAGCATCCTGCTCTATTCCTCATTCACACACTGGAATACTGCAGCACCCTGCTCTATTCCTCATTCACACACTGGAATACTGCAGCACCCTGCTCTATTCCTCATTCACACACTGGAATACTGCAGCACCCTGCTCTATTCCTCATTCACACACTGGAATACTGCAGCACCCTGCTCTATTCCTCATTCACACACTGGAATACTGCAGCACCCTGCTCTAATCCTCATTCACACACTGGAATACTGCAGCACCCTGCTCTATTCCTCATCCACACACTGGAATACTGCAGCACCCTGCTCTATTCCTCATTCACACACTGGAATACTGCAGCACCCTTCTCTATTCCTCATTCACACACTGGAATACTGCAGCACCCTGCTCTATTCCTCTTTCACACACTGGAACACTGCATCACCCTGCTCTATTCCTCATTCACACACTGGAATACTGCAGCACCCTGCTCTATTCCTCATTCACACACTGGAATACTGCAGCACCCTGCACTATTCCTCATTCACACACTGGAATACTGCAGCACCCTGCTCTAATCCTCATTCACACACTGGAATACTGCAGCATCCTGCTCTATTCCTCATCCACACACTGGAATACTGTAGCACCCTGCTCTATTCCTCATCCACACACTGGAATACTGCAGCACCCTGCTCTATTCCTCATTCACACACTGGAATACTGCAGCACCCTGCTCTATTCCTCATTCAAACACTGGAATACTGCAGCACCCTGCTCTAATCCTCATTCACACACTGGAATACTGCAGCACCCTGCTCTATTCCTCATCCACTCACTGGAATACTGCAGCACCCTGCTCTATTCCTCATTCACACACTGGAATACTGCAGCACCCTGCTCTATTCCTCATTCACACACTGGAATACTGCAGCACCCTGCTCTATTCCTCATTCACACACTGGAATACTGCAGCACCCTGCTCTATTCCTCATTCACACACTGGAATACTGCAGCACCCTGCTCTAATCCTCATTCACACACTGGAATACTGCAGCACCCTGCTCTAATCCTCATTCACACACTGGAATACGGCAGCACCCTGCTCTATTCCTCATTCACACACTGGAATACCGCAGCACCCTGCTCTATTCCTCATTCACACACTGGAATACCGCAGCACCCTGCTCTAATCCTCATTCACACACTGGAATACCGCAGCATCCTGCTCTATTCCTCATCCACACACTGGAATACCGCAGCACCCTGCTCTATTCCTCATCCACACACTGGAATACTGCAGCACCCTGCTCTATTCCTCATCCACACACTGGAATACTGCAGCACCCTGCTCTATTCCTCATTCACACACTGGAATACTGCAGCACCCTGCTCTATTCCTCATTCACACACTGGAATACTGCAGCACCCTGCTCTATTCCTCATTCACACACTGGAATACTGCAGCACCCTGCTCTATTCCTCATTCACACACTGGAATACCGCAGCACCCTGCTCTAATCCTCATTCACACACTGGAATACTGCAGCACCCCGCTCTAATCCTCATTCACACACTGGAATACTGCAGCACCCCGCTCTATTCCTCATTCACACACTGGAATACTGCAGCACCCTGCTCTAATCCTCATTCACACACTGGAATACTGCAGCACCCTGCTCTAATCCTCATTCACACACTGGAATACGGCAGCACCCTGCTCTATTCCTCATTCACACACTGGAATACCGCAGCACCCTGCTCTATTCCTCATTCACACACTGGAATACCGCAGCACCCTGCTCTAATCCTCATTCACACACTGGAATACCGCAGCATCCTGCTCTATTCCTCATCCACACACTGGAATACCGCAGCACCCTGCTCTATTCCTCATTCACACACTGGAATACCGCAGCATCCTGCTCTATTCCTCATCCACGCACTGGAATACTGCAGCACCCTGCTCTATTCCTCATTCACACACCGGAATACTGCAGCACCCTGCTCTATTCCTCATCCACACACTGGAATACTGCAGCACCCTCCACACACTGGAATACTGCAGCACCCTGCTCTATTCCTTATTCACACACTGGAATACTGCAGCACCCTGCTCTATTCCTCATTCACACACTGGAATACTGCAGCATCCTGCTCTATTCCTCATTCACACATTGGAATACTGCAGCACCCTGCTCTATTCCTCATTCACACACTAGAATACTGCAGCACCCTGCTCTATTCCTCATTCACACACTGGAATACTGCAGCATCCTGCTCTATTCCTCATTCACACACTGGAATACTGCAGCACCCTGCTCTATTCCTCATTCACACACTGGAATACTGCAGCACCCTGCTCTATTCCTCATTCACACACTGGAATACTGCAGCACCCTGCTCTATTCCTCATCCACACATTGGAATACTGCAGCATCCTGCTCTATTCCTCATTCACACACTGGAATACTGCAGCACCCTGCTCTATTCCTCATTCACACACTGGAATACTGCAGCACCCTGCTCTATTCCTCATTCACACACTGGAATACTGCAGCACCCTGCTCTATTCCTCATTCACACACTGGAATACTACAGCACCCTGCTCTATTCCTCATTCACACACTGGAATACTGCAGCACCCTGCTCTATTTCTCATTCGCACACTGGAATACTACAGCACCCTGCTCTATTCCTCATTCACATACTGGAATTCTGCAGCACCCTGCTCTATTCCTCACTCACACACTGGAATACTGCAGCACCCTGCTCTATTCCTCACTCACACACTGGAATACTGCAGCACCCTGCTCTATTCCTCATCCACACATTGGAATACTGCAGCATCCTGCTCTATTCCTCATTCACACACTGGAATACTGCAGCACCCTGCTCTATTCCTCATTCACACACTGGAATACTGCAGCACCCTGCTCTATTCCTCATTCACACACTGGAATACTGCAGCACCCTGCTCTATTCCTCATTCACACACTGGAATACTACAGCACCCTGCTCTATTCCTCATTCACACACTGGAATACTGCAGCACCCTGCTCTATTCCTCACTCACACACTGGAATACTGCAGCACCCTGCTCTATTCCTCACTCACACACTGGAATACTGCAGCACCCTGCTCTATTCCTCATTCACACACTGGAATACTGCAGCATCCTGCTCTATTCCTCATTCACACACTGGAATACTACAGCACCCTGCTCTATTTCTCACTCACACACTGGAATACTGCAGCACCCTGCTCTATTCCTCACTCACACACTGGAATACTGCAGCACCCTGCTCTATTCCTCATTCACACACTGGAATACTGCAGCATCCTGCTCTATTCCTCATTCACACACTGGAATACTACAGCACCCTGCTCTATTTCTCATTCACACACTGGAATACTACAGCACCCTGCTCTATTCCTCATTCACACACTGGAATACTGCAGCACCCTGCTCTATTCCTCACTCACACACTGGAATACTGCAGCACCCTGCTCTATTCCTCACTCACACACTGGAATACTGCAGCACCCTGCTCTATTCCTCATTCACACACTGGAATACTGCAGCACCCTGCTCTATTCCTCACTCACACACTGGAATACTGCAGCACCCTGCTCTATTCCTCACTCACACACTGGAATACTGCAGCACCCTGCTCTATTCCTCATTCACACACACTGGAATTCATTAAGGCATAAATCAGCAGATTTTAGGATTGGTTTAATAAGAGATGCTGGTGTAATGTTGTCGTAGTAATTCATGTGTTTGATATTATTTGTAGTTGTTGATCCACATATTCATGTATTGTGTTGTGCTTATGAATATTGTCAATTATTGTAAATTGTTTTTTTTGTGTCACGCTTACACATATGAATGTCGTAAATGGATCATAGTATGTTGTAAATACTTGCGATCAAATTCCCGCATGCCTAGGAACAGATGGACTAGACATTGGAGTCTGCCTAAATAAATAGCAGCAACTAAAAGTGGAGACCAGGTAATTTTTTCTTGATAAATTGGTTATGTCCCACCTGGTCCCTTATGGAGAAGACCCCCCCCCCGTCTTTCATACCTCAGTAGTACTACAGCACCCTGCTCTAATACTCACTCTCCCACACTGAAATACTGCAGCACTCTGCTCCAATCCTCTCTCACACTGGAATAGTGCAGCAACCATGCTTATCCTGAATCACTCCCAGTGGAATACTGCAGCCCCTGCCATAATCCGCACTCATCAACAATAAACTCCTGCAGAACCCTGCCCTAATCCTCGTGCATAAACTGCACTCCTGCAGCACCTTGCTCAAGTGCTTATGAGTCCTCTCTCGATCTCCTCACTGGGGCAAACTGCAGCACTTTGTTGTAATCCGCTCTTATTCTAGAACACAGGACAATTCAGCTTGAATGCCCTCTGATAACAGAATACTGCACCGCCTAACTCTATTGCCCAAACACATTGGAATAATGGAACACCCACCCTCTGGACCCCACAGTGGAACACTACAACCTTCTGCTCTAGTGCTTACTCACCCAAACCTGAACAGCACAGTACAATGCTTGCTCGCCCTAACTTGAATGCTGGAACACCCTTCTCTAGTGGAGACACCTGAAAAAGGGAAAGCCATGACGTGAAGGGGCGTAGATAAGACAATTGGCCATACGAGGCAAGTTCCTCAGGATGGAGGGCTCCATGGTCAGACATAAGGAAAACTCACCTGATAGATACCAGTGGCAGTGAACACAAAGATACACCAAATGGCCTCAGACTCACAACGAAGGGATACCAAGTGCAGAGACAATAGGAAAGGCTGCCAGACTCAAAAAGAAAGTAAACAGATGCACTGGCATGAAGATGGCATGCCTAGAGCAGAGACGGTCTAAAAGGGACCCGAGGCAAAGTTTGCCTTTTTTGTGCCCAGTAAATATGTACTCTTCTCTGTGTTCTCGGCTTGCACAGAGCAGGAGTACACGCCCATCCATGGAGCACAATATTACCAGTGTCCTCAGTCACCTTGTGGAAGAGTCTGTCCAAGGCTGCAGCATCGAGGACATCCACCTGCTCAAAATCAATCTTCTTCCCCACAATCTCCTCCACTCGCCGTAGGCTCTCAGGAACCCCACCTTCTCCTGCAATAAGAACACAGGTTCAGATACAAAACAAGCGGGCCCACCACATAAAGGGCCAGACCCAACTACCCTTTCACAGGAGTCCTGTGCCAAACATCACATCCTATCCTGACTCTCCACGGGCTCTGCATTATTAGGTGCCTGAAGTGTCTTCTTCCAAAACAGAAAACTTTCCTCAACTCTCTGTGACTTTTTCCCCCTCTCCTCCCGAGTGTGCCAGGCTTTCCTCCCCAAAACTCTCAATCTCCCAGCCAAAACAAGATCCCACCCTCCAAGCCCGCTTCTCTTGGCCTTGGACCTTCACATGGCCAAGGAGCAGTAGATGGCACATTTTAGGATGGGGGACTACTTTTTCTTACCCTGAATGGCATTATGAAAGTTGTCGATGACCACTGGGTGGTAGCCAATCTGCAGCAATTCCAGGACACAATGGCTTCCAATGTATCCCGCTCCTCCGGCAACAAGAACCTTCTTTGCCATGTCTACACACACAAAAAAAAAGAGTAGCAAATTTAGACAGGCTGTGGGTCAAGGTCAACAGGAGAGTGATACAACGTGAGCAAGGAGGCGGTTTCCAATATTTAAGTTTTACAGTGCATTATACATTTGGGTAACAAGCGATGATAAAACCTGTGCTTGGCTTTTCATACAAGATGCTTACAGGTCAACAAACACGACACTCACATGTTCATATCAACACTCATATGTAACTGTGTGAGGAGCCTCCTGCATGTGCCCATCAACCAGGGGAAGGAAACATGAGGTGATGAAGAGTAGGTCCTCGTGTGCCAACAGTTTACCAAAACAAAATAAATTTCAGAAGGTAAGGGGAAACGGGTTAAAGATGTTGGTAGCCTCAATCAACCCTGAGTTTTCGGAAACTAGACTGTGTGAAACTGAAGGCCCTAAAGATGCACTACAGACGCCCTGAGGATGGGTACTACTAAGCCCACCCTGCCCTGTACAGATAGGCGATTGTGTTAGACTACTGACCACACAGCACAGGCTGAAATGAGTGGACAGTAAGCAGAGTGTGAATGGCACTACATATACTGCAGTGCGGAAAGTGAGAGCCGGTGGGCTGCAGAACACATGCTGCAGACGGTGTGAGACCACAGTCTGCCCAACGTATGCTGAAGACGAGGCGATACTGCAGCTATTGAGACTGTGGGACTATGAGACATGGAGCACATGCTGCAGTTATAGGGACTTATACATCTACTTTTTATAAACCCTGTCACAAAGAAACTGGCAACAAGGAGAAACGTGGCAGTAAATCAGCTCTGCTTAATTAGTTGCAATGTCTGTGTTTTAAAATATCTTATAGGGTTACGGAACCTGCTGCTGAGATCTTTGCGTGCCAGCTAAATCTCAGGGAATAATAATACTGGTAAAAAGCTCTGGAGGACGACTCTTTTCCATGATAGATCTGTGTTTTGTCTAGTCCTAGTTTGAATCAAAGTAGCATAGACGGTTAATATGTCTCCTGCAAACCACATTATGTAACATGCAGGTGAGAGATTTTAGATTTATGTAAATGGGTAAGTGGGGTACTGCTTTTAAGACAGAGATCCTTTTATTTGCAGGTCATAAATTGTAATCCTTCTAACATAGCACGGTGAGGTATGAAGGACATGTGACTCCTACACCTTGTAACCCTCACTGCATTATGCAACACATCCGTAATATTGATGTACACACATACGATTTATTGTCAATGTATAATCTGGATGTCTAATGTAAAGCGCTCGGACACCCTGCATTGGGATGACTAACGCTAAAGAGCTCTAACAGAAATAAAACGAAATAGTGGTATTTACATTTTTATTTCCTTAAAAACTTGGGGAGACCAACACATTTGACATTCTTAAAATGTTTATATATCTCTTACATACAAGGCCTGGACAAAGTCAAAAGCATTTCTCTCTTAAGCATCTGTGAAGTGATAACATGTGAGCCTTTGTTTCCCCTCCATTGCATATAGGTGTGAGCCCCACAACCCCACATAGCTCCCAGCCAGTATACACCAAGAGGCCTAATGACCCCTTCACTATGGCATTTGCTACGGACGATGTTGGAATCTAAAACCCCTTTCCCAGTCAGTACATTGATGTTCAGATCAAAGCAGACAACGTGCAGGCACTGCTGAAAGTGTCCTGGTGAGATTACACTGGGGCGAGTTAAGCATATTTCTGTGAATTCTGCGCTAAGTAGCAAAGGACGTGGCATTCTACTGAAAGTAGCCAGCTTTGGAGCAGGGTAGACGGCGTCTCTGAAAATAGTGGATCGATGGCGTCTACCCTCGACTCGAGCCCTGGACTGTGGACAGTACAAGCGGAAAGTGGGGTAAGACTTAGTCACACAACACAATGCAGACAGGGAGAGGCAGCAGGCAGCACACACTACAGCTGGCGCGAGACTGCGGGATGCACAGTACACGCTGCAGCAGGTGACACGAGCATTTGGAACGCAACGACTGAAGGTGGCATTAGACGTCAGCCCACACAGCACATGCACATGCTGCAGAGAATGCGACTGTGGACAGTTGAGGTTGCGCGCCATGGTTGCGCGGCGTAAGCCTGCGGCCAGTGCACGCTGTAGGCAGTGTGAAAAGGGGGGGCCCTCGGCCCCCCGCACGCATGGCGGCGCGGCGACCGTCGCCCCCCCTTTCCCCATTGTTGTCACTCGGCGGTGGGGGCGTGCCCTGGGGGGCGCGACTCACCGCCGATTGGCCGGCGGCCTCCCTGACCCGGATCCAAGGTAGAAGGTCCGGGTCAGGGGGGGCGGGCTATAGGAGGGGCCGCCTGGCCCCTCGGGAATAAAGAGGTGGGGAGCGCCCAGGAGACCCCCTTGTCCCTGGACGCTCCCTCGCTGAACGGTGTGCCCCGCGCTCGGGGCTTCTTTGTTTTAGTGATTTCTCTCGTTTATTTTTCAGGTGTGCGGTGAAGAGCGTGGAGCAGAGCGGGATTGTCGAGCACTGATCTCCAGAGCCGCCGCGTTGGGCCAGCCTCGTCATTCGGGCGGAGAACGTCTTTGTCGGTGTTTAATTATTTTCGCTTCTCTTTAGCGTGGTGGAGCGGGGGACGAGACGAGGAACATCGCTTCGCGGGTTGCTGAAGCGGGTTGCTGAAGCGGGTGAGGATCCACGCCGCAGGCGCCGGGAGCGGCCGAGGAAGCGTGGTGCGGCCCGTGGTAGAGGCCTGTAAGGTATCGTGTGGGGACGGGGGGTAGCAGGTATCGAGGCGCTGACTTCACAAGCGCGCCGGTTGGTAAAGGGGGATCGCGAGCGGGCAATTGCCGTCGCATTCTGTTGCCCTTCGTGTTGGAAAACCAGTATAACAAAGAACTTGCTTGCTTCCTTAATTATTTGGCGCGCATTCACGCGCATTCCCGCATTCTGTGGCATTACGTGTAGCGAGAGAAAGCTGTGTTTTATTTTGATTAGGCAATTGTTTGGGCGCGCAGTCTCGCGCATTCTCACTCGCGCCTAAACGAAGTAAAGCAGGGTCCACCAGGGTAGCACCTGGATGGGAGACCCTATGTGAATATTGCACAATTGTTAAGAAGATACGATCTCCACGGCTGCACGACATTTATTAATAAGTAATTGAGGTTCATGATTGGAAACAAAGTGTTTATTGTAGAAAAAATGGGGGATGTTAGTAACTGAGTGATTGGTTGTTCATATCATTACACAAAGTGTGCAGTACAGTGCAGTTGCAGGTGCAGTATTTGCCTGGTCTTGTTTAGGAGGGATATTGTGAATTGTGCTGATATAATTGCTGTGTGGTATGAATTATTAAGCGACTGGTTCAAATAGTGTCACAAAAGCGTAGGAGGCTGCGCAACACAGGAGAATAAGTGCAAGCCTTTGCGCAGAATTATACCGCCTATTCCACAAGTGTCATTTTCGAGGTCGCTGATATAAGGTTTTACTAGTGCCCCACAGCAACTGTGTGGTTAACAGAGAAGGCTCAACGGTCCCCTCTATTGAGGTCGGGTTTTCTAAAACGCTTTCCTGCTTTATTACACGTATTAATTCTTGTTTTTCAATTCCAGGCAACCTTAACTACATTATTGGCACATTTCACTCGCAGACAGGGCACACGACGTGGTGAGGGCCGTGACCGCAGATCATCACCACCGGCGAGTGCACGGGACCGGTCGGTAAGAGGGGTACGGGGGGCTAGCATTCATTGCTCCAGGTGGCCGCTGGGTGGGTCTACATTAGGTTTACTCACCCCCTTACATAAGCGGACAAGCCGCTAGTGTTGCGGTCGCCGTTGCATGGTGCTGAAAGCCCCCTGGTGACCCTCCATCAAAAAGGTACACATAGTTGACCTGTTGTGATATTAAGAGAGTAGGCTGCGGTTGTTTGGGGTGGTATCATGCCAGGTCCGGGGGTGGAAAAAGTGGGTCCAACATGGAGGCTATGATGCGGGCCATGATGCGTGAGATGAGTGAAATTAAGCAGCAGCTAGGGAAAGTAGATGAGCTGGAAGCACGGTTGAATGAGAGGCATGGTGATGCCCCGGGCCCATCGGGCAGGCCTATCCGCCGGAAGGTGGCACCAGTGCCAAGGGGGGAATTTGTCACCCCACCTAGGAAGTCTAAGTCCAAGAGACCCAAGTATGCTGCCCCCACCCCAGGGTCAGTAGAGCCGGTACCTGCTGTGCCGCCGGCGGTCGTCCCACCCCCGCATATACCTATGCCTACACCCCTTGCCCCCGTGGCGCCGGTGCCTGTAGGTCAACCAGTAGACGCTGGGTCTGCTCCCCCACCGGTGCCCACAATCCCGGGTACGGGCTCGCCACACCCGGCACCCGCCTTGCCTGCTGCGCCGGTACCACCGGGCATAACCCCAGTGGTACCTGTTGTCCCGGGTGGGAATTTAGATTCAATGCCACCTGAACTGTTGTCCCAGATAACGGCCTTGATGCCATGGCTCCAAAAAGGGGGAGCTTTCCCGAAATTCTGCAGACCATGCAGCAGAGGCGGCGAGGTTTGTAGAAAAAATCAAATCGGCAGCGGTCGCCGACAGTGTTGCATTGCCAGTATCTTCTCCCCTTGCAGGTCCAAGTCTTCCTCAACTGGACGGAGCTAATGGGCAGCCGCCCCCGGTGCCCGCACTTGGTAAGGAAGTGGCATTGCCACTCTTGGGGGACGGTGTTTTACCTTCCAGGAGTGAGAATTTGGCTCAGCATGTGTCGTTAGCTGTGAAGGAGATGATTTGGGCAGACAAATACGTTTATATCTATTCTTTGTTGTTGGATAATAGGGAAATGGAGCAGGCGAAAACACTGAAAGAGTGGATGCTCCCAAGCGAATGGAGGGTGCAGTGTGCTAGATTTAGGGTTGAGGAAACTCTCAACAACTGGATGAAAGCTTGGGCTGTATTCACTGCTATTAAAGCTGAGCGACCTCCAGATTTACAGGCACCATTGGCATGCTACTCGAGCAGGATTGTGGGATGGAGTGAACAGTATTCTGGGGAGGCATGGAAAGGGTATGATGTCAATTTCAGGAAGGCACTGGAATTTAATAGAACATTGGCATGGGACACGGTGGACTCCATGTCTTGGCATAAACAGTTCTCGGATACTGCACCCCCCCCTCAGTTCTCCGGTTCAGTCAAGGTGTTCTCTGCTAGACCTCAACAGCCCTTTCGGCCCCCCCAAACGAGTGAGGTGCCTGGGAAGTTTAGGACCAGTGGGCCAGACAAAAAAGAAGTGTGTTGGGATTTTAATAGGCGCACCTGCACAAGGGCCGCGTGTAAGTTTAGACATGCATGTTCCTCCTGTGGTCACCCCTCTCATCCAGAAACTGCCTGTAGGTCCAAGCAGGGTAACACAGGTCAGAGGGGTAGGGGAAAGCCACTATAAGACAAACAGGTTAGGCCCCCCCACTCCAGTGGATGTGGTGGCAATGATTCCATGGTTGAACAGATACCCGGACCACACATCGGCCACCCTACTCCAAGAAGGTTTTTCTAAAGGCTTTAGGATCCCGGCAGCGGGATACACAGGCAGCGCGCACTGTAGAAACCAATTGTCAGTCAAGCACAATCCGGCTGTGGTGGCCGCCAAAATTGACAAGGAGCTATCGTTAGGCAGGATAGCTGGCCCTTTTAATGAAGTGCCAGTACCCAATTTTGTGTGTTCCCCATTAGGAGTTGTCCCCAAAAAAGAGAAAGGGCAATTCAGATTGATCCACAACCTGTCAGCACCTAGGGGGACGTCACTGAATGATGCCATTGACGAGGGTATCTGTAGTGTTAAATACGCCTCTTTTGATCAGGCTGTTAACTTATTACAGGCCACGGGACCCGGGGCGTTGATGGCGAAATCAGACATAGAATCAGCCTTTCGCCTCCTCCCGGTCCATCCAGCGGATCAGCATCTCTTAGGCTTCACCTTTGGGGATATGTTCTACATGGACAAATGCATGCCCATGGGTTGTTCTATATCTTGCGCTTACTTCGAGATGTTTAGCTCTTTTCTTGAATGGGCCATGAGACAAGTGACGGGCCATCAGCGGGTCATGCATTATTTAGATGATTTCCTCTTCCTGGGTACAGCGGGATCTCGGGAGTGTGCACTAGCATTGCAGGAATTTTGCGTGCTCATGCGGGCTTTTGGTGTCCCGCTTGCGCCCGGGAAGACTGTGGGCCCGACTACCTGCTTAGAATTCCTCGGCATTGAGATTGATTCAGTGGAAGGATGTTTTAGATTGCCTAGGGATAAGGTGGACAAATTCAAAACGGCACTACGCTTATGCTTACGGAAGGATAAGGTCACCCTCCAGCAATTACAGGAGGTGGTAGGGCAATTGAACTTCGCACTGAGGATCATCCCCATGGCTCGCCCTTTCTCTCGCTCCATTTGCCAGGCAATGAAGGGGCTGAGGGAGAAGCACCACCGCACTCGGCTATCGGTTGAAATTCGCCAGGATATGCTCATATGGATGGCATTCCTGGAGGATTTTAACGGCAGGGTGGTCTGGCCCGGCCCGCTGACAACATCAGCAGAGTTGGGCCTGTGGACGGATGCGGCCGGGAGTGTGGGCTTTGGCGCCATCCTAGGGAACAGGTGGGTCGCTCAACAGTGGCCGGAGGTATGGCGAACATGGGGTCTGAACACCAATATTGGCTTCCTGGAACTCTTCCCAATATGGGTGGCACTGATGGTCTGGCCCGAACACCTATGTAATCAATCAGTGGTGTTTTGGTCAGACAACATGACGGTGGTGGAATGTATCAACCAGAAGGGGGCACGGTGTCCTTTCATACTTCGTCTGATCAAAGAAATTGTTTTGCAGTGCCTTAAATTGAATGTCATTTTTAAGGCCAAACATGTCCCAGGTGTTCTGAACAATGCAGCTGACTCCCTCTCTCGCTTCAAAATGCAGGTTTTCGGGGAGCATCTTCCTACAGCAGACCCCTCGCTAGCGCACTTCCCAGCAGTACTTTGGCAGATTGGTGCCCCAGATTACAGGACCTCGTGGTCGCTAGCCTAGCCCCCAGGACCAAGACGGCTTACGAAGGGGCGTTTTTGTCTTATTGTTCTTTTTTGGGGCAACAATGGGAAGTGCTTTGGGCACAGGAGGATGGCTTTGCAGCCTATTTAGAATGGATGCATAAGGAGGGGCGCTCGGTGGCAGCGGCAAACAGACATAGGGCAGCGGTGTCATTCTTCGCTCAAGCTAGGGGCTTCCGGGATCCCACTAATACCTTTATGATACGTAACGCTTTGAGGGGATGGCGCCGTATTCAGGGCCATCATAAGGATAAGAGAAAGCCCATAGGATTAGCCCGGCTGACAGCTTTACTGGGCACGCTGGACACTGTTTGTAGCTCGGAGTGGGAGGTGCTTCTTTTTAAGGCAGCATTCTCTTTGGCATTCTATGGGGCGCTGAGAATTAGCGAACTTGTGGCAGGTTCTAAGTCAGACCTACTGGGCGGCTTGCAAAGGGCTAGTGTGTCGATAAGGGAGGACACCATGTGGGTGACTATTCAGAAGTCAAAGACCGACCAGGAGTCTAGGGGCCACACCATAGTTCTCCAACGGGCCCCCGCCAACCCTTGCTGCCCAGTGAGGCACGTGGAATTATTGCACGGACTGCTGGTGGGCTCAGCGGGCAGGGCACTGCTCTGTCACGCCGATGGGAGCCCCTTGACCAGATATCAATTCAGGAAGGTATTGGAGATGGGGGTCAGGAAAGCAGGTCTTGACCCTAAAGAGTTTGGCTCTCATTCCTTTAGGATTGGGGCAGCAACTGAGGCGGTGGCGGGGGGCCTCCCAGTGAAGAGAGTGAAGACAATTGGGAGATGGTCCTCAGAATGCTACAAACGTTATGTACGAATTGACATGCTGTGATTACATGGCGCTCACGCTTGGTTTGTTTCCGCTCTCTTACAGTTTCTCAGACCTGTTACGCAGGGGAGGAATTGGTCGTCGGGCACCAGCAACATACATCAGCACGGAGCGGCAGCCAGGAAACAAGGAAGAACAGTGTTTGGATTGTGGGTCACTCCTATGTAAAACGAGCAGAATGTGTCTTTATGTCAGGTGACAGGGGGAAAAGGGCGGCACAACTAGGGTTGGACATCACGTTCTTTGGCAGAGGGGGGTTGTGTCTGCACGAGTTTAGGGGATTCTCCAGGGGCTTTTAGCGCGCCGGCGATCTCCACCGTCAGTGGTGATACTTCACCTTGGGGAGAATGATTTGGCAACACTGGGTAGGCGCATTCTGATCGAGGAGATTATCTCAACGGCGGGTTGGATGGCCAAGATCTGCCCGGGTTGCACACTAGTATGGTCACAACTCATACCCCGATTACAGTGGCGGGGGGGGACATTCGGTCAGGGCGTTGAATCACTCGGTAAAGAGGATCAACACACGGTTGGATAGGTTGTTTCGAGCCCCCTTGTTACAGTCAATACCTCATGGGTGCATCTGGGGCGACAAGTATTACTTGAGGGACGGAGTTCATTTAACTGAGGAGGGGAATGTCTTGTGGTCTGACAATATCTGGGCCTGGCTAGAGGGATTTGCAAGTAGGAGGGTTCCTTAGGTAGGGGCTAGAGGGGGGAGGCCAGATCGTCGGTTAACAATGCTGGCCTGTGGCGGTAAGGTCATTATCGGTGAGCACATATTTGAGGTCTGAGGGGGCGGGCATCATCCTATGGAGGTTCCCGCCCAGGGGGAGGGGCCTGCGGGCCACTCCTAGAACTCCAGGGGCAAGGTAATTCATGCTGCAAAGGAGCGCGGGTAGGAGTAGTTCACGCTTTCCTTAGGCTGGTAGCCACCCCGCGCGCGTATACTCATGACGTCACCGGCTGGCGCAGAGTAAGGGCCCTCCTTCAGTGGTTAAATGGAGTTCAGGGCGTAGACCGGGCAATTCCCGGGGTAACACTGCGCATGCGCACGTCTCAGGGGGAGGCGCAGCTTGTAGGACCTGACACCGGTAGTGACCCTGCCATATGGCCAGAAATGTACAAAAATCAAGATGAGGATGTTTAGTCTCGGTTAGGAAACAACATGTATTAGAGTTTTGTTAAGGTCAGGCTCTCAAACTTGTTGATAATAATTGTGTATCTAAATGTCCTGCTGATTTTTGTATAAATTGTTGATGATGCAATTAAAAAACCTTTTTTAATTTCATACTTTAATAAATACGGCCGGGCGACTAGCGCCCGCCTTCCAAAAAGTAAAGACGTCTCGTGTCCACGTTCCTGGGTGTTGGGTGCCGGATTGGGGGGGAGGCGGCAGCTAGTCGCTGACCATGTGAGAATGTAGGCCACACAGCACATCATGCTGCAGATGTGATGAAAGTCCAACTCACACTGCAAGCAGTGTGAGGCTATAGACGCTGAGAAAAGAGTGAACCCGAGTTGCACAACACATCACACGCCCACCGCTCAAATTAATTTCTTATCTCCCTATACTAATTCACCATAATTTACCATTAATCTTCTTTGCGTTCCGCAGTATCGTGCTACTCGCCGAAAAAGCGCTTCGACGCCTCGTGTGGGGTAATAAGTCAAGTGCTATATGAATACTATTACAATGTAGATCATGTGAGGCTGCGGCAGCACATTGCAAAGACTGCAGACGGATTTAGAGCCCAAACCACATCGCACATGCTGCAGGCACTGCGAAATCCAGACCACACAGCGGGTGACATGACGCTATACCAACACAGCACACACAGTAAACAATGAGAGACTCGGTGCGGTACTGCACACACTGCAGGCTGTCAGTCGGTGGATAACTCCACGACTATATATACACACTATTGTGGACTTTTGCTGGAAAAACTAGTCCAGGCGAACAAGCAACACAGCGAACCTCTCTTTGGGTGACGTTAAGCACGATTTCAACAAACCCTTCACTGTAAGGGTTGCTGAAAATATCTTTACACAAGGCAGGCAGTGTTGCTTGCTGGGCTTCAACCCAGCAGCAATGCTCCACGTGGCCAGGATCTAAAACCCAGCATCAGGGAAAGCCTCCATTTATTGTAAGATTCGTCAGAAAGGCCCCAGTCTCAGGAAACCAACAGGACTGATGACAGTCTAAAGACCTGCTATCGCCAGTATTCGTCACCTAATTGTTAACATTCAGCTAGAAAACTTAAGAAGCAGGACGATAAACCGGCTGGAAAAAGGTGTCATTGTCAGCTGTGCCATCTCGCCGCTTGATGTGCAGTAACTACAGAGCATTTTAAACACACCTTTGTTCAAACAGGCGTGGTCATAGAAAGGAGATGAACTTTCAACAGCCAGGGAAAGGCCAGTCGCCCACAAAGCCGCCCCCGCTCTTGCGTTATTCAGCGCACCTCTGTGCCTGCCCGCACGTCTGCTCCAAACCACGTCATCGCCCCGACGACCTCATGTCAAACAAGAACAATCCTGCTCCTGGCTTAGGCTCCGGAAGGCGGATTCTCCGGCTCTGCGATGCCTTGAAGGGCAAACCCTTCTGTTGTCAACCTCGCATCGGCAGAACACGTCACCGCTACACACGCATCAACTAGGGTCACCAGATTGTGAGGCCAGACAAAAAAAAGTGTTTAGTCTTAGTTCCCTCCCCTAGGGCTTTAAAAAAAAAATGTTTTAAATGGGAGAGGGGCAACGTGGCCAGCATCCTCCAAGCTATATGGCCCTAGGGACTCCCTGGATCCCATCCCCCATTGGCTGCTTTTTTTCTAATTGAAGGGGGGCCACGTGGCACCCTCTGCAAGCCTTATTAGGCCTCGAGGACCTCATCCACCTGGGCCATTACTAAAAATTAAGGGGAGGGGGGCCACACAGCACACCTCCCGAGCCGTTATCGGCCACAGGGAACCATCCCCCAGGGCCCTCATTATTTACAGGAGGGTGCCCACTCAGGGAACCCACCATTTACTCCTTGGGGGCCGCGGGGGAGCCCCAAGGCCCAAGCCGGCTGCCCGCATGAAGCAGGAGCTGGTATTGCACCTGCATTGATGGAACAGCTACTAATGCTGCTCCCTCCGGGCGGGGGCAATATTTTGATCTATATACCCTTCTCACATCAGTACAGGCAGGGAAACAGATCAAAAGTCTGCACTTAGTCGGCAGGAGATCCCGCCCGCTGGGAGCAGACTTTGGTGCTCATTTAAAAGCCCTATGAGCTGCAGGAACATCAGTTTTTCTGGTGTTCTGGTGGCGCACCGGACTTAGCCATATCTACAAGACCACGTAAAGCCACCCTGCATGGTTTTTCATGGACTTGCAGATAGGGAGTGGTGCAATGCAGCACAAGTTGCTGTGTTGCCTCACACTACAATGGGGCGGCGTGCTGTGGGCATTAGGGTTGGGTGTTTCCACGTAGCACTCATGACATTTGACACATTACCAGATTTGCCACGAGCTGTACTCCTGGGAATGCTTCAAAAGTCTATGCCTCCCCAGGGGTGGCGCAGGGGAGGGCAGCAAGGAGAAATAACATTATTTCTGCTCATTTTTTTCTCTTTCTATGTTGCTGCATTCTGAAGCAAACATACAAGGAGAAAATTGCCTCCAATGCTTGTTTTGTGCAGGAAGGGATACCTTCCTGCAAAAAAACAATCATATCTACAATGCAGACACCCCTGCACCATGACCTACAGCTCGGGCCTTTAATGCTGGAGTGGATCTTTAATGGCCGGTAGAGCAGGTTATGTCGGGCTCTAAGGCTATAATAGTCAAGTTCTGATGTCTTTCTTCATAATTGGCGACTGGGTGCATCACAAGTCGCCGATTATAAAGAAATTAGAAACCGGTGTTTATATATTTAGACACAGCCACATTTTTAAACGTCCACGTTTACTTACCTTTACCATCCTGAGCCTCTTGCCCACTCTATCTACCCTCCTCTAATGGGAGCATGCAGCTGACCTCATCCTGCACTGCCTGACAGATGCATATACATTATTTAAATTATTTCAAACTTAAGAGGTGCATGTGGAAAGGAGAACATACATTTCAACTCTGCTTTGCAGGATGACCAGAGCTTTGTTCTAAAAAATGGGAAATGTAATTAAAATTAAGAAGAGAGTTGGGAGGCCGGGAAAGTTCTCTGTAAACCAGGACTGGCTGGGGAAATCTGGGACATCTGTTCACCCTAGCATCAACCAAGCAGAGGTAGTAACACCTTCAACTCTGCTGAATGCACCGCCACGTCAGTCCTGTTTCTAAGTCCCAATGAACAAGCACAGCATGCAGGGTAGATAATACTAATCGGCAGATGACATCCTGTGTTTGTGTAATGATTGCATACAGGAAGCCCTGGAAACATCCTGCCCCAAGAGCTTGGCAGAATTAAACAGCAGAGCTGCAACCGAGGATCAAGAACTAAGGGGTTGAATAATGCAAGGCTAGAGTACTCTGCAAGCCCTCTCCCTATCAAGACCACACAGAAGCGACCGCTGCATTGGTGTGCAAGTGCTCCCTCATAAACTAACAATCACCCTACAACAAGAAGCCAGACCAGTTCTTGGTCTCCTGTTGTGCAATTCCCTGAGGCTTTGAAGACCTGCACCGGCTGCCAATCAAAGCAACATTAAAAATTAAAGCCTTAAGCATTTTATATCAAGCCTTGTGATCCAGAGAACGAAGATGCCTACAAAACCGGTAGGGGGAAGATACACTGAGATGTACCGAAGACCCTAAAGCACTAACCTACTGCTAGCACACCGATTAAACCAGCATACTTTAGGGGCTAGATGTATGATGAACGTCACATGTCTTTATCACGTATGCCTATACCAAGCATACCTTACCAACAAAAAGATGTAAGTATATATCAGGCAAGTGAGAATATATAAAGAAAAAAAAAGGTGAAAACTCTGGGTAGTTCTCAAATTTAGGTGGAGAGCAGCTCCAGTACGGCGCACCCTACAACACCAGCGACATTTAATTTGCTCATCTCAAATGTGTGCTTTTCTGTCAATGTTTTTTTGTTGTTATAAATATTATTTTTTTCAACACAGGTACAGCTTTTGCTTCGGACAGCCGCGGGTTCTATCAATGTTTTTAAGCATAGGATGAGCACAGTGCTAGCCACACTGAGATATAAAGGGACAAACGATTTTGCCATTTCCACAGCAAAGTCTTCAAGCATAGGATTAGAACATTGCCACCCACACTGAGCTGTAAAATGACATAAGCCTTTTACCACTCCAGGCACAGTATTACAGCTATGGCTTGGTAAAATACCATCCAAGGGCAAAACTGGAACAAATAAAAACAACCCTTAACACATGTTTTGCTATCATTGTAGCTCTTCAGAGAGGTTTAGCTTTGTTTAGACACAGGAGAGCATCCAGTATAAATCAAAACAATACCCTTTCAGGGGGAACATCCTTTTCAACACGGATGTTACCCCTCAGTGCTTTTACGACGCGTCCTTTACAACGCAAGTCGTAACCACGACTTGAGCTGGAGGGCACTAAAGGATAAAGAATAGTATATTTACTATTCCAACACCTTCCCTACTATCCACGGGTACTGGTGTTAGAATAGTAAATTATACTATTCACTATCCGCGCCCCCCCAACGCAAGTCGTGGTAACGATTTGCGTTGTTAAAGACACGTTGTTAAAGACGCGTTGTAAAAGCACGCATTGAAACGGTACGCGTTGTACCGTCATACATCCCCCTTTCAGGCATAAAGTGCAGCATAAATTATGCAAAAAAGAAGCAGACAACTCTGGGTAGTTAAGGTGGAGAGCAAATCCTGTACGGAGCACCCTAAAACACCAGCTATAATGATAGTGAAACACGTGTCAGGTGTTGCTTTCATTCATTCTAGGTTGGTTAGGATGGCATTTTACCTATCCAGAGCTGTAATACTGTGCCTGAAGTGCTAAAAAGCTTTTCCCATCTTACAGCTTAGCATGGATGGCACTGTGCTAATCCTATGCTTAAAAACTTTGCTAGAAAAGCAGACATTTGAGGTGAGAAAATTCAGAGTATTGCTGGTGTTGTAGGATGCTCCATACTGGAGCCGGTTTCCACTTAAACATGGTAACTACCTAGAGTTCTCTCCTGTTTTGCATAACATTATGCTGCACTCTATGCCTGAAAGGGTATTGTTTTGATATATCTATATTCACTGAAGAAAACAAAGGTTACTGGGATGTTATAGTTAGGCTCAGATTTCACTTACGCCCCTGCAATGCACTGCTTATGAGCTCACATATTACATCACTCCTGACATGGCCATGTTGGTAATCGGGAGGGGACATGGTGGGTGCCCAGGGTGGGTAGCCAAAACTGGCCCGGGGAGGGGGGCTGCACTCTCCCCTCTCCCTTTAATTATTAGCCGGCCCTGGGGATGGGGTCCAGGTGGACGAAAATGGCTTGTGGAGGGGGAGCTGCGTGCCACCCTTCCCTTTAATCATAAGCCAAGCCCCAGGATTCGAACAAGGAAGACCCAGAAAGGGTGGGAGGGACGTGGTGTTGGGTGGTAGAAAAAAGTGCGAGACACAGGAAACAGGGAGGAGTGGATGGGAGCCAGAAGGAGATAACATAACCAGCATTGGTAAATGCAATACGTTTTGCCTATGTAATTAATAATCTTTTTTGTAAGTTTTAGTTTGGAGAGCAGTTGTGCAATATGAGGTAAAGAAACTCTGTAAAAGTGTTATGACTTGTTTTTTGAGAAAGTACAAAAAATAAGTGTTATGACTTGTTTTTGTACTTTACGGTGATGTTGGCGCTATATAAAACTGACCCTAAAATAAAATTGTGAAAAGCAGGTTTACATGTGGAGACAATTAGTTACTTGTGCTCCTGTACCTCCGGGTGATGTTGGTACTATATAAAAGCGCCACAAAAATTAATTAAATAAAAAAACATGTTACGTAGCAGCACTGTAACATGTTTCTTTTAATTAATTTACATTTTTTATTAATGTTTTCTCACTTACTAAGGAAATGCAAAGGGTTGTGGTTTTGTTGTAGGTTACACCACAGCTTAATACTTTATATGGATAGTACTGATTGCTTTTCCAATTGTTTGTCCCATTAATATTTTTTGTGCCAGGAATAGTGGATGGTCTTCTCGATTTAGAATACTGAATGTGGTCGATTGTGTGTGAAAGCTAAATCAAAGTAATGTACTGGTTAATGTTTTCTTGAACTAAAAGAAAATGTAATAAACTGATTTTTTTGGTAATGTGTCTGTTTCGTATGTAGCTGTTCTCTCAGTATGAGGTAGGATGTTTTTTTGTGTGACTGCACATCTGTCTGCATGAACATAGCCAGCGAGATAAAGGGCGGCAAATAGTCACAACTGTACAGAGAACATACACCACGGTACATGTACACAAGAAATATAACAAGAAAGAACGCTGCACAGAATTAGTACAGTCCGTAGACTGTAGCATTTCTACTGCATGTTAGTGCCTGGTGGACATGGCAGACAGCAGTTGACCTGCTGCGCAACATGGCTTAAAGTTTTTTTAAAAAAGGTGCTATGACGCGTCTTGCTTTGACTGTGTCATAGCGTTATTTATTTACTCTAAATCATGTTTCACGGCAGTTGTACTGCTGTGCAACAATAAAAAACATATTGATAACGCTAAAAGATTTCGTATAGGCGAAACCTACTGGCTAAGGCAATACATGGGGTTGAGGGTGGGAGTATGTAATTCTTTTAGTATAGAGATATAAGTCGGCAGATGTTACTTGCCACCGATATAATATTGTAGACAACATTGTTGGACACAAATGTGTGATAATCATGCATGCTGTTTAAATTATGAACAGATGCCAGTTGGCAGCTCTCGTATCAGCAGTCATATTTTGTACTTTTGGTCAAATGTGAATACAATAGTGGACATTTGCATATTTGTTTGTGGACATACAAATACATAATATATGAATGACCTACAGTACGTAAAGAATATTAAAATATATCGCTATGCAATAAAAGGGTGCTGGTGGGGTTAAATCGGTGAAACCACACTTTGTGTGTTCTTAAGCGAAGGAGTGCAACTGGGTGCATAATTCCAGCCTGCTGCGGAATAGAACTATGGTACACAATGAAATACTATGGTTGCACGCACTGGGCACGAACCTGCACATCATAAAACAGAACAAATAGGCCTGTGACTAAAGCATTGAAAAATTCTGTGTCTGCTGCAAAGTTTACAATTTTTATGTGCCAGTAGGTCAGCAAGTCAAGGCTTCCTCATTTGCATTCTGTGACCTGCAGTCCTTGCAATCCTAAGGAAAAGTCGAACTGGGTGAGCTCCCACGCATGAACCTGAGACTATTGACAATGATGTATGCAATAAACGTGTGCATTCTGGAACTTGTGGTCTACGTGTTATTTTTTCGACAATTCTGCTAACAGTTTTTTTAAGGATTCCCCAGAACCGGAAATGGCGTCCAGAGGACATGACGCAATTTGACAACTCCATAAAATACATTCAAGAGCTGAATCATTTTTTTTACTGTATACAAATACTTTTCGAGAACAACCCCAGCTAGCTTTCGAAATTAAAACAAAAAGAAAGTGTCAAAATATAAAGTATTAAAGCATTAGAAGAGATGTGGAGGTTAGAACAGAGTTGAACAGTTACTTTTAAACGACGCACGTAAGCCAGATGGTAGTATATGTAGGACAAATAAAATCAATTTACTAACCCAACGAAAAAGCAGATGAAATTGAAAACAAACAACGTGGGTAGAAAGTCAATAAACGATCAAAAATGGAGACGTGCAACTAAATTACGAACTAACCAAACGACTAACAAATGCAACAACAGAAGGAAGAGGAGGAATAAGAAGATGACGAGTGCTTTAAAATGATCTGTGGTAAAAAAGCAGGCAGACATCCATCCGGCTTTTGCTCGCTTTATCATGGGATGCATGTGACCTGTGCAAGAAAGGAGGAAGTGGGAGAAAAAAACAGCAAACAAACAGAAGTCGTAGACTAAGGAGCAACGTTTATGGCTATGAGCTGTTTGTGGGAAAGGACGGGGGAGGGAGGGAAGTTTATAGCCAGGACTAAACCGGAGGAGGTGGAAGGACATGGGGTCGAGGGGTGGGAAGGAATAGAGAAGCCCTGAAAGCACACGGACTTCGGCAGGAGATGGCATACATTTTAACAAGCGGCTAGGTATGCAAACCCACCTCCCCTTAAGGAAAATGTACGAGTCCAGGGCTAGACCAGACACTAGGAAGGATTTATTGTGGACTCCATGAGAGCGAGAAAGCTGCGAGGGGAGCGAGGCAGCTGTCAAAATGTATTAATTTACGATAATATATTGTGCTACTGTCCGGCCAGCAGTGTCGTCTTAAGGATGTTTGTGGCCCTGGGCAAGACATATTGTGGGGCCTCCTGTTTATAACAACTTTGAATGTTATCACCCACATTTGTGCTAACTGTAGTACACAACAGTTCAAGAGCGTGTTTAGTTTATCTTGTGTACCTTTTGTAACTTACCCGGTTCGTTTGTAAAGCGTTCTGACACCTTTGGGTAAAGTTGCCGCTATATAAAACTGCATGAAATAAATACGTCTTTTCCAGGACCCCAAAAATCCTTAAGATGACGTGGACAAGGTGACGTGGCAGAGAGACCGAGGAGGGAGACAGAGGATGTAGGCTGAGAGAAAAAGAAAGGGTCAGTATAGAAATGGACAGAGGTGAGCTAGAGAGAGATTAAAGTTTACTTTTCTAGGGGACGTTTGGACTATGTGGACTGAGCAAAATCCCAATGTCTTAAAAAATCTCCGCCTGCCAGCTGTCTCCTCAGAGAAGGTTTGAAACAAGCGCAAGAGCTCATTGGACAGAAGGGTGATGGCCTCATTAGCATAATATATTCATCGCAGTATGCAGGCTGGGTAAAAACGTCTATTTCTAAGTGTTTAGTTAAAATGTTATACTCTTAACGTATTGTATAGGGCTTACTGGCACAGCACTGCAACTTCAAGGAGTTGTAAACACCATGGCCCTTGTTTACGGGCGGGCGATAAAGTTGCAATATGTGAAGTAACTACTATTTTATTGGATGCTAGGTGTTAGAACTCAACAGTATTCGTTTTCTCAGCAGATTAAGGGTGGAAGGTTGCAGGAGATGATTAAACCCTTCATGCAGTCCAGTGCTTAATTTGAGCAGGAGCTTTCAGGTGCTCAGCACCTGCACTTCTTTCACAGGGAAAAGGCTACAATTTCGGACCCTACAGATGGTGGTCTCAATATTGTTTGTTCAAATTCAAAATAAAAAGAATAACATACTTTGCAAGGTGTCTGGCTGGTAAATGTTCATAGACAGGCCAGCATACGCCTGTCCAGGCAGGCATAATTGTGTATCACCAAGTTAGTGATGATGTCATCTCGCCGATCACATATCCAAGAAGTCGTCGATAAACTATGTTTTGCATTCTATTCCCAGAGTCTGCTGCACCATGCCACCACCTGAGCCTAAGCCTCCCATTGGATAATTGTAGCTGGGGGCTGGCTCAAGACGGAGTTGAGGCAAGGAAGCTGCAAGAGCACATTTGGAACCTGGGAGTGAGGGCTCTTGAGGAAGAATAAACTGAAGTAAGTGTGGACTTTCCACTTGCCATGTAGCCAAAGTAGCATATCCAGCAGCCCTGCTTTGCTACTATCCTCTACGTGCTCAATGTGGCTGTGGCCCAACACAACTTTTGTGCGTCATGGCGTCACCTGTAGAATCTGTGCACCGCACCCCAGCATGGTAATTGCTGAGCGTGCGTGAGTCCAGTAGGCACCACAGCCATTCTTACAGGCATTGGCAGCATTAATGGCTGGGGACAATGCCTGTGCTGTAGCAGGCAGGGTCACAGCAAGCTGAGAAGCGGATGCCAATGCCGCGTCATCCCTGGACCTACTAATTGCAGGCAGCACTAGTAGTGACATCATCTGCTGTGCTCGAGCAGCTACCTGTTCTGCAAATAACCCAGTTATACTGCACTGATTAATATATGCAAAAAAAAGAATTTTCATTTGTTGAACATTTTGTTTTTCCACTCGGTGTAGGTAAGAAAGTAAAGCACGTCATCTTCCTCTTCTTTAGGAAAGACAACAGGAAAACAAAGAGTTAAAAAAACAGGGACATGTACAGGCTGACGACAGGGAGTTACAGGCAGCAGCAGTGTTATAGATAAGAGAGAGAGCAGGAGTAAAGAGGAGAAAGAAACAACAGGAGAGGAGAGGAATAAGACGAAGCTAAGTAGAAGAAAAGGAGAGCAAATCAGATACAAAGAGAAAGCAGCCATGATGTGAAGAAGAGAGCATTAGGAAGAGAGAAGATAGAATGAAAGGATGTGGAGGACAGGACAGAGGAAAAAAAGCAGACAAATGATAAAACGGAGACACAGCTAATCACTGCTAGAAGAGTGATCGTAAAGAGCCAAGATTGAGGGGAGAGAGAGCAGAGCATGGATAAAAGTGAAGAGGAAAAAGGGCAGGGGTAGAATGAATAGAGGGCAAATCAAAAATGCAGGGAATAAGGTAACACACCAGGTGTGACAAAGATGATAGAAAACAATTAGAGAGGTGAGAAGATAAAATCTTAGAGCAAAGACGTAGGGGACAGACAACAGATCAAGGTTAGAAGATAGAGACTGAGGCAGTGAGAGTGTTGAAAGTGGGGCTCACCGGAGGAAGAAGTGAGTTGTGGCCTCCTTGGCAAAATTTTCTGCACCTGCACTTCTTTTTTGTACAAATTAAGCACTGGTGCATTTTCAGTTATTTGGATTTCTATTGTGACTGTGCTTTACTGACTTGAATTGCTATGACCCAGTAATGTTCTTTAGTTGAGCTGTAGGTGTATTTTCTGTTATTCAGAGGGAAGTGTTGCAGCGATTAGTATCGAAGGGAGAGTTCCACACATACTTTTTTTTATGAGAGATCGCCTCTAATAAATGCAGAATCGAGCTATAAGTACTTTTACAAAATTGAAATAAAAACTGTTACGCTAGGAAAATGCACTGAAATCTCTGCAGCACGAGCAGAACCCGTTGAGCTCCCTTGACCGTTCGTACCTGCCGGTTATCGAGCATTTCCTTGGCTGGGAGGTTCCCTCTTCTAACATCTTCACACTTTAAATTGACTGGAAATGAACTTATTCCAACTTAAACTAGAAGCATGTGCTTCCTGCCAGAGCTGTTCTATCTTATGTTATGTGTTTCAAAGGAAACTGGGAATAGGAACACAGATCTACTGGGGGTTGTAGGAAATTAGTAATATGTCCCCATGACTGCTCTGTAAAGTCTGAGGTTTGGCATGGACTGCCGGCCAGAAAATTAAACTTCTGAGAGCCGAGCTTGTGGGGAGGAGGCTGCCGTTGGCAGCCAGGCATGAATTCAGAGCCTACTGGTATGTGCCCCTGTGGTTCGCGCTAGCACGACGGCAGGGCTTTAAGTGGGCCGGGTCTCATGTGTCTGAGTACCTGCAGTTTTTTAAAGGGTGCCTCGAAACGGGTCTATAGCGGGCTCAGTTTTGTGCCCTGGCACAGGTGGTCGCTTTTTTTCTGGACTGCAGTGACAGCAGGCACATCGATATGCACATGCTCAAACTACTCACTACTCACTAGTGGAGAAGTTATGACATGACGTCATGCCAGGTGAGGGTTGTAGGGGAAGGGAAATCCTTTAAACAGAGTCACTTTCTCTCTGGATTTCCCTTCTCTTTTTGAAACTCAGTAGCAGCAACATTTTTGTGGTATCACCAAGGCCTTAAGTAAAAGCTTTTTCAATATTATATCCAAGCCATAGTTGCTGCTTATTTATAATATGCAACTAACAACCATTGACAGAGCCAACAGTCCTGACTTGTTGTAGGTATGATGTTACTTGTTGTATCATATATCTAGATGCAATGACAGAAACAGCAAAGTACAAGTAGGGCGGCATACTATGCTAAGCACAGATTTTTAGCTTAAGTGTTTTTAAACCACAACCTTAATTACACTGGCCACGCCCCTTTGAGAGACCTTCCAGTTTTTTCATCCTGACAAGACGTATCAGTGTAAGAGAATTATCTGTGCGCAACCACTTCCCTCAGGAAAATACCGCTATCAGTTAGCTCAGTGGGCTAATGCAGACACTTTGTTGAGGATCAGAAACAAGAGGGTGGGAAACACATGGGTGGTGGGGAGACTGATACAGCGGAGGGTTGAGAGTTTGAAAAAAATGCCAGTGGGAGGAGGGCGGTCTAAAGGAGAAGGAATCAGAGGCGTGCACTCTGAGTGCGTGCTAAAAACGAAATAAACAAGTCCCAATGGTCATCTTTCTGCCATTCTAGAGCACAATGAGTAGTGTAATTCTATGTCAGGACCGGAGGCTCAGATTATGCTTCTCAATTTTCTTTACTGAAAATTCTCAGCAGCCAATCAGATTGTGAAACAAAAAATACATACTACAATACCCATGCACCCTAGAAGGTTTCACATGGTAACCATAGAGTAGACCACTATATAAGGAGTATAAGAGAATAGTACATCCTCTTTCTTTGCTGCTCCGCAGCCAGTTAAGTGCATTTCCTTTCCTTTACATATGCTTTCTTGATATTGATTGCCTAATCGCTTTCTGAACTGATATTGCACTCTTTGTTACCTGTGTATGCTCCTTTGTTTGCGCTGTTCGCGCTGCGGCTGCTTTAAATATTTCCATACTCCTGGTGTTTTAAGTTCTTGTCACGTCTTGCTGAAGCGTTCACTCGCGCTTTGTCACTGGCGTTGTGTTTTCTGACTTCGGACCGTCTTTCAACTGACGACACTCGTTTGGGTGCGAGCGCCGCCGGCTTCATTTCCTTTTGTCGGTCTCGTGCGTTGTGCGGCGGGCTGCACGCGCCGATTGGGAGCGCGGTTTGCCTCCCGATTCTCTGGCGCTTTGTGCCCGCGAAATCCTTTTGTGGAGCGGGAGACGGGGAGCGAGGTTGCGCGCACACTGCTCGCGCGGACCTCTATTCTGACGATGGTTTCGGCCGTTCCACGCATGCGCGGCAGCCATTTTTGCATACCGGTGTTTTTCAACAGCTGATTGCTGGTATTCTGGTGCGCAGGAGCAGCGCTTGTTGTGCTCAAAACCCACAACCCCGTCAAGCCTCCCAGCGACGTCCAGGTCCTGTTGTAGACTTTGGGCTGGATAATTGTGCATAGGCTCTGCCTAGAGTGGTGTTGCTGGGTAAGCCCTCCCTCCACATTTTAATATTAGTGCACACTTGGGTGTCTATATTCCAGTGTTGCTTGGCTTGCCTGGGGTCTCTGCCACTCCACCTTATTTATCACTGCCTTTAACTATATCTTTATTTGTGCCATTGGCAGTGCTTACTATCTCCTTTCCTCCTGTGGGTATAATCTGGCACTTACCAGTGCTTATCATGTCTACATATTACTATGATGACGCAGACTATTTTGAGGAGGAGCCCTCTGGGTCTTTGGAGAATGAGCTTGTTGAGGCTCTAGATGTGGGAGTTAAGCACTAAGTTAATAAGGCTATGGTCAGGGCTATTGAAACCTTAAAGCACCATCTATGCAATTATGCTGTACAGCAGGGCTGGGTCCCTGGCGCTAAGTCTTGTTCTTCTTCTTCTGGTGTTAAGGCATCTAAGAATCCACATTCTTCAGACTTTGCTAAACTCGTGCAGTCATTGTTCTCTGACCACTCTTATGTTTCCACTAGCAAAGATACTTCTTCCAAATCACAATGCAGGGATGATGA